>NW_024039193.1:1580000-2180000 GCF_016077235.1 Cyprinodon tularosa
AAGAGGTCGCCAACTTTCTGCAGAGTCAATCACTACAGACCTCCAAACTTCATGTGGCCTTCAGATTAGCTCAAGAACAGTGCGCAGAGAGCTTCATGGAATGGGTTTCCATGGTCGAGCAGCTGCATCCAAGCCATACATCACCAAGTGCAATGCAAAGCGTCGGATGCGGTGGTGTAAAGCACGCCGCCACTGGACTCTAGAGCAGTGGAGACGCGTTCTCTGGAGTGACGAATCGCGCTTCTCCATCTGGCAATCTGATGGACGGGTCTGGGTTTGGCGGTTGCCAGGAGAACGGTACTTGTCTGACTGCATTGTGCCAAGTGTAAAGTTTGGTGAAGGGGGGATTATGGTGTGGGGTTGTTTTTCAGGAGCTGGGCTTGGCCCCTTAGTTCCAAGGAAAGGAACTCTGAATGCTTCAGCATACCAAGACATTTTGGACAATTCCATGCTCCCAACTTTGTGGGAACAGTTTGGAGCTGGCCCCTTCCTCTTCCAACATGACTGTGCACCAGTGCACAAAGCAAGGTCCATAAAGACATGGATGACAGAGTCTGGTGTGGATGAACTTGACTGGCCTGCACAGAGTCCTGACCTCAACCCGATAGAACACCTTTGGGATGAATTAGAGCGGAGACTGAGAGCCAGGCCTTCTCGTCCAACATCAGTGTGCGACCTCACAAATGCGCTTCTGGAAGAATGGTCAAAAATTCCCATAAACACACTCCTAAACCTTGTGGACAGCCTTCCCAGAAGAGTTGAAGCTGTTCTAGCTGCAAAGGGTGGACCGACGTCATATTGAACCCTATGGATTAGGAACGGGATGTCACTTAAGCTCATATGTGAGTCAAGGCAGGTGAGCAAATACTTTTGGCAATATAGTGTATCTATCTGGCATCTCTCCCAACCATTATGACTTGTTGATGGTGTCTAATTGTTGCTATGGGGACATGCTGACCCCATGCTGTCACTCTTTGCTGTGGTTCTCTAACACTGACCTTTGGACATTTCTCACCTCCCCTGACGTCCTGCTCACTGTGTGGTTCTGCACATAAGTCTGGATCTTTGTCCAACCTGGAGGCCGTTAGCTGGAACAAATCTACCGCTTTATATTCCTACACCTGGAAAACAGGAATTATTTCTAATTGGAGGCGCCTGGAGACATAAACTCTAAGATGTAAGGTAAAGATAGTTAAACTAAAAAAGTTTTTTTTTTCCTTTGTAGATACTTTTGTTATTATAAAAAAATAACAATGCTGCAATGTTTGTTTTAGCAGCCTGTTGCTCCCTACTGAAAAAAGTGCTCAAATGAGATATTCCTTCTCTGAAAAGGAAAGAGCAGCGCCTGCAGGCAGCGGCTGAATACAGCTCTCAACAATTCTACAAAATATGCAGCATAGAATGCTACTAAGTATGCATCGATCCTGATTCTACAGCCTCCAGTACCTGCTGGAACTATGGACACAAAGTGTTTGTTAGGGTTTCTGTTTGTGGGAGACGTTTTGTTTTCCTTTTTTTGTCTCCACCGATCCACTAGATGGTGCCCTTTTCCCCTGTTGGCTTGGAGGACCTCTTCTGGTTTTCCACACACACCTCGTTTAGTCATTACCAGAGGAGTATATGAGCAGCGGACTGTCACCACCTCAACGCCAGAGTGTTTGCCAGTATTGGGTACTCTAGTCTCACAGAGATTAGCTGAGTCTAAACTACTGAGTTTTTTTCTCTCTTTGCCCTGGGTTCTAACCCTTTGT
This sequence comes from Cyprinodon tularosa, assembly GCF_016077235.1. Taxonomy (NCBI): domain Eukaryota; kingdom Metazoa; phylum Chordata; class Actinopteri; order Cyprinodontiformes; family Cyprinodontidae; genus Cyprinodon; species Cyprinodon tularosa. The sequence continues at coordinate 1,581,752 of NW_024039193.1, forward strand.
CTCCTTTGTGGTCTCAGGCAGGATAACTTCTTGATCTACTGGATAAGCCTGGTCCTTCAAGCCTTGGAAGGAATCGTTCGTCTCCCTGAGATTAAAGGAATACATTCACCGCTCCTGTTAGCTGTCCACTTCAGGAAAACTCGTTGACAGCCCGCTCCACTGCTCCTCTGGACCACTACCTGTCTGCCTGTCCGCCCTCTAGCCAAGTATCACCAGGTCTGTAAAGTCCCCACAAACTGGAATCAAGGAGCAACCTCAAGTCTACTTCTGTGAGTCCTTCCCGGCCTTAAATTAACCACTTTGATCTCCCTCTAGTGTTTCCGGTTCTCCTGACTGTTGGATATTCTCCAGCTGAGAATCCTCCTTTGTTCTCTTTGAATTATCCCCTTCCAATAAACTGTTGAAGTTTTCATCCACCTCTGAGTTGTTTCTGCATGTGGGCAAATCATCTGAAACCCATCATGACATTGTTCTTTTCTGGACTCGTAAATTCAGCCACTCTTGATGAGAAAAGAGCAGCAGGCTCATGGAACAAACCAAGCAGGAGTGGGGGCAGGAGGAAGCGGAGTGCAAGAAGATAGAAAAGGCGCTGCAGAGGTGGGCAAATGGCGAAGCTAAGAAGGAATCCCCAAAGACCAACAATCTCATTAATCCTGCTCTCCAACGTCCGCTCACTGATAACAAAATGGATCATCTCCAACTAGAACTCTCTTCAAAAAATGAGATTAGGAACTGCTGTTCCATCATCCTGAACAAGTCATGGCTTAATTAATGCAAACTGGACAGTGTTGTTTGTATACTCTCTGCACAATTTTTTAAAGATTTAAGTCTTTAAATCTGAATTATCCGTTGTGAGATCATCCTGCTGTAATAAAAGACCATTTTACACATCTTTACCATGAAGAACAACAAATGTCTCCGCAACATGACCCTCCCTCTACAGTGAATACTTTCATAGAAAATACTGTTTAGGGATTGCTGAAGCTTATTAAAGTGGTTTTGCTTAGAAATCTGTCTAACTAGATGTCTCTCTATCATACATTCTTGCTCTTTGACCATCATCTCCTGAGTCGTCTGAATCTCAGTGTTGTGCCTTGTCAGGTGAAAACTGCACACATAATGCCGTCTGTGGAGTAAATCATGTAGAAGCTGAACAATCAGCTGTAAATAAAATGGTCAATAACGCTTTTCCCTGTTTGAACTTGATTGCCGTTCATATTCAGCTTCCACCTGTCAATCATGCAAGACCTCACCTTAACCTAAGTCGTCTAACTCATCAACATAGCACACACTCCTCACTGCATTAATGTAAACAACAAACCTGTGATAATAATAGTTAAATAAAAACACAAAGGCCCCTCCCCCCAGAAAACAAAGAGAAGAACAGAAATAAACCCAGTGTTGTCTCTGTGCATAAGGCTGCTCCAGTCATTTCTGCTTCTTCACAGTGTCCTGCTACATCATCATCACTTGGTCAGAGGTAGAAGCCGGTGGCTTGTGTGTCTGGGACTAGAGGAAGGGTCTCAGAATTGGCCACCTTGACAGCAGGGGGCGCTGCTCCATTCCCATTGGGCAGGACACACCCTCCTGGATAGGAGCTTCTCAGGATGCAGCCTTTCTTCATCTGCATGAGGTAAAAACAAACATCAGAAATCCAGCTGAAGGTTACAACCAGTTTATGGTTTGATTTAACTAATTTGTTCAATGAAACAATCCAAATTATTGTTATTGTTTATTATTAACATAAAACTTATCCAAACTTGGTAAATTGTGCTTTTGATGATTTAATCTGTGGGCCAGCACTCTGCAAAAGGCCAGTGCCAAAAAAATCTGTTCTTACTAAACACCAATAGATACTGCGGCCAAAGATGTGCTTTAATGTTAAAGTAGAGTAACTTTGGTTACTGAAGAGAATATTAACTAGCATTTTATTAAATTTAAAATATATTTTCAATGTCTAAATGTGCCCCATATTTTGCTTTTAGGACATTTACAATTAAAAAGTTAAACTCAAACAAGTATACTTTTGTCACACTGCAAAATAATTGAAATCTAAATAAAGTAATTTCTTCGTAAAATAAGTGCTTTTTTTCTTAAATTGAGGAGCTAAGTGAGACACTTTTTCAATGGAAAAAAAACAATTTACATTTAAAATAAGCACTGGAAAAAATCTAAATCTAGATAAGTCATTTTTTCTTAAAATAAGTGCATTTCTTCTTAAATTGAGGAGATTAAAGAGATATTTTGCCAATGGAACAAGACAATTTAGAATTAAAATAAGAAAACACAATTACATTGTCTTATTCCAAGTGCATATTATCTAATTATCTTATTTTAAGGGTAAAAATACTAATTCCATTGGCAAATTATCAAATTTAGCTATTCAAATCAAGGGTAAATACACTTAACTTAAGACATTTTTACTTATTTCCAGATCGTTTTTGCAATGAGAAAACATTGTCTTATTTCACGTAAACTCTTATTTTAAGAGTAAAATACTCATTTTATTGATAAATCATCTTATTTACCTGCTTGAATTAAGGGCAAATACACTTAATTTAAGAATTTTTTAGACACTTTTTAGATAATTTTTGCAGTGTAGAGTCGAACTAGAAATAAATAAACATTTCTTAAAATAAGCGCATTTGAGTGTAAATGAGATTAGTAATTTCCCTCTGGGATTATTAAAGTATGTCTGATTCTGATTCTGTTTGATTTGCCAATGGAATGGGTATTTTTACTCAATAAAATAATTAGATAGAATGCACTTGAAAAAGGACAATGCAATTGCGTTTTCTCATTTTAAATGTAAATTGTCTTGTTCCATCGGCAAAATGTCTCTTTAACCTCCTGAATCCAAGAACAAATGCACTTATTTTAAGAAAAAATCACTTATCTGTATATTGTCTGTCAGCCAAGGTGGGATAGCCCTCTGTTGCACTGTTATTAAGACAAAAAGCTTTATAGTTCAGTTTTAAATCCCACTGGTTGTTTAAACTGTTAAAATGATCTACTTTCATAATCATGACTGGAAATATCTAAATATCTATATGGCCTTTACCTTTTAATCTGCTGTAATAGAAGCAAATAAATTTTCTTTTCTATGTAGAGTTTTTAAGCCTGCTGTTATAATGACTTCACTTTTCTGACTCTGAACATATCATTTTAGTCAATCCGTCTGCCGCCATCAGATGCAGGTCACCCCCTATTTAGGTAGTTGTAAAAATATCAGGGTCAACTATTAAAAGTGCTAAATGATAACAGAGCGCTCTTATTTCCAGCTCGGTTCACACGCTGCACTATAGGGGCTGCAGAATAAAGAAGCACAAACTGTACACTGTACGATAGTTCAGTAAAGCATAACCTGATGGAATAAGGTCAGAAAATGTCAGAAAGATTTAACACGCAGTGTGGATGCTATCAGAAAGTTCAGATTTTTGTGCATTTGGACAACAGATACATCCTGGGTCACATGCACCAATAAAAGGGGGTTAAGAACACCCTTGGTTAGTTCTAAATCCGTTCCAATCCACGTAGAATCAAGAAAGTTTTCAAGCAAGAATAGCTCTGATTAAGCCTTATCTCCAACTGTAGCTCTGAAGGTAAACAGATAAATACCTGACAAAGGGCTTGATACATCAGTCATCCTATAATGTTCATGAGTTATACGGGTTTGCTTTATCTCTTGGAAATAAAAAAATAGGAAAATAGAAACTGTTCCTTCATGACAAACAGATATTTGCTTCAGGGAAGAAAGGAAGATCCAGGAATGTATTGATGTAATGATGATCCTACAAATGGATGATGGTGCATTTAGCCACCATGAAAAGACAACTTTTTACACCGCACAATTTGATGTGGTCAATTAGTTTTAATGAATTTTAGTGTCTCTCTGTGGCTGAACAAACAAACCAGACTCCAGCAGTAGAGTTAATTTGTTTACTATTAAAAAGAACAAGGACTAAAGATTTTTTTTTTTAATTAAGACATCTACAGCAACATTTATTTTCCTTCCTGATTTGGAAAGTATTCTAGAATTGAACTGAATTTTCTGTTAACCTAAGTAACTTATTTAGAATTATCTTTGAAGAATTTAAGTAAACTAAATCAACTGTTTGAGGAATGGAATTACTTTAAAATACAGTTTTGTTATCATGTTTTATGCATTTTCATTTTGGATTATTGGATATTAATTTAAGATTAAAATATTCATATGTTGTTTATAATTTCATATTTTGAAACCAGACTATAAACCCAGTAGAGTCCAGTATACTAAAACTGGTTTAATATACTGGACTCTACTAGGTTTACAGTTTGAAAACAATAAATGTTTTTACTAAAAACATTTTTATCCAATTACATTTGTAACCAATTACTATGTCAAAACTTTAAAGTTATGCTTATATGTCCTTTGAGTTCCTTTCAAAAATGATATGTTTGGTTAATGGAGCACACAGCTTGCTTTTTAGCTAGACTAACTCAAAAACCCAGTTTGTGCAATTTTCCAAATACTCCCTCGAATCTTTTTCAGATTAATTTCAATTATATATCATTATTTTACCTTACATCTAATATTGCAACATGAAACATCAAAGCTTTTATTAATTATTTTAAAAAGGAACACTATGCAGAATCACCTCCTGCTCAGGATGCAGCCTTTGTTTAATTATAAAAGTATAGGGGCTGCATGGTGGGGCAGAAGGTAGCGCTTTTGCCTTGCAGCAAGAAGGTTCTGGGTTCAATTTCTACATGGAGTTTGCATGTTCTCCACGTGCATCTGTGGGTTCTCTCTGGGTACTCCAGCCTCGTTCCATAGTCCAAAAAAATGACTGTCTTGTTAACTGGCTTATCTAAATTCTCCTTAGGTGTCCATGAATGGTTGTTTGTCCTGTTTTGTTTGTTAACTCTCTGCATTTAACCCATCCCCCTGGGGAGCAGTGGGCTGCTACTGTGTGGCGCCTGGGGAGCGGTGTGGGGTTAAGGGTTTAGCTCAGGAACCCAGAGTGGAGGCTGTGGGGATCGAACTGGATACTTCCGACCTTCTCAGAGCACAAGCGCACTGCTCTAACCACTACACTCCCCATTATATAAATAAAATATAATAAAGCAATAAAATGTCCTTTTATTGCTGCTATATATCTTTTGTTCATGTCAGGAGCCTTGTGTTCTTAAACGTTGTGTTTATATGGAGCATAATATGCCACATGACCAGCAGGTCAGATAATTATAGTTGCTTATGTTGTTGAACCGTTGACCAAACCTCAGCCGTGTGATCATCCAGTGAGTTCTTATTCTCACGTTTATTTAAACACATCCCAAAACCTTTCTCCATGGACTCCATCTAAACATATGAACTTCTATAGTAACATGTACCAATTTGCACTACTTATTAAGGTGAGGATTAACAAAATGTTGATTAGAATCAAATTCTTTTCACAGCGAAACTTTTAGTACATTGAATGTTTACTTCTACAGTATTAAAACATTCGAAACAGGACACAATAATTGAAAAAAGGTTACTAAAGATTGTTTTAGAAAACTACACTCACATCTGTTTCCTTGAAAACAATGAGGGCAGCTGAACATTTGACCAATACAAGTTCATATAAAAGCCTGATGTCAGGTTTAAAGCAACCCAAAGGCAAACTGTTTGGCATGACTGAATTAAACATTACATTTTAGAGCTTTGTGTCTGTAATTATTACAGATAAAACACAACAAATGTTGCCACATGGCCTGCTGGGCAGCACAGCCAGAAACATCAGCTTCATCACTACAAGGAAAAGGTCAGAGAGTAACCGACTCCTCATGATTCATGTCCTTAAGGGAAAGCCGTCCATCACTGACAAGACTAATTAGCAACATTACACCTTCTGTGAGGTTTGCCCTTAATAACCAAACAGATCTGACTAGGATCAGATATAGTTGTTTGCATGTACATATAATGTGACATTTTTTTTGAGCTATTAAATATCATAGCAACAACTTTTTTACCAAAAATATAATTTAGAACATTCTCAGATTCAAACGGACAAAAAGAAAAGTAAAACAAGAATGAACATTGGTCCAGCTTCTAAGTTTTGGTGCCAACTTAAATAAATAAAAAGGCTCAGCAGCCATGAAGAGGTTGCTGCCTTTCTTTAACACAGCTATGTTCAACATCAGCTATGCTAATACTAACTAAAGGTGAGCGGGTTACCATAACATGGCACAGCCATGTTTCTCCAGGTTTATTTTTTAGTCCACTGTTAACTCAAGGAAAATAATTTTGACAAAGAATAACTGGGGAATGCTCTTAAGATGTTTGTTTTTATTTAGCCATAGAAGGATTGTTTCGTGGTCCTACCTCCAGCACAGGCACCGGTGAGCCACAGTACTTCTCAAATCTACCACTGTCCTCCTGAGCTAGCACCTTTTGCTCGGCAAGAAAGTGAGCCCCACAATGCCGCCTCACCTTCCCTCTGTTGTCCGTATGGGATCCTTCTGCCAGCCGTGTAAATTGCTATCACTGGCAGGCACATTTATGGGTGAGCAAAAGACAAGAATCACCACTATGTAGTGGTCAGTGGAGAGCTCCGCCCCTCTCTTCACCCGTGTGTCCAAGGCAAATTTGATCATTGAACTATGGCCTGGGGTGTCGTGATGCCAAGAGCACATATGGAAACCCTTATGCTTGAACATGGTGTTTGTTATGGACAATCCATGATGAGCAAAGAAATCCAACAATAGAACCACTTGTGTTAAGATTAGGTGTGCCATTCTTCTCAACCACGCCCCCCCAGGTCTCACTGTCATTGCCCACATGAGTATTGAAATCCCCCAGAAGAACAAACCTAGCACTTTACTATTGAAATGGATTTTACACTTAAATCACTGAATATCATACAGCAGAGTAGTCAAATGATGTGACATGTGCTCCAGACAGATTGGCTTTTTTGGTCCAATATGGCTCTTTGAACAGTTTGGGTTGCCTGCCCTGCTCTAGCTGCAATCTTTCAACCTCATGCACTACCTCAGGCCTCCTCCCCACCAGAAGCCAGCTTCTTCAGCCTCGACTGCCACCTATTACAAAATGCCCCCAAACCCTTTGGCCCCTCCAACAGGGGGTGAGCCCACTGAAAGGGGGATCCATGTTTCCTCTTCAGGCTGTGCCCGGCTGGACTCTATGGGTAGAACCCCGGCCACCAGGTGCACGTCAGGGTGCCCAGCCCCCAGGCCTGGCTCCAGAGTGGGGACCCAGTGACCCGAGCCTGGGCGAGGGAACACTACCTCCATTTATTGTATTCTTCATAAGGGGTCTTTGTGTTATATATAACATAACATATAATATAGGGCTTCTTGGCTCTATCTTGGCCCCAATATGTCTTTACTAGTTCTTACTGTATATTGCTTCGGCAAATGGCCACTCACACTGAGCCTTGTTCTGCTAGAGGTTTCTTTCTGTTAAAAGGGAGTTTTCCACTCCACTGTCACTACAAGAATGCTTGGTGTGAGGGATTGCTTGGGAGTCAAAGAATCAATGCAATCTGCTGGTTTTCCTTAGAAAACTTTGATCCGATCTGACTGTATGATCACTGCAAAAATAGACTAGCAATAAGTAAAGACTTCTTATATTAAGTGTATTTACCCCTAAGCTGAATAGGTTAAAGAGCTGATATGTCAATGGAATAAATATTTTGACTCTGAAAATAAGAGAGTTAGATAATGTGAACTTGAAATGAAAAGACAATGCACTCGTATTTCCTTTTTTTAAATGTAAATTGTCTTGTTACAGCGTCTCATTTACCTCCTCCATTTGAGAACAATTTGACTTATTTTAAGAAAAAAATTACTTATTTAGATTTCGTTCTTTTTGTAGTGATCTGGTTAAATTGTCTATGTGAAGTGCCTTGAGTTGAAATGTGGCTTCTGGATTCTGCCAAAAGTGCACACATGGAATAAATACTTCTTTACGTCATTCAGAAGCTCAGAAACTACTAGCTGTTAAATGCGCAAACTGGGACACCGATCTCACACAAATGAATGCTTGTGTTGAAGAGAAACAACCTGAAGTTGCTTTGCTAGAGGGAAGAAGAGCACAGTGTCAAGTGTTGGGATTCTCTGAAAAGCAGCCAATCACAGACATGTTACTTTGTCTGGTGGGTAACGGCTTCAAAGTGAACAAAGTTATTATGAGTGCAGCTCCACACATGAGGAAGAGAGAATACTAAGGAGCATAAAAAGCAAACCACAAGCACATAAAAAGACTGTGCACCCAAAGGTTGTGATGTATTTGGAGTCTCATAGTATTAAATCATCACTCATAGAACATTCAAGATGCACATGGATAGGAGGTTAGATGTGTGCTTTGAATAAAACCGCTCATAAGAGTATTTATTATACTTTTGGCAGATTTTTCATCACTACTAATGACCCCATAGTTCACTGTTCTGTTCACTGTTACTGTGCACCTCACCTATGTGGCGGAGAATAGTGGCCAAATAATTAAAATAATTATTATTTATGTCAGGGTCTGACATAGTGCCAAAATGTTTTATAATTTGTAAAAAAAAAAATACATTTTAAGCGTTTCTAGTTTAAAAACCTTAAAAATCCATGTACAGTAAAATAACTACTACTACTTTTATGTTTCCAGGAGTTTCTCAGAGTACGTGTTGGTACAGAAACCACTGCATCTCAGCTACAGATGGTGAACCCTTTACACAACTTTATGTCCAAAAACCTGAACTATCCTTCTAACAATAACAATAAACAACCCAGAGGAGAATAAAATCTGAATACACAAAAAAAAAATACAAACACAGGGGAGTCCATACTGAACTGGGTTTATAAATCATTTTATTTTCTTTAAGTGACTAGGTTGGTATTGGTTGATTTGAAATGATATGGCGTTGGTAATGGCAACAAAAGGTGCATCTCTGCTACATATTTTAACAAGATCTTGTTAAAAATGTCTAATTTGACTTTAGTATATGTTTAGACATTTGATTGGCACTGTAAACATGCTTAGAAAGAGAAATTATCTCACTGTAAAATCTATTGCAATCAAAAATATACTTATTGAGCTTTTAAAATGTGACAGAGTGCATTTGAACTATTTAGGTGGTGTGTTTTTTTGAACATTTTAACAACAAATACACAGGCATACTGTGGTGGATGATCCTCCCACCACCACATCGTGTTAGCATTTTTTTTTTCTTGCTTTATATTATATTACAGTTTATGTTTAAGTTGGTTATTTGTGCACACTTTAGTTAATGTCTGTCTGAATGGTTTATTTACACTTGTTATTTTGTTTGAGGTGCTGCTGATGCAAACCAGCTGGAGGAGGAAACCTGGAGCGTACCATTTTTGAAAGACTGATGGGGGAGACTTGTTTCAAGTTGTTTTTAATTAGTTTGTCACTTAAATACCCACTTATTGTTTCTGCTAAGTAAAGGTTAGTTTTGCTTTATTTTTTTCATAGAATGGTTAATTTTGTATTTATTGGTTCTTTTGTTATGTTGGGCCTCCCTCATGTGGTAGACTTGGGTTACTCCATCCCTTTTTAAGCAGCCTTCAGTTCTTTGTTTGGAGGTAAGTTTTTTTGTTTGAGTTGGATCCTCAGTTAACCTCAGTTATGTTGGGCCCTGATCCATGTTATTTTTTATTTAAGTTATTTTGTATTGCTTTGAGCCTTAACCCTTTTTGACACAATTAAATGAAAGCACTTTTTCAAATTTTGAACACCTTTTGTCCTTATTTCAGTTTGGTCCCTCACACTCACCTTGCAGTTACTGGGGTCATGACTGATCTCGGAGCTCACAACTTCATTATGGTCCAGCTTCTGGCAGGGCTTTCCAACTCCAAGAATCTGCTCCAGGGGGGCGTTAGGGAGAGGGCAGTGAGACAAGTCTGAGAAAACCTGAGCGAAGGGCACAGCGATCTCTTCCTGTTGATGCTGCCGGACGGACGAAACTGAAAACTCACTCCCACCGTGGATTCCTGGCATTCTGTAGTCGGTGCACAAGTCTAAAGGAGTGTTTGTCTGAAGTTTCTGACTTCTGTCAGGACAGGGGCTGCTAGCAAGATGTTCAGTGAAAGAAAAATCCTGCCACTGGGATTTTTCAGCAGGTCCGTTGGAGCAGAAGACATCACACATTCCATTGAGAGCGGTTGTCCTCTGTGGAACAGGACACTGCTCAGAGAGCTGCTTCTGCATTATAGGCTGTTGTTGGAACTGTTGGTACATCTGCTGCTGAAACTGACCATCAAGTTCTGTGGCCTTGTTGCTAAAAAACATCTTCTGTGTGTTAACTTGTTGAAGATGGATTTCTGCGCTGACGAGAATATCTTGAGCTGTCCAGTGTCCATTCTGAACGGATGAATTATGCCCGAGAACTTCTCCATTAGTCAAGTGGTTGTTATGCCGGCTCCAGTCACAGGCAAGTTTACTTGTTCGTGTACTGAGGTGCTGCTGCATCTGTTGTGACAGCTGCACAATAGGAGCTTGCCCCACCACATGAGGCTTACAGTGAGAAAAATCTGTATCAGATCTGCCATCACTTTCTGATGCTGCTGTAGGGGTCACCGTTGTACTAGGAAGTGGCAGTCCCCTGTGCTCGGTGGAGACTGCCTTTCCCTCAATACAGCTGTGGATGTATGAGAGGATTTCGTCATTTGTAAGGAGGTCATCTAAAGTAGGCACCCGCTCAGAATCCATCTCCACTCTGATCATTCGCTCATCTAGCAGCAGCAGCTCCAGGTCCTCAGCGCTAAGCCCCAGCCCTTCCAGAGCTCCAAACAGCTCAGTGTTTGAACAGCCCTCTTCCTCTGCATCCACCACACCCTGGCCTTCCAGAGTAAGGGAATCTAGAGTAGCTAGCAGTGGGTCAAAGCTGGTGCTGGGTTCCGAAACGTCTGGGCCCAAAACACAATTACCAGGCTCATCCCACATCTTAATTTGCCCAGAAGGTTCAGGGAGAGAGAAGTCTATCTGCTCTCCAAAGAGGCTGCTGTGAAAGGATGTTTTGGGCTCAAGAGCTGGTTGGCAAACATATACAGATGTGTCTTGACTCATGAGAGCCCCAAGAAGGGAGCTGGGATTCAAGCCATCCTTTACCAGTCTGTCGGTGCGGCTCTTCTTGGTTTTATTCATGTTTTTTTCCTGACTTGCATCGACGAAGCCTGCGATAGGGTGGTTGGACTGGTAGAGTAAGGCCTCACCCGTGGCAAAGGTAAAGGGCAGATGCATGGAGCGCTTACGCAGGTGTTCTCCTCCCTCTTCATCTCTGTTAAAACAGAAAGTGTCAGAAAAGACTGTTTAGGTTATACGCATATATTTAAAGGCTATGAATCCAGCAGCCTGATCAAAACTGTTAAATAACTCTGGATTTTTAGTTATTGTAAATATATATGGTATATAATATACTATATTATATACAGAAACATACAAAAGTGGTCTTTGTGTGGCAATGATGTAGTCTGGTTTGCCATTCTTGTAGACCAGCCGGGCGTTGGCCTGGACCCACTTCCAGCGATTCTCTTTGGTGAGGAGCCTGAATACCGTCAGTCCACTCTCTCCTGTCTTTATCACTAAACACAAAAAGCAAAATCATAAGTTTAGATGTTAAAATCACAAAACTCACTGACCCATTCTGTCAATATGACAGAGGAATGAATGATTCAAAGTTTTTTTTAACACTTTTAAACCCAAAGAAGACCCCTGTTTTAACCACAATCCACTCATGCTGCATGTAACTAGTGATTTACTCTTTATGAGTAACTCAAACTCCGCTTCAGATCCTTAGCAGAACTGAGGCAACAAGTAAAATTAGGGCTGTGTGATTTTGTCAAAAATCTACGGTGGCGGGGAAGTGAAAAACCAACAACACAAAATCTGAAACAACTTTACATTTCAGAAAACAAAATTACAACAAACAAAACACGAGGTCTACTTGTGTTGTTTTTTTTAAACGCCAAGAGAATCGGTATTTCTCCAACTTTTGTCCCTTCAGGCTGACAGAAATAAACGTCAGTCACCAAACAGAATTCCAACAGGTAGTGTATTTTTTATTCTTCATTGCTGATATAAGAGGATGGAAACTGGCTGATAGCAGGGCACACAAATTAGAATTTCTGGTTAATTCCCTTCTAATGTAAAATATGAAATATTACTGGATTAAGGACATTTCTAGTATAAGATATCAAACATCAATTTTAGAGAAATTGGAAACAGTTGCTCTTTATTTCCCAAATATATGGGAGGAGGACAGGCGAGAATGGATGATTCAGTTGACTGAAATAATCTGTTCCCCTCCATAATATGGGAAGAAATTAAATTACCTGCAAGTCTTTAACTGTGCTTATTCCTCTCACCACCAACAACAAATCCTGTGGATTTGGTCAAATTTACTCTTTATTTGCAAAAATTAAAGGGTCGAACAGATTATTATTTGTTTTATCAAATGTAAAGTTGTTTCAAGATTTGTAAAAGTGTTTCAGATTTTGTATTATTGGTTTGCACTTCCCGGCCACCGTAAAAATCGAATTGTTTTTTTTACTACAATTATAATTTTATTTACGTTTTTTTCAGGAAGGATGTAAATGTTTTTGGGTCTTTATTTTTGCACGGCAAAGTGATTACTCACAAGCATGGATTATGTGAGGCAGCAAACCCACTTTAAGCATGCCAGCGCCATCTAAGGTTAAAGTAACCAAGCAACTGGATTCTTGTAATATGACAACAATATCCAGCCTCCTCGATTTGCAAATTGAGGTAATTGTTTTATTTTAATTTTAGTTAATGTAATGGCTAGACTATTGATAGTCTAGCCCTTATAAAAACTTGATTCAAGTATATAACTGGACTTTAAACATGGTTGCTCCACCAGCAGCATCTTTCACAGCACCCTCTTTGGGTAGAAACTGCCGGCACTGTCAGACATAGCCATGTGTATTTGCTATCATGTCACTGCTACTCTATGTATCATCTCTGATGTTGTGGCTTTATGGGCTGTATCCTTTTTGGCAGCTCTGCTGCTCCACTCCAGCTGTTTGCTAATCCTGCAGAATTACTTATGAAAGCTGTCTAAACACATCGGAGCAGGCCTTCCCAACCTTTGGTGTACAACAAAACTTTGAGGAACATTGCAGTTCTGTTTGTACCAAAGGCATCTGTTGGCTAATGGAGTTAATATTCAATGTACCCTGATAATTAGCTTTTTAGCATCACCCCTAAAACGACATCAGATTAGTTTTTCTTCTGGTTGAATTTGCATGTTTTTGGGCTATGGAGGAACAGTGGTTAGTGCAGACAACCAATGTATGGAGGTCCTAGTCCTCGAAGTGGGCAACCCGGGTTCAAATCCGGCCTTGTGGTCCTTTCCCACATGTCTCTCCGCCTCTCTTTCCTGTCAGCCTATTGTTCATAAAAAACAAGCCACTAGTGCTGTAAAAACAAAAAAAAGTTGTTGGGCTACTATACTGCTAACACAACGCTAATTCTGACATTTTGAATTGAAAAAACTTTCCTGGGTGGGAAGCAAAACGTCTTTAAACTTGGAAACCAAGTCCGGTGGATTGTTTTTGAAAAGCATATATTGCTTAATTAATATAGTCTATTGACCTAAAGCAATAAGCATGGTAAGATTGTTGCACGTCGGGTATGGCGGTCATTGACCTTGACCAAGGCACCTTACAGTAGAACTGCATTCAGTCCCTGGACTGGCATGGCTATCACTTCCCCTACATAGTAACGGGACAAATGCAGAGGAAAAATTTCCCACTGTGATCACCATTATAGTCATGGTAGGCCACTTCTTTGATTTTATTTATTTCACTCAGGCTAATCTTAAGCCCACAGCCTGCCAAATATTGAAACATATAGTAGAAATTTTAGACATTCATTAATAAAATGTCATTTAATAAGGGGGATGATTTTTAAGATTTTTTTAAGAAGGGGGATGCCACCCTCCCCTCATTTTGAGTACTGAATATCATTAATAGAAAATCTCCTATTGTTTGAGCTCATCTTAAAATGTCCTTACTTCTAACATGGTTCTCTGCACAGTACAACATATCAGCTGCGTGAATGAACTGATAGCCCGATCCTCGAACTCTGAGCTCAGCTTCAGTGTACCCCAGAACAATCTTCCCTCTGAAAGACAAAAAAGTCAACACTCAGTTGATCAAAAAAGTTTGTTCCTGAAACTAAAGAATAGGATTCAAATATCCAAAGCAAACAACCCACAGATGATGTGTTCTGTTTGATGTGAAGCTAAGCTAACAGACAAATAATGACTGTAAGGATTGAAAGGTGACTTTACTTGGCATCACAGGCCAGGGGTGTAAAATCCAGCTTGTGTTTGGTCCTGAAAATCATATTTTTGGTTCTGATCTCCAGGATGGACGGAGGCTGCAGGGGAGTTGCAATCGCAAACAGGGCCAGCTGGGGCATGGCCTTCCCTCCGTTTTCTTGCCGTTGGTTCTGTCCATGCAGAAACTTTAGCCTGCCCTGGATGTTCAGAGCCTGGAGAAGAAGCACATTTTATGAGAAGAATTCAATTTGCAATTCGGTGTATTAATATAGCGCCAACTCACTACACGTTATCACAAAGCCCTTTACAGTTCACCTGATCATCCAGTCAAATTGATTAAAAGTTTTCTATCACAGCAAGCATGCTTGTAGCGACAGTGGAGAGGAAAAACTCCCTTTTAACAGGAAGAAACCTCCACTAGAACCAGACTCAGAGTGATCAGCCATCTGCTGAGGCCGACTGGGGTTCAAGGATACAAAAGGCAACTGCTCCATAGGCGGCCCAATCCAAGAAACAAACAGAAGAACATGTTCCCTATGGACTCAGGTCCATAAATATGTTATTTACGTGTATTTTAATATCTACGACTGTTGTTTGTGTACAAAGATGAAGTCATCTGCATTCTTTGAGACTTCGCACACAGACATTAGTCTTCCTCCTTATCTCTGCCTGTGTATATACGCCATAAGTTCTCACCCACTGAAGGACAAGTGTTAGATCAGGAAGTCTCTGTAATACTTTTAGGAGGTCTTCTGAAACTGTGATTTGAAGACACATAAGAAGTCTAAATAACCTGATGAATTATATTATTTAAGGTTCTGAAGATCTTTTTATATATATATATATATATATATATATATATATATATATATATATATATATATATATATATATATATATATATATATTAGTGCTGTCAAAATTATCGCGTTATTAACGCGTTAACGCGAGGCCATTTTAACGGCGATAATTTTTTTAACGTGAGATTAACGCTATGTGGTTTTATGGTACAATTTTTCCAAGTACATCCCGCTGCAGCCTGCGGGAAGGCGGGGCTATTTTCCCCCAGTCTATGCATTTCTCATAGGCTTCTAGAGCGGAGCTCCTCAAGGGAAAAAGACGCTCATACACTGGGTGACGCTAGTGCCTTTTCTTTAAGCCCCACCACCAACAAACAAGTTGAGTGTAGTAGCAACCTGAAATACGCTGAGAAAACTGATTACTGAGGTGAAATGGAATCTCGTAGCAGCACTCTTGCCGTCTGTGTACGCAACAGGTCGGTATCGCGTGTGTGTGTGTGTGGGTGGGTGTGTCTGTGTGTGGGTGAGTGGGTGTGTGTGTGTTCTCATTTTTGTTAAGAGGCTGAAAAGTAACTTTCTAGAGAGCATAGACTACCTTCATCTAGTGATGTCGGTCTATTGATTTTGATGTATTGATTGAAAATTGTTCATTATTACCTTGGTTAATTAACATCTAATTTTAACTCTACTAAATTTTATAGCAGTAGGGTAAAATGCTTGTCTTTGTTCAAAAGACTGTATTAACTGTAAAGACTGTCTTTTACATCAGCCTGTTTTCAGGGCCTTTTTTTTGCCTACATATTTGTTATTTTTTGCTACATGCCTCCCCATCTTCTTGCCATATGTTTCTATGGCATAAATCAGTATCTGTGACCTGTTTTCATTTTAAAAAAAGAACATTGGCACAAACCTAGCCTGTATGTATTTTTTTGTATGTCATCGAGAGTATTTAAATGATTTTCAATCAGGAAAAAAATGTGCGATTAAAATGCGATTAATCGCGAGTTAACTCAGGCATTGATGCGATTAATCGCGATTAAAAAATTTAATCGATTGACAGCACTAATATATATATATATATATATATATATAGACAATTTAATGAGTCAGCTATTGAGATATCAATCCATTTCGGAGTAAAAAGGAACAGCCTGGTATATTTTAAGACTGCACATCCTCCACTGAAATATTCTTTCTATCGAGCAGGAAGGTTTTCCCCTCAGCAACATGGACCTGTGGTGTTTAGGTCAGTTCTTCGCAAACCTACCAGGAAACCGGAGGAGTTATCTAAGAGGCAGCGGAAACGACACACAAAATTCCTCTCCAGGAAGGAGGAATTTTCTGGAGGAAGCTGCTCAGGGTCGTAGGTGACCAAAGAAGAGCCGCCGTCCGGCTCCATCTCTATGGCAAAAGAGAAAAATAGTCAGTGGAGTAACTTTTCTAGATTTTCATCCAGTGTCATTTTAATGACCAAAGTCTTCCTATAGTTTTACCTCATTGTGTTCTGTTTAATCTGCCTCTCTCTGAATATGCTTAATGCGGAGTAACCAGGTGTTCCTCAGAAAAGCTCTGCTTGTGTTTGGACTGCTGGTGTTAGCCAAAATCCAAAGCTCCCCAGAGGAAAAACACACACCCACACACCAGTGTTTCAAATACAAAGTGAGGACCTTGCATAAACTCCTATCTAATTCCCTTAATTTTCTACTGTTCTACAGCCTATCAAGGAGATTTACCACCGTCCAATCCATTACTGGTCTACACCACCCTAACTCTAACCTAAACCAACAAAGTGAGCGTCAGTAGAAGGCCTCATTTTACATCAAAGTCCTCGCTTTGCTAGTGTAATGCACCAAAAAGGTCCTCACTTTGCATTAAGCACAAATACCCACACACACACACAACACACACATAAGCATCTTAAAACCTAAATACAGATCTAGGACCACTTCAGCTCATAAGCCACAGTGAAGATTACTGGGTCATGTGATGGCAGCTGAGGCTGGTCTCACAGCTTAGTGCTGCGCTGTTTGTTCTCACTGAGGTTTAAGGCTAGAAGCAAGCTTCACACACCTGACTACATTTTCATTAGATGATTTTTACAGAAATAGAAAAGCTGATGTAACAGCCCTGTTTAATGATCACATATTAAAGAAACCTTAAGAAACTTTCAATGTGTTTTTGAATAATAAAGCTTCTGGATGCCTTAAAAAGGAAAGAAAAGCCACTGAGTGAATGAGGCTATTTCCTTTCAGTTTTTTTGCCTCATTTAGGTCCTGAACATCATAAACTCCAGATAAGGCATAAGTGGTCACCTTGAGGGGAGTCCTGGGACATGGCCGAAGCTGCAGCCTGAGGAGGATTCAACGCCCAGTGCAGGTTCCTTCTAAGTTCTTGCTTATCCTCTGTGTGGACCAGTTCATAGACGCTCTGGTGCATGACATCAGTCTAACAAACAAACGCATACATGGAAGAATTGATTGAGCATCTTAGGCATGCAGAAAATTATACACAACCAAAAAAGAAGTAACTATGTGATTTTTTAAAAAAAGATTAACCTTAAAAGTTGTTCATTTTCCTTAAAATGAAACGAAAAACAAAACAACAACTTTGTAGTGGAAGAAAATGTATCCACAAGGTAATTTAACCATCAGCATAGCATAGCATTACATTAAATAATGTTATCATAGGCTTACCGCTATAATTAGCATAGACATAGACATATAAAGGTATTCCTGAGTCGTGGTAGTTGTGCCACCAAATCTATAGATGTGACCTAAAAATGTGTAACAGCCTGGCTAAGCTGGCGATTAAACCTTGGATATTGTAGTTTTAGAAGTGTGAGTGTTATCTAATCTAAATAAAGCTGTTTATCTTCCTGCACCATTCAAATTTAAGACCGATGCACCATTATGGGACCTGGAGTGAAAAGGGATTTAAAGGTGAGTGGGTTTAGCTTGGTAAGTGTCAGTTTAACTCTAACTCCCCCAAATTTTAATAAACTCTAACTCCCCCAAACTTTTTAATAGTTGTTGTTGATTGCAGAAGTGTTGAGCAGTTCCCATTGATTTTGCTTGTAAAGCGGGGGTATGGCGCTAGGCTTACCAGAAGATGTCAGGAGTGAGGTGTTACTATATTTGGCCAAAAATGGCCGGTTTGAGGAAAATGATCATTTAAATTTTTTTACTGATTACCACTAAATTCTTTAAATCACTGTGAGCCTACTAGTTTTAGGTATAAATAATGATTCATTGATCATTCCTTGCTGATCAAACTTTTCTTGCTCTCTGCAGAACTCTGCTGTGACTATGATGACAAGGCCAAGCTTTAAAATGATAACGACTTACACAGCGATCTTGGATGTCCGAAGGAGCAACCAATACTCCTAAGTTTATCCCACCCACATGCAGCACACAAACAAACCCCTCGTCTGGATGAAAGCATGTCTGCATGGACTGATCTATGAGTGAATGCTTTCAGTCCATGAAAACTTCAAATCCTGTAGATAATTATTAAGAGTTCAATGAGGTTTTCCGAGCACATAAAAATGCATGATGAGTTTTCTTTTCTGCTCCCATGCTTTGGTACTTTGATACATTCATCACTGAGATAAACGATAAAATCAAGCAGATTTAGGAGGTACAGTACCTGATGGAAGCCTAAGTAGTCCTGGATGGTGTGAGAGGAGTAGAAAATGGTCCCATCAGCAGTGATGACTACAACAAACCCATTAAGCGCCTGGAGGACAAAAAAAACAGAACCACACAGACTCACTTTACCTGAAAAGAGATCAAACTATATCAATTCATGCCTTTGGTTAGTGGCTGCTGATCTATAGCTAATGAGACATACAGCTTTAGGCTATAATACTGTAGAGCGTCACACACAAACATACAGTAGATCATGGACCAAAGCTGCAACAACGTAATGCTAATTCCTGTAAAAGCAAAGAAATGTTTTCTTTCTCAAAAGCTACTGATGTGAAAAAAAATCAACATCAACTGTATAAAAGGTAAACAGAGGCTCCTTCCTTATAAACAAGTACATGACTTAGCTTGAGATAGTAAAAACCCTTAAAACGTCTATTCAATCACCTTTAATGACACAAAGGACATAAGGCCTAAATATATATATTTATGATTCCTCCTATTTAGGGAAAACATCTGATTAAAACAACCTGGTTGTAAATATTTATTCAACCTGAAAGGAAAACATTTGCTTTAATTTCAGTATTAAATGGTAAATGGCATGTACTTATATAGCACCTTTATTCAAGTTAGGAGACTTGATCAAAGCGCTTTACACTACAATCATTCACACACACACACTCACACACTGATAGTGGCAAGCTACATTGTAGCCACAGCTGCCCTGGGGCTCACTGACAGAAGCGGGGCTGCCGTACACTGGCGCCACCGGGCCCTCCGACCACCATCAGTAGACAATGCAGGTGAAGTGTCTTGCCCAAGGACACAACGACACTGAAAGTCAGAGTCGGGGCTTGAACCGTCAACCCTTCGATTTCAGGGCAAACTCCTACATCCAACGCCACTGTTGCCCATAAGTCTTGTTGAGCTCAGACCAGTCATAAGCAGTAAAGCAGTGATTCTCCTGAGGTACAAACCAGAATATGCAGACATGTCTCAGTTGACTAAGACTGGGCATACACTGTGCAATGTTTTGAATTGTTGCACGCAGCTAAAGCTCAAACTGTATGATGAAGGGTTTGGCGCTGGTGGGACTCATCATCTGGAAGAAGAAGGAGAACTCCCTTGTTTGCACATGCGCAGTGCTCGAGGTTCTGGTATATCGGCTCGTAGACGCTCAGAGCTCTGCTTCAACAGCAGGATTTGCCCAAGATTACCTCACCACTGTCAACTGAATTCCAAACATGTTTGATTTTCTCCCGACCCTATGATTCCTGATCGGGAAGTGGTCATGAGAGGCTGATCTAACATCCTTACCCGCTGTATACTGTACAACAAAGGACGCAAGATGAGGCTGAAACTTGGCCTGATTGAAAATATTCTCGCACAACTGGAAGAATGGGCCCGAAAATGGCAAAAAATCCTACAGCGTATGCCCGGCTTAAGGTATCAGACCTTAGTCTACACAAAAATTGTGCTGTTTATGTGCCACTGACCAGTGAATATCATCCTTAATAATTTGTTGATATGGGACAACGTAAAAAGATTTTAATGTTTTTTGAAAGGACAAAAACAAGGTGGTCCGATAAGGCAGACCAGAAGCCAACAGCAACACAGAGGGGGTACCAGTATTTCTACTAGTTGCTCACTGTGAGAACAATCTCCTGGAGAATCTCTGAATGAGTTTGCAAGACATTGCTTCCTTTTTTGAAAGACAGCAGGAAGTTCAGATATGAAGCAAACTATGATGCTGAAAGCACATTCTGATTCAGCCTAAGCATTCCCTCTTCTATGGTTGCTTCTTTTTTAGTGTACAGCCCTCGTATGTGCTCTCTGCCATCTCAGACTACAAATGTTTTAAATGAGTATGTGGGTTTGGTTCCTATGGAAAAAAAGGGCCATTTGGAGCAGTGGCTGAGAGGTTCTAATGTGGTTTCATGACACCTTCTTCCAGGATAGTTTGGAAGATTTTAGCTGCTTAGAGACAGTTTGTTGTGACGTTTGTTGCAGTGGAGTGGTTGCCTAGTGTTTTAGGGATTATAGCTTGGAATCCTGAGGTTGTGAGTTCAAAACCTACTCCCACAGACTTGCTCCCTGGGCACTGAACAGTGGCAGTCCACTGCTCTCCAAAACTGGATGGGTTAAATGCAGAGAGTTAATTTCTCCATTGTGAGATCAATAAAGTTTAATCTATTTTTATTTTACATGTAGAACAGAAGCAGCACTCCTTCAGTGTTGTGTTGAGCCTTATGGTAGCCTCTCTGCCCGTTTTTAGCTGGTCTATTTATCAATTTTGGAAAAATGTCCAGCTTTGTGATTCTACTAGACAAGGGAAAAAAAAGTGATTTTTCCAAAGTTTGAGGAATTTTAATAAAAAATATCAGTTGTTGCTTAACTTTGTGTAGAAAAAGGCATATTTTGAGTAAGAGAGAGAGCAGATTTTTGAAACAATCAATGTAGAGGATGAAGAAAGTTCTGTTTTCTTTGCCAAGTTAGTTTTAAATGCGTTGGTCTCTGTTGTGCTAATGAGGTATTGAAAAGGTCGGGCTTTTTCTTTTTTTTAATTCTTCTAACTAACCCTGAGCTGAGGACATTTTCCTCATATGAACAGCTCTTTTAAAAGAGTATTTTTACATTTTTTTAGAGAAGGACCGAATGTTATTACTGTCAGTAAAATCTTTAATATGATCAAATCTTACTCAAACAAATTTCTAAAGTTCTTCCATATTTGCTCCAATTATTGGTGCTTGACTAAGACTTAGACAAACTTTATTGTCATTTTGTATACACAGAGTGTATACAAAATGAAATTTCAACGCATACAGCTGTTCAACAGTGAATGAGCAGCTGACAACAGTAAAATGAACATTACCATTTATAAAGTGAAGCATCGATCAGAATGTAAAGAGTGTAGGAACAAAGGAAAACCAGTTTAAAGTCATGGTGCAAAAGGCATTGATATGCAAAGGTCCAGTGGTGTGCAAAATGAATAAATGTGAAAACATAATGTTTTCAGAAAAGGTTAAGTAAAAAAAAAGATCCTTTTTACCAGGGCCAAAGAACATAATGTTTGGATGAATGCAATGTACAAGAATATACAGACTGGATTAAATGTTAAAGCAGAGATCTACCTTTAAGGAAGACACACAATTCTTTAAGTGTGAGGGCAGCATTTGAAGCAGTACAATGTTTGAGTTTAATAGGAAAAATCTTTCTTAATTTAGATATGTATGATCTTGATGAATGACTTCCATGCTTGAGTTTTGCTTTGTATTTCAGTAAAAACTTGCTGAATGTTGTGTTCTCATTGTGCTATTATCTAAAACTGACCTAAGAAATTCACAGATCTTCTGCATGAATGAAAAATGATAATTCCCCAACAATGAGACTGAGAAGGGGGTTGAGGGGGGTACCTTAAGGGAAATGGAGCGCACTTAGGTTTTCTTTTCAAAGACAAACAGATGCTGAGATGTTTCTAGCTCACTAGGCCGATATGTGCTCACCCCCTTCCTTACAAGCAGAGCAAAGCCACATACACAACCACTGAGTCCCAGCTGTCCTGCAGGGCAAAGTGATTAATGCTGCAGATGGTATTTGAGATAATATACAGTGTTTGTAGTTATCTTCAACTTATTAACATAAAAACACAGGATGTGAAATGTCAACCAGCTGCAGAGAGCAGCTCAGTTTGAAGCTCTCAGTCCTGACTTTTCAATGAGAGCCGCTATAATTAGGGCCTGGTCTCCTCAGCACCCACTGACTTCCCAGTCGCTCCTCACTGATTCAGAGGGGAGCAGGGGAGGAATGGTGGCTAAACAGGTTTCATTTTGTTTCCCTGATCCATGAAAGATAGAAGCTAAGAGATTTCCTACAGCTGGAATGACTGAGCTCTCAGCCTCTTCCATCTGATGCAGAGGTGCACAGGTTCAGCCAGAACACTGTTATGGGAATACTGCTTATCCAAAGGAGCTTTCAATTTGCGTCCAGTGCAATGTAAAGATAAAAGGAAACCTCCCTGCTCCAGTTAGGAATATTGGGCAGCCTGTTTCCTCTGGAATGCCAGTCTGATACACATTGGAAGGAACTGGACTGGAAAATCGATGACATGACTGCAAACTCCAAAAGATCTTAGAGCCAGTAAGCTCGCTCTACTCGCCTCTGAAGCGGAGAATACACTTCCTGATGGGCTTCCTTCAAAAGCGTTAAGGTTAAAAAACACTGATCTAGAGTCTAGAGAAGATTAATTAGGGTTTATCAGTAAGGTCTGATAGTTCTCCAAATATGTCAGGGATTTTGTGTTGCCATTGAAATAGGATCCAATTTTTTTGCCCATATGTGATGTATCCGATCTTTTCATGGCAGTCTGAACAACAAAGATCCAATTTTTCCCAATGCGACCAAGGCCACTTGGCTCTTTGGTCCTGAATAAAATATGTACAGTATCTCATCTTTTTAAATGCGACCTGTGTCTAAACGGCCTGGTCTCATTCAGCCGGCCTGATCGTCATTAATGCTCAGCAGAGGTCACTATTCTGCATCTTGCTACGCAGAGGCAGGAAGAAAAACAACAACCATGGCAGACGATGATGCAGAGTGAAGTCTTTTTTTGAACCATCTTGTAATGATTGAGTTTTTAAAGTTGGGAAAGATCCCTAGATGCGCTCACCACCCATCTGTGTTTACTTCGTAAAAACAGCTTGGGACATCATTTCGTCCTCTACTGTGCGTGCAGGACACCTGCATTGTATGAATGCAGTTGACACAGTAGATAACATCCAAGTCGCATGTATTTGTTAATGTGATTTAAAAACTAATGTTTAATTTTTCACTCAGGCGGGTAGAGGAGGATTTGGGTAATAGATTGAGTCTGATATTGAACTTTTCTAACCATGAGATCATTTCAAACTGCTTACATGAATCATTAAACTATATTTGGCATAAAAAAACAGGTTAAGTCTGAACCACCAGAAGGCCTGAGATTTGTCTAAACAAGAGTTTATGAGGAACAACATTTTACAAAATCCCTGCACAGATTCTAATGTTACATCTTCTCAGGTTGATAATTGTAACTATGCTGTTTGTTGCATGGCAGCTTTTTATCAATTAAACAATAGAAATATTTACCATCCTTTCTTTTTATATTTTGGAGCACAGAATAATGGAAACATAAATAAATGGAATAAAATGAATACATGACATATATTAGGTTCATGGTCTCCACTGAGACTGAACTCTTTAGATGGGGGGTGGGGTGGTGGGGGTGCCATAGGGTCATTAAGTAACCCATCCGCTGTGATGTTGCGTGAATTTACAGAGGTACAAGGGCCGACAACATGGTTCATGGAAACTGTGTCAGAGGAAACTAAATGACTGAGGGGGGTGGGTGAGTGGTTGTTGCCGGGGGGTTGGGGGGTGCCTCATACTGATTGGTTCCTCCTGTCTATATGTGGGCCCGGACTGGGATCTGGAAAGCTGCTTATGGTAAATGGGAGCTGGACACCAGCCAAGATGGAAGACCTCCATAGTGTGTATAAGCTTGACGTTCATGAATGGATTGTTGACTTGATGAAGAGCGACTATATTCCGCCTCCATCAGGGGGTTAGAAACTCGCTCTTTTTTTATTTTAGACCCATTCAACTCATTAGGTTTGCTTGCATTAGGATGAGGCTGTTACTGCTGTAGTGGAGCTATACTGCTGTATATTGTATATACTACTGTGTGTGTGTGTGGGACAGTGTGTGTGCATGTGTGTGTAAGTTATAATCCATGCTGAGCCGTTACTCTCTACCTCTGATGTTATCCAGGAGCAATCTTGTTATGACTTTAAAGCCTGTACAAAAGTTCAAAGTTCATTATTTACCTCTGCTAGCACAGTGAAAACATTTAACCTAACTCCAAATCAGGGGTCGGCAAACCGCGGCTCTTTAGCGCCCCCTTTGCAGCTCCCTGGAGCTTTTTCAAAAATGCATGAAAATTTGTTTTTTTTTTAAGTTTATTTTAATATGATGTGCAGGAGGTCAAACAAACATTAATTATGTTTTCCAATGCTGGTAATATTTGTATAATAAATACATTTAAACGATAAATGTAAACAGAGATCAGTGATCATAGCCTGAAACACACGTTTCAGCGCAGCGCCAGGCAAACAAGTCGAAAGGTTTGTGTCGGGCCATGGATCCCAAAGGGAAAAAAAGGAAGATAGCTGATGAGAACAGAGGATTCAAAGAAGAACTGAGCGAATAATTTTTTTTATTACCGATACGGAAGGATTACCTGCATTTTTGCTTTTTAATGAGAGTTTGTCAAAAAAGAAAGAGTTTTTTGCAAAGGCATTTCAAGGGAAAGTTTGCTAAACATGCAGCCGATCACAAAGTTAGGAGTGAGTGAAAAAGCGCAATTACAGAACTTGTGGATAAATTAGAGGAGAGCAAAGATAGATTTAAGGAGTGGATTCCATCTCCAGACTCCACTGCTGCAGGTAGTTTGGTTGAAAGCATAGAAAACCGCTCACGGATCGAACAGGTAGTGCTCTGATGCAGGGGTGGGAACTTTCTTCCATTTTGTCCCAAATTCCCCAAAATAAAAAAATAAATCATATATATGCGTATATATTCTGAACCCTTTTGTCTAAAAACCCTAAATAGAATCCAGGGCAAACGAATGCCTTCAGAAGTTGCACACCACCAGCTGTTCTGTTTTCAGCCTTAGAGGTTAAGGAACGTGGGTGAACAAACAGCATCATGGAGGGAGGATTATCCAGTAGGTCAGGGAGGAAGTTGTTTAACAAAACAAGTTAAAAACAGAATAAGAGCTCTCTGTCTAATTATTAGTCTGAAATACGAAAATAAGCATAGCTTAGCCACAACCTTTCAAAAACACGAAGACTAGGCATTAATCAGAAAAGTAGCAAAGCTCAATGGGGACTCTGAAGGAGAAATCCTGAGTTTAACGGAGAATATCAGTTGATTTAAAACTATTTATAATGCATTTTGAAAATCTGAGAATGGAGAGAAAATGTTTAAAGGAAAGCTAAAAAAAACTGCTTGTTGACCAACAAACGTATAGATGAGGCTTTGGTCAGATAACAGCAAAACACACACACTTTTTTGTCCCACTTGTGAAATAATGGGGCTTGCTTTGGTGACGCAGTGGTTAGTGTGCACGGCCATGTTCAAATCCGAAAAAATGAGCCTCTAATGCTATAAAAACTAAAAAAATGGTGGGAAACTAGTACCAGACATCAACATGAAAACAGCACCCCCAGTGGAGTATAAGGGAATGTCAGCATCAGTCGTTAGCTGATACTTTTGATCCTAAAATGGATAAAATGAACTAATAATAATTTAACTTTATTGATATCACAATGGTGAAATTTACCTCTGCACTTAACCCATCCCCTCAGGGAGCAGTGGGCTGCCATCGTGCGGCGCCCAGGGAGCACTGTGGGGTTAGGTGTCTTGCTCAGAGACCCAGAGTGGCAGTCTGTGGAAGTGGGGCTCAAACTCAGAACCTCTAAGGATTCTAAGCACGGTGCCCTAACCACTAGGCCGCCACTCCCCACTATATAATAGGTCTTTCAGGAAAATCTCTTCGAGGTTTTACAGGAAGATACATCAGCATAAGCTGCATGAAAGTACATTAGTGTGTTTTTAATTACCAGATGTATGTCAGGTTCAGAATCTATAGAATACTTTAAACCACTGATGTTCACCGACACTATCCACCCAATCAGAAAAAGCCACAGGGAAAGGTCAGAGTTAAAGATGGTTTATGGGGCATCTATATTCAGAGTGTGATTATGAGGTCTGAGAGGTTAACTGACCTGCAGCAGGAGCTCTCCTTCTGGAATCTGCTTTTCTGCAGCTCCGGTTTCATTATCTTCAGTCTTCCTTCTGGCTGCAGTGGTTCCATTCTGATTGGTCAGGGCGACTGTTGAGACAAACACACAGACCAGCATTGTTAATGTGGAGGTCCTGCTTGCAAAGCTCTGTAAAGTGTTTCACATCCAGCAATATCAAAGCTTTTTAATTTAATGATTATTAAAGGCTACCGTCCAAACACCAAGCTTTTATGTCAGACTTTCTATTCTCTTTTTATGGAGTGAATTTTATTCATTATTTTTCCAAACAAAGAACAGACTTTGTCAATTGAAATTAAAGCTACAGTGTGTAATTTTCAGCGACATCTGACGTCCAGACTGCAGACCGCAGCAACATGAACATCTCCCCCCCACCGCTTCTCCCCCCCCAACAGTACGGCGAGCGTTACGGGACAAAATGTCTTCCACGACGTCTGCATCACCTACCTTCTGAAGTGATGAGGTTTGTTTACATAGATAATTTTACAGATAGTATTCTCAGGCATAATACTGCCATCTATTGTTCAGTACCGTCTCAGTTCATCTCTCTCAATTTGCCGTAGTTACTTTCGAGCGTAATGGGTGATCTCGCAATCGCTAGTTTGTTGGCTCTGCGCTGCCGTAGCGCTAAGATGTCTGCCTCCATGGCTGCGAGACCCGCTCCTATGTAATTATAAATAATGAATTCTAAGGCAACGCAAATATTAAGGTTAAGAGGCTGAGCTCGTAGATGATGATAAATAACATAGTTATGTATAATATATTACATTTCTGACTGTATATCCCTGTAATTATTACACACTGTAGCTTTAAAAAAAGAAGCAAACATCAAAGAAACTCTTTAATCAAAAAAGGTTTTAAGAGACACTATATCTTTTCTCACATGAGTTTCTTTTTGTCGTTTTTTTGGCAAATGTTCTTCCAGTTGCGTTTATAAGAACAAATTCACCTCACATCAGGGGGCGGGCTTTCATCTGGAGGTAAAAGTGCAAAGACTAATTTCTATTGGTCAGCAGGGACGTGGGTAAAAACATTGTGTTGGTCAATGTGTGCGTGCAGAGCGTTTGTAACGGGTTGGAAGCTAAGAGATTGTGATCTGTTAAATAAAATGTGAAAACCATGCAATTTTTAAATCTGAAAAACAGAAATTAGGGGAAAAAACAAAAAATATATAATCTTTAAAATATGTTTTTTATTATGAAAATGTAATATAATAAAAATCTGAAGTTACAAATTTACTCTCAAAAATTCTTCTCAAAACCTTCTTGTCTGATTAAAACATTTTTAAAGTCAGATTTCTGGACTGAATTTGTTTAATTACAATTTACAAAATGTTTTCCCCTAATTTTCATTGACGAAACACTCGTCAAACTGTTGTTTGTGTAACATCACATTAATCAAATAATAAATAAATAATAATAAGCCGATAGAATAGAACATCCAGAGAACTTCAGCTACCAATACAGTCTATAAAGCCTCAAACGCCCTTTCTGACATTTTGAATTGAAAAAGCTTCCTGGATGAGAAGTGAAACTTCAAAGCAGCTATTAATGAAATAAATAATTAAGTCTGTACCACATTTTGAAAGTCAAAGCACCAATTATCTATTCATATTTCTTGTGGTTTCCAGGCATAATTGTCTGTATAGTTTACACAAACATTCCTATCGCTGCTGCTTCAGACTTAGACTTAGACTCAGTTTCATTCCTAAATGAAAGAGATGATGTGAAGACTTTTAATAGCATTGATTTGCAGGTCTTCCTAAATTAAGTTCAATTCACAAATTTAATAAAGTAATGTTGTTGTAGATAAGTTATAAGTTATAAGATAACATATAAGTATGTTAATAAGTGTTAAGATTAAAATAACAATTTATGAAAACACAGTTTAAAACAGTTTTATCAACCCAGAGCATAATAATAATATTATCATATTCTGGGTTAGGGATGTGGCCGGAGTGAAGTAGTTGAACTAACTATATATATATATATATATATATATATATATATATATATATATATATATATATATATATATATATATATATATATATATATATATATATATATATATATATATATATATATATATATGGGAAGATATAGTGCCTACACTGCAAAAACGTTCTATAAATAAGTAAAAATGTCTTAAATTAAGTGTATTTACCCTTAATTTGAGTAGGTAAATAAGATGATTTGCCAAGGGAATGATATATTTTTACTCTTAAATAAAATAATTAGATAATATGGACTTGAAATAAGAAAATACAATCGTTTTTTTCTTATTTCAAATGTAACACGTCTTTTCCATCGGCAAAGTCTCTCACTTAACTCCTCAATTCAAGAAAAAAATTGCTTATTTTAAGAGAAAATTTCATATTTAGATTTATATTTTTTGCAGTGTAACTTTTTATTACAGCCCATAGATATAACAAATATGAAATAAATAATGAAGTCACTCTACTTAAAGGCCAGGCTTACAAAAAAAAAAACATGTTCATATTGTATTATGTTCATTTTCTTTTTGTTTAAAGACGTGTATACAAAATGACAAAATAAATCTTTAAAAGTCTAAGTCTAATATGTTGTGGACGAAGTTTAATGTGATTTAATGATGATAGCTAGTATGAGCCCAGCGCTTCAATATCTGTTCATATTGCCTTTCTGATTTAAAATTTAATCCTGTTAAACTTTTGGTCCTGTTTATAGCCATTTACTTTATACAGAAGTGTTATTTAAAGTGTGGATTTAGCAGAGATTACATCCAGGCAAAGAAGTGGGTGAAAGCTCCGAGGTGTAAGCAGGATCTCCTGCAGCAGTCTGTCATCCAGCAGATGTGGAGAAGCTTTTGACTGAAGACGTTATGTTAACAGCCTAATGAAGAGGATGTTTACTGTTAACTACTTATGAAGAAATCTTCTTTGTGAAATCGTCTCCAGAGCTTCCACATGAGTTCGTAGAACAGAGCCAACCTTCTATATTAGTTTGATGAGCTTTTTTAAGTCATTTGTTTGCATGTTCTTATCTCATGGCAGAAGAGATCACACTCCATAACGAACTAAGAGAAGATCATCAGCATCTTGCTGCAAACATTGAAGGACCTAAGCTTCCTTAGGAAGTACAGTCTGTGCTTTCCCTTCTGATAGACTGCTTCACAGTTATGTCTCTTTTTTTTTTTCACAGTTATGTCTCTGATGAAGTCTGTTGTCCAGGTAAACCCAGGGGCTGGTTTTTAATAAATGCTATGTTAATCTGAATTCTGTGCAGGAAAATCAGGGACAAAACTGGCTGATTGGTATCCCTTCCCTTTTTCTTGTTCTAAATGCAGAAAGGGAAGGGTTAAAGAGAAGTGTTGATATTTTCAAAATTACAAAGAAATAACTTAATTATTTAGTGCAATGATAGAATAATGTTTTCTTGTATTCATGGCTAGTGGTTTCTTTCTCTCTCTGCTGGAGGACCAAATGAGGAAGGAGAAAAGTTGCAGAACTGATTGATCATTGGTCTCTGAACCCTGTAGACCACCAAGCTGTGACCCGTGAAGACCACTGACCCTGAGGCTGAAGTATGACATGAATGGATTACTGATTCTAGGTCAGTTCTTTTGTTTTAGAAACACAAGGATAACAAGCCGTTCATTTGAGAGATGAGGGAATGTTAGGAGTTTCCAAGCTGATATGAGGAAGCATATGGGCTCTGAGTTAAAGTCTGAGTGGGCTGATGTTTTGCATGTGACGGCTTTGCCTTAACACCCCTGGCCTCATCTCAGACATTTGGTTGAACCTGTAGAGGGGGAATAAGGAAACCAGGTCAACACTATGGTAACTGTAATGCGGTGTCTGCTGTTTTTTTATATATTTATCTATTTTTTAGTAATGTTGCATCATGTTGCAACATCATCATTATCTCTTTTATTGATTATTATAAAATAGTGCTTGTTTTTCTTGAATTGAGGAGGTAAGTGAGACACTTTGCCAATGTAAAAAGGCAATTTAGATTCAAAATAATAAAAAAAACAATTGCATTGTCTTGTTTCAAGTTCATATATCTAATTATCCTATTTTCAGAGTAAAAATACTCATTCCATTGGCAAAACATTTCAATTAGCTACTCAAATTAATGGTAAATACACATAATATAATAAATCTTATTTCTAGATCGTTTTTGCAGTGCAATTTTTTAGTAGATGAGGATAACCTTAAATTATTTATGGAAGATAAGAAACGATGAGTCATGGTATTGAATATAACTGTATTGAACTACATGTTTGCATCCAACTGAGAAGGAAAGTCAATCATATAAGTTCTTGTATCCTTTCTACCATGGTCCTTGTTTAGTCCTATATCCTCTTTCCTAGGCATTCCCAATCCCCCCCCCCCCCCTGTGGTGGACAGACACTGGTGTCAAGACATATATGTTTGCAAATGGCTGCTGTGGGGCCCCTCACTGACTAATAAGCAGTGACCCAAAAAATGACCCTCCTGTTCACATCGTATTTGTACTGTTGTGATTTTTATTGTAAGCTTTTGTCAATAAGAGACAGACACAGAAATCTGTCTTTGCTGATACAAATATCGGACGATCTTCACCTTTATTTTCTTTTAATAATCTCAATCAAAATATTGAGAACTTTCTATGAATCGAGATTAGAGTCGAGCAACATTAGAACTCTGTCTAGAACGATAACGAAATATGAACCTTGGATTAACACTTCAGACTGCTTAAGGTCATTTTACATTACGAGAAGCAAAAGTTGCGTTGGAGATTAAAAACACCAAGGTGGAGAGTAGTAGAGGAAACATATAATTCATCTGGAGTAAGCCAGTCTAAATCTGTGGGGTTTGAAATTAGTCTGGAATGTGATTGAAGATAAACATCTGCAACAGTCGATAGGGAAGGCATTCATTCAGGAGCGCCTGCTTAGATTGACTGAATGATCTGAGTCACTAAAGCCGGGCATATGCTGTACGAATTTTTGCTCTTTTCTTCAGTTCTGTGAGAATTTTTCGATCGTGCCTCGTTTTGTGTCAGTGGGTAACGAGGGGCGATCAGCCTCTCATGACTACCACCCGATCAGGAATCATAAGTTCAGGAGAAAATCAATGTGCTTGAAATGGTTGAAATTCAGTCAGCCATCGTACGGCGTTGTGGACAAATCACTCAGTGGGGATGTGCAAACAACGATTCTTCTTCTTCTTCCTCCTCTCCAATGAAATCACAGAAGCATGGCAGGGGTGTGAGTGAAATGGAGTTATTTCTGTAAAATTGACAGACCATAGTAGCTATTTTTGCTCAGCCATGTCTTTGTCAAAATACGTCATCGCCTTTTCTTTTTGGGGCTTACAGAAAACACAAAATTGCAAATATTGCCAAGGCAGCGCGTTTCACTATAGTGAGCTTCATATTTAACAGGAGGCATCAACACTTCCGTCTTTTACCTCTTCTACTCGTTAGGCTTCTGGGTAGACGAGTCTGAGTAGCGCCATCTCACTGCGGAGCTGAGTCCCACATGTTTTTTAGACGTACAGTGTGAGCAGGTAGATCGCATCAGAGCGTCGGGCCACACAGTGTGAGAACATACATCGTGAGCTGTGAACCCTGTGGCTCCGTCGTACAGTGTTAGCTGTAGCTTGAAAAAGCAGCGATTGAAAAACATCGTACAGCGTATGCCTGGCTTAAGCGAGGAGTGGAGGGAAGAGGTGGACCATACTCTGAATTCATGTGGACTCAGTCAGTCACCCAAGGGTGCTTCAAAAAGAAGTCACACTCGTAATTATGGTGATTCTGGCTGTGTGTTTCCTGGACGGGGCCGCATTTTAACAGCTGCTTTTTGGATCTCTGCTTCTGTCTCCTTGAACCCCAGTCGGCCTCAGCAGATGGCCGCTCACACTGAGCCTGGTTCTGCAGTTTTCTTCCTGTTAAAAGGGAGTTTTTCCTCTCCACTGTCGCTACAAGCTTAATGTGAGGGATTGCCTAAGAGTCAATGAGTCAATGCAATCAACTGGTTTTCCTTAGATAGAAAACTTTGAATCAATTTGACTGTATGATCTGGTTGAACTGTAAAGTGCCTTGAGATGACATGTGTTGTGAATTTTTCGCTATATAAATAAACTGAATTTAATTATTTTTGGCTCAATGGAGTTGCAGTGAGCCTCCACTGCCATCTGTCAGTGATAGGGATAATAGAGCTAAATGCATACATTTGTAAAGATCCAAAGGCGTCTTATAGGATGTTAGACAGCAGAAAGGTACACAGCATCTGCTACAATTTAAAACATGAGACAATGAATCACTTTGAAAAGTAAACATCCCACCAGAACCATTACTGGGGAAAAGAGGTCAGACATAAGTCAATCAGTTGGTCTCTTGACTTGTTTTTGCTCCACGGAACAAGAGAGGATTATTGTAGACATGGAAAACCAATGTTTTTACATGACACCAAGCATCGTTTTTAAAATCCAGAAATGACTAAACACAGCAAATATTTGACCAATTTCAATTTGTCAAATTGTCCCTTCATACAAACGACAACAGGATTAACTGGAACATTCTGAGCCTGTGCTGTTTAAACTTCAAGCCCAATCCCTACATGTCACCCTGGAATTCCTCCAGAGGATTTTCCCAAATCACCATCCACATACACCCAGATGCAGACACACCAACATCTGGGAATTTCTGTCTTCACAAGGACTTTGCATTGACTTCCATTCATTTCCATATCCTCCGAACCATTACCTAACCTAATATAATCTAAACTTAATTTATACCTTAGTCCTAAACCAAACCCCCAAACCCAACAGCATGAAAATAGAGAAGGCCAGGAAAAGGTCCTGCTTTCCAAAAATAACCTCTTTATGTGGTTTAACGCCCTCAGCAGCACAAACAAGAACACACACAACAAATATACACACTAACAAGTGTCAACAAAACACTTAATCATCTGTCAGATCAATCATCTTAATCTAAAATATATCGTAGGGATTAGATGTAACCGGGTGTTTGCTTAAGCAGCAGTCTGTTTATCCAACAGTCAGATCAGATGAACTATAATACATCCCTCCTTGCTGCTGGCAGCATTAGAGCAGCATATTAAGCCTGAGAAGAGGAGGAAGTTACTGGCACTGACTGCCCGGCTGCAGAGCAATGCTGACGATTAAACCAGAGGCTTCTCCCAGCCGCTGGTTATATAGTAAAGCACTAAAAAAGATCAGATCATCTGCTAGGATTTATTTAAGATTCATCTTTTCTTCAACACTCAGATGGAAACAGTCCCAAAGAAAAGCTTTACATATCTTCTAGGCTCCCAGAGAAGGCAGAACAAACTTGTCACTGGAGCTTGGACCTCTCTGACAAGCACAGCACATTAAAGTGCCTGCTTGTTAATTCTTCACTACAAACAGAAGACGAATGCAAAAAACTGAAATGAAACCTTATAAGGCCTTATCATGTACAGTGACTTTATGAACTTTTATGCCCGTAGCTCCCTTTGGCTGCATGCAACCAATGAAAATATTGTGCCTCATGCAACATTTTCGTATTCTCTTCATAAGTTTCTCTATATCTCTATAACTTTAGTAAATTATCTTAATTGATCCTCATAAACGTGATGCATTCCACCTGAGTTTTCATAAGAAATTTCTATCTACATAATTACCAGCCCAATAATGCCATATAAGGAGACATATAAGTGGGGGGGATACAACTTTCCATGCTTATCAGAAGGTGTTCATTCATACAAATGGCATATAAAAAAACTTAATATGTTTCAAGGTTGAGGTTCTGCTGAATGTGCTGAGGTGTGCAGCAAAATTAGGGGACCAGTAAAAAGCAAAGCAATGGGAATAAAATCACAAGAGCTCTAAATAATGTGGTTGCACTATACAGTAGTAGCCATTCAATATTTCCACACTTTCCTTAATGGGCCCTTGGCTGGTCCCCTACAAATCCCTTTAAAAAATAAGTCTTTGTACTAAAATATTCTTTCTGTCATGATTTGTGGCCATTAAGGTCGAAAGAGAAGCATCATCTCCTGGTCAGACCCTATAATTCAGTGAAAGGGTGGAGTCAGAGTACAAAAATATGCAAGAGGGGCTCACTCCAGTGACTGGAAGTTCGAGGGGATTTTGCTGAGAGTTGGATGGAAATGGGCTGCCATTCGACTGGTGTTGGACTGGGAAAGGACATTTTGAATGGCTGCTGCTGTAAAAGAACTAAAAATGTAACAAGAAATAACTTAAAAAGAAAAATAGTTATATCTGAAAACAGTCAATGAAAACTGTGAAATGAAAAAGTGCAACATATGATATCAATGATATCAATAATAAAGGTATGCCATCAACCAATATGACAACATTCTGCAAAATAGTGATGTTATGAGATGCTTCGAAGCGTGTGTCGAGTAATGGAGTGGGCGTTTCCCCGAAGCGTGAGGCGTGATTCATTGCTATTGAGACTAATTTGCATTTGTTTGCCCAGTAAAAATATAGATTGGGTAAAAACGCTGCCAAATTAGTTGGTTTAGCCAAAACATTGGTTGAACACAACTTCCAGCACAATTAAAACCAAAAAATGTGAAAAAAAACTATTGTGTTTGAATAAAAATGGCTAACACCTTTCATTTGGCTCATCATTGCCCAATTTTCACAAACACTTTCACTGTCTGCTTGAGTTTATTTCACTAAAATGGTAGAAAAACTGTGCACCTTAAATGATTGTTTTAAGAAATTTTACATAAAACAACTTACAAACGATATTATACAGACCAACCATTAACAATTTCAAAGGAACCTAAAAGGGGAAAAAAATTTAATAAAAAAAAATCACAGATTTTATTACTAACTGTAGTTCTGCACTGCACCAGTAGGTGGTGACATGTTCAGATGAAGCATCATGAACTGTGAGGATGGTTGAAGCAGTTTGGCCAAACGGTTCAATGCCTCATGAGGCCTCATCTCACCATCACTACTGCAAAATATCCTTTTAATACACAGGCACACACCTGTACTGTACATCTCCAGCCCATGTCTGTCATCCCTTTGTCATACTCTCCAGCTCTCTCATACAACGCATAATACATAAACAGTTAATGACAAAACTAATTTGCTGAAATCAGACTCCAACTCAGTGAAATATCAAAGCCAAAGTGCTGCCATGGAGGGAAATGAATGCAAGTCTTAGCGAAACTTTGCTGAACTTTCTATCCATTTTCTGCTCCAGATGTTATTTCAATATTGTCCTGATCTTTGACTGTTCTTCGTTTTGATGAAATAAAAACAAATTAAACCTGGATACCGACATGCCAGCTGCAGGTGTAGTCATTGATAGTTCTGTCATCGGCCAATAAAAATGTAATTTATAATTGCAGATATGCATAATATATAATGATATAATAATAATTGCTTCTTAGTAACAACAAATGTTGTCATTCGGTGGAAAACTGGGTTTGGATAACAGCTGACTGATTGTGCTAGACTCCTAGTTTAAGTCTGGAGCACTTGAAAAGTTTTCATACCTGAGAGAAGATTAGAAATAGAATAAAAATGATGAATGTGATATTTTATCCTAAATCACTCATACGGATGATTTCAGAACGAATTTGTTAAATGAGCGCTTCTTATGGTCCATTGCTCCCAGATTATGCAATTGTTTAAAACAGCTGATCTTTACTAGTGCTGTTGATGCTTCCTTTTGTATTTTCATGATTTTGTATTAGGCTCCTCCCCTTGGAATGGCAGTAGTACTATTGCTCTTACTACTGCTCCCAGACTGAGAGGTATGAATTCAGCCTCATGATAAAGGAAGCAAACTGTTTCAGCAATTGTCTGGTCTTACTGATCATCCTGTTCACTTTCACAATATCAGTCCTTTTCAATCATCCTTACCACTTTATGTTTGATGTTCTACCCAGGAACCATATGGCATCTGAATTCTGGAGTAAAGCTCATACCTACCCTGATCCAGATGGATACTTTTCGCTCCCACTAATCTGCTTTGGACTATTCAAAAGGTTTGGTCGTGATCTGAGGGATATATTAAGTGTATGGCTATCTGCAGAGCTCCAAATTATTATGTCAGTTTATTGAGATTCAGTGGATTATCAGCAATATCTGATTTTACTGGCCAAAATAGTTCACTTGAGGTAGCATCTATGTTGTACTATTTCTCCAGTATCTTCTGTCCTATAGATTGTTCTTGCAGTTTAAAATACATATTTACTGACTTAATTTCCTTTCAACCAGCCTCATTTCCCTGATCCAAATCCAGCATCCTAATGATGGGTTTTAAAACTTGTTATACATTGGAACCTCTAAATACTACAGCAGTTTTTCTGAACACGAGTTGCCCTATATACCTATACTACTATACTACTGGTTTAATCACCACGTTTCCTGTAAAAATAAATGTCTAGGATTTTATCAGCAGGTGCCTGAACCAGCGTGATCCAATGTGTATGTGCACATACTATACGTAATCGACCAGCACCTGTTCCTGAAAGGCAAAGAAGCCCACCCTAGAGGTGCGCCTTTTAGAGGTTATTTTCTGCAACATGACAAGCAGCTTATTGGCCTCAGAAAAGATGTCTTCATTATCTTTATCATTTCTATTTTCATCATGTTTTCACCATAAAATACTTGAAGCAATTTTAAAATATATGTGTGATGAGTGGGGAGATTTTTCTTGCTTTTAATGATGAAACATAAAACAGCCTGTTTTTGGTTGTTTGTGCCAAAAGTTGCAGAGTCAGCAAAACAGGATTGCAAAAAAAATTGAAAAAATGTATTTGCGTGTGTTTGTACATATATTATTGCTCATTGTGCAGTTTTCGGCAACAGTAATCTCACCTTTATTTTCTGCATTGGTGAGGCACAACTAAGCCTCATAGTACTAGTAATAGTAATACTGCATATATATATATATATATATATATATATATATATATATATATATATATATATATATATATATATATATATACACACCTGGAAGTGTGTATATACACACTTCCAGGTGTGTAGTTTTTCTAGGTGCACTGTTTTTTATATTGTTAAAACACCTAAAAAACAGTATTTTATTGTTTATCTTTATTTTTCTAAGGTCCATATTTGTGTGATCCTTTTTGTCTATAATCTTTTTGCTGCTTTAAACACCAGAATTTACCCATTGTGGGACAAAAAAGGGATTTTCTATTCTAATCTATTCTATTCTATTCTAATCTAATCTAATATATTCTATGGGTAGATACTACAGGCACTGATAAATGCTTGCTTACAGGAACTCAGACATTTTACAAACAAGTTCATAAGATAATCCTAAAGGTCTGTAAATGCTTCAGCCCAATGAGTGACATACACACAGCAGCATCTTTGTTAAAGGATAAAAAAGACATTTGATTCAGAAATTTACTCAGAAATGATTTGGTATCAAATATTATTTCCTTCACTTTTAGCTCTTGTCATCAAAACTGAATTCAAAGTTACTTGGATCTCAGCAGCATCCAGAAGGGTACGGACTGCTGGGCAGCTTCCAAATAAAAGGTCCTACATCCAGATTTTTTTAAGCCTTCTAAAGTCAATTTTAGAAATATGATGAAACAATGCTTTAGGCACTTTTGATTTGTTATGAAATATTTGTTGTTTTCTGGTGCTATTTTTTGAACCTGGAAGAGGACACTTGCCTTTAATACGTCGGCATCTTTCCCTGTCAGGATGCCGCCCATTTTATGACATCTCTCTGGAGTTACTGCAACCTCTAGCAGCCAATGAACACATTTCCAAGAACTTTTCAAAGAAGTAATGACAGCCGCATGTTCACCAGTTTGGGCCTGTTATTGTTCCAGGACTGGGAGGGGCTAGTACTCAGAAAGCAGAGTTGATGTTACAGCAGAGTTACAGTTTTACAATGAAGTCAGTGATCTACAGTGAATCTATGGATTATGTAATATTTCATTCATTTTTGTCTATGAAACACAAAAAACACCTCAATAGGCCTCAAGAGTTTCTGAACAGATTGGATAAACCCGGGAAAACTACACAGAATATCTAAATGCAGTGACTCATCCATGACACCAAAGATGGCATAGTTGTTTTATCCACACTATTGTCAAGTTGCAGCAATTTCCTTCAAGATCTTCAATCATCATGCTTTATCTGGAAAAAGATGCATAATGGTAGCTTTACTCTGACATGCACTGAATGTAGGAAATGGGGTGAGGCTGATATTTTTTCCTTTACTGTTAGAGAAAACTCACAAAATGATTTGTTGTTTGAAAGGAGATAATTTTTTATCAGACAGTCTTATGAACTGTTTGAACCTATTAGTGTGACAAGCTAAATAATAAAGAGATGGATAAAGATGGGTACATGAAGCACCACCTTTGCATTCAGGACTGGCAGAACAAACAGGAACCTCTACCTTTGCAGTAACATTTTATTTTGAAAGCTTGCTGTCATCTTTAAATCATAAACCACATGTTGAAAAATATCTGCACGCACATCTGTGGCAGATTCTCTAGCATGACAAGTTTGTTTATTTTTGGCTTCATCCATTACGTTACAGTCAAGATTTCTTAGTTTTTAGTAGATCAGGATAACCTTCAATTATCTATGGAAGATAAGAAATAATGTGTCATGGTGATGACACAATGTGTGATGGTGAAGCTGCCATTTGACCTGCTGTCCGAATGCGGAGGCATGAAATGCAGTTTGCTTGGAGGGGCTGGGCAGAATAACAGGTCACACCTACACCTGACCTGCATGAAACTAACTACCCTGCTGTGGTTTTCCTTTGGTTTATTTGAAGCTGCCAGTGCCCATGCAGTATGTACACCAACTAAGAGACTTCAGTGTTTTTATTTATGTCTGACTCCATAGCATTAGCTCTGAATCCAGCTGGAAGTACTAGCTCTAATGACAGTTAAGCTTCCTCTAAACAAAGCAGTGAAACCGCCTGAAAACTATCCTGATGCTGTGGAGATCAAAACCAAAAAGCTGTGATACAAGAAGTAGAGACCACCACCATCCATCAGCCAGTGCACTAGTTGGTTGCCATACGACCAACTAAAAACAGGAAATAAATATGGCTGACTAACATGTCATAATGGCCATTTTTCAATACGTGTAGTTGTGCATTCTCATGTGCTTGTGTACTCAAAAAACGTCATCAGCCTCAGCCCTACTGTTCCAATTCACAAGAAGACAGGGAATGGACAAAGACCCTGGATGTTGTTCCCGTCCCTCCCTATTTACCCAGCATGCATCAGAGTAGACTTTTTCGTCTACAGCTGTCCCGT
Organism: Cyprinodon tularosa; assembly: GCF_016077235.1. Lineage (NCBI taxonomy): Eukaryota > Metazoa > Chordata > Actinopteri > Cyprinodontiformes > Cyprinodontidae > Cyprinodon > Cyprinodon tularosa. The sequence goes on from NW_024039193.1 coordinate 1,621,639, forward strand.
TATGCACCGCGGCACAGAGATCAGAGTTAAATGTTCTCTTTTCTGTTGCTGTTTTTCTATAAAAGTAAGTTTTAAAATAATTTAAAGTGAGAACATTATACTTTTAAGCTTCACTATATGGCCCATTTACTGATTTAGTGCTAATTTCAAAAACAGTTCTGATGTTGAGGACTGTGGCAACCAGCGGAGCTCTGAGGCTAACCGCAGCCCGTCTGCATCAAGGCTCTCTCGGCATAGCGATATGTGAAGGACTGCTGGCTCTGATGGAGCTTTTTTTGTTCTATTTGGCAAAATGTTCATTTGATTTGTGTTTTTCTGACTGTGTTAACTATTATTCACCCACTTAAAAATAAAAGTAAGAATTTATTATTATCTAGGTACTATTATTAACATGAGGGGAAATGGAGCTCCAGTTGAGCCGACCGTGTGGTGACGTCATGGGAACACTTCTGTTCCAATTGACCAATATTTATGCTGCTTGCTCCCGTTCTCTCTGCCATACTCTCCTGTGTTCTTCTCAAGAACATACTTGGTGAAAACATGAGTCCGTACTCGCGTTCTTGTGAATCTAGAAACAGTCAATGATTTCTAAATCCCCCTTGAAGCTTGGCTTCTAGTGATGCAACATGTTGCTTCTCTCCCAAGTGCTCTTCAATCTATCTGGTTCTGACTCTAATCCATTGGTAGATGCTATTTCCTTTCAACTTTTATTTTTCTTTTAAATAATATTCAAATATAACTTCCGCCTTTTGTCTGGATTCCTCCGCAGCCAACTGAAAGCCACCTACTCAGTTGGACCAATGCAGACCCAGCTGGATGTACAGCTGCTTGGCTCTACTGTCAAGAAAAAAAAGCCTCAGGCAAAACAAATATTGAGCAAAAATAATTATTAATCTCTCTGATGTTTCACTAAAAATGTCAAATAACTATAAACTGATTATATAGCCATGCATAAGAAGCTTTGCTGACCCAGAATGTGGTGAGCATGGGTTGTAATCCATTAAGTCGTGTTACTAGCTTCATTTTTTGAGATCTTGTGCCACATTCCATCGTCCCCAATGTCCCCCTTTATAAATAAAATGTTTGATTATTTATTTATTTTTTGTTGTTAATCTAGTGACTGCATTTCTAAATAACGCTTATATAAATATAAAGTAAACATAAATCTTCTTATTCTGAGTGCATGGAGCAGCTCAAAGGAGCTCCCATTGGGTTTCTTTTTCATTTTCAGCTCTTTCTGGTTAGCCTCGTGAGACCATCCTGATCTCGCGAGCTTTCAAGATTTCACTCGCTAATCAGTCTGGAGACTCTCCGTTAAAGAAAATTTGCAGCTGTTCACCAAACGAACGTCCAATCAGCGTTGGCTTTGAGGCGGGTTGAGGTGTGACGCAACAAGAAGTGCGACAGTTCAGTCTAAAGAACATGACGGCTTCAGCCGATGAAACTAGCGTTAGCGTGGCTATCAAGCAAGTTTTATCGGAATTACAGAGTATTTCTTCATTGAAAGAAGAGCAAAACACTGCTCTGGAGGCTTTTCTCAGAGGAAAAGATGTTTTTGCTCTTCTCCCGACTGGTTTCGGCAAGAGTAGCCTGGTTTGTGGTTGTGTTTTCGTCCTCGCTCTGTTAGTACGTCATATGCTTCGTTGATCTGATTGGTTTATTTGGCCCATCTATCACCAACATAGGCCAATCAGCTAACCAGTATTTTCGCCCCTTCCCAAAATTACTTCAACGGAAGGTTTCCAGATGCATATGTGGAGCAAATCCATCTGGCGGAGTCAGGTTACTTTCTGGTGGGATGTATGTGATTCAGTAATATTAAGGAAACCCTGAGATTCCATTTCTCATAATCTAAGTACGATTCATGGTCTGAGGCAACCTGCTGTTTCATTCTATGAAACTGAAACACAGACTGAGCCAACCAAAACAGTAAGTTACATAACAAAGAGCAACAAATAGTAACTGTCCTTTTTACCTTTATGTTCACTAGTTGCCAAAGTCTTGCCTTATTACTGAGCTCACGTGGTTTCTGCTTTTATTCTGAAGGTTTTCTAAGAGTTCTGCTGTGTGGATGTTTTTGTTTTCTTTTTTATATGGATCCATGGCAACAGTATTTAGAGTCAAATGAATCAGTAATACCTTAAAACAGGCAATAACCTTAATAATTTTTGGCAACATGTCTCTTAGCATTAGGTGCTAGGCTTCATTAACGCATCAGTTTCACTAAGTCAGAGAGCTTCTATGTTTGGCAGGCACTAAAAAAAAACCTACTTCTATCATCCAGGATATTAACAAAGGGTCTAATAGTAATGTTCATTTAAGCTTTCTGACTCTGTAGCTCAACAAACATGGCCTCCTGATGGGATTGTTCTATCTGCCTTATTTACTGCCAGAGCTCCGCTCACCTCTGGCACCAGATTTTAATGCAACTACAACAAACATTGGCTGTGTTTTAAAAAGTTAAGGCCTCCCGACTTGGTGTTACACAGCTTCTGCAAACATCCTAACCGAGCCAGGCTTTAATGCGCTGGCAATATTCCCACACTGCATCTCAGCTAAGCCTTTGGGATCTGACTCTCCCCTTTTAGACATCTGAAATTCAGAACCAGTCTTGTTTGCATACAATAAATTATATTATACAAAGCTCTGTGCTGCAGAACAGTGTCTTAAGCTAGGAAACCTAATTTTGTTAAATAGTTAGAGACCACAGGGAGTAGAATATTGTAGGTAGAGTAGACACAAGCTTGTATTTCTTTAGACTACATCTTGACCTCTCAGGTCTAGACTGCAGTATTACTGATTCAGTCTGACACCTTCAGTTGTTGATGCATAACAAAGTCAAATGGCTGCAAAGTGGTTTAGCATTGATCTGTCAGCTCATGAAAAGCCACCAGACACAAGTGTTAGCGTTGCTGTACATTTAGGGCATAAAAATAGCAGCCGTACAGCAAAGAAGAAGCATCAGTAAAGCTGCATCCTGTCTTTCTCAGTCCAAACAGCCATTTTAGAGAGCACATTCCTTCAACAAACATGACTGCCTCATTTCATTAATGTTTTAAACTCTGGGTTCTCTCTCAAGTATGCATGAAACCAGAGCATCCAGTGGCTGCATTGCAGGCTCCCCTGTGAGAGATAACCACATAAAATTACAAGGTGGAGAAAACCATCAATCCATTCACAGGCAGCTCCTGCTGGTGCTTTTCTGCTCAACCGATGGAGATGAAGCAGCTAAAACTACTCGTCTCCATAAATTAGATGTAAACGTCACATCAGACAACGCCATCTAATCAAGATGGTGGCTGATGGTAACACAAACCGCAGCCGCTCACTTAATCAAAATGTTTTTAAAACAGTTTCAACATGAAGCTGTGATAGGAGGTATGTTTTTAAATTACCTATTCAGATATACGATAAATGTGCCAGAGGGGAGTTATTTCTTTTGGGGCTGTCATGACATGGGGTTGTCATAGTCAAATAAAACTGATGAAAAATAAAAACTGCTCTGGAAAAAAAAACATTTATTTATTTAATTGCTTTTATAAGAGAAAAACTTTAACAAACTGAAACTGTATTGTATTGTGGTGGTTTTCAATGGTCAAAAATCAGGACACCTTCAGTCGATCATCTGCTTGCCCCAGGACGGGAGAAGAAGCGTTTATTTTATAGATCAAATTGACATGCTGTCCTTAGTACACGTAACACAGCGCTTCACATTTCAACAGAACACATCTAGCTTTTTCTCAACTCCCATTCAAATCTGGGCGTTTATATAGTTTCAACATTGCACTGTGTGGACGTGTGTGCACGACTGGACGCTCTGATAACATTTCCTGGAAGTACTTGGCTTGTGACCGGATTGCGTGCGAGTGGGCCTTTGAGTGGGCCTAATGATTTTGTTTTTCAAGACTCGGCTTATCGCCTGTGAACACATTGTTACTGCCAAAACAATGTTACTGCCAAAATGTGTACGTGGCTCCCAGACTGCTTGCTCTGTGTTCTCAATTATTGTGAGCTTAAGGTCACGATGACCTGAGGCAACACAATTCGCTTCTACAGTATAATAAAAAAAACCAAGATGTACAAAATAACTATAGCTATACGGTACATCTTTTGCCAGGGGCGGATATAGGAAATTTGGGACCACAACAATCCCGCCCTCTTGATAAACAACCAATCACATCCACTTTATTCACTCGTGTAAAGTCGTGCACCACTCGGGAGAATTCAGAAATGCAACGGTTGGAACAGCCGTTTCCCTACGACTTTAAGTCCTAATATATCTATACTTTTGTCAAAAATATAACATTCTGACCTTTTTGAACCCTGTGACTAAAAATGAACAAATTATGAAAAAAAATGAAACTTGTATTAAAGTTAATAAAATCTTAACAAAAACTAAGCATTATTAAAATAATAACAACTATTTAAAACTAGTGAACCCACTCCCCAAATACTAATCAGAACTATGTTACAGAAAAATGGAGCTGCATTTAAAATAATACAAAACTAGAATAAAAAGTCTCAAAAATATCCTGGCATTAAAGAGACAGTTGCAGGACAGAAGTACAAACAAAAGGGAAAAGATCAATCTGCTGCAGAAGCTCACCAGAGAAGAAGTTCTTGGCTCGTAGGTAGCTGACACTCAGGCGAAGGATGGACAGTTTGTCGAGACTAGCAGTAACCTCCTCAGGAAATGGCAACAGGCTGGCTAGTCGCTCCAATTCGCCATTCAGCCGATCTCTGTGACGTTTGGATGGATTTGACTTGGTCCCCTCAGCAGCAGGCGGTTTCACCCTGGCCATCAGAAATAAAAACAGCCTTAGGCAGCATAGTTTTACATGATTAATATGTGGTAAAGCGGCAGTATATAAAAAGTTTATACTTCCATGGACAGTAGTAGTCTGCATAGTGTTCTTTTTAATTTAGCTAAAAATGTTACCACTTTGGGCTATGCACTGTTTATTGAGCATTGATCTTCCATAAACAGTCTGGACACTGTTAAGTATGGGCGGATCGGGGAGACTTTAGAGTCTTCAGCACAAGACCCAAAAACCATACATCATAAAAGAAACTTGTCATTTTCAGGGAGAAAATCGGAGAGAGAGGAGAAAGCCTACACTCCAAAAAAAAATAAAAAATTAGAACTATCTTGTCCAGGATTGATGCTTAGAAACTTGTTCATGCATTTGTTTTATTTTATGCTCGACTATTGTAATTCTTTATTATGAGAAAGTCCACAAGCTATAGTTAAAAGCTTTCAGCTGTAGACATAGTTCTGAAAAAAAGTTTAAGGAAAGATACATTTTCTGCTATTTAGCCTCCCTTTAATGTTTTCCTGATAAATGTAGAATATAAGGCAAAACCCTTCTCAGGTATAAGACCCTACATAACCAAGCTCCAACCTATACTGTATCAGGATCTGATTGTTCCTTATGTTCCTACAGTAGAACAATTTGCTCTTAATCTCCAGTAGAATGGAAGGCATATCTTTTATGTATCAGGTTCCTTTCCTATGGAACCAGCTACCAGTTTTAGTTGGAGAGGCAGACCCCCTGTTTACTTTTAAGGCTAGGCTTAAAACGTTGATAAAGTTTATAACTGCAATGGCTTGGGTTAGTCTGACCTATATTAATAGTTTTGCTGCTATAGGCTTAGAGTGCTGGAGGACATAGGGACCACTTTTCATCATTCTGCTCAATTTTTTCTCTATTCTCGATATCTGGAACATTTGTTAGTTCAATCCCTAACTTTATGTTCTCTTTGCATTTTCTCGTCCAAAATAGCTTCATCTAGTGTGTTCTTGTTTGGCTGTGACACCATCCAGGAGAAAAATATCAGCTGGGCTGCTACCATTAACTCCTTCGATTACAGTTGAATGAATTGTTTTTCAGCATTTAGTCCTGTTTCTTTTCTAGGCATAGGTTCAGCTTTTACTGTGAATAACTGTATGTGCTCTCTGTCCTTTTTGGCATAACAAATGGCTCGTCTGCTTAATGATATCTTTCCTAGACAGAATCATCTATGGAGCTAGTTTACTGTTACCTTTTCTAACATAGAAAGTATTTATAGATCAGTGCTGTTATGTTGTTTTCATATTTCTGCTTCTGTCTTCTTGAACCTTCAGTTGGCAAAAGACCTCTCATAATATTCCTGGTTCTGACTGAGTTTTTCTTGATAGAAAAGAGCTTTTCCTCTGCAATGTAGCTGCATGAATGCTTGCTGTGAGGGATTTCTAAAGCACCAACAATACAATGTAAGCAAAGGTTTAATGTTTCTACATGCTCATCCAGGAGGAGTGAATCCTGCAAAGCCAATGACATGATGCAGTCTGATGCAGTTTGAATTGTTCCTTATGTAGAAACATTTGGGACAAACTTATCTTATGATCTGATTGCATTAACACTGTAAAGTGCCTTGAGATGATATGTGCTGTGAATTGCAAAATATAGATATACTGACTAAAATTTAATTGATAATATTATTTTATAATAATATTAATTTAATAATATAATAATAATTTTATATGTGTCAACAGTATACATTTTATTTGTTGTAGTCTCAAGAAGGATGGTAATCAGTAACTTAATAGGTTTTAACATAGATTTCATCCTATTTAACTCATTTAGACATGATCCCAGATAAAGACTCTTGTATTCGGGTTCCATAAAGAAAACGAATAGCTGATAATGTGCTTGGAAATCTGCAGAAAGCCCGACTTTCTGCTGCTCGGATCAGAGCTCTGACAGTAGGAAACATGAAGGTTTATACAGGCAATGACAGGATGGGGGTAAAACATTTGGTGCAGCTGCCAGGAGTTCATTCATGGTGACATGCATGACTCACCAGCCCTGCAAAGAGAGAGGACACGAAAAAGTCTGTTTACATATTAAAATCAGAAGACTCTCCCAGGCTCTGACATCAGATGAAAACATGAAGACATGTTTTCATCTGATGCATCAAAAGTGTTCACATGTAGCGTTGATATGTTCTTAAGAAGGCTTATTTTCTTTATCTGCTCCCTCAGTTCAATATTTGATTTATTTTTACTGAACAAAACCACATATCTATTTTTTGTAAGGTTGGGTTTATAGCAGATAGAATAGAGGAATTTAAAAAGTGCATCCTTTATTTCCTTTACAGTGATAAATAAATCAAATTATCCAGATGATATTCAATGCTGATATGGCTAGCCCTTAATTGGAATTCAAATCACCACTAAAAGTTAAGTGATTGAAATGTTTTTCTGACGGACATCCTCTCAGCCCAGACATATGAGGTCTTCTTTTTAAATACAAAGAAATTGAAAGAGCACCAATCTTCTCTCACACCAAATGATCAGTTCTCTTTAAAAGGACAAGTCATATCCATCCAGTCTCACTCACACTAGAGCTTGCCAGAATTGTAGAAGCTGGAATCAGACCCAAAACTTTCTCATCGCATGATAATTTTTCTACCTCTGGGGCCGAAGAGAAGAAGAGATGAAAAATGTAAACAAGGAATTACTTTCAGTTTAGTCAGAGGCTGCTGCCGTAAATGCCCTGTTAATCTATCTAAAATAACAATATACATTAATATTATAAGTACTTTTTAAATGGAATATTAATTATAGTAGTTCATTAGGTATATATGAATATTATGTAGAATGGTTCAATTTTAGGGCTGCATGTTAAAATACGTTGTTAATTAGAAGTGTTATATAGAGTGAAAAGGAGTTAGGAGTAAATAAGTGCATACTTCCTCCTGCCCCCTTTTCAAAGAGATTTATGTGTTTTTCTATTATGATTTTGTATTTCTTTTTTATTCTATGAAATTTTTTATCATCACTGACTGGGAATTAAATCTTATTCTGAGCAAGTATGCTGGGACAGTGGACATAAACCACTCCATCTAACAAGAACAGTGTTCAAGCAAAACCTGGGACAGTATGAGCAGCCAGGCAAGCTGAATAATGAGTAGAATAAAATATAATACTGGGAAAAATAAATAAAATCAAGTTTGAAATTTAGCTTGGTGACAAATGCTGACCTAATGAACCAATTTTGTTGATTGCAAATAGTGATTGATGGATTGATTGAATGATTGAATTTACAATGGTAACTGTGGTTATTTTTCTAAACCTTAGTTAGAAATGTGGAAATACAGAAAATATACTGATTGTGTATATCATTATATCATTATTTTTTGTATATGAATAAAATGGGTTTATGCTTTTTGTGAGAGTAATATTTTTTAAGGTTTTCGAGTCATTTATTTCACTTTTTTTTTTAGCTGAGAGGTTAGTTTTCTGTAGATTAAAGTTTTACAGGTAATGCTAATGTCAGCTACAGGCAGTGGCACCACCAGGGGGTGGCAAGGGGTGGCCACGGCTACTCTGTGTTAGGTTTATGTTTCTGTTATGTTTTTCTTTTGCTCCTTGATTTCTAGTGTTTAGTTTTCTTTTCACCATGTTTCTTTATTCCTAGTTATTTGATTATTATTTTGTTGTTGTTTTCTTATTAGTTCCTGTCTTCCAGCTTTTCATTTGTTATCCTCTGCTGCCCTCTTGTGTCCTCTTTCTCTTGCTCTGTTTTCTGTTCAGCTCTCACCTGTGTTCAATTCCCTCATTAGCCCTCTTCCTGTCTCTGTCCCCTTTAAAAGCCCTCCCTCTTCAGTTCATGTTTGCTGGATCCTCGTCTTACTTCCCGTCAACCTCTGATCAATCGTCTGGCTACCTTCCTCGTCTCTTCCTGGTTCTTAGTTTTTGGTTTTTCCCTGATGTCTTCTAGATTCTAGTTCATGAGATATTTTTGTTGGATTTTTGACTCCTGCCTCAGTGCCTGTTAACCTAATTAAACCACTTAAATTCATCTCAACCTACTCGTCTCTGCATTCGGGTCCTCTAACCAACTCCTCAAATCTTGACACTCTTTCAGGTTTACACAAATACTATCTTCATTCAATCTAAAAATATTATAAAAGTTTAATTTGTGTCAAACAAAGTGTAAGTCATCAAATAGTTCACACTTTTATGCCCGCTATTATGGATTTAAGACAAAATAGCATCTTGACTAATGAAATTTTGTGACTTTTCTTTAATACTGCAGAATCACTGCAGTCATAGTATGCCACATGATGCCTGCAGTGGCTGCTTATTTGTTGTGGTTCAAAGCCACTATATTGTTCAACAAACTGATATTTTCTTTCTTTCTTGATGTTCATTAGCTTAGCTCTCAGCTGACGCATTTCTGTCCCATGATATGTTCTTTTGCATTAAAAACGACGAACTTTACTTTTCTTTGAGCAGATATTACAGAAGGATTCTTTCATTTTGCACAGAATTCCACATTTAATGGTCAAAAACTGTGAAGAGCTCAGTTAACCACACCGGGTTCTGTTTTCTTTCTGAACTGACATGACACAGCACTTTTCATATATTTTTCAACGACGTCCTTTAGGTGGTGCTTTTCTACAAAAAACATACAAAAATGGAACCTTATTGTTAAGATATATTAATATTTAGATTAATATCTTAATATACAAAAAGCATAAGCAATAATAAACAATGTTCAAACTAATATTCTGTGCTCTTACGATGCCATTACAGCTTCGCTCTTTGTAACGGTCATCACCAGAATATTAATTTAAAAATAAAGCAAGTTTATTCCTACTTTGTATTGCAAAAATAAAAAAAATCTGTTTAAAAAGAGAAAATACAAATTTGAAATAATTTTTCATAGTAATAATTGCAGCACATTTCGTCAAGTGTTATCATTTTAGTGTCAAGAGTGGAGCTCAGCGACCGAGTCGTGTTTCTGGATGAAACACTTGACCTGCATTGTCTAATGATGGTCTTCAGAGGGGCCCGGTGGTCCCTATGTATGGCAGCCTGGCTTTTGTCAATGAGCCCCAGTGCCGCTGTAGCTACAACATAGCTTGTTACCATCATTGTGAAAAGCACTACCACATGTTGTGTAGAGCACTTTGAATCATCTGACATAAAGAGGCCCTATATAAGTACAGGCCATTTAGTGATCAATTAATCAGTTTGTTTAAAGGAAAAGTGCACTCATATTCAGAATTCAAACTTCTGAAAGTGTTACTGTAGGAATCCAGTTTGTGTGGGTTGTGTTTTCTCCCTCTACCGCCAGATGGCACCAGGTTCTTGTTGGCCCTTTCACACACCTGCGGATGGTTGCCTCATTACCTGAGGACTCTTAAGCTGCTGACTGCCACTACCTCGACACCAGAGTGTTTGCCAGTTTTGGGTACTCTAGCCAAGCTGAGTTTTGCTGAGTCAAACTGAGTTTTTGTCTCCCTGAGTCTTAACGTTGTTTTTTGTCTTTTCCTCTTGGCAGGAAGTCATCCTGGATGTTTGGGCCTTCTCCCCCCGGAAGGATTGTCTTGAGCTTCATACTGAGCAGGGGATGCAAACTGGAGGTTTGGACCTTCTCCCTCCCGAAAGGATTGTTTGAGGTTCACACTGAGCAGGGGATACATCTCCACACAACCATTCAAGTACCTCAGGAAGTGGCAGTCATCTCCACCTCTCCTCAAGGAACAAACTTTACCCGGGTAAACCCTGTCCGCCCTCCAAGGAGTCAACCAATTTCTGGAACAACCCACACTGACTGGATTCTCAGAAGGACACATTTTCTGGAATTTTGAGTCCAGTCGCTAATTCAGCTTTTGCAAATCTTAGCTCAAATTTCCCACTGAGCCTGAACTAAACACTGAACTTCCCCTTTCACTTTTCAATCCCGGTTCAGAGCAACACTGGACCCATCTCAACTTGTTTTTAATAAACCTGTTAAACCTTTCCCTGGTTTTTCTGAGTGGTTTCCTGCATGTGGGTCAGATCACTGAAAAAGAGCATGACATTAAAAGTACTTTACCGGTAAATATTAAATAATTAAAGACTGTTCAATAAATTATAAGTGTTTAATTAAGAGTAATTTTCATCTGATTGTGCTTTACTGGAGGCATCCATGTTTGTCAAAGAGCAATACTGCCACCTACTGGTTTGTGACATCACGGTGCGGTATTGGCTGTTGATCAAGTCTCAGTGCTGTATCTGGTGTTTGTCACAATGCGCTATTATCCAAGTCATCTTGTAAACATTATTCTTCCAAATGTTGGCTACATATTACGTGTTTTTTCTCTGGCCAGAAGTTCAATGTCAAATCCATCTTGTTTAGGTTGGCAATCCAACAACGAACCCGTCCGTGGAGGATCAGGAAAGATCAGAAAGGTGAAATAACTCTTTTTTTTACACTTTTCCCCAATGTATTCCAACATCCAACTGCCATGCACGTGGGCATTGTCAGTTTCACTATAGCTCTGGTGAATTTCGATGGTGAAGTCCTCTCAAACTCTTAAATAATTGTAGTTGATTGCAGTTGTGTCTAGTAGCTTCTACTGATTTTGCTTGTAAAGCAAAACCTGACATCTCCACTGCCAGAAGATGTCAGGAGTGAGGTGTTACTATATTTGGGCAAAAATGGACTCCCGCACTCAGTGATCGAGATAAAAACTATTAGTATTTTTTATCATAAAATCACAGCTGATGACCGGCTATTCCTTTAAAAAGAGATACTTCAAAGTATCTCTTTTTAAAGGCACCTTTGGAACAAACATACACCTAATGAATATAGCCTAATGCATGGGTTGTACTAAACATTCTTGTAAGGCCCACAAACATAAAAAAAACATGCAGCTTTTAAAGTAATAATCCCCACACATAATAACCATTATGCCTGCAGAGATTAATACATTTGTGGGAAATGATACAACTTTCCCACAAATGTCCTTATAGATGCACTGAATAAGGACATTTTTAGAATTTTTTTTTTTTTGAAGGACACTCAGGTTATATCAAAAATAGGCTATTCATTCAAATGCAGCTCTTAAATGTATAAATGTTTTTATCATATTGACTTCATACTGTAGTGATTTTTAGAGTGGGATTGGAGTGTAGCTTGTACCAGAACAGCTGATCTTGTTTATTAAATAAAGCTGGATTGCACATCCAGCTTCCAGCAGGCTGTGATGCTAGATGAGCCAAAAAAATTTAATAAAAATAAAATTAATTTAATCCCAATTCATTTGCTTTTCTTAACATATCTATTTAAGTAAAAAAAAAAAAAAAAAGAAGAAGTAACTTTTCTCCATTTTTCTATAGACCTGTTTTGTAACAAACTTTGGGGGGGGGAAAGTTTTTTTTCTTATTTTCACTGTTGGCTTTAACTGAAAATAATGTAATAATCCCACAAAAATTAAGTTTGTGGGATTATTACATTTAAAGCTGCATTTTTTTTTTTGGGGGGGGGGGGTTATTATGTTTGCGGGAGCATTATGACGTAGGGATTGTTACAGTTCTTTAGCAGAAAATGTATGTAAAGTAACCCTGACAGTATGAGCACTGGATTCACAAACACATGATTTGTTGCATGGGAGCTGTCTCCACCACCCTGCAACCCAGACAGAAGCCATCTAAAATGCAGACATGGAGGGGCCTTTATGAGCAGCTACAATTCATACCCAATATATATAGGAGTGCAATTTTATTCACCTGTGAACAAATGTGGTTGTTATGTCCATGGCCTCTTTCCAGCGAGACATACAGTAGATTGATATGTTGGCATATGTAAACAAATCTTGCATCTGCAGCATAGAGGCGACCAATATAAGAAATAATCTATTGCGATATAGATTTATGAAATTAGAGATTACACTGCAAAGCAGCTACAGAATATACAGGATAAATATTATCATTATCATCTTGTATTAATTTCTACAATTGTTAAAAATCATTTAAATTTGAAATAAAATGTCCTGTAACAAAATAAATAAAACGGCTGTGTTTTTGTTGTATAGAAACTTTAGCATATAAATTCAGCTTTCTCCCCATACAGTAAAAAAAAAAAAAAAAAAACATTTTCATATGTAGAAATAATCAAGTTTGATTTTCATTAGGTTGGTATTTTTTGTCATCTATTTAAAATAATCTTGGCAATATATTTTACCCTTCACTAATTTACTATAAGTTTTGTTTATTTTTATAAATAGAACAATATTTAATGACTGAGTGTTGTTCATTGCAACTATTGTTATTAAGAACTATTATAATGCATGACTATATTATTAATTTATCTTTGAATAAAAATATAATGATAAATGATGTGTAATTACATTGTACTAACGGGGCGCTGCTGCGGATCGTTTCAGAAGGAAAATGGCGCCGCGCAGGAACCGCAGATAAATCCAAATGTGTCCAAAATAGTCAACTTAATTTCAGTAAAACGAGGGAGGCGTTTAGATGCGTTACACTATTTTTCTTTTCGCTTGATTTCTTTCTTAGTGTTTTTAAAGGATGCGGCTGCAGATCGGGAGCTGAGGCCTCTGCTGCAGGCCTGCAGACATCTCATCCATGCGCTTCTATCTCTATCTGGTTTTAATATGTTTTGATGTAAATATAAACACCGAAATCTTCCATTTAAATTTGAATCGACCTTCAGGTCTGCGCTCTGACAGCAGTTTCTGGTCAGCAGGTGCCTTTGAACCGCTCCATGGACGCATTTAGGCTGAAACGCAGAAATAAAGCAACTCACGCTCTCTGGATGGGTTTTCTCCTCTTGCGTCCTGCATACATCACTGCTCCTTTTGTAAAAGCGCCCAAAAACAGCCGACCAACGTCCCGCTATAATCTTCTGTTTTAATTCATCCTTCCCGAGTGTCTGTGAAGTGACGCAGCACAGTGGTCTTTGGCGAGAAGCCAAACTGCTCTAACAGCTGAACTTCTTCACCCTTTAATTCAAGTTGCTCAGGTCAGAAACTAATGCTGGATGTTGATGCAGTGAAAAGCAAACTGCGCTCCTCAGAGCAGAGCCGCACTTTGCTGCGCAATCAGACGCATCTCTCCTGCGGGTCAGACTCCGGGCTGCTGCACCTCTTCTGCGCCGGACTGCAGCGGGACCGCGCATTCCACCGACGGCCTCAGCTCACCACTACTCTATCGGGAGCGCGCACTGGATGCTTGCGCGAGCACGTCGGATAGTCTCCTGGAAACACGGACTATGCGTGTCCACATGTGCGCGCTCGCCATCCAATTAGGGCGCAGAGAGCGTTTCTGAATGGTGTATTTGGGTCAGGGGGTGAACTTCTAAATAATGCAGGAGAGCTCTGCAGAAGATTTGGGAGAGGTTGAGTTAAGATGCTGAAGACAAAAACCTGCTTTATTGCCAGGACACAGTAGATCAGCAGCAATTTTAAAGCATAATTACTGCAGATTCTGTAAAAACCTGGACCGGCCTACATGTCAAATCAGACTGACGGTTTTATTGAGGTTTGAATATTAGATCAGATTTTAGTTTTTTAGGAAACCAGGACAGATCATATAGGATGTTCAGTAGCAGAAAGACTACAAGAGGTCAAATATAAAAAAATATATCTATACTGCTGAATGGCAATCGAACACCAGCCGAATGGCAGCCCACATCTCTGCAACTCCCAGCAATATCCCCTCCAACTCCCGGGCACTGCAGTGACCCCCTCTTGCATATGTTTTTACTCTGACTCCAGCCTTTCACTGAATTACAGGGTCTGGCCAGATGATGAGGCTTCTCTTTAGATCTCAATGTCAAAAAATCCTAAATTGTGTTTAAAAAGGAATTGCACGGGACCAGCCAAGGGCCCATCAAGGAAAGCGGGGAAATATTTACTGGCTACTACTGTATCCTCCATATAGGTGTACATACAGAAAACAGGAAAAATAAAGGAGCAGAAACATTGTGAATATCAGAGAAGATCTGAATCAGCATGCAGGATACAGGCCTGAGCTGCCATACAGTTTATTGACAATGGCGGCGTCACATGCATGATATGAGGCCCTTAGAATACCATTAGTGACTTTGTTACAGCTTCAGTCCAGTTTCTTTGTTCTGGGGGAGTTTTTAGCTTTATAAGACCAAAGTTGAACTTTTTTTCTTTTTTTGAATGTTTTTTGATACTATATACACTCTTTTTATATTGTCTGTTGTATTTTTTTTTTTATCTTTAATGGAATTTTGCTTTAACTATTTCTACTTTATAATCTACTGGAACCATAATTTCGCTGAAGGATAATCAAGGGATGAATAAAGTTGAGTTTAGTCTAAAGTGCGTAAAAAGAGTCCACTATCGAAAAGCTTTGAATCATTCCCCCTCCCTACTTCTCTTACAACCTGGGAGTTTGGTTTGTGCCCTAAAGTTGTCCTTGGCCTCTTAACAAACCTACTGTTATATATGCATCTTTTGCATCTACTTAAGCATATTTAGTAACTTTAACGCAGTTGTTTCATGTCCTACCCTGCTAAAATGAACAATTGTGTTAAAGTATCTTACTATACTTAAGTAGATGCAAAAGATGCATAAATTATTGTATATTCCATCCCATAACGTTCAACTCATTTCCATCTGCAGGACCCTCAAATCCGCTGGTTCCGTGAATTAAACTGCCGGTTTTCTCCTTGAGGCAAACCTTTAATGTCAGGTGGATCCAGTACTTTATATTGGAGAAACAGTTTGTTTCATGCAAGTGAAATAAGCTAATGTAGTCCATGTTGCAGCCTATGATGCAGTCAATGTTCTGTGTGAGGAGCGGCAGAGCTCTTTTAACACAATGGAGCTAACAAAGTCCCAGAGCCTCTTCAGTCATTATCTCTATTGCCTCTCTGTGAATAAGGTCTCTGAACACAGGCTGGAGATGAACCAGGTTATGATCTGAGTCTCACCCTATGAGCAGTCAGTGGGCAAGGCTTGGATAAAAGTCGGATGGCTAATGGCTTAACCCGAGCTAAACAGTAGTATTGGTGGTTTGCACTGTTGCTTCATAACAAGAGGGTCTTGCTGGGAACCTGCATTGTGGAGACGTTTCCTTGCACATTTCTAAGATCTTACTCTGCCTTGCTCTATTAACATCACCTGGTAGATGAACTCTTGATTCTAAATGCACCTTTAGGTGTGACTCGCATTGTGCATAGCTGAATCCCATGTGTTGACGTGGCGACCTGTACCCTGCTACCTGTTCAGCAACAGTTGATTCAAGCTGTAGCTTCTTTTACAATGAGACTTAGACAACTTTTATTGTCATTTTGTATGCACAAGCATGTTTACAAAATGAAATTTCATTTTGTACAGGTTTCAGACAGTGAGTAAGAAGCATAGGGCTTGGAATCCTGAGGTTGTGAGTTCAAAACCCACTCCCACAGACTGCCACTCTGGGTCTCTGAGCAAAGACCCTTGACCCCTGATTGCTCCACAATAGCAGCCCACTACTCCCCAAGCAGATGGGTTAAATGCAGAGAGTTCAGTTCTTGCTCTGTAATTTAATGTAATGACAACAAAACCCTGGGGGAAAAAAGAAAAGAAAAAAAAGGCCGCTTAGGAAGCAGCTTTGGAAGATGGTGGACTACTTGTACTGCAGTTATAAATCTAATAGATCATGATAGTTAACAAATGATCAAAGTTAATTCTGAGGTGCACACATAAAAATGCACTGTGTTATGTGTTATGCTTTTGGTTATGAAGGACTTAAAGTAGACTTTGTAGAGAGCATGGGCGCCCTCTGCTGGAGATCATGTGTCATTCATTTAAAAGAATATAACCTGTTTTTTTTACATTTCCATCCCAGCAAAAACCTTATGCTGTATGGGAAAAAGTATAACAATAATAAAAATAAAGTAAATTTTTTTATTTGACTTCATTCATGTTTCGTTTTTTAGCTCAATGTTACCTTATTTGTTCATTCCTTAGCTAATAGTTAATTCTTTGGCTCTTTTCAGTATTTT
Source organism: Cyprinodon tularosa (assembly GCF_016077235.1). Taxonomy (NCBI): domain Eukaryota; kingdom Metazoa; phylum Chordata; class Actinopteri; order Cyprinodontiformes; family Cyprinodontidae; genus Cyprinodon; species Cyprinodon tularosa. The sequence goes on from NW_024039193.1 coordinate 1,638,441, forward strand.
ATATACTGAGTTAGATACTATTGCTTATCACTCTCTCCCCTCCAGCCCAGCTTCTCTCTCTTCACTCTCCAGCAGTATTTAAATGTGGTCAGGTTCTACTGCTGTCTCATACTAAGCCTAAACTTTCTTCCCTCTCAGCTTCAGTTCTTTTGGTTTAAGTTTATAATATAGCTCAATTCAATCACTAACTCACAATCCCTGTAATATTCTTCCTCTGACCTGTTATCCTCTTTGCTTTATGAGATCTATCTGGATAGTTAGAAGGGAAGATGCTCTTACTTTGAAGGCCCAGTGCTTTAGATGCATTTTCACATTCTTACCTCCTAATCATGTTAACAGGCCTGCAGAGAACTACCAATAAAACAGTAATTTGAGTGTTGATGTGATGAAACAGACTTCTAAACCATGAAGGAAACTTGGCCTTAAACACTGACTTTGCTCACAACTACTCTTAGGGGATGTTTTTTTTTTCATGGCAGTCTCCTCGGTACAACCGACCATCCAAGGCTATTCCAGTGTTGCCATTTTGACAAACTTTTGTACTGCATCAGAGTCCACTAAATAAAGCCAACCATTGTATAAAAGGGTTTTTATGGTCCTAAAATGTTATATATCAATACCCAGGAAAATATTAAATACTAGATACTGTCATCAATGATGTGGGGAGCCAGAGCAAGCAACAAACAACAACAAGGAACCAGCAGTGAGTGACTGCAGAGGTAGTGTATATAAGGGGAACAGAACAAAGGATGGGCTAATGAGCTGAATAAGGAGCAGGTGTGAGTGGAACTAACTAGAAGGAAGCCAAAGGGAAAGGAAACAAGCACAAGGGGGCAAAAGAGTGTAACTAAAGACTGCTTGGATATAATGCAGGGGCGGAGCTAGATGGGGGGCCAGGTGTGGCCATGGCCACCCTTACCTAATCATTGGCCACTCCTGTGGCCACTCCTAACATTTTTTCCCTATAATACAGACGTTGGCAGCAGTAATACTCTCAAGTGGAATGTTCTAACAGATTTAACATTGAAATTTTCTATATGTAAACAATTACCTGACAACAAAAACCCCATGGTTAATTATGCACACTAATATACTAACATTAAAGATAAAAACAGAATTCATGCTCTTTTCAGAACTAGCTTTTTTTCTTATATGGGGTAAAGAGAAAATTATGTCTCTGCATGTCATCTAGGAATCTTCACGGAAATCAGAGATAAATAACTACTTTAATAATAAGTAATCTATTGAATGTAGATGTTGGTACATGTAAATATTAATTTAATGATGAATTATGAATGATTATTAATAAAAGTAGGTTATTATGATTATTAATGATAATGAAAAAGATGTTCGCCCCAGAACTAAAAACTCAAAGAATTTTGTCCACTGCACTTTTAATTTACACAGCATGGATGTTTAAATATATGCGTCTATTTGTTAGCAAAGGCTGTAGGAAAGTATAGTTTGTCTTTATTTAGAAAATATGGATGTTGTGATTGTTCATTTTCCTGTTGGAACAGTGTAGATTGACCCTGAGGTTCCAGCACCTATCCGCTTTAGGCCACCCCTCAGGGTACATTGGTTATTGCCTGGCCATCCTGATAAAAATGTTCTGGCTACGCCTCTGATATAATGGAGAATAAAACCAAAGAGAAACAAAACAGAATAACTGATAAATGAAACCTATAAGCTCTAAAAGGAGAGAATCATAACAGATACAATATTATTGATACCATGGGGATAAAAATGTGGAATAATTAAAGCCATGGAATTGATATGAGAAACTTACCTTTTTGAATCTCAACAGGGAACAGGCTTCTTCAAAAGAATCACAGATGTTCAGTTAATTAGTAATAGAAAAATATGACTTCTCTTTGGTATTGATGTCTTGTCAAATTAGTATTATATCTTATTACAGGGGCTGAGTACCAATGCTTATTGGAGCATCGAGATTTTGACAACACTTTATTACAAAATATAAATTTGGGGAATAAAAAATGTTATTTCCATGAAGCTTCCACCATTTTTTTTATCTTCTTCTGTTCTCCTGTATGAAGACTGGTGGGTTCCTCAGGAAGAATGGAAGTAGTTTTAAACAGCGGTTGATGGGGATCCACAAAAACAAAAAAAATCAGTTTTGTCCACGCCTGCCTTCCTTAAGAAACTTGTTGATAGCATTTGTATGTACAACATTTATAAACTCGGATTCAAGCTAGAGTAGTTCATCTGGAAGTTCATCTGGAAGTAGTTCATCACTTCATTCCAAGATGTAAGTTTTAAAAACAACACAGCAGAGGAAGCCAAAGCACTTATTCCTGCCTCGGTGTCTTGTTCTCCAGCAAATCCTAGGAGGCCTTATGCTTTTTTTTTTTTTTTTTTTACATTTTTTAGGAAGCAAAGATAAAAGCAAGTTAATCTTTTCCTGGTTTAACTCTGCGTTACATTAACGCAAAGTCTAATGTTTGTATATCTTCTGTGTATATATATATATATATATATATATATATATATTCTATCTTATTTTGCTGTTTTGTTTTGTTTTTTGTCTGCACCAACAACACCAAGTCAAATTCCTTGTAAGTGCAAACCTACTTGGCAATAAACTTGATTCTGATTCTGGGTTTGTTCATACTTCTTTTTTTTTTTTTTAAAGTTATTGAGTTATATTGTTTTTGTCAGAGTATCGCTAAAAGAATCATCAATGGGATAAAAACAGACAAGCAGTAGCTGGATGATTGCACATATTTATGAGACAAGCATATAACAATATACAAAGCCATTATATCATGATAATAATATAGGTTAAGTACTTGGTTAGATTAAAGTGAGTTAGTTTTTTACATTTTAAAACAAAAGCAGAAATATGGCAGTGTTCAAAGCATATGTCGACTCATCAATATGGCTCCGAATCAAACATTTGGCTCCAAGTTTTTCATAGTGGCTACAGTCATTAAAGATCCTAGTCCGAGTCCAGCAGCTTTGCTCCTCCTGCTGGCGGAGCGGAAACACGAGCGATGAAGAAGTCCTCAACAATCGGATATTTAGGTTATCACTAAACACAAATCCTCATTTCTATATCCAGATGTAGGCATTAGAATATACACATCAACACACATGACAGTTTAGACGAAGGTTTAAATACTGAGTGGTTTCCTGCAGCCTTGCAGGAACCAGTGAAGCTGCCATGTTACTGCAGATCTCGCTCAGGTTATTGAAACCTCCTACGTTGTTCTGTAGTGTGAAGAATGACAAAAAAGGGAAAAGAATATGGATCTGAAAGCTGCGCAACGTTCTCTCTTTTTTTCCCACCTACTGGATCAAACATGCTTTTCTCCTTGGTAGATTAACATACAGATTATAGCATTCAGAATTATAGCACACCTTCTGTACAGTACTAGGCATTTAAAATTTCCCCACTTTCCTTGAGGGGCCCTTGGCTGGTCCTTTTCAATTAAAAAAACATCTTTGTACTAAAATATTCTTTCTGTCATGATTTGTGGACATAAGATCTAGAGAAGCGTCATCTCCTTGTTAGACCCTGATATGCAGTGAAAGGGTGGAGTCAGAGTAAATAAAAAGCACACCCAGGAGAAGGCCAGTGGCTGGAAGTTGGAGGGGATTTGGCTGGGAGTCGCAGGCTGCTATTCGGCCGCCATTGACTAAGAAGGGCCATTTTTAATGGCTGCTACTGTATAAAATGTATTCTGATTTATCTGAAGCAGTAAAGCTCAGGTCTGGGTGTGTTTTTGCAACAAATGTGTTGGATTTCATTGCCTGAACCACAAGTCTGAGCCAGTCACACATTCATCACTCAGTTGCTTCAATACTTCTTAAGCCACTGTCAACAACCTGACGCCACTTTGTTACACAGGGCATTTATTAAGGCTTGCATTCCGATGAACAAAGAATCTTGATGTTGTTCTTTCAAATCCAGGCTGCTACACTCTATTTCTGCTGGGAACATTTACCGTGACATCCTCAGCCACGGGAACCTGGAAGACTGGGAGTGTTTTAAATAGATCCGACCATCTCCAGTCCACAAGTATACAGGTACTAAACTATGATTTTAAAGCTGCTCTTAGTATCAGCTTTTTCACATGCAGGTTCTGTATATTCTGGGAAACATTGAAGACAGTTGCTTTTCTTCCCAGCAATAAATCACAGTATTTAAAAAAAAGTTGTGACTGCAATTTTGAGACTGTACAGAGACCCCACAAGCTTAAAGTTTGTTCAAAGGATAATGATTGGAAAATAGATCTTAACTCCAAGGTTTTACAAAGGGGCGTCAAATTGATGTACATGAGAATACATGAGGCCACTGATGAGGTGTTTGACCATAATGTACATCACTATATTTGGTACAACCAAAACAAAGTACATCAGCATAAATACCTTATTCCAACCATCAAGCAAGGTGGTGGAGGGCTGATGATATGGGCTCGCTGTTCAGCCCCGCCAATGATCTCTTCTACAGTATATCCCAAAGTATTCCATTTGAGGCCAGCTGTCCGGCAGCTGAAGCCTGGCTCATTCTAACAGCAAAACCTATTTTTATGTAACAAGCTATTTCTTAAGTTTAAAGTGGAGGTAATGGAGTCTTTGGCTGTTATAAAGTTTTTAAAGCACAACTTCTCCATTTTATTTGTTTTTTACTAATTGAGAGGAAGCAGAATCTGATTTTCTTCATATTTAAGGTTAAAGTTTTTACTTGAAAATGATCTGACACATAAAAGCTTTAGTTAGATTATGATGACCCCTGTATTTTTCTTTTTTTTCCCAAATAATTATCCTTATTATGTTTTTAAAAAACACACAAACTTTTCTCCAGCTGGACCACTTACTAAGTGCCCTTAGGAATCAGACCTGATTTCAGATTTTCATTAGTTTTTGGTTTGAATTAAAACAGATGTGGAAGCTGGAAATTCAGAGTCCAGCTTTGGTTGATAGCTTGTTGGATGTGACTGAGGTTTTATCTGTATTTTGAGACTGCATATGTCACTTAAGTTGAGGCACAGAGCGGATCTATGCCAAAAAATACAGCTGCTAAGGTGCAGGAGAGTCCTCGCACGTAAAAAATGTGAAATAATTTTCCCAAAAAAGTGCACTTCTCTATACTGCACACAGATCAAGGTACACGGATCCATTCGACACAAGTGGGGTTTCAAGAGCCAAAGCAGACATTCTGATGTAACAAATAAACCCAAAAAAAGGCACATAGAAAACAACATAAAAAAACAAATAAATATGAACTTAAATCAACCAGTCTGACGGTTTCATTGCTAAATTTACAGGTTTCCTCTGATATCCTAGTCACCTGAAGGCACATCAATGTATTTTTTCCACAGATGAGTTTTTCTTTAAGAAAAAAAGTGATTCCTTTAAAAAACATCAGGTTCAGATGTGTGGGGAGGAGCTCAGGGTTCCCTTGTAAAAAAACATCTTTGGTCGGCTCCGTCTGCATCCTGGTAAACGCGTTTTGGAAATTCATACTTCATTCTTACTACTGTATATGGTCACTAAAGCAACAGCTGGCAAGCAGAGAGAACAACAAGTGTTTACTTGTACAAAGGGATATAAAAGAGGTCTTAGTACAAGAGAAGAAGTGTATATAAGCACTGATACAGGCAAACTATACTGAGTTGGTATCCTCCTTTGGCTGAAGGACGTGGCTCCACTCGTTGACGTCTGGACCGAGGAAACCTCCCCGCCCCAGAGCGGAGAACTGGCTGCTCTGCTGAAAGAACGAAAGACGAGTCAGTAAAGGAGCACAGCAGCAAACACATCCAAATACGTCATAACCTGAATTATCTGTGAATTCAGCTAGAGATAAAGAATGATGAAACTTTTTTGTTTTATAACTAAACAATCAGCCTTTTGTTCAGGCTCCTCTGGTAAAAATCTGCATCCTTTTGGTGAGGGTCTCCATTATGATATACATCCAAAAGCAATAACTGTGTATGGTTTTGATGTGAAAGATGAATGTATGAGATGAGATCAGCTTTTCATTTTTGGGTTCTGGATCTGAGGCCCCTGTCACACCTTGCCGATTTAGCCAGTGTTCGCTTGACGTCCCAGAATCTTCTAAAACAATCTAAAAGAATCTTTATAATAGGGATGAAGTCTGGAGGAGAACTGACGATTTCCTCCTGTGAACCCCCTTTTATACCAAAACGCTGATAGTACACCATTATACAGTAGCTGGAAGTTAGAAACACGTTCAGCGGTCGTCTGGAACACGTCAGATACGTTAATATGCTTTGGAGTTCTTGATAAGTTTTTCACAAGTTACTCATAGGTTCTGGATAAGCCGGACACCACGACTTATGAGTAAATTACATTTAACGTATGTCAATGATCTGATAACTAAACTGTAACTTATGGCCCACATACGGCACATGCTGGCAAACGTCAAAAAAATTTCGAGCATGCTCAAAATTTCCCGACGTACTTGCCGTATGTCGACGTGTGCCAGCGTGCTTATACAAACGTACCTGATTGTTCATGCATCAGGGATATGCTGGTCTAAATCGTCAAGGTGTGACAGGGGCTTTACACACATCCACTAAGGTAGAGTATCAAAGGTTTGGAACATAAAGCGCTGCTGGTTTGGAGAATGAATGTTCTAATCTGGAACAGGCCAGTTTGAAGGGCTCCCAATGGGTTGCTTATGGGTTCCACAGCCTGAAAATATTCATTTTAACTCAACTGGTCCTGAATGGACCTTTGTTATGAGTGTGCTCATAAGGTTGGTTGCAGTGGTGAGGGCAGAGTAATAGTAAGATTTAGCTGTGTTGTTTTATAAAATGAATAAAGATTAGGGAGCTGATCCTAGAAGAAGCCATTCAAGGCCAGATCATGACATTACTTTCACTGTTTGATGGTGGAGAATGTGAGTTTGTTCTTGATGATTTGGTTTTGGTCATTTCTAACAATTTTCTGTTTTCTCTGAATGTTTGGTTTGGATGATTTCCCACCTAACAGTTGTTCGGGGTTTGTTTTTTTTATAATGTTTCTATCGCTGACGGATAACATTTTCTTTTTAATATCTCATAACCTTGTTCTGTGGGACACTCCAGTGGGTTGTTCAGATGAATCAACACCTCTAACAGATTTTTCTACCTTCGTATTTTTCATTTTCAGGCAGGCCTCCGGTTGTTTTGTACCCACAGTGCTTTAAAACTATAGACTGGTACCTAAATACCCTTTCTTTTGAGACGTTTAGTGATTTTGACTCAATGGTTATTGGATAGGCAAAAGCAAGGAGAGAGGGGGAGAGACAAGCAGGAAAAAACCACAGGGCGGATTCAAACCCAGGTCGCACGTGTCGAGGACTAAGGCCTCCACACATGGGTGGGGTGTGCTAACCATTGCACCATCAAAGCACGCCCTTCAGCCTGGTTTTAAGTAGCACCCTGATTGGTCTAGTTTATATTAGCCTTTCTTTGTTCTGTTGGGAAGCTGCTGTCTTAGTGCATCTAGATCTTTCTGCTCTTCCCCATTGATCTGTTTTGCATGTTTTTAAAGTCTTCACAAGTGTAAGGTTGAATACAGTCGATCAGAGGCGTCACATAAGTTGTGTGTAATAGAGGTGGGCGATACCGGGATTTTTTAATCGATCCGATACCAAGTAAATACTGGGTAAGTATCGCCGATATCGATACCGATACCGATACTTTTTACATTTAAGCTGCACTTGCCTGTTGCTTTTTTTCTATAAAGTTCTCAATCGTGGAATAAATAAGAGATTATCTAATGTTAGCTTATTTTAGCTAACAATTTTTAATGGGATAAATGTACTGGGTTTTTTCAAGGTCTTAACTACACTTTCTGAGTAATATATGATGTATAATGAAGTGCTGCAGACGATGACCACTGTTATCTACCTGGATATTCTCTGGAGGACTGAAACGCTTGGGTCAAAGATGTCTGTCTGAGGCTGGAGGCGGGTCTTTGGTCTCTCTCTCCATCCAAGTCTGAGTGAGCACTCACCCAGCAACCGGCAGCGCGGTTGTCTGTGTGACGTAGTGCTGAGTGGGCAGGCCAAGCTAAGCCTGCGCGCTGATTGGCTGGCGCCGCTGAGCCATGTGACTGTAGGAGAGGGGAGGGGGAGCAAAGTGCTGTTACACATATGGGGAAACTGGTGACTCCGCAGCAGTCAGCGCGCGCGAGAGAGGATAAAAAGTATCGATCTTGTTAAACGAATATTGTTCAATATAAATACCAGCGTTGGTATCGATAGTATCGATCCTGGGATCGATCCGCCCACCTCTAGTGTGTAAGTTGTCTGTGCAAGTTCAGGGGGGTAGGCCTCTCAGCAATTTTTTTTTTCATTTTTGTATTAAATTAATTTGTTTTACATGATTGTGTCTGTTTCTGTCAAGGATAAATAAAATATGTAAAAATCCAAAAAATGTAGCTGATTTCTTATTGCTTGTCATTACACCGCCCTGATGCAGCATTAGAGAACACAACCGATTTTGCAGAGACCAATCGGGTTCTGAGATAGGAAAATAATTGTGGAAAATGGAGTAATTTAATAAGTCACTATGGAGATTGAAGGATTAATTAATCAAACCTTATAAGAGATGACTTTCACGGACAGCTGTTAATCAGTTTCATATGTCAAGATGCCAACAAAAAAGTGACAGAGCTGACTTACTATAATGCAACACGCTGCACTGTTGATTGTTTTACCCCTTTCTAAAATAATAAGCAAAATTTCAAAGCTTTGTATACAGGTGCTGGTCATAAAATTAGAATATCATGAAAAAGTAGATTGATTTCAGTAATTCCATTTAAAAAGTGAAACTTGTATATTATATTCATACATTACATACAAACTCATATATTTCAGATGTTTATTTTGTTTAATTTTGATGATTACAAATGACAACAAATGAAAATCTCAAATTCATCATATCAGAAAATTAGAATATTACTGAAGACCAATAAAAACAAAGGATTTATAGAAATGTTGGCCAACTGAAAAGTATGAACATGAAAAGTATGAGCATGTACAGCACTCAGTATTTAGTTGGGCCTCCTTTGGCCTGTATTACTGCAGCAATGCGGCGTGGCATGGAGTCGATCAGTCTGTGGCACTGCTCAGGTGTTATGATAGCCCAGGTTGCTCTAATAGTGGCTTTTAGCTCTTCTGAATTGTTGGGTCTGGTGTATTGCATCTTCTTCTTCACAATACCCCATAGATTTTCTATGGGGTTAAGGTCAGGAGAGTTTGCTGGCCAATTAAGAACAGGGATACCATGGTCCTTCAACCAGGTACTGGTAGCTTTGGCACTGTGTGCAGGTGCCAAGTCCTGTTGGAAAATGAAATCTGCATCTCCAAAAAGTTGGTCAGCTGCAGGAAGCATGAAGTGCTCTAAAACTTCCTGGTATGTGGCTGCGTTGACCCTGGACCTCAGAAAACACAATGGACCAACACCAGCAGATGACATGGCACCCCAAACCATCACTGACTGTTGAAACTTTACACTGGACTTCAAGCAACGTGGATGAAGTGCCTCTCTTCTTTTCCTCCAGACTCTGGGACCTTGATTTCCAAAGGAAATGCAAAATTTACTTTCATCAGAGAACATGACTTTGGACCACTCACCAGCAGTCCAGTCCTGTTTCTCTTTAGCCCAGGCAAGACGCTTCTGACGCTGTCTGTGGTTCAAGAGTGGCTTGACACAAGGAATGCGACAGCAGAAACCCATGTCTTTCATACGTCTGTGTGTGGTGGTTCTTGAAGCACTCACTCCAGCTGCAGTCCACTCTTTGTGAATCTCCCCCACATTTTTGAATGGGTTTTGTTTCACAATCCTCTCCAGGGTGCGGTTATCTCTCTTGCTTGTACACTTTTTTCGACCACATCTTTTCCTTCCCTTCGCCTCTCTATTAATGTGCTTGGACACTGAGCTCTGTGAACAGCCAGCCTCTTTAGCGATGACCTTTTGTGTCTTGCCCTCCTTGTGCAAGGTGTCGATGGTCGTCTTTTGGACAACTGTCAAGTCAGCAGTCTTCCCCATGATTGTGTAGCCTATAGAACTAGACTGAAAGACCATTTAAAGGCTTTTGCAGGTGGTTTGAGTTAATTAGCTGATTAGAGTGTGGCACCAGGGGCCATCAATTTTGAACCTTTTCACAATATTCTAATTTTCTGATATGATGAATTTGAGATTTTCATTTGTTGTCATTTGTAATCATCAAAATTAAACAAAATAAACATCTGAAATATATGAGTTTGTATGTAATGTATGAATATAATATACAAGTTTCACTTTTTAAATGGAATTACTGAAATCAATCTACTTTTTCATGATATTCTAATTTTATGACCAGCACCTGTATAATAGCCATATCTGTGTGCCTGGTTTATTCTTGCAAAACGTAGCCAACACAGCGTTTGCAGCATTTTATGCTCCATGTGGCTTTTCCCCGCTGCAGGTTGCAACCTCACACTCCAAACAGAAGTAGAAACCACTGTTGTTTCCATCATTTTCAATGCTCCTTTGTCTCATCCAGGAGTGACCACAATTTCTGGCCGAGAGGTGTTTGCAAGCTGTTGATTATGATGATATTTATGAACAACGTTTCTGCTTAGTTCCAGATTTTCCTAGGTGTGGAAAACTCAGGCAGTGCAGCAGCTGCATGGAAGCTGATGGATGCTAAAATGGGTCAAGCATGAATCAAACTTTATTCATGTGCAGTTATGCATCAATATCAAAGAACAGAGCTCAAGTTGGTACCACTAATTGTAAATTTGGTTAGCTTGTCTGTCTGCTATATTGATCAATATGATGTGTTGAACTAGATCTGCGTGTATAAAGTAGGGCATAAATTCATACAAATTTTCATTTAAATTCATCATGCATCAACGTTGAACTGCACGGCAGCATTGTGTCTCCAGCAATTGTAGTGTCTAGGCAATAGCTGTCAGTCTGGTAAAGACTGCAGACGAAAATTAAGAATAAATCTAAGATGGCTGTCAAAAAACAACACTGAATGGTAGAGAATGAGACCTGTGAATTTCCAAGGTATATTGAAGGATGTTCTTTTTCCAAGTGGGTCATCAAAATAAGTGGTCATCCTAATTGGCCATCCTTCATGCTTATCCCCATTTTCACTTACCGTTGGTGAATCCGACGTGGTGGAATTGCTTTTGGAAAGTAAACCAAGCGTTTAATAAGAGTTTCCCTTGGAGTGGGTACATGGTTGTCCATTTTTTTTAATTGGAGAGGGCAGATCTTATCAAAAATTGGAAAATTCTCCATTATACCTTTAAGGTGTAGTTGATCAACGAATAAACATTATGTTCTCTGATTCTTCTCGTTTAGGGACTCATGTTTGACTGATGTCTCTGAGTGCGACTGTTTACCTTCGCTTTTATTCTGCAGTCCAGGTATTGCTGCACGTTGCAGGACTCCTCTGGAGGGGCCATGCTGGGGGCCACAGTCAGAGGGCTGATGGTGGCTGAGGAGCCCACTGGAGACTCACTGCTGCTCCACTGGGTGTAGCCGGAACCTTGGTGATGACTCTGATGCAGAGACACATTGACCCCGCTGAGGTCCGGAGGTCCAGAGTGAGAAAGAGGACCTCGCCCTGCTGGGCGGGAGGAGAAGTGCTGCTGGAACATACAGCTGCTCTGGTTGCCTGCCAGGCCCCTCTGCTCAATGTTGTTCAGTTTGGTGACACCGGCACCTGGGAACAGTTGGTTCTGGAATAGATGCATCATGTTATGTTCATTCTGCCGCTGGGTTTGAGGCCACTGCTGAAAAGAAGCGTTGTGGTTTTCCAACATCATGCTCTTCTGAAGGAGCTCTGGAGGATAACCAACAGAAAGGTCGGAGGTGTTAGAGGAGGGGAAGCTGTCAAAGGGGATCATGGCTGGCAGAACGTTCTCTACACCAGATGCTGTGCTGCTCAACTGTTGAGCTGAGCCTTGTAGCATCTGCTGGGTCTGAACAGAACCACCCTGAGAGGAGCTCACTGGTCCTAAGGAACCCTGATGACAGGCCTGCATAGTGGGGAAGGCGTTGTTGCCTGAGATGTTGGGCATAGTGAGCTGAGGAAGCTCAATGGTAGGGCTGAAAATGTCATGAAGCTGCAGCTGCTGAAGAGCAGACAGGCTGCTGTCAGCATGAGTCCCCTGATGGGAGAGTTTCTGCTTCCCGCTCACCATTGGAGCAGACTCGGCTGGGCCTTGCCCTACAATCGCGGCTCCGCCAACGGTTTCTCCAAGGTGTGTGAAGTGGCTGTTTACTGGTGAGTAGGAACATGTGGGACTCTGAGTGGGAAACAGCTGTTGCTCACACAGTTCAGGGGATGAGAAGCTGTTCACCTCTTTAAGGCAGCTGGCAGTGAGGCTGCTGAAGCACTCCTCCCCCCTCTCCTTAAATACAGAGTCAATAAAGTCTACAATCTCATCAGTAATGAAGTTGTCCAGATCGGACTCAGCGCTCCTCTGTGGATCCTCCTCCTGGTGTACTCTCTTAAAGCAGTTTTCCAACTCCATCATCTCAGCATCATCTACCTCCAGATTTCCCAAAACTTCCTCAAATTCTCTGCTTTGTGTCAGTTTCTCCAGGCTGTCGATCACGGCTGCCACCGACTGCTTGGCTTCTTCCTTCACCAGCACAGGCTCAGCCGGTGGGGAGTTATTCTCTTGCCACCCATTGCTGGCAAAACTGACCAGGGCGTGGCTGTCCATGAACATCTGGTCTATGGGGAGGGGGGTATCCACTTTCTGGGTGTAGAAAGACTCCTCTTGTCTTAGGAAGCAGTCCAGCAGAGACTTGGGGAACACGTCCTTCTTGGCTCCCTCACCCTGGGACATCTTGTTGTACTGAAGTTGGGAGATGTCCATGCTGGACTCTGTGTTGTAGAGGATGGCCTCTCCTGTGTTGCAGGTGAAGGGGAGCTGGAGTTGTCGCTGCCGCAGATACTCCTCCCCCTCTGCGTTGCTGAAAGAGAGGAGCCAGAGAACAATGCATCAACCATACGATGGAATCTACTTACAGCTAGTTTGGTCTGGGTTTAGAGGTCCACTCACGTCAAAGCCTTCTGGAAGGCAATGATAAAGTCAGGCCTTCCTCCTTTGTAGATGAGCTTGGCGTTAGAGTTGACCCACAGCCAGCCATTGGATTTGCTGAGAAGTCTGAATACAGTCAGCCCGCTCTCTCCTGTTTTAATCACTGCATTGTTACAAAAAAAACACAGAATTTCAGTTATTGAAATGGTTATGATTCTCCACTCGTGTGAGTCTATCATTTAACCACAGAAGCTTCAAAAAAGGGAAATGATCACAGATGACCTCATAAACTCTCATCCCTGTGGTCGAACATGAACCGATTTATTTGCAATATTCTGTGTCAGACCAACACAAAGTGGGGGGGGGGGGTACATGATCAATACGGAGGCCCTTAAGTCTACTGTTTTGATGGTGACCTTTCACTGCAGACCGAAGGTTTTTTGGGAAATATTTCATTCAGATTTTCACATCGTGAAGCTGAAATAAAAAAATAAAAAATCATCTTTGACCCTAAGGTTGCTGCCCATTCTAGGTCAAGGTCTGCAATGTTCACATTTTAGACATCAATGTGAATTCTGGGATGAACTTTAACTAGGCCAATTTGACATACATATGCTTTGAATATGCTCCTCTGATCCATTGTACCTTTGGCTGTATCTTTAAGGTGGATGTTTGCTGGGAGGGGGACCTTTGCCTGGCCTCAGGTCTTTTATGGCTTTTAAGAGCATTTTTCTTCTTTCATCTCTTCCCCATCCACCTCTTTCTCCTTTTTTTAATCCTGTTTAATAACTGAGGTTGTGGCAGATTCCAGGACTGTCTCCTCTTTGCTATGCATATTCTCATATTCACCACCAGGGGACTTTGGTAAGGTCATGGTTGATTGCGCAGGTCAATCCCATCAACCTCGTCCAGTAATGGTGTTCATAAGGAGCCTGCTACCAGCCTTTCAACACCTGAGGGTTTTTTCCAGGCAGTAAACTTTAAGCTACTGTTATCTCCTTCCCTGTTTCTAAGACGAAAACAAACCTTTTTATCCTCCTCTGGTTCTTTTCTCCAGATGCTCAGATATGTCTGCTGTTAAAACCTTTGGAAACTGCTCCAACATTCAAGTATCAAGATTATTTCCTGGTTTCAAACTCTGGCTGGCAGGACCCTAAGTTTTGCTCTTGAATTGATACCTGCCACCTCCCACAGATCACCTTTAAAATCATGACAGGAGCCAACATTATTCTGTTACTCTCAGGTTCCTGTTTCAAGCCCTTGTGGGTTTTCCAAAGCTGCTTCAAAAAAATAGGTTTAACTAACTTCCTGGATCCTCATCATTATTATTATTCCCTTGCTGACATTTCGACACATACCTGCAAGCAACCTTTATGGTAAATAACCTTATCAAACCATCTACAAATCTGATGCTGGATTGCTGTTAATTTACAAAATTAGGTTAAATAAACGTTTTAAACGTTTTTCTACATATGAGTTAGATATTTACCTAAAATAATTACAGAGGCCTCAGGACAAACAGACCCAACCGACGTTCTCAGGGGAACTCTCTCTGATCAACAACATCAAATTAAATCCTACGAATCTGCTCTCTGAAGCCTCTCTGAGCAGCAGGGCAACACCAACCGACAACTAAAACAGATGGCCGGCCTCTTACAACAGATTACCAGTAACCAATCCTCCTGACCTGCAGAGGGCACCACCAGTCCACCGGCAGCTCACTCATACTCATTTCTTATTGATCCAGTGGGACTTTGATGATCCTTGTGCAGCCATGGGGTTGCCCCCTTAGCATGGATGTAGGGGTTTCCCTATAGACACTCTATCCCTACATTCAAAAGCTGCAATCTCTGTCTGCTAGTGGGAGTGTTTACGCACTTGCTTGAGTGTTTGTGAGATTAGAGACTATGAGGTGCAGGATGGGCGCCATTGTAACTGTCAAAATAACTTGTGTTCATTGCTCTTACTCAAATACCTACCAATGATAGATTTTTTTTTAAGGCCAATGCTGATGTACATTTTTTTCAACATTAGACACATATTCCACACATGTGCTGTCGACATTTTTGGAAAATCTTTTTAAATTTCAAAAACTGACACATTGATAAATGTTACACAAGTGTCAATTTATACAAAAAATAATGATCTATAAACAAATTAACAATGAATAGCCGATGGAGGAGCAGCAATGTATGTGCTTGATTGGATCTTAAGGCGTGGCAGCTAAATGCTAAATTCGAGGTCCTGAAGCAGACAGATTTCTTACATCTTTGTTAAATAGGGAGGGAGGCCATTAGCTCATTACTAATAAGCATGATGGCCTCATTTCAGCTTAATTCTAACAACTATCAATGTAACTGTCAGTCACACGTTTTTTCACAAGTGTCCTGAGCCACTCAGCACACTTGGAATACATTGGACGAGCAGTATGGAGGAATATTGACACGTTTTTTGTGGACTTTTATGGACCTTTCTGTCTCGGGCACCATGGACCTCCATTATTTGAATGTCAGCAGACAGCAAGAAGCCTCCCAGATCTCCAGATGCATTTGAAATATCAAAAAAGCACTCCAGAGTGTTGTTCAGCATGGGGGTGAGTAGAAAATGAAGGCTAATCATGTTTTGGGTGTACTATTCCTTTAAAGACAGATACATGGCAGCAGAAGGTTGAGGCACATGAATTCTTTGTAAACTTTTGTTTATTCGGTGTTTGAATTAACACCGGTGTCATCACCTGACGTTGGTTTGTAATGCAATCATAAGAAATCATGTGAGGAGAGAACTTACTGCGTATGTGGTTGTCAGCACAGTGCATCATATCACCAGCATGGATGAACTGGTAGCCGGAGCCTCTCATACACAGTTCAGCCTCAGTGTAACCCAGAATGATCTTCCCCCTGAAGAGGCAACCAAGAAAAGTCAAAGCCAAGTCAGTGCTGGTGGATCCGAGTCAAGGACGTTCAGATGCTCTTCATGTTCACCAATGTTTTACTGCAGGCATCCCAAAATCGGTCCTCAATGGCCACTGTCCTGCAGGTTTTAGAGGTTTCTCAGCGTTAGCACAGCTAATTGTGATGATTGCAGTTCAGCAACTCTGCTAATCAGCTATCAATGAAAATCAGCTGTGCTGGAACAGGGAAACCTCTAAAACCTTCAGGACAGTGTTCCTCGAGGACCGACTTTGGAGATCATAGAAGCTAAAAAAAAACTCTCTAATCACAGTTATCTCTGGTTTTGATTATTCTGTTCTAGGAACCAAAGTAAATACAAAATATGTGTTGTGATGTTATGTCAGACCTGCTGTCCACGCCTGTGGGTGTGAAGTCCAGCTTGTGCTTTGTTTGGAAAAGAAGCATCTTGGCTCTGATCTCCACGATGGAGGGAGGCTGAACGGGGATGGCGATGGCAAACAGAGTCAGCTGAACCTTTTTAGAAGTCTCGATGTCCCTGGAAAGGTTCTGACCGTGGAGATACTTTAGCCGCCCATGGAACTTCAGTGCCTGTTTCAAGAGAGCCTCGGTGTTAAATGCAGGATTTAATATTCTTCAGCATCCCAAATGAAGTTTGCACAAACCAGGAAGCCGGAGGAGTTGTCCAAGAGACATCGGAAGCGGCACACAAAGCTTCGCTCCAGGAAAGATGAGCTGTCAGGGGGGAGCTGCTCTGGGTTGTACATGACTGCTTTACTACAGCCCTGCGAGACTGAGCAGGAACAAACATCAACACATGATGCAACAGGATGAAGGCTAAGCTGATACATGTGGAACCAAACTTCATGTTCAGCAGATAAGAAATCAACCATGCAACATTTAAAAATAACAGTTCTATGTACTCCAAAAAACTAAACAAAAAAAAAAACTCTGGACTCTGTTGTCCAAGCTTGAAGACTTAAGTTCTGTGTTCTAAACAATCTGCAGCCAGCGTGGGCCTCTTTAGACGGACAACAGTAGAGACTGTAGAAAACACTTACATTCTGCATCCGAGGCAACCGGGGTAGGATTTAAAGCAAAATGGAGCTGCTCTCTGAACATGGCTCGGTCATCGGTGTGGATGAGCTCAAACACACTCTGGTGGACCACATCAGACTAATGGGAGAAAGGACAACAACATATCACCCTCAGCTTGCTCCTCAAGGTCAGCCATTCGACCGATATATAACCGATAAACATTCAGAGCAAAGAAAGTCAAAACTAGGCTTTGAAAAAAAAAAAATATATATAAATATATATATATATATAGATATATAGATATATATATCTATACATACATATATATATATATATAGATATATATATATATAGATATATATCTATATATATATATATATCTATATATGTATATATATACACATAGATATATATATGTATATATATATATATATATATATTATTTTTTTTTTTCAAAGCTTAGTTTTGACTTTCTTTGCTCTGAATGTTTAAGCTTTCAATTCCAAAACTAGCTAAAAGTTTCAAATCAAAAATCTGCTGATAAACTGAAGGACGAGCTCTTTCCAGAACATCTAATTGCTCCTCTCTGATTGATTTGCTCTTTCCAGAGTCTAGACTTATTTGAATAACAGTTGAATACCTTTTTGTTTCAACCTTTTTTTTATTCTTATTCTTAGGATTCTTAATTAAAACTCCTGTATATTTTTGTTTAATCTCATTAGTATCTTTCATTAAGTCTTGTTAGTATAACCATATTTAGACTCGGTGGCTCGCCTACCTGATGGAAGCCCAGGTATTCCTTGATGGTAGGAGAGACATAGAACACCATTCCCTCAGATGTGACCACAAACACAAAGCCGTTCAGCGCCTGGACAGTAAACACAAACACAAAAGCTGATGAGGATGAAGAGCATCTCCACAAGTCAGCTAGATCTCTGCTGACACAGGGACATAGGAACATAGGACGTAACTAAAACATATTGTCAGCCTGCTTTAAAGGCTAAAATATTAGAATTGTGTAGATTAACGTTCTGCTCTCTCTGCTTTTTGTCATAGTAGCTTTGCCTCGTCTGTTCCTGTTTGGCTGTGACGCCATCCTGGAGAGAAACATAAGCTGTGCTGCTTCCATCAACACCCTTGTTTATAGATGCTGGAGATTGACCTGTTTTCCAGTGTAGTCCTGTTTCTCTGACCGTGACTAACTGGATGTGCTCTCTTCGTCCTCTGGCATGGGAGCTGGCTCAGAGCTCGTCTGCCTGGCTGTGTGTTTCCTTGACGGGGCCGCCTTTACAGCTGCTTTTTGTATCTCTGCTTCTGTCTCCTTGAACCCCAGTTGGCCTCAGCAGATGGCCGCTCACACTGAGCCTGGTTCTGCTGGAGGTTTCTTCCTGTTAAAAGGGAGTTTTTCCTCTCCACTGTTGCTACAAGCATGCTTAGTGTGAGGGATTGTATTTGAGTCAATGAGTCGATGCAATCAACTGGTTTTCCTTAGATAGAAAACTTTGAATCAATTTGACTGTATGATCTGGTTGAACTGTAAAGTGCCTTGAGATGACGTATTGTGAATTTGGCACTATATAAATAAACTGAATTGAATTGAATAGATGGCTATTAATCTGGACCAAACAGTATTAATGATTTAGCAAACATAGCATTAGGAATCTCTGCATAATTTTACATTTCAGTATTTTGGAACAGGCTTCTTTCTGGACAAAGAGAAACCAGTCCTACTGCCTTCTGTTTGTATACCTACATAAACCGGCAGCTGCTGCTACAGTTACACCATCACTATCTCCTGTTGCCTTTATGGACACGTGTAAACACATGCCTAATGGGTGAGAGCAGCATGTGATGAGTACAACTAGTCTATGAGCAGAAAGCTCAGAGAAAAAAAAAGAGACTTTTTTTAAACCCCTGAATAAAATGAAATGAAAACCGAAGCTGAACTTTTTGCCTTATGTGCAACTGGACATTGTCCTGAACGGACTGTAAAGTATGGTGGTAGAAAACTTTACGAGGGGAGTTAAATAGTTAATGCCCCTGTCCCACTTCTAGTTGTTGATATAGCTGAAATTTTGCATGTGCAATTATCTGTAGTTTCATTTCATCCAAAGTCTCCTGTGTTGTGCTTCCTTTCAAATACAAAAACCCAAATCCCTGCTTATTATTCAAAAGGCTCTATTTCTGACTTGGTTCAACCACCTGTAAATCAGAAACTGCAATTAGTTCAGAGCTGTAATTTGCCAATATAAATAATTGCACATGCAAAATTGCAGCTAGATCAAATAACATGACGTGGGTCAGGGGCATTATTTACTAAGGGCCATATATGGTGGAAATACTGAGGAGAGGATGTGGATCACATCAGGAAAACATCTGATAAGCAATAATATCGATTAACATGGCATATGACATGTGACAAACAATCTAACAATGAAGGCTATGGTGATAGTGTTTTTTTTTTGCGGGGTTCATTCCAAACAGACTAGATATAATTGCTTAACATTTTATTGTGATCAAAGCTGGCTCTTATGTTTTTGCAATAACTATAAATATGCAACATCCTTTTAAACTGTGGGTGAAATTCAGTCGTTCTCAAACTTACAGCCAGTCAGGTCCATGTGGTTAAGATCAAAGCTTATTTATGTGTAAGACAATCTGATGAAAGTCTGTAGAAAAGGTTCATAATTCCTCCAATCTGATTAAGCTTAAGCTATTTGAAAAGAAATATGGGTAAAAAGCTTTTGTTGCTCTGTAATTGTGACAGTGTAATGACAATAAAAAGCTGGAGCAACAGAGAAGGAAGCCAGGGTGTAGAAAGTGTTCTTTATCATTTATCTGTCCCAATCTCTCTCACCAGTGCTGCACTATGTTAATCCAATATAAACAGATTTGTTTTGGCTTGTTAGATCAGATGCGTCTGCTGTGGTGTGTTGACATGCGTATGTTGCGCTCAATGGTATTACCTAAATTAGGGGGTCGACCTAATTTACATACTAGATCTGGTTTACAGCATGCCCATCAGAGCTGTTCCCACTGCCACTAAGAACCGATTGTTCCTGGGTTTAAATGTTTTTTCGGCCAGTGGGAAAGGGGTATATGTGTCTCTGTGTTGCCCTGCAATAAACTGACGACCTGTCCAGGGTGTACCCGCCTTATGCCACAGACTGCCAGAGATTGGCACTGGCCCAACTGTGACAATGATGGAATAAGCGGGAGAAGATGGAGGGATGGATTAATTTTTTAATTTTTTTTTGGATGGATGAGTTTTAAAGTCAAATAATAATAATAAACAACTAAAATTTCACTTAATTTAAAAGTTCCAGAGATTTTATCCAATTTCTCACCTGGAGCAGCAACTCTCCTTCAGAAAAGCCAGGGGATTCCATATTCTGGCCGTTCACTCCAGGAGAAACCCGACTGTTGTTATTGTTCTTCATTGAGGCTATGCAGGAGGGAAAACACAGAATTGATAAGATTAAGTATCCTGCAGCTGATTAAAACCGAAGCTAAGCACATAAAAAATTACAGGAAAAGGAAATGTGTTTGCATTAATATGCTGCATTTAAGCTTTACTCCAAGCAGACCGTAGGATTAGTTTTGTTTCAGGTCTAAACATGGTGAGGACTGTTAAAGCACAGAATCGACCATCTACATTGCAGAGGTCTCAAATAATCAAAAGTGAAGCTTTTGCTTTAAATTATGAAAATAACTTTTAAAAACTCTTCTAACTTCGAACAGAAATCCTGCCTAAAGCAGTTAAATATTTTTAGAGCTCTGATATTAGCTGGGGTTATCCCTGTTTGATATTTATATCAGTTTGATATAAGGCAAAAAAATATATTATTTAGATTATTATTTAGATTATTTATAATTATCTTATAATATTTTTATTGGCCCACATCTAAAATCTCTGCTTTTATTAAAAGTTTCTGTAACTTAATGTGTCATTTTACATGGTAAATTTGTTTAAAACCTTTATTTTTCTTGCCTTTGTTCCCTGTTTCAGTAATATTGCTTCATCAAGCCTTTTCTACAATTGTACTTTTCTAACAGAGTATAAAAAATCTAATAAAAGCGATTTGTGCTAATATCATATCGATCAATATCGCTATCGGACAATTTTCAATTTCCAAGCTGTCCTTGCAAAGCATTAAGGAATTTTATGTCACAGCAGCCGGCTGTCTATTAACAAAGATGGCGCAGGCAGGAGGAGTTACGTGACCTACGGAGAGCAAAAAGCAGTGACCATAGTTAACTGAGTTCACTATAAAGTCCACTATTAAAGTCCCTGCTCTATATAGGAATTTAGGGTGGACGTTCAGACTCAGTAAGCTTGTATGAGCTATGACAACAGCAACTTTTAAACAGAGCATACACCAGGAGAAACGGGCTCGGGCACACTCTCGCACCTCACAGGAGCGGGTACAGGGTTGTGCATGTGCATTTTTTTTTTTTTACAATGGAGAGTCTTTCAAAAAATAGAAAAATTTTAATTGTTGGAAATCCTCCACAATACCTTTAAGGAGAGAGAAGTAAAGTTATTTCTGTACTGAGGAAAAATAAAAAAAATAGAAATACTCAGGCAAAGTACAGATAAAGAAAAAAGCAACTTAAGTATATAACAAAATATTTATACTTATTCACTTGACATCTTTGTTTTATTGTCATAATGAAACAAAACCAATCTTTACAGAGACCCACTTGGCAGACAGAGATTAAGAATATTTATATAGAAGTAAAAAAACATTGTTGATGTAAACAAAGTATAAATGATGTAATGAAATACAGCATGTATTTTGTGCATTAATTGCATTTGGTGGTAAACCAGTCAATGAATTGGGCAGATGGTCTGTCTGGTCGTTAGTGTGGGGGTAGAGTAAGTGAATATAGTTATTAAAAAAGGAAGTAAAACCCTCCTGACTTGTCAGCAACATGTGAGCTGCTGTGATTTCAGAGGGTTTCAGCAATCAATATTATACATGTATGTTGAAACAAGTCAGACTCATACATCGACTTGCTGATATTATTGTCCAAGTATTGTTATTGGCCGATACATGCGTTCATCTTGTAGTGGTGCGTCAAATGCAACGTAGATTCCCATCCAATTAGATTGAATTTGGTATTGATGACGTGAAAAATAATAACGGTAACTCCATTGAAATGATTCAACACTAAAGTAACGAGACAATTTTTTAAAATGTAAGGAGTAGAAAGTACAGATATTTGTGTAAAAATGTAAGGAGTAGAAGTAAAAAGTCGCGATAAAAATAAGTAGTAAAGTAAAAATATCAGAAAAATCTACTTGAGTACAGTAACCAAATATTTGTACTTCGTTACTTCCCATCTCTGCTGATTATTTAATGTTTTGCCCTGAAATGAAATATTCTGATGGTTCTATCGTTTTTTATCAGCCCTGAGAACAACTGGATCACATTAAAATCCAGTTGACAGAGAATGGCGAACATCGGAGCACATGGAGGGAGAACAAAGCCCTCATGGACTACTACTGCTGTTGTAAAAAAAAAAAGAAAGGATTACTGGCGGCACTGTTATCAGAGAGCTTGTTTAAAGTTAACTCCTAACCTGCCAGCGCATGCATGACTACCATTCAAGTGTTTGCTTTGGGTTTGGCCTGGCGTCTTCTGCAGGCGGTGTATGAAACACCTCAAAACTAGAGTCACTTCTCACAGATTTTTCTCCAGCAGCTCTGCATGTTGCATCATGTCCATGACTTTTCCCGTCGCTCTGACACATGCACATTCTGGCATAATGAGCATGTGTACCTGATTCCTCTGCTGTTGCCTGCTGCTCAGCTTTAAAGAGTTTATCTGAGTCCACCTGTACACCCCCTACCATGTTTTGCAGATTGTTAACGTCCTTGTGAGCAACTGGTGTGTCTGCATTCCCTCGATATTCTAGAGGTTGGAAGATGTTAGTGGAGCAGAAACATCAAAGCAGGCCTGGCTGAGCTCTGCGCAGGTTTCTAACGGTAGGAAAACAGATCTGCCAGCATCTGTATCCACAACACACATACAGAAATAGAACAAACACACAAACCCACACATAGCTTTCTGTATCTGTCCTTGGGTAGTTCGTAAGTAACAGCCAATGAGAGTTTCCCTTATCTGGACGCCACTACAGGAAGACCCCAGGATGTGGCTTCTCCCCGAGAGGCCTTCCTGGCTAGTCACGCAACTTCTCTAAGGAGGGAAGGGGCCTCCATTAGCTCCTCCTCAAACACAAACACTCCGTTACGCCAAACTGAGAACACCTCAACCACCAGTCTGAGGGACCACTGCACATGTTAAAGGAAAAGTCCGCTCATATTCAAAATACAAACTTCTGAAAGTACTTTAAATATGAAATTATTACATACTGTTCAATAGGTGAGTGTTTTTAATTAAGAGTAATTTTCATTTGATTGTGCTTTACTGGAGGCATCCATGTTTGTCAAAGAACACTACTGCCACCTACTGGTTTGTGACGTCACGGTGCGGTATCAGCTGTTGATCAAGTCCCAGTTCTGTATCTGGTGTTTGTCACAACGCGCTATTATCCAAGTCATCTTGAAAACATTCTTCTTCCAAATGTTGGCTACATATTACGTGTTTTTTCTCTAGCCAGAAGTTCGATGGCAAATCCTCCCTCTTCAAGTTGCCAATCCAACGACGAACCCGTCATTGGAAGATCAGGAATCAGAAAGGTGAAATACATTTTTTTCCCACTTTTACTCAATATATTACATGGGTATTGTCAGGAATTGGAAAGGTGAAATACCTAATGTTTTTTTTCACTTTTACACGATGTGTCACAACATCAAACTGCCATGCACATGGGCATTGAATATCAATGGTGAAGTCTGAAATTATTTATGATTTCGAAAGTCGAAATCATAAATAATTGTAGATTGTAGATGTGTCTAGTAGTTCCCATTGATTTTGCTTGTAAAGCAGAGAGAATGGCGCTAGGCTTACCGCACCGTGATGTCACTGCCGGAAGATGGCCGGAGGGAGGGATTACTACAGAATCAGTGTTCGCAATTAAAATTATTACTTTTATTTTTTTACTGATTAACGCTAAATTCATTAAATCACCGCAAACGTATTAGTTTTCGGTATAAATAATGATCCAATGATTATTTCTTGCTGTCCGGACTTTTCCTTTAACAGTATCGTGGAGAAATGTTTGGATGTTCTGACCTCATAAAAACCTCATTTATATTCTGCTCAGGTATTAAATCCATCCATGTTGTTGTGCAAGGATTTGGAAAGAAGCACTTTAGCCATTACTTCACACATCAGCATCTGAGCTTATCAACATGTCTGGAGGTAGGAGCAGCTGCTGTCAGCACCGTAGCCGGTCATCCTATCTGGATTTAAAATGAAACCCATTCATGTTTTCTACTGCAATTTCTCATGCAGAAACTAACATCTGGGTTTGTTTAAAGCTAGGGCTTAGACTAAGCTGCCCTCATCAGACTTTAATCCTAAGAAACCCGAGAACCCCAGAACAACAGGTAGTTGAAGCTCTTGCTACTAGACAGACTGAACAAAAAACAACCTATTATACAGTGGTGATCTTCCTGCAGAACCCAGTGTAACATGACACCAACAGAGGCCCCTTTGCAGCACCCAGCTGTAACTTCCTGTTATGGGAAAATGGCTCATTCTGCAATTGATAAAATTGCAAAGCAGACTTCTAGGGCAGAAGAACAGAGAAGGAAGACTCAGCCAAGTGAAAGCAAACCACCAACTTTTCACTTCTAAATAACAATAATAAAAAATCTACAAATAGTGTAGAGGTAAAAGCATTAAAACAAGGCGGGGATAAGAGGAAATGCAGTCATAGGCTGGGAGTCTGCTTGATCCGGAGAAGTAATATAATGCATGCCAGCAATGCGTAGGGGAATATTATCTTGATTCAAAAACATTTAGTTCCAGTAGATCCTGAGCAGAGATCTCTGTTCGCACGCAGATGTGCATGGAGGCAACGCTAGCAGTCAGTAGGAGCTGCAGCAGCAGATCCTCCAGCCAGACCTCCTCTTTCCATTATGAGTGTAACCAATGTTCATGTCTGCTTCTGGCACTTGCCGTCGATGCTTTCCAAGGAATAGATCAGCCTGGGGTTTCTCCCCTTTGTGGCACAAAGCTGTTCTGATATTAGGTGAAAATAGCAAATACGCAGCTGTACTCTAACCTTCTGATGTTTCTCTCTCTTAGAAAATCAGCACAGGTTGTGTTTTTCTTGGATCTGGTGAAAGAGGTTTGTTTTGTTGAGCCTGTACTCTGGAGTGGAGCCGTTCGGGGTCGAGCATCAGGGAACAATCTGACCCAGTGTCCTTCTGCTGAATATCTTACAGTTGTTATCTTCTCTTAAACACGTCAGTTAGCTCAGACTTAAGTTAAAGTTTAACCTCTGTCCTTTATTGTGTTTATCTGAAACTGATTTGAGATCAGCATCACGAGCATGTGAGATCTCAGCAGTTTTGATTATTCCCGCTTTTTTGTTTAAGATTGAAGCATGCAATCAAATTATATACAAATTCTTCAATTTTTAATTTATTACTATAATATCATGTAAACCTGTATGCAAATAATTTTGCTCCAAGTTATTCCCCAACTGTCATGGCAGCTCATGCTTAATCTTTACCACAGTAACGGAACTTCATGCAGGATGATAAAAAGCAGCACTTTTATCTGCTTCTGAACTTTGGCTTCTTCTGCTGCCACGTTTCTATATTCATTCACTTTCAGCTGATATCGTAATAAATAATGTAGAGCCATGTTTATCTGTAGCTTTATGATGGCTAAAGCTACAGAAAATGTAGTTTTCCTACATTTTAGCTCTTGTTCTGTGGTCATCTTCTTGGGACCGCTCAGCATCGTGGAAATGGAACCAGAGATAAGGAAAGTAGTATTTTGTTTGCTGCGTTAGCCTTGATTTTTATCAGTCTGCAGGCACTTCCAGCTCTCAGCGGAAGGAAATCATCGACCCTTTGAGGCCCCAACCACCAACTCCACTTTCTAAATTTAGCCCCCCACAAGTCTGATCTGAGATGTTGGCAGCAGTGTGCTGTAATTACCGCTCCGAGCTATTCTTTTGGGAGCCGAATCCATCTGAACCCTGACGGTACTGCAGCTTCCGGGGTTCTGATCCTGGGCAACAGCTGATTCTGGTTGAGTGCATAAACAAACAAAGCTTTTCTGGAAGAGTCGAACTGCAACAGAGAGTTTGAGAGGAAATGTAGGGCTACGGTCTGAAGCTGGACGGACTAAGAGTAAATCTTCCAAAGAATGGAAATTTGAGAATAAATAGAAAACATGATTAAATCTGTGTCCCAATGGTTGCTACGTACTCTCACGATATAGTGAAAGACGAGCCCTGATGGATCCTTACGAAACGGTGTCCCTGCTCACATGTAACGATGCTGAGCTGAGAAGCAGCCTCTGATCAACAGGTCCATTAGCATCCAGGCCTCCTCGCATTCGCCCTGATCTCGTCCCAGGCTCTGCTCTGCTTTCATCACGTGCACAGCAGTTTGTTGGCATGAACCGGATATCCATAATACTGAATCATATCAAAGTGAAGCACATGCTGTGGATTTACCATGGCAACCCTGATTGCTAACAGGCCCTGAATGTTTTTAACAGTCTTGGAAAGTTACTCCACATTCTTCTCTGATTTCTAACAGCGTCACACAAATATGTCAGCAGCGCTGAGCCACAGGCTTTCCAAAACAACCAGAGCTGCCTGAGAGTCACGCTATGAGGCCATCAGACCGTTGCTCTTAGGGAGCACCATAATGTTTGATTATCTGCTCCGGGAGTCACATCCCCCCACAGCTTATGTCTGCTCCTCTCTGTAAACCTTTTTCTTTTACCTGCAGATTTATAAGATCTTTATCTGGAATTCTAGACACGTCCCCACTTGAACACCCATCCTTGACTGATGTTTTGATAGAAAAAGGATGATTTATGTTTAAGACCAACAGCTGAAGCCTTTGCCTGCTGCACTTAAATAAACAGTTTTACCAAAAGGTGAGGGAGGCACATCACAATGCCATATCCCCCCCCGATTGGTTAGTTGGGTTTATTTGCATATGTATTCTTTTTTTTCCTGTTAAACCAACTTCTTTGGAATGTATGTCATATCATTCAAAACATTCATGACCTGGAAATCAAACCTTTTCATCTTAAAAAGTGCGTGTTAGTTTTGGGCTTCAGTTAAAACCTGGCTTGATGATTTATTTATTTTTTTCATGTGGGCTCAAACCAGAAAAGGCCAGAGGAGCATGTTCTCCTCCCCTCACCTCACGCCTTGTTGGTCCTCCTCTAACCACTAATGTTGCTAACATTACTTCCACATTAATGGACATACACTGTCACGCCAACTGACAAAAAGCACAACAAAAACAGCAAACAGAACCTCTTTCATTCACTTACATAAACAAAACAAATCTTCAGGCAGACCTGCAGGGGGCAATCATTTACATTTTGCAACATCCCCAGCGAAGCACTCCAACCAACTTCCTGTCAAGGGGAGGAACTTCCTGTTAAACGGCCATCTTGAAAACCAGTTCAATAAATGCTGTGGAGGACAAAGGAGGAATGTTTGTTGAGAGCAAAAGTTTGAAGAAACAAGCCAAACCAAGAAAACTAAAATCCCTCAGTTCACCGTCAAACGCAACTGGTTTTCAACCTGAATGTCCGAATGACCCCTTCACCAATCAAATCAAGAAAACAAATTTCAATAAAAAACAAAAAGGGGAAATCCTTGTTCTGAGTTGTTCCTTGCTGACTGGGCTCTTTCAAGTGGAGCATTACTGAGGGAAAAAATCAACATCACAACAAAAACTTGACATACACACAAGCTCAATTCTTGTGCATTCCATGGTTAGAGAAATGCATATGCACATCATATCAGGAAATGCTAACTTAGGCACAGTGCAGCCCCACCTTGTAACTAATTCATGATAAAGGGCCTGCTGCTTCCTAAGGTAACTAGGAATGACCTGAACTTATTTATTACCTTTTCAAGCCAAGGAACTCCCAATTACTACAGACTGCATTCAGAGATTCACCCATTCATGCTCCCACTGAAGCTAAACTGTATCCACAGCTACCGTAGGGCTCACTGACAGGTGAGGCATGTAAAATGACAAACAAAAATACTTTATTAAAGGAAAAGTCTGGTCAGCAAGAAATAATCAATTGATCATTATCTATACCTAAAACTAATACGATCGTGGTCATTTAATGAATTTAGCATTAATCAGTAAAAAAATTAAAATAATAATTTTGGTCACAATCACTGACTCTGGGAGCGGCCATTTTTGCACAAATATAGTAACCCCTCCCTCCTGCCATCTTCCGGCAGTGACGTCACGTCATTTTACAAGCAAAATCAATGGGAACTACTAGACAAATCTGCAATCAACAACAATTATTGAAGATTTCCAGAGGACTTCACCACTGAAATTCACCAGAGCTATAGTGAAAATGACAATGCCCACGTGCATGGCAGCTGGATGTTGGAATACATCGGGTAAAAGTGAAAAGAATTTAGTTATTTCACCTTTACGATTCATGACCCACCCAAACGGGTTCGTCGTTGGATTGCCAACTTGAAGAGGGAGGATTTGCCATCGAACTTCTGGCCAGAGAAAAAAACCCGTAATATGTAGCCAACATTTGGAAGAAGAATGTTTTCAAGATGACTTGGATAATAGCGCGTTGTGACAAACACCAGATACAGCACTGGGACTTGATCAACAGCCGATACCGCACCGTGACGCCACAAACCAGTAGGTGGCAGTAGTGTTCTTTGACAAACATGGATGCCTCCAGTAAAGCACATTCACATGAAAATTACTCTAAATTAAAAACACGTAAAATTTATTTAACAGCATGTAATAATTTCATATTTTAAGTACTCTCAGAAGTTTGAACTCTGAATATGACCGGACTTTTTTAATCCCAAGGGAAAACTAAATGTTGCAGCAATGCATTATTTATTTTTTAAACAATTGTTGTAGATGTAGAGAGCTGTAGGCAGCAAGGATCTTCTGCGGCGGTCTGTCTTGCACCGGTTCTGGAGAAGCCTTTTACTGAAGACACTCTGTTGTTCAAAACTCTTCTGACGAGGATGCTCCCTGCTATCCATAATGTTTTTCACTTTATGTAGAATTCTTCTTTGTGAAATTATCTCCAGACATTCTAGAGGAGTTTCTACAACAGAGCATGCCTTCTTTATTGAATTTTTAATACTGTTACCCCTGCAGATGATGGCAGAAGAGATCATACTCTTCACAACAGACTTATAGAAGATATGCAGCATTTTGCTGAAAACACTGAAGGAACTAAGCTTCCCTTGAAAGTAAAATCTTCTCTTTCCCTTCTTGAAGACAACTGCACAGTTGTTGTCCAAGTGAACATCAAGGTATTTCTACTTGTCACCCACATTCACATCTTCTCCCACAATGTTAATAGGATTCAACCTGTTCCTGTTTCTTCTGAAATCTACAATCATCTGGTAGCCAATGAGAAACTTTGAAATAACTCCAAACACCAGCATTGCTTGGATCGGTGCTTTGTGGATGAACTTTATGAGGTAGTCACTTAAAAAAAAAACATAAAGGTAAAAATAAATATAAAGACAAACCTTTGGGTTTGAAAATGAGGCGTAAAAACAACACTGCATTGTGGGATTTTTGGTCATCTGGAAACAGTTTTCTGTTTTGTTTCATACCAACTACTTTTATAAGTAAAGAAATGCACACAAAAAATCGGATGTCAGGGTTAACAAGATTCCTTAAAGGGTCTTTTCTTTGTTTCTGCTGCCACCCCCGCCCCCCTTTCCTTAAACCCAGGGGAAACACAGAGTGACATGATGGCAAAGATCATAGGAGCTTCAAATATAATATAGTTAACAGCCTGAGTTAAATCAAGATGTTCTGAGGCTTGTGTCTGTAAACAGTTTGATAGTAAAACACACAAATGGGTTGGGCAGAATCTGGTAGGAAATCATGGAAAAATACCCTGCCAACCCTGAATGATCACATAGAAGAAAAATATAATTAAAAAATCGACCAAAGATCATGGACTGAAACAGAGCTGAACTGAATAAATACTCATGAAACAGATCCCTGCTGGGAAACAGCTTTTCTAACATTTTGTTCAGCTAAATCCGAATTACATGCTTACGTCTGGGTTTTCAAAACTTCTGGCAACTTTTCTATACTTCAGCTACATTTTTCTATTCAATTAAAAAAGTAGACAAAAGGAAACTTTAACGATTTTGCTCGTTCGATAAATATTGAGGTTTTTTTATGGATGGTCTGGCTAAATAAATCTGCATACTTCCCTGGAACTTGATTTATTAGAATGTCTTTACACAAATAAACTAAGTGATGAATATGTTTTTGGTAGGACTACTCACTAAAAGTGAGATTCCATTACTACTGTCTAAGAGAACAATAAAGCAGCTTTTATAAAAAAAAAAAAAAAGAGCTTTTAATTTTAAATGACAAAAAAAAAACAGAAAAGGAAAAGTCCGCTCATATTCAGAATTCAAATTTGTGAAAGTACTTTAAATACAAAATTATTCCATACTGTTCAATAATGATAAATGTTTTTAATTAAGAGTAATTTTCTATTGAATGTGCTTTACTGGAGGCATCTATGTTTGTAAAAGAGCACTACTGCCACCTACTGGTTTGTGACGTCACAGTGCGGTATCTGGCTGTTGATCAAGTCCCAGTGCTGTATCTGGTGTTTGCCACAACGTGCTATTATCCAAGTCATCTTGAAAACATTCTTCTTCCAAATGTTGGCTACATATTACGGGTTTTTTCTCTGGCCAGAAGTTCGATGGCAAATCCTCCCTCTTCAAGTTGGCAATCCAACGACCAACCCGTCCGTGGAGGATCAGGAATCAGAAAGGTGAGATAACTTTTTTTTTCACTTTCACCGGATGTATTCCACCATCCAGCTGCCATGCACGTGGGAATTGTCAGTTTCACTATAGCTCTGGTGAATTTCAATGGTGAAGTCCTCTGGAAATCTTCAATAATTGTTGTTGATTGCAGATGTGTCTAGTAGTTCCCATTGATTCTGCTTGTAAAGCGGGGAGAATGGCGCCAGGCTTACCGCACCGTGACGTCACTGCTGGATGATGGTAGGAGGGAGGTGTTACTATATTTGGGCAAAAATGGCCGCTCCCAGACTCAGTGATCACGACAAAAACTTTTTATTTTTATTTTTTTTACTGATTAAGGCTGTTTCCATGTCCTTTCTGCTTTTTCCTGCTATTTTGACTCTTCCTATTCCCACTCTCAGCAGCAGTGAAGCATTTTGGGAGAGAAAATGACTGTACACAGCTAACCAACACCATGAACCAGAGAGAGAATTTTGGGGGAACTGGATCAGGAATCAGAAGCATATATATGGCGCCACACACTGAATGCTGCTAAACCATTTAAAAGTCAACTTTGGTATTTTTGTTCTTTAGAAGAAAATATTTTGTGGTGAATTCAGAGAGAGGAAATGGTTTTTAAACTCAACTACCCCTAAACTGCAGACAGTTACTGTGCTGGAAGGGCAGCGGTGCAAAGAGTCCAACAACAACAGAGGGTCGGTCACATTCCTCTAACTGACACACGACTACTGAGGAGATTTTTTTATTTTGTTTTCAATAATGTCCACCCAATTTTCAGAGGCCCCCCTAGCGCCCCCTAGGGGACCGATGGCTCAAATTTGAAAATCACTTATGTAAACAATAGCTGCTTCGCTACAAGTCTCTGAAAAAAACAAAAACAATGGGCATTTCTCTTTCTCTTCAGTTAAAACATTCACAAACACAATCAAGGAATTTGCAGGAATTATAATTTCCAGACTTAAACTGGTCCCCAATGACCCCAAAACAAGACGTCTCATGCAAACCTTCCTGGAGGAGGGAATCAACCTCTCTCAGCTCAAACACCAGCTTATATCAGACAGAGATGTTGTTGAGGAACATGTCAGCAATCAATAGGGGGAGTGGTGGCCTAGTGGTTAGGGCATTGTGCTTGAAATCCTGATGATCTGAGTTTGAGCCCCACTCCCACAGACTGCCTCTCTGGGTGTCTGAGCAAGACCCTTAACCCCACACTGCCTCCCAGGCGCCCCACGATGGCAGTCCACTGCTCTTCCAATGGGATGAATTAAATGCAGAGGTAAATTTCCTCAATGTGAGATTGATAAAGTTTGATTATTACTTTTAGTGTAATTATTTTATTAAGCAGGACATAAAAGAAATGGATCATCACTAGTGATGCAACAATTATTTGGATTAATCGTGATCGATCGATTATAGAAATAATCATCAACTAATTTAGTAATCGATCAATCATTAATGGGAATATAGAGACTGTACAACATGCCTTTAGCTGACAGAGCAATCCACTTAGAGCAGTGATTATACCAAGATTGTAAAAAAGAAAAAAAAACATAAACACATGCATTTAAGATAAAAGAAAAAAAAATCATGTCTATATGCTATATCCAGAACTCTTCAAGTGGAAACGTTTTAGTTTCCCCTGGTTTAATTTTGTAAAATAAAAAATCTTCTTTAAACTTTGGCTATCCAATTAATCGATTACTCTGAAAAATTAATCAACAGATTAAACCATTTTGCAAAATAATTGTTAGTTGCAGCCCTAATCGTCACCATGAACACTGACACTGCATGCACTCTGGGTCTCTTTCAGTCCAGAGATGAACTGGCACTAGCTTTACAAGGGATTTGCAACACTCTACATGATTTAATGGGATGGCTGCAAAATATATTAACAAATGAGCAACCGCATGCAGGTAGCAGCTTAAAACCGATACATGAAAATACGTGAAATACCAACATTTTGGTTTGTGTTTATTTCAGACTTTGTTTTTCAGAGTAAAATCCGGTCTGGTTTTTAGTGTTGTAATCACATAATTCCTGCATTAATTGGTGTATTTCACAATAAGAACATGAAAAAACCTTCTGCAAACAAACTAAACCTATGCCTCAATGTGTTCCCTGGAAAAATGTGTCATAAATACATCCCTTATACAAACTGATAGATTTAATGTTTTCTGTGTTTCATTAAAGCAGCAGCTTGACAGTTACACCAACTAAAGCAGAAGCAAATGCTCTGCAGGATAAGTGACAGACAAACCAGCAGTTAGACTTTTCCTCTGGCTTTTTAAAGTCTCCTGAATCTTGAGTGCATGTTCCAACCATGTGTCTTGTTGATCATTTTACACTCCCTGCTGTCATTAACCAAAACAGCTGGCAGATCTAAGCTCAAATAAAGCATAACTAAACAAAGAACGCCACTAATAACATGGCTCACAATCAGAGGACAATG
Organism: Cyprinodon tularosa; assembly: GCF_016077235.1. Classification (NCBI taxonomy): domain Eukaryota; kingdom Metazoa; phylum Chordata; class Actinopteri; order Cyprinodontiformes; family Cyprinodontidae; genus Cyprinodon; species Cyprinodon tularosa. Next base: position 1,671,805 of record NW_024039193.1, read on the forward strand.
GGCTTGCTTTGTGGACCACACCTGTGGGAATGAGTCCTGCAAACAGCTGAGTCAGCTGCAGCTTAAACGGCTCCTCCACGCCGTTTATCAGGATGAACTCTATAAGCTACGTGTCAAAACTGTATGATGTGAGTGGTTTGTTCAGAGCGATACCTTCTCTACTACACAAAACAAATCCCAGCTATTAACTTTGATTCATAATAAAATAATTTACTATTTATTTCTCAAAATTTGCTAATTTGGGGAAATTTAAATCTCCTTAAATTACCTCTGACCTGTATAAACCAGAGGAGAGGACATTATTTTATCATGAGTCTGCGTTTGCCTAAGAAAACAGCCAGGCTTCCAGGTGCAGGAAAAGGAAAAAGGACTATGCTGCGTTCTCCCAGGGCGCCTCAGGAGGATATACACAGCTTTGTGTATAAAGGTCCTGTACTCTTATATTTGAGAATCAAAACCAAGTCAATATGTGCTCCAAACTCATAAACTAACAAAGGAGCGCTGCAGAAACTGTGATCATGTAGATTTATAAATCTCTGAACACACTGCTTCAAATGGCTGGTTATTTTCTTAATGCTCTGTCTCTTTCTAAAACACAGTGAAGTTTGAGGTTGTAGCACAGTTACCGCCGCCTTGCACACTTTACCTGCACACTTTACCTGCACAAAGCACAGACAGTAGTGGCAGTAAACGGTGTGCCTGATGTTTTTTACTCCTGATACAATCACGTTTTTTTGATTAGTCAGACTTTTTTTCATTTGATTGCTGCATCAGCAGCGAAGCAGCCAGAAAATACGGCATGAAATGAAACAAGTGAAGCGCTATGTTACTGTGAGCTACGTGAAAAGAACATAAGTAGTCACACAGCATTCCTGTTAATTGGTTTATTGAGGTTTCCTACATTTTTTTCATACAAACAACATCCTGGCTTTTTTTTTTTTTTACTAATTATTATTGAAGTTCCAGTTTCTTGAAGAGTATTCTATTTTAATTACACGGAGGTTTTATGAATAAAAAAAAAACATTTTCTCTGATTTTCAGTGTGTGTCAATGAGGGATTTCTGAATAGAGACAGATGCATCGACCTGTCAATATGTTTGGTCGACATCATCTTCACTGAATCATTAATTCATTTCAGTTTATTTCTATAGCACCAATTCACAACGCAAGTCATCTCAAGGCACTTTACAGTTCAACCAGATCATACAGTTAGATTGGTTTTCTATCTGAGGAAAACCAGTTGATTGCATCGACTCATTGACTCAAAGGCAATCCCTCACACTAAGCATGCTTGTAGCGACAGTGGAGAGGAAAAACTCCCTTTGAACAGGAAGAAGCCTCCAGCAGGACCAGGCTCAGTGTGAGCGGCCATCTGCCGGGGCCGACTTGGATTCAAGGAGAAGTGCAATAGTGCATTCATCTTCCATGCCTTAAAATCTAACAACGCCATGCATTGCTTCTCCTTTCAGTTGCTTTCCATTGTTAATGTTTTTTATGATTTTTTTATGTATTTATTTAAAAACAAGTGTTTAACAGTTTTCTTGCATTTTCTATACAGTGCAGTTTCTGAATCTTAGTATTCTTATTTTATTTGTGCAACCTCCTACATATTCCAGGTCCAGTCCAATTAAAACTTTAAATTTTTTAGAGATCATTGTGTGGTGTAATAGACCTATTTTGATTTTTCAATGATTGTTTTATCAGTCCAAGTCAAATATCAAGACAATAGTTGGTTATCTGTTTAAAGCAATGTGTGATTTTGCAAATCAAGGGACAGCTTTTTAGTAAAAAATATGTATAAAAGCTACCATATATGCAGTAATATAAGAGGCCTTACTTTAAAAGAATAAAAGAAAATAAATACTTTTCCAGACTTTTAAAGGACTGTGGAGGAACTGTGTGTGTTTTTTTTTTTAGGAAAATCCAGATTATGGACATCCATAGTAGTGTTGTCAAGAATGCTGTTTTCCTCCACTTCTTTGGTCTATTCTAAGTCGGTCACACCTTGAGAAGCTGTTCTAAGGAAGCACCACACTGCAAAAACGATCTCAAAATGAGTACAAATGTCTTAAATTAAGTGTATTTACCCTTAATTTGAGCAGGTAAATAAGATGATTTGCCAATGCAATGAGTGTTTTTACTCTTAAAATAAGGTATCTAGCTATTATGCACTTGAAATAAGACAATGCAATAGTTTTTTTCTTGTTTAAAGTGTAAATTGTCTTGTTCCATTGGCAAAGTGTCTCACTTCAATCCTTAATTCAAGAAAAAATGCAATTATTTTAAGAAAAAATGACTTATTTAGATTTTATTTTTTTTGCAGGGCACTGTTTTCCCTCTTTGCTGCCAAGAGCACAGTTCATGTCAGGGTAATGGTAACCGATTGAATAGGTGAGTGTCAGTCGTAGATTCTTCTCTTGAGTTAGTTCAGCTTAGATTGACAGCGAGCAACACCTCTGTCCTGCTGACTCTTAGCGCAGCAGGAAATCTAGGTGAGAGGGTGAGAGAGGAAGCAAAACTGGAATTTCACATCACGTCTGACTGCATGTAACATGTCTGTTTTTACTCTCAGTGCAGTCTGATAAGTAAACTGCATTAACATTACATAAAATTTAAGATGCATAATCTTGATAAATCAGAGGTTGGAGAATCCCAGTGCTATAAACCATCAAAGATCCGTTCTACTTTACAGAAAACTTCACGCCTTCCAAGCCTCTCAGTTAACTTAAAAGGTGTTTGGTGACTATGGGAGGCTGCAGTGGGTGTGGTTCATGCAGAGGGTGGAGAGAAGTTTCAAACACAGAGGATGTGTTGCTTCCTAAAAACCACATTCCTTCATGCTTTTCATTCCTTCCTCAGCTGTCAGATAACCTGCCAAAACAGTTTCATGTGTCATTCTCAAATCACTTTCAATTCTGGCTCAGTTTCTCAGGGGGGGTTGGAATGTCTCAGAGAGGGTGGCAGAACACGATGACCCAACCCCAGAAATCCCTTCATCTGAAAGCACATTTCACCGCACTTCTCCTTGCCGTTTGAGTGTTTCTATTCCCACTGCCTTTCAAAGCAGCTGAGACTTCCAAACTTATCCCACAGAAAGGTCCTTCCAGGATAATCAGCACTAAAAGAGAGGCAGCTAATAGAGGCATCTAAGCAGGCCTGAGGCACTTTCTGCGTTAGTATTCATTTAACAGCAGAAACGGTTCTCCTATGTCTGCAGCAATGTCCTCAGTCATTAGTCTCAGAAAACATGGATGATTTCCATGAAGGATTAGGGTTTTACCGCTGCCATTGGTTCAGACTGATATTTAGCCACCTAGACTTTTTCTGAGTTCTACACCCAACAAATCAATGTTTCCATGGTGGCAGCTGACCCAACAAGTCATGCATTAGCTCCTGTCCAATCTGTCTCTGCATGCACAATGCCACAGTTTTAAAGCAAATAGCTTCCCCATGTTACCGCACTCCAAGCTCAGAACCTGTCCGGGAAACAATGAGAGTCTGTTGCTAATTGGCGTTCCATAAACATAGTGAACAACACGCTGAATGACAGGACAGAGGGACGGGCAGGGACACATACTCGTTTGTTCTGCTGAAGTTACAGGGAATAAAATAAAGAGATATGAAGAGACAGCAAAAGAAGTGTGTGAGACATTTACGACATAGCATCTCTCCCAGCAGCTGATCAGAGGAGGTTTATGTCATCTTAAAGCACTAAAAGCTTAGACAAAAAATATATGTAAATTGAAATCAATTCAATCATTAATTTAAAATCAAACCAACTCAAATCCTTCATAGAGCTGCAAGACTCTTAAACACATATAAAGCCTTAAGCCCAGCGTACATTGTGTGATTTTTTGGGGGGATTTTCCAGTGCGAGTATTGTTCGATCGGCCTGACTTTCAGCCTGATTGTGCGCCGTGTAGTGTACAGGGGGTTATGAGGGGCAATCAACCTCTCACGTCCACCTCCCTATCAGGAATCGTGAGGGCGGGAGAATATCAAACATGTTTGATTTTCTCCCGACCGTCGTGGGCAAATCGCTCAGAGCGCAAAGAAGGATTCTTCTTTTTATTCCTCCTCTCAGATTTAAACACAGCGGCGTGGCAGGGATGAATTGAGATAAATGCAGCTCTGTCTGTAAAGTTGACAGACCGTTCTAGCCACGTTTGCCTAGCCATTTCTTTTTTCCAGATATGTTGTCGCCTTTTCTTCTTCAGGGTTTTCAGCACAAAATTGCACAAATTGCCTTCTATTTGTTTGGCTTCAGGATAGAGGGCTACAGAGCAGCTCCATCTCACTGCGCAGCTGGGTAGACAGGGTTTTTAGTCGTGCAGTGTCAGTAGATAGATCGCATCAGAGCGTCGGGCCGAACATAATCGTGAGCTGTGAGCTCACACTGTACGACTAAACCCTGCATTTAGTCACTGCGCTTGAGATTAAAGCGAGGAATCTGTAGAGATTTAAAATAAGAGGAAAAAAGTAAAAACAGTCTTCACACATGGTTGAAGAGCAGGAACAAATTCCCTCTGGGAACCTGCATTACAGCAGCAGGTTTAAGACGAGGCTTTCTTCTAGAGTTTGGCGGTGTTTAATGCGTTGTCCTTTGCATAATATAATCCCATCGCCATTATCGCAGGTAGCCAACTGGTCATTTCTTTAAGGAATATTGAGTCACGCTTTTCCAAACTGCACACACACTGCTCCGGATTGTTCTTTGCTGATGTTAGACAGCTTTTATTGCCGGTTGACAGACTCAGCATAAAAAATTAAAAAATACTGAAACTGAAAATATGAAAATTAAAGTGGGTGTTAAAAACACTGCAATAATCTGTGTTTTTTCAAAGTTATGATATCATTTAGATAATCTGTTTTCAGCAAACAGATTGTTTTCAAAGTGTTTTTTCTTAGGTCTATTTCCAGACTGAATTATTAGAATATCTAAGAAAATTACTTGTTTTTTTGGTTCCTGTATCTTATTTACCGTATTTTCACGACCATAAGGCGCACCGTACTAAAAGGCGCAGTCTCAGTTATGTGTGCCATTTCTGTATTTAACACACACATAAGGTGCACCGGACTATAGGGCGCGTTTTTTATATACAGGTACATGTCCTCTACTACCTTTAAATAGCTCTACTGCGTATTTAAAAATACAGCGGGCCCAAAACTGAGTATGACTGTGCTTTATTTATGTATTTATTACAAAGTATTAATCAAACCTGGGAGCAGGCCGTGAGACAGACACATCGCAGATGACACAGCGCTGTGATTACTCCTAAATTAACTTAAAATCCTGAAACCTGCCGACGGAATATGTTCGCTTTTATTGCCGATATCCTGGTGCATGCAGTTTAAATTATTTAGAAAAACACCTGCCAGCCGCCGCGGTGAGGCTGCTGTTGAAGGGATTCCTACTGTCGGCGCACCGCTGGTATGTGGGGGTCTGAGCGCCTCCGACAGAAATAGATAATCTGGATGAACTGACTGCAATTAAGTTTTCAGGTGGCCTTTCTCACTTAAAAACATATTAAAACTACTTTATTCCCACTGATCACAGCAAATATAGCTGCAAGATTTAGATTATTTAGATGAAAAAACACCTGCCAGCCACCGCGGTGAAGAGGAGGAGACCCGCCCAGAGGCTGCTGTTGAATTAAGCTTTCGGGTAGAAATATAGAGCGGGAGCAAAACTGAGTATGTTTGTGCTTTATTCATGTATTTATTACAAAGTATTAATCAAACCCATCAAAGTCATCATCCTCTGTTTCTGAATTAAACAGCTGCGCTAAATCAGACATGCCAATTTCCCCTTCTTCGCTGTCAGAGTCACTTTCCGTGCAGCGCGGCTCCTCAGAAATAATGCCTGCTTTTGCGAAAGCTTGAACAACAGAGCCAGCAGACATGTTAGTCCAAGCATCTACAATCCCTCCGCAAACGGTGGCGTAACTCGCCCGGCGCTGCCTTCCACTTATCCTGAAACTGTGGTCTCCGTCTGTCATCCATCGCTCCCACGCCGCTCGCAGCCTTACTTTGAACGGCCGCTTCACACTGATGTCGAGCGGTTGAAGTTCCTTTGTCAGACCCCCGGGATAACGGCGAGCACAGCGTTCATTTGATTCACCTTTTTTTTTCACATCGGCTGTGAAATGGGCACGCAGCGATGGTGATGCGTGGAAAAAAGCACCTGGTCTCCTCACATACACCTGCCTTTCATCATCTCCTCATCCATCCAGCCTTTTTCATTTGCGTTAATGTCATCAGAGCGCTGTGTCTGTCTCGCTGTCAGCTCCCAGATCAGCTTCTCTGATTGGTTGATGCGGCGCGTCCAGCAGCAAAACTTCAATTTTTCCATCTCGAGCAGCAGCGCGTTGGCGGTGCGTCAGATACTTAAACGCCCCCGAGGCGTCAAAACGCGCTGCGGGACCTTTTGCTGCACCTATACGCGCGTCAACCATTGACTTTGCATGTAAACTCGCTGCTTCTGCTGCACCTGCTGCGTCCCGTTCACACCGATGTCGAGCGGTTGAACAGCGAGCACAGCGTTAATTTGTTACCCCATGTTTTTCACATCAGCTGTGAGATGGGCACGCATGGAGTCACATATTAACAGCGATGGTGATGAGTGGAAAAAAAACACCTGGTCTCCTTACATTCAGCCACTCTTTCATCATCTCCGCAATGAGGTGGTCTCAAAAGTCGCAGTTACAACACACATAAGGCGCACCGCACCAAAGGGCGCACCGCACATTTTGAGGGAAAAAAAAGACGTTTAAGTGCGCCTTATAGTCGTGAAAATACGGTAAACGTAAGGTCATATAAAATAAAATAAAAAAGACGCTAACTATTTTATGGAAGGTCTTTTTTTAACCTTTAATTGCTTCAGTTACTGTTTCAGTCATAAATCTTAAAAAATGTTTCAAACAGATTGAACATCTAATCCTCCTAATAGCAACATGGATCCTGACCCTGTTAGTCTGGACCCAAAGTTGGGGATGATCTTGGTCTCATGTAGCTGGTCAGAAACCCTGCTCACCTTTAAAGTAGCTCTTGACCCTCAGGTATCCCACACTGAGGCGCAGGACTGACAGTTTGTCCAGACGGGAGCGAATCTCATCAGGGAAGGGCAGCAGCTCCATCAGCCTGTCCAGCTCCCCGTTCAGCCGATCCCGGTGGCGCTTCGAAGGGTTGGACTTAACAACTTCATTGCTGTCAGTGACCTTCTTCCTGACGGGGTAAAGGGAAAAATGTGTTCAATAATGGAGGTTATAAAGCCTGGTAAACCAGTTCTTCCAAAAACATAGCATCTGCAATGTGACATGTGATAATTAACCAACAACATACACATCAGAGAAACATCTATCAACAAGCATCTCCTTTCACAGAACTGAAAGTGACTCCAAAAAGCTGTGGACGATACCGCCATGTTTAGATGAAGCTAAAGTGTGAAACTCTGTGTTTGATCTTTTTTGAAAGTCGGGTGATTATCACTGACACCGTAACTAACGAGCTGATTGTAATGTGAGTTTTTGTAACATCATGCTGTGCTATTATATCACTGTCAGAATGGGAAGTTCTCATTTTAGATCTAGTTGTGTTAAACAGGAAACATATGGCGAATTTACAGAGTTAGGACAGGAAAGGGGGGGGGGGGGTTTGTTCACATAATCACACCACTTAGATCTAACAGACGAGGACAAACACCGTCCCTGCCGGCTTCAATTATTATATCAGCTGCCTGTTACATTTTATAGGGCAAGTTACCAGTTTAGCATACCCCTTACAAATAGAGTCCCCCCCTTCCCTCCCTCTGCCTCAGTGAGATCTAGAAGTACAAGATCTATATCCAGCCATTCAGCAAAGATCCTGCTACATGGCTGTACATCTTATTTTGGAATCTGACTGTTTGGATGAGCGCTTGAATGATAAATTACCTACTGTAAATTAAGTTGAAAAAATAAAAGTTAACAAGTTAAGAAAAAAAGGTAAAAAGCTAAAAGTTAAACGGTAAAGTAAAAAAGTTTATAATTTTAGTTTACAATTAAATTTAGGTTTATAAACTAAAAAATGTAAGTGCCGGTATCAGCATTAATGCCTCTAAGGTTATGTTGTACCAAAAAAAATTGTTTCTCTGTTTTTCATGAATTTCTTATAGAAGCACATTTGTTATTTTTCTTAATATATTCAGGACATTCTGCCTGCAGTTCATCTCCCAGGTGTGGAGAAGTTTTTGCTCGGCTCTTGGGGTCTCTCTCACTTCCGGTTACCACCTCCAATCCAATGGACAAGTAGAGCGAATGAATCAAGAGTTGGAAGCCAGCCTCAGATGCCTCACAGAATCAGATCCCACTAACTGGAGTCACTACTTCCATGGGTCGAGTATGCACATAATTCCAGTGTCTAGTCTAGCAGCCACCCCTTTTCCCGTCTGAAGAGGCTGAAATCGCCTCCACCGAATCAGACAAACAATGGAACTACAGCATATAGACTGGAGTCAAAGATTCAAAAACTTCTCAGGAAATGTGAGTCAGCAACCAAATCCTCTTCTCCAAGTTCACAAATCTATTTTCCCACTGGGCCTTCCGCTCACTTTTCAGTTCCGGTTGAGCAGTGTTCAGAGAAACACTTCCCTCTGCATTATCTCTTCAATAAAACCTGTTAAACATTTTCCCCTGGTCTCCCTGTTTGGTCTTCTGCATTTGGGTCTGAACTTTAGTAAAATCATGACATGATTAATTTCTCTATGAAGGCAGACAGGTCGGCTGTGTTCTGCTGTGCGATCACATAACGGCAAGAAGAAGAACAAGAGGAGGCCGCAGTCCAATGCTCTGCAATTAGAAATTGCATTTCTTGGTGTAAAATGTAGTCTTTGATGTAGGGCTTTGTGACTAATTGATTTCATCCTTTTTTAAAGATTACATTTTTTTTTGAAACATCTGGATTATTTTCCCACTCCTCCCATAGTTCAGATTGATATCAGTTAATTTTTTTAGATACAGTCTTAAAGTGATATACTAGCTCATTGTGTGTGTGTGATATTGTCATTGTTTACAATGGCAGGGCCTGCTAACTTGTTTGAGAGGCATATTTTCAGAGGTTGTAGCTCAATGCGCTTAAATTGCAGGCCTACCCCTTGAAGAAAAATATTAAAATAAGAGCACATTTTAAAACAAAACAAGTTATTTCAATCATTAAGTGGATTACCATCAGCTTTTTCTGCACATTTTGAAATATTGCATCAGAAAAGCTTGATGGAAATGGCAAGATAAAAATAACTCCTCAAATTTACAGATGTTTCTATTATGCACATAAACATGGCCATTACTCGCTGACATGATAACACAAGGACATCTTCCCTGATAGCAATACATTGATTAAAAGTTTTTTCCATTACCGGTTATTTCAGGATTGCAGCCTCTACTTCCTGTTTATTACAGCCATGCTTGATGATGTGATGTGAATAGGAGGTAGGGCAACATTGCACGGAGCAATGCATGATTAATTTGCTTAAAAGTGTTTGCTAAAAACGGAGGAAAACTACTACTTTGTTTGCTGATCCTTTTGTAATGCTATTGCAATGTGATTCATTGGTTTTGAACCACAGCAGAAACATATTGAGTCAGCCAATGACTCTGCAAATCCTCCTACTTAAAAAGATAAGAGAGGTCTGTAATTTTTTATTATAGACCATCTCTAACCAATAGAGACAAAATGATTAAAAAATAATCAGGGAATCACATTGTACGATTTACAATAAAATGATTTGTGAAGTCAATGACAAAAGCTCAGCTTTGTAGTACTGCAATTGTTCGGAATGTTAAAGATGAAACATCACCAGGTTTGCCTTCACTGTAGCTGGTATTTCAGTCCATGTACTTTGCAACACAGACTTTCAACTCCCTCAACATATTTCGTCTGGGGTCTGGAGACTGGCTAGGCCACTTTAAGACCTGGAAATGCTTATTATAAAGCCACTCCATCGTAACCAAAGCAGTGTGTTTGAGATCACTCCAATGCTGCAAGAGCCAGCCACATACTATTTTCAATGTTATCACTGATTGGCTTAAAATTAGGGCTGGGCAATTAATTGCATTTGCAGTATAATCGCAATTAAAAACAAATCTGTTCTCAAATTGCAAAGGCACTGATTATTAATGATACTATATTAAACAAGAGTATGACACTAAATTTCTCCCTCCAGGACTTTAGGTGGTGAATAAATGCTTGAAGTGGGTTTGCCATCAAAGGTAGAGAGATTTGCAGCTAACACATAGATCCATGCATGCAAGTAGAAGTAAACACTTTTTCACACAATGGTTACCATGAAGTCCTGTAACAATGGACACTAGCCAAGCAAGCTTTAAAAAAACCGGAGCGTCTTGTGGTAGGTGCAAAAGAAAATCGAACTAAAATTGCGATCGCAATTTTGGTTGAAAATAATCAAAATCTAGATTATTGCCAAAATTGTTCAGCCCTACTTAAAATCTCATGATACATTACCACCTCAATTTTCCATTAACACGGATCAGCCGTAAAGCAAGCTATTTCCATCCCCATACCTCATAGTAGACATGGTGTTCTTGAGATGCAACTCAGCGTTCTTGTGCTCATACTTGTCGTCTCCCTCTTATCCAGGACTGAGTCGCAAGTGCAGCATTTTCTGCAGAGACTCCAAGACCTCCCTCCCCAAAGACACCTCCTCCAACTCTGCTGGGGAACTCCTGAGGCAACTACAACCCGGACATGAGACACTGACCCTCCCAGTTCTGAGGAAGGTGTCCATGGCACAGCGGAAAAAGATGGCCCATCCACCTCAGCTGACTCCTCTCAATATGGAGGAGAAGCGGCTCTAGTCCAAGGCTTTTCCTGATGATGAACTCCTCACCTTATCGTCAAAGGAGTGCCCAGTCACTCAGCATTCTTCCTCCAAACATGACAAGTTGAGTTTATGACAAACAATTTGACCTAATAATATTCTTCCAATCTGCAGGTCATTCATCAGGTTTCTCCATGAAGTTCTAGCAATATTGCTCACCTATCTTGTGAACTCATGGGACGATATCTTGCATAGATTCCCAGATTGTCAGGAATCTAGTTTGTTTGGTCTGTTTTGTGTTTGTCTCTCCCTCCACCACCAGGTGGTGCCCTGTCCTTGTTGGTCCTCCCTGCACACCTGCGGCTCTTTGGATCATTATCTGGAGGAGTACTTAAGCAGTGGACTGTCACTACCTCGATGCCAGAGTGCTTGCCAGTTTTGGGAAGTCCTCCTGCATACTGGATGTTTGGCCTTCTTCCCATGGAAGGATTGTTTACCGAGTTCACACTGAGCAGGGGAGAAACATCCACATGTGCCGTTCAAGTCCCTCATGGAAATCCAAGCGAGTCCGCTCCAATGCTCCTCCGGGTCCAAAGTATGTCTACCTGTCCACTCTTCAATATGTTCCCTCTTCTCTGATCAACCCACACAGACTGGATGCTAGTGAGAGAACCCCCCCTAACGTGAGTCCCTCACTAGCATTTTCCCTACTGCATTCAAGATTCCATAGGTTCCTGAACTAACCACTGTGAACTTCCCTCCTCCCTTCCAGTTCAGGTTCACCAGCTCTCTGAGTACACTGAGTTCCAAATCCAACCCCCTCTACCCTTACCTCAATAAACCTGTTTAACCTTTTGCCTTGCTCTCTGAGTGGTTTACTCTATTTTGGGTCAGATCCTTAAATAAATCATGACACAGATAAAGGGAGATAAAGGGGTCTTTTAAGTCTTCCATTTTCTTCTGATTCCTCCCATAGTTGATATATTCACATCAACCTGTTTCCCTAGTGTAGATTCACCCTTCCCAGCCAGGTGCAGTTCTAGAATTTAATTTCTGGTGTCATTTGATAGCTCTTTGATCTTGGCCATAGATGAGTTTCATGAGGCTGTACACAGATACGTTTTAAACATATAACAAGTTGAAACAAGTGCCCATTTTCCACTATCATTAAGAAATGTGATTTCCCGGATTTTTTCTTCATTTTGTATCTTATAGTTGAAGTGTACCTATATAAAAATTACAAAACACTCATCCTCCTTAAGCAGGATAACCTACACAATCAGTGGCTTACCAAAATTTTTTTTGCCCCACTGTAGTCATGATCATAAGGCGACTATCACATCACTTCATGGGTCTAGAGATAGAAACATCAGCCGGAGTAATGTTTTAAAAATTTTTATGCCAAAATGCGATAGCTGTGTCGCAACCTAAAATACAACAAACGTTTCTTATATTTAAAAGCTTAGATATTTTGCTGCTTAGATAAAACAGCCCTTTGTATTTCCTATTTTTTGTCGAAGAGTATTGTTAGAAAAATGTATGTCTGTTTATAGGATGTGATTTTTTTTTTTCAATTTGAAAGGATTTGTATTGTTTCTCTAGCTTTCCTCTGTGACATCATGCAATACTAGAATAATACAACCCAATTCATACACCATAACTGCTACATTTGATCATCAAAGTAAAAAAGAAAAATAATAATAATTTCCGGCCTGGTACCTCTAAATGGACCAGATCCTTGTTTATACCGTAAACTGTGAATTGTAGGGTCATTGCAAACAATGTCATTGGAGCAACGTTATTGAAACTGAATCTTGGCAAAGGAATCCCAAACTATCCAGATGATTTTCTAAAACATTTCCTGCTGTATTAAGCATTAAGACCCAACCAAATTTAATCAAACTGACCAGTAAAAGCAGGTACATTGATACTATAATATAATAATTTTGCTTTAATATATTGTATGTTTTCAATATATCATCCAGTCCTAACTTGGTGTGATGCTATAGTTTTACTGTCTGTACTTTATATCTGAAGGACTTCTTCTGTCCTGAAACTTATTATCTCTGTAGAAATCCTAAGCGGGCCACATTGGACTCTTGTTAGAACTGGTCCCAGCAGCAGCAGGCAGACCAGATACTGCTGCAGGTCCAGTTTTGGTCCCAGTCTAACATTTCTCTGACCATCTACCAACACATTAGCTTGTTACACCGGTGTGCCGTCAGATCAGCATAACCCGTCAGACCATCATACCCATAGTCAATACCTGTTTATCCCTTAAATTTATCCCTTTATAGTTTATCTCTTTAGTTGTGTACGAAAAATACACTTTAAACTACCTCAAGGGCGTGTATCCCTTTAATCATGTACAAAGAAACAATTTAATTACTTACTTTTTGGTGTTTGTTGGTGAAAGTTCTCTGTCATCCGGGTCATAGTCATTCCAAAAAAAGTTAAAGGACTTTGTTTCCAAGTTTGAGGACGTTACCTCGAATTCAACGCTATTTCTGACTATTAGAATTGAAAAAGCTCCCTGGATTGGAAGCAATATGTCTTCAAACTTGGAAACAAAGTCCAGTGGATTGTTTTTAACTGTTTTTGGAATTACTTTTTGGTGTTTTTTGAAGCATATTGCGATCTGACCTTGATTATGCTTTTTTTTTTACGTTACGTAAGGGATACATGCTCATTTAGTTTCATACAAAACTAAAGGGATGAACAGAACTAGCACACACGTGGGAAAATCTGGTGTCTTGCGCATGCATATTGACTATGGGTATGCTGGTCTGATAGAACACTGGCACCCGTTGAAACAAGCCGTGCAAACATTAGTGCAAATGCCGGTTTCCAAGACATCAAACTCAAGATGTGGAAGAATATCCACCCATGGTTGATACAGAAAGTGGCTCAAATATATATATTTTTTTTTACATAGACTAGCTTCATTAAAATAAATATACATATATTCTGAATTTGGTCCATCTCACAGTCTCTTTCGCCCCATTTGCCCTCAATCAGCTGATTTTAAACTAGCATCAGCGTCAGGTGGTTTTGTCAGAAGAGCTGCTGATTGTTTAAAACAGGACCCATTCAGAAAGCTTCAGGGGATTTTTCCAGAAAAAGCTATGAGCAATAAAGCCAGTGTCAGCTGCTCTACAGAGAAATCAGTAAATCTAAGCTAAGCCTAAACCTTAGTGGAGAGGCTGCTGATCAGAGGTCAGTCCGTGTCACGTTTCCAAAAAAGAAACAGACTGTTTTTGGGGCTTTTGTTGTCTGTGTACGGGAGGGCTTCAGGGCACACATGATATCATGGCTGACCAGTTCTAATCGTTCTAGATCACACAGTGTCATCTAGACCTGTCAGAATAACAATTAATCAGTTAATCACATGATCAATTTAAATGAGCAGCATAATTCATTAGGATGCTTGGTTATTGTTCCGCTGTCTCTTTCTGCTTAAAGGTCTGGTTGTTTCTCTCCTGTGGGTCAGTCTCCACTCATCCCTCCCTTATTGTTTCCTTAGCATGAGGCTCTGGGGACTGAGGAGCAGCAAGGCGGACAAATGCTAGTTGAGATAAAAAAAAAAAAACAGAGATGGAATTGGTTTCAAGGCCAACAGCTGCAGTGTGGGAGTACTTTGGAGTCAAATATAATATAACAAAATGATTAGTTATCACAACAATTTTAGAGAAAATGTATCATCCAACAAAAGCTGTTATCATGACAGGTCTGCTTTCATAACTGATGCCTCAAAGGGAACTAATGCTACGTTCAGACTGCAGGCAGCAGAGGGAGCAGAAGCAGCTAGTTTACATGCAAAGTCAATGGTTGACGCTCATGAAGGCAAGCAAAAGGTCCTGCAGCGTGTCTGAGCAGCTGAAGCAGCGCCTCATGAGCATCTGAGCTGCAGGACGCGCTGCGAAAGCAGCAGCTGCAGGAGTGGGAAAAATTAAACTTTTGCTGCTCAACGTTCCACATCAACCAATCAGAGAAGCTGATCTGGGAGCTGGCAGGGAGACAGACTATGATCACTACTCTGAAAAATTTTATCAAGCCTAAATTAACTTAAAATGTCGAAACCTGAAATATGTTTGATTTTATTATTCTGGTGCCTGTAGTTTGGTTTACATACATGAAAAACGCCTTCCTGCGGCTGCGAACAGTAGCGGAAACCAGTGAAGAGGCGACCGGGCCAGAGGCTGCCTTTGAAAGGCATTCCCAGTGACTGAGCACCGCCGGTGTACGGAGATCTGAGCGGCTCCGACAGCGAAATAATATTTGAAGGCAGGATCGTAATTTTGATGAACTGGCTTTCAGTTGGACTTTCTTACTTAAAAACTATGTTTAACCCACTTATAACAGCAAATATAGCTGCCATTGTTACAGGCAAAGGAAGACTAGGGTAGCTCCGCCCAACGCACATCAGACCCACTATTCAACCGGGCAGCGAGAGCAGCAATGATACTTCAGCCGTGCATCTGAACTAAACTTATACAAGCATCAAAAATGAAAAAATGAAGCAGCAACCGCGTTTGTGCTGCTCCTGCTGCTTGCAGTCTGAATATATATTCAAAATCTCTCTCCCTTAAACTTCTGCCTTAAATGAAAATTAGATTTATTACATGTCCTCCTACCACTAACCCGTCCCGCTGCCCTTCTGCTCCAGCTCTACCTTCTCAGAAATGATCTCACTATGCAGAAATGCTCAGCAGAGACAAAAGTAGGCATTCAGAGCCATTTTCTCCTCCTCGTTTTTAGGACTCACATGGGTTTAGAAGACATGGGGTTTTCTGTCTGAAGGAATTACATTTGAACAAATCTATCTGTTCTGATTTGGATTGCTGATTGGAGGAGAAAAACTCTCAGGTCTCTGTCTAGACCGTGGAGCAGAATATCTGTGAGGACACTGACACGTTAGCTGTCTGCCTAATCCTAAAGGATGACTCAGTGGCTCTGAAAATAAGCAAACGTGCTGCCTGTGCACATGCAGGCCTGCTGAAAAAAACAGACAACATTCATTATGGAAAAGGCCTGAGATGAACACCAAAACAGAAAGCTCAAACCACATAGCGAATGAGGCATGGACTACAGCCAGACCGGCCACAGCTAGTTATGGTGCACAAACTGCTCAGCATTTGCCTCGGCATAAACAGAGCGGAGAGACTTTTAACAACGTTTCCACTTCTGTTCCGAAAGAAACATTTTCTCTCAGAGTTTATGAGCCACATTCTGCAAAAACAGAACCAAGGAGAACAAGATGGACGAATGAACTGAACTGCAAGCAGCACTGTGAGGTTAAAATGCTGTGTTTAGATTGAAAGTTTTCAAGAAATGGTAAAAAGAAAGAAAAAAAATAATAAAAGAAGGAAACTTCATTGCTCAACAATGATAAGAGGAAGTTTCCACTCTATTTGTGTAAGGGAGTAGCTGGAACCTGAGCTGATCATTTCAAAACAGTAAAAAAAAACAATCCACTGGACTTTGTTTTTAAGTTTGATGATGTTTTGCCTCCCATCCAGGAAGCTTTTTTAATTGAAAATGTCAGAATTAGTGTTGAATTCGGGGCTTTATACAGTAGCCAAACAAAGCCCTATTTTTGCATGTAAATTGAAACGGATAAACGAGTGCGCCCCTTAGGAATGGGGGTTGTTTGCCTTCTTTTGTTAGCCTGCAATGCCCCGTACCTGTCTACACGCTATTTCTGACATTTTGAATTGAAAAAGCTTCCTGGATGGGAAGCAAAATGTCTTCAAACTTGGAAACAAAGTCCAGTGGATTGCTTTTTGTTTTACTTTTTAGGAATGACTAAGACCTGGATGACTGAGACTCCACTAGCACTAACCTGAAATGATCGCTTTACTGCAGGATTGAATTTAGAGGAGATCAACTAAACACTGAGAATAATGGGCTTTGTTCAGTATTCTTCAAGTCAAATTGAAAAAAATATTAAGCAGGTAACCAGATATCTATAAATAAAGTATAAAACTGAACTTTCGTCTTACATGGTAATAACATCCAACTAAACATTTC
Source organism: Cyprinodon tularosa (assembly GCF_016077235.1). Taxonomy (NCBI): domain Eukaryota; kingdom Metazoa; phylum Chordata; class Actinopteri; order Cyprinodontiformes; family Cyprinodontidae; genus Cyprinodon; species Cyprinodon tularosa. The sequence continues at coordinate 1,688,648 of NW_024039193.1, forward strand.
CTGTGACACATGAGGAAGGATATCAAGGCAACACCCAAAACATCTTGCAGATCACATTAGAAGGAATCAGCCAAGATATGAAAGAAAGGGTTGTGGGGTAGGGCTGCAACAACGAATCGATAAAATCGATAAAAATCGACTTTTAAAAGCGTTGGCAATCGGGTTGGGAATTGAAAAGATTTTCACGATTCCGATTCCCTTTTCGATTCTATGAAACGATTCGATTCTTTATCGATTCTTTTTTCGATTCCAATTTGGGGGAAAAAGGAGAATAAACAGTTTGATTATCAGCATCAACTTTGTTTACTTAACTATTGCACAATCTTACAAAATCAAAAAAATCAAGATGTCCACAGGAAATGTGAAACTGGAGTAACATCCGTGTTTAAATGAAAAATGAATACAAGAACAAACTTAATAACCAACAATGTCTAATAACAAATGATGGGATAATAACCTATTTTAAATAACAAAAAATACTAATTATAAAACAGTAGTAGGGAACATTAACAGTTATTTTGCAGAAAGATGAGCATATCTGCTTTTTCTGGAAGGATACGGGATCTTTCAGGGCTTATGGTGTCTCCAGCCGTGGAGAACACCCTCTCAGATGGGGTGGAGGAAGCCTGCACACAGAGGTAGTTTTCAGCCAGTCCAGATAGCAAGGGCAGCGTATCTTGCTTGTTCCACCACCACAGTGTGGCGCTATCCCTGCAGGGGATGGAGGGCAAGCTTTTATAGAGCTGGATTTCCTGATCTACCCTCTGGGCTAAGGAAAGACGGGGCTTTGATTCACAAAGTGACCGCAGCTCGTTGTCTTCCTCCTCGAATAGTTCTTCCAACTTGCGTAACTTGCGTAACTTACGTAAAAAACGTGACGTAAGTCATGCTCCCCAGAGCCGGCGCTCTAGGATCTGGTGCTGCGGGAATCGAAAAAAGAATCGTTCAGCGAGCTGCCAAACGATGCCATGGAATCGGAAAATACGGAACCGGTTCTGAACAGGAACCAGTTTTCGATTCCCATCCCTAGTTGGCAACGAATTTCATCATCGATTAGTTGTGTCGCGTGATTAATGCGTCATCCGCCGCCGTCGTCATTGCCGTGGGGCGCCTCCCCCATCCCAACCCTGTTCTCCTGCGGCGCTCCCGCAACAGTCCCTCTCAGCGCTGCAGTCAGAGCCGCAGGATTGCAAATGAAGTGCGCATGTGCCGGGATTGATGGCGCAAATTGATCACAATAAATAAAATAGCCTGCGCTTTGTAAAGCGAAAAAAGTCGTAACATGCAACTTTTGAAAAAACAAATGAACATGGCACGGAAGCACCACTGTTATGATGCAGCACCTGAAAAGGAAACACGTTGGAGCCTTCGATGGCAGTGAAGAGAGCTGATCAGCAGGATGAGTAACCATGTTTGTTTCGTTTTAAAGTGGGGAAACGTAACGTTAGTTTCTCAGGTAGCTCATCTGATGCTTTCCTTACCGTGTTAGTAGGTTACAGACAGTGATAAGGTTGGCTACTTATTTTACTTTTAATTTCATTTGAATTAGCTTAAGCAGCGTTTATATTTTCTTTATAAATAAATTAACTTGCAAATTATGAGGGCATGGCTTTTAAAGTTTAAATCTTCTGGCAAAGATAAAGTAAAGAAGATCCTGCAATTTATGGAAGTAAAGCAGAATAAAATCCAGCAAGATCAGTAATATGTCAATTAATTCAGTGCCACATTCCAATGTAAATATCTGTCTTTGGAGGATGTGTTTTTTACCACCCCTAGTTCTCTCATTTTTATTCCAAATACAATTTATAATTTGAATCACAGGGCTATTTTTATCTCTATGGTTAAGTATTTTCTCAAGTAGCAACTTTAACTGCTATACTTTCCTGTCTTAAAAGGCAGAGCTCTTCTAGTCTAAAAAAACCTCATTTGTTGAAATGGGGGGACCTATTGTTTGAACCCCTTAGGGGCTTTTAAAAACAAAACTACCTGTCCCTTTTGTGCTTTATGAAACAAAGTACCCTATATTTTGTGAATGCACAGCTACACTATATTGCCAAAAGTATTTGCTCACCTGCCTTGACTCACATATGAGCTTAAGTGACATCCCGTTCCTAATCCATAGGGTTCAATATGACGTCGGTCCACCCTTTGCAGCTAGAACAGCTTCAACTCTTCTGGGAAGGCTGTCCACAAGGTTTAGGAGTGTGTTTATGGGAATTTTTGACCATTCTTCCAGAAGCGCATTTGTGAGGTCGCACACTGATGTTGGACGAGAAGGCCTGGCTCTCAGTCTCCGCTCTAATTCATCCCAAAGGTGTTCTATCGGGTTGAGGTCAGGACTCTGTGCAGGCCAGTCAAGTTCATCCACACCAGACTCTGTCATCCATGTCTTTATGGACCTTGCTTTGTGCACTGGTGCACAGTCATGTTGGAAGAGGAAGGGGCCAGCTCCAAACTGTTCCCACAAAGTTGGGAGCATGGAATTGTCCAAAATGTCTTGGTATGCTGAAGCATTCAGAGTTCGTTTCACTGGAACTAAGGGGCCAAGCCCAGCTCCTGAAAAACAACCCCACACCATAATCCCCCCTCCACCAAACTTTACACTTGGCACAATGCAGTCAGACAAGTACCGTTCTCCTGGCAACCGCCAAACCCAGACCCGTCCATCAGATTGCCAGATGGAGAAGCGCGATTCGTCACTCCAGAGAACGCGTCTCCACTGCTCTAGAGTCCAGTGGCGGCGTGCTTTACACCACCGCATCCGACGCTTTGCATTGCACTTGGTGATGTATGGCTTGGATGCAGCTGCTCGACCATGGAAACCCATTCCATGAAGCTCTCTGCGCACTGTTCTTGAGCTAATCTGAAGGCCACATGAAGTTTGGAGGTCTGTAGTGATTGACTCTGCAGAAAGTTGGCGACCTCTTCGCACTATGCGCGTCAGCATCCGCTGACCCCGCTCCGTCAGTTTACGTGGCCTACCACTTCGTGGCTGAGTTGCTGTCGTTCCCAAACACTTCCATTTTCTTATAATACAGCTGACAGTTGACTGTGGAATATTTAGGAGCGAGGAAATTTCACGACTGGATTTGTTGCACAGGTGGCATCCTATCACAGTTCCACGCTGGAATTCACTGAGCTCCTGAGAGCGACCCATTCTTTCACAAATGTTTGTAAAAACAGTCTGCATGCCTAGGTGCTTGAATTTATACACCTGTGGCCATGGAAGTGATTGGAACACCTGATTCCAATAATTTGGATGGGTGAGCAAATACTTTTGGCAATATAGTGTACATTTCTCATGTAAGTTTGCGTAGTTTTAACACAAACATTTATTTTTCATATTGCACCAGTACAGTTAATGAGCAACCTGTACTTGTGTGCTTGTTTGTTCTGTCTAAAAATGTTTATTTTGGAATAAAGAGGTTAATATAAAAAATATTTTTTGTCCGATTCATCGATTAATCAAAAAAATAATCGGCCGATTCATCAATTTTTAAAATAATCGTTAGTTGCAGCCCTATTGTGGAGCAAGTCTGCTTCATGCTTTGGTTCAATCTCCAGATGCCTGAAGGTGACATGTATATCTTCCAAGCCATGAAGCATAAACAGCATGAGATGATCCAGCAGCCATACTGTTCAGGAAGGAACCTAGTTCTGTGTGCCTGAAATGAATTCTGGGTTAATTAATGGGTTCTGGTGAGAAATATGTGAATAATCTGCCCCGAACAAAAGACTAAGTCCTTATCTAACGAAAGATCCACTGATGGAACTTCCTTTGGAAATTTAGGGACAGCAGCCTTCATTTAAAATAAAAACAAAATGGAGTGTTTGGCCATAATAACCACTGATACATTTGGAAGGGAAAAAGGGAAGTAAGATGGCAACAACATCACATCTTGTGGATGTTTTAGTGCAAGAGGAACTGAGGAAAATTTCCAATGAATCACAAGGGCAGAACTTTATGTGAAATATAAGCAATACCTGGAGACGAGACCTGGGAAGTTAGAGCTTGGCAATAGTTCTATCAGAAGGTACGGGCCTAAAATCCTGCAAACTGTTGAACGTCAAATACTTTAAAAGGGGAGCTTAGAGACTCAGGAAAGCTTGGTAAACTGGCTTCAAAGAAACTATAATTATTATTCTGACATTTAGCCAGTGGCAGCTAGCTGGTGGAGGGTGCTAGGCCGCTGCCCCAACCACCCAATCATCCTGATTAAGAAAAAAATATAATAGAGGTTTTTTCTAGGTGTTTGTTGATTTGTATAGTTTCTCTTAAATAAACACATTCTTTTTATATATGAATAGAATATAAAGCTGACAAATTCAATTCAATTCAGTTTATTTCTATAGCGCCAGTTCAAAGCACATGTCATCTCAAGGCACTTTACAGTTCACCAGATCATACAGTCAAATTGATTCAAAGTTTTCTATCTTAGGAAAACAAGTTGATGCAATCAACTTGTCTCATTCGTCTCGAATGCAATCCCTCACACTAAGCATGCTTGTAGCAACAGTGGAGAGGAAAAACTCCCTTTTAACAGGAAGAAACCTCCAGCAGAACCAGACTTAGTGTGATCGAGATCTGCAGAGGCTGACTGGGGTTCAAGGAGACAGACGCAGACATAGAAAAAGAAACAGAGACACAAAAGGCAACTGTAAAAGCCAGGGGGATGAGCTCACCAGCTCTCATTTCCAAGGACGAAGACAGCACATCCAGGCAGTCACAGTCAGAGAAACAGGACTACACTGAAAAACAGGCAAATGTTCAACATCTATACACAAAGGTGTTATTGGCAGCAGCACAGCTGATATTTCTCTCTAGGATGGTGTTGCAGCCTTTGAATCAATCTGACTGGATGATCTGCTAAACTGTAAAGTACCTGGAGATGACATGTGTTGTGAATTGGTGCTATAGAAATAAACTGAATTGAATTGAAAAGTGTAGGACTATTATGTAGGTCACCAGGAAACACTGGTAAAGGATTCATGGCAAACTGCTGGTATGGCTAATGCTATATCCATATTAACGTGAATACACACAATTAAAATTTTCATTTGTAGCCTCCCGAAAAAAAAAGGTATGAAAAGGGCAGAATTAGCTCTATTTTCATCCCCAAAAAATCATCTAAAAAGATTGCCACTTTATAAAAGAACAACAGAAACTGCTGCCCAAAAACATAATTTTGATCAGCCACTCATCTAATGGTCAACTGTATCAAACCCTGTGATCAGGTCCAGCAGAAAGGAGAAGTATATTAAACAGCTTTGCTTTGCACTGGAGTTTCACTTTGAGACCAGCGTCTCTTTCACTACACATTTATGTCATAAACCCACAAAGACCAACTGCTTCTACCCATCCCTGGCTGTGATGGCAAATCCAAGACGGCTGTAAGCTTTTACATACGAAGCAGGCAATGCAAGAGGACAGGAGATGTAATGCAGTATTAATATCATTGCTACAAATATTGTCAGACATGTTTTGGTGCCATTTTTCGGTGCAATTTTTCTCAAAACAGTAACCGGATAAAACTGAGTTTAGCAATCCACCTCTCTGTGGTGTGCATGCCACAAAGATAATAATAACCAAGACGGTCTGTAAAGACCTACATACGACCTGTCATTAACCCAGTTTGCCAGGCGGAGAACTTGTCACACCGACCTGTAAGACTACTACTGCGTCTGATAACAATCAGAGAAATAAGGGAAAACAAAAACAGGCTGAGTGTGAATTTTTGGAGATTTAAGCCATGCTGCACAGCACGTACACAGAGTCAGTTAGCTGTGAATGAAGAGATGTTGACCAGCAGCATTCATATTTCACATTAATTCATCTCAAATATATGCATACTATAATGTCATGCAATAAAACTACAGAGAGAGGCTCATACTTGTGAAGTGAGCTGAGTGTTGTTTCTTATCTTCTTAAGAACACAAATCTAAAAAGTGTGGCAGGTGTTTGTGTTATCAGAGAGGCTGCTCAGAGCGAAAGTGGATAGGTGCCAGAACCTCAGGTTCAGTCTAAGCTGTTCCAACAGGAGAATTAATGAGCACAACTTCCATATTTTCTAAATAAAGACTAAATATACTTTCCTACAGCAATTGCTAACAAATAGACGCATATATTTAAACATCCGTGCTTTTTAGATAAAAAGTATACTGGATAAAATTCTTTCAGGTTTCTGGGGCAAACATATTTTCTACTGTCATTTCTTTCTTTATCAATAATCACTCTGCATAAAATTGATATTTATAAGTACTAATATCTACATAAATTGATTATTGAATAAGCTTTTATTAAAATAGTTATTCATCTATGATTTGACTGAAGACTGAAAGGTGACTTGCAGAGACACATCCTTTTCTCTTTACCTCATAAAACAAAATCTAGTTCTGAAAAGTGCATAAATTCCATGCTTATCGTCTTTAATGCTACTTTATTGATGTGCATAATGAACCACAGTGTTTTTGTTGACAAGTTATTGTTAATATATTAAAAATTTTAATGTTTTGAATATTCCACTTTAGAGTATTGCTGCTGCCACCATCTGTATTAGAGGGAAAAAATGGCAGGGGGTGGCCAATGATTGCTTAAGAGAGGCTCCCCCATCTAGCTCCGCCCCTGGCTCAGAGGCTCGTGGAAACTGGAGGAGTTTAGGTTGAAAAATCCTCTGCTAAAAACGCTTAATCCAAACAATAACATAGCTATCTATGCACGCCACACCTTTGACCTCTATAGATGACTGGCTAGAAAGAGACATTTTAAAAAAAAAAGTCGTAAATGTTGCAGTTTTCCATAAATTAAGGAAACATTGGGAAGTAGCTGCTCTCACCACTAACAGGCCAATGTTTCTGGATTACTTAAAAAATACTATACACTCTTTTTTTTATTTGCATATAATGGCTTTTTCAAGTCTTTTCAAATGACTGAAAATGCGTTTTTATTTTATTTATTTACACAACAGGAACGATCAAATTTAACATATTTTATTATGTTACAGTAATGACCATTCTCATTTTAAGATAGTATATTAATTTTTTCTTTCTTTCATTTCCCCTTGGAATCCATAAATAAGTTTAAAGTTTAACTGAGCTAATTTTTTTTGCACATTTATATTAATTGGCTACTTGGAACTATAAATGGAACATACATCCAGAAAACTAACTTTCATAAATATCAAGTTATCTTCATTTCAACAAGTGTGACAGTTTGAACATGGTCTATGATTCAATTTAATGTTCTGAAAAGATACTGAAATTATAAATTTATCTCCGACTTTCACTGATTTGGTAGTTGTGCGGAAAACGAGGATTGCGTTATTGCGGCATAGTGGTGCATTTTTAAGCTTTAAATAGAACAAAAAACCAGTAAAGTGGTCATTTGACAGTACATGCTCTATCTAATCACCTTACCTTGTTTTCTTTGAATCTATCTTAGGCTACGTTCACACTGCAGGCCTTAATGCTCAATTCCGATTTTTTTGTGAAATCGGAATTTTTTGCATGTCCGTTCACACTTCCAAGTATATGCGACTTGTATGTGATCTACTGTGTGAACTGAAAGCGTTCAACCGAAGTGTCCCGCATGCGCACTCGAGGACGCGATGACGTCACATGTAGCAAGCGTCCTCAGTGTTTGCGGAAGTAAACATGACTCGTAATACCGCAGCGTATATTGCATTCTTTAAGTTCTTCTCCAACAGGAGCAGGCAGATTACGAACGAAATCTTTTTAAGAAGATCAAAAAGAAAGACCCTCCCCCGGTTCCAGTAAGACCCTTCGAGTTTGGTCTGAATCGAGCTATCTTTCCAAATATGAATTAAGTCAGCAACCTCACTTTCTCTCCATTGACTGCTCTCTGTGTTATCTTCCGCCATGGTTGTTAGTTTTTCCCGCCTCCGCTTAGTAGGACGCAGATTAGTAACGTTTAGTAACATTTGTCAAGTATCAATGACGTGTAGGTCGGATGAATGCGACCTGGCCGTACAGACACAGGTCGCATTTGAAAAGATCAGATACGTATCGGATTCAGGACCACATATCCAAGTGGCCTGGGTCGCATTTGAAAAAATCCGATCTGTGTCATTCAGACTGTCATAAAAAGATCTGATACAGGTCACATATGGGCAAAAAAATCGGAATTGGGTCACTTCAGGCTGCAGTGTTAACGTAGCCATAGATAATGTGAGTTCAGATATTTTGTCTTTCAGTTATTTTTAATCCAATAATCTAAATTACTACGGTTGTTGATTAACTGTGTGAATACATGTTATTGCATGAAAATCAAGAAAATGCTATCTGCACTCTGCACATGCAGTCCTTTACTTGTAAACCGGACCGAAACTAATGCTGCATATAACTGATCCAACCATTTCCATGGAGACCAGTAGTGGTGGGGATGGATGGAGGTAAATGGATGGATGTAAAAACCAATCTAAGGCTGCAAAAACCTAAAGACTGGGATTGAGGTTCACCTTCAAGCTGGAAAACAACTGCAACCATAGAGCCAGAGCTATGATGAAATCACTCTGGAATCCGTCTGTACATGAGCAAAGCCTGGAGAGACTTCCTTAAAGACTGAAATAACCTCTACAGAATGAGTAAGGACATGCTTAACTAACACGAATATACCATGATGCCATTTTTTATTGCCAAAAAGAATCGTTCATTACTGTGAAAACATCATTTTGATCAAGTTTTTTTTTATCTAAGTATATTTGTGGCATATAAATTCATTTCAACACTTCTCTTCAATTTCCTTTGGTGCAAAAACAGTTTGTAACAATGTTTATGGAAGTATACTGTAAATTTTCCCCTTTTTTAAGAGGAAAACAGACAATGTTGCTTTTATTTTATTTTAAAACCGAGTAGGCACCACACGGAATCATTTAGTTAACAGGGTAGATGGTAAAAGGAATGGCCAAAAGGCACAGCAAGCATTCTGGTATTAAAAGCCGATGTGAAGAGGCAACTCTGCCAGGGAATGCCACGGCACTCCTTGGTTTGACTCAATAGCGCCTTTATGCAACAGAGCGCAGCTGGCAGCCCAAAAAGCTCCAGAAACACAGACGTCTACATACAGGGCACCTCTTTATTTTGGAATGTACAGTCGGAAAAGACAGATCTGTCTGAGGACAGTACAACATACAGGAACTATGCAAATCTTTCCTTGGGCTGAGGTTACTGCCCTCTGCCCCTCTATGAGGTAAACACATCTTTAAACTGGTGGTATAGCTGTGTGTTGAATTACCAGGATGCGTTTAGCTTCCAAACTAATAGCTACACAGACCCGGTTCCAGGAAGTTCATCTGTTAATTGAAACGACCCATCAAAGCAATCATTCAAAACTGGCGAAGGACTTAGTCTCCTGCGGGAAAAAAGAGCCTCCACAGAAGGCGTAGTCTTTCTAAGCAATGATGGGTTGTGGTTCACCACTTTGCCCAGACTCAGGATCAGTTCAGTAAAGAATCTGAATCCAAGCTGAAAAGAAAGAGGATGCCTCTCTTTCCACAGATGATGTGCTGACTGAGCAGTAAGGCTGAGGATGGAGGCTCACCTCGACGCAAGAAACACAAACATTTGATCTTTATAAACCGCGTGGGCTCAAGCATATGCAGGTTCTGCTGCAGCAGGCAGAAATCTGAGCTGAATCTGAATCAAACAAGAAGAAAGCTACGGATGAACAGTGGAAAAAAATCCACTGAGTTTTTCAAACGTGACTTCATCTCAGGTTGTAGGAGACATATGCTGGTGAAGATTCTCAGTCATTCAGGTCATACTCATTCCAAAAAAGTTTAAAAAAAAGCAATTAAACAAACTTTTTTAATTCAAAACGTCAGAAATTGTGTTGAGTACAAGGTTTTGTACACTACTCTAACAAAGCCTCGTTTTTCTTTAGAAAACATGCAAATTGAAACAGACGGACGGGTCCATCCCTTGGAATGGGGGTCGTTTGGCTTCTTTTGTTAGCCTCCACTGCCCATAATGCAGAGACATAGACAGGTATGCGGCTTAATATGTTTACATCATATAAACTCATGCTTTCAATTGCCAAAAAACTAGCTTCATGTGGGATTTTGACTCACTTCCAGAGTATAACCTCTATCGAGGAATCTGAGGCTAAAGTTCATTTGCTGATAAATAACAGGAGATAATCCAAGTTCCAATTATTGGATTGATCTCAGTGTCTAAATAATGGCATCCAACAGTTTGGAAATGTCATCAAAACTCTTCCAGGTTGATATTCAGCGACAGCTGCTTCTTTAAAGATCCTGAGGACATCTTAACAGATCTTCCCAGAATATCTACAAATATAGAAGCTGTTAACAGTATCTTTACTGTCAGACAAATCAAATTTTAATAGGCTAGTCTTTTCAATGAATAGTGTTTCTTTTCCCTGTTACGGCCTTTCAGTCAACTGCTATGAAATACAAGAGGAGTCAACCCCTGATCAAACAAAAAAAGAACACACTATCAGTGAGCTGCCTTTAGCTATTATTTACTGAGGTTATATAACCACATTTCAGTACTGTAGATTAAAAGTGGATTATATGTGATTATTTCAATCAGCTGTCAGAGCTGGTATGAAACGTCCACAAGGTGCTTGAGACTTGCTGCTTGGTTGGTAAAAAAATAAATAAAATAAAACTTAACTCAGACAAATGGAACCTAGGTGGAATTTCAACTGAATAAAGTGATTGCTTACCCTCATCTGCCTCTGACACAGGGAAAACAGCTTTAATCCTCAGTCTGCTACCCAAAGCGCAGGCAGTGGTTGCGCTACGTCTGACTTTCATTCAGATGACCCTGAATCAACCCACCTGCATCCATTTCTCCACCATCGTAGCTAAAGCTTCATCAGAGTGTCATTACTCCTGGACTCTTACTGCGTTCCCTGTCTCATCTCAACCGGTCCGGCAGAAGACCGCCATGTTGAGCCTGGTTCTGCCAAAAGTTTTTTCCTAAACTGAAGTTTTCCTCTCCACTGTCTCTTCATGCTTGCTCATCACAGACAGGTTCTTGCAACCTGTCTTATCCAATCTGGTCTTGCATCTTCCAGGTCTATGAATGAAGCTCTAGTATCAGCTCACTCAGTCCACTGGATCGCTCCATACAGCTCAGCATAGCGTCTCATGGACTGACCTACTTCATCTATCTCCACTCCTCCACCAGTTTCATGCCTGAGGGGAAACATCACTGGTCTTTACTCCTGTTCATGCATATCAAACAATATTCGGTGCTAATATTTCCCTCCAAGGTCTGAGTGCCAAATAATAAAGTAATTGTATCAATAAAATTCTTCTAATTGTTTTTTTTTTCTATCCGTGTGAGTTTTTTTAGATTTACCTACTTTTAGGACCAGAAAAGTTAGCTAGAAAGTCCAGAACAGCACAGTGTAGTGAAGAGGAGCCAGGGCCCCCAGGGCCCCCAGTGAGCTCCGGTCATTTTTTATTTTATTTTGTTTTTGTTTGTCATTAGAAAGTCTGAAAGATGTATTATGGATGGACAACAACAAGGAAAACATTTTGTTTAATTACAGGAGATGAAATGAATCATTGCTCACTGCTCATTTGGACTGAAACTCACACAACAGTCACTCATGTTGATCCTGTTGTGCTACATATCAGGAGATTAAATGGTTTCTAGTAATATAAAGCATCATGCATCTAATAACTGAGGTAAAAGTAACTATGAATCATTGTATGTTTTATAGATGCATCCTCCCAAACCCATGATTTTCTGTGCTGATTGTACCAACAGTCATCTCTTTTTCGAACATTTTGGTCTTTTTAAAGATTAATATGACCTCTATGTTGGACTGTTTTCCTAAAGCCAGCTAGTCAACAGGTGGCACTGCAGAGCAACAAGTGAGGAGGCATTTGAAGGCCATGCCTGGGTGCTGCAGCGGCCTGCAGGGACCATGAGGGCGGAGAGGCCCCACCATGAGAGGCAGAGAGGAGCCTCACAGCCTGCTGCTGCTGGTCCCGGAGCTCCGCGCGCTGCGCCAGGCTGGATCACATTACAGAAACCCAGAGAGAGGCCGCGAGCCCCCGCCTCCATGGAACATCGCGTGCGAGCAGCAGCCGACTCTCAAACTTGATTGTGATTAATGCGCGAGGGCTGGATGTCCATGCCAGATCCCAGTAGACACAGTTTTAAGGTGGTCTCACAGTACAGTAGATTTATATCATGTTCACCAACTTTCCTCCTCTCATTTTTCTTGAGTTATTCTGACAATTTGAACTTTTTTCATCGTGTGATAATAAATAAATGCTGACAGCTGGAAGCCATCATTATTTTCAAAGTACAACATGAACCTATAACATTTAACGTGGAACTAATCAGCCTGACATACTTAATTGAGGGCACTGAAGTTTAGTAGTTGTTGTATTCTATGCTAATTAAACGAGTTAAATTCTAATTCAACGTTTGGTGACTTTCACGCACTTTACGCAGCAGCGACATAAGGAGGCGCGTGAAGCCAGAGGAGACGGAGCGCTTACTGTTTCAGGACGGGCTTCTTCCTCTTCTTGTTGGCATACGTCCCCGGATTGTCAAACATGTTGCCGCTCCGTTCAGCTCAGTTTTGCGCCAGCTTTCCGTCCGTTCAGACCGTCCACTCTCCCACAGCTCGGAATAAACTCCTCTCTGACAGCTGCGCCGCTCAGCCTGACCTTGGTCGCTCGGCGCTGCGCTCCGTCTTTACACTCCTGGAAGTTTGTAGAGGAGGAAATGGAAGTAAAGAAAAGTTTGGCTCTGAATTCAGATTATGTCCAACCCCTTCTCTTTGGATAAACAACGCCGCCTTATTATTACAACTCGGAGTCGCTTGAGTTTGTTTCTCTTGTGTTTTCACACGCATGCAGACGCACACGGGGCGTTTTCAGGAAATGTGTGCAGTCTGTTCTTTTTAAGGTGGACCGGGCTCTGGGTGCTTTTGTAAACTTGACTGCTGGCCGTGATTTCTTACTTATCTATATAAATGATTAAACTACATATTTTGTTATTAAATACCTTGTAATAAAGGCATTATTACAATTTTATATCGAATTTTAAAACTAAAATAATATTAGGACTACTGGGGGAAGAGAAATGTATATTTTCCCAAATGAGTCATAACTGTTTATTCATATTATTGTTTTCCCCCTTTTTTAGCTACCTTTTTTGCAGATGTAGACTTGAATTGTTGGCTCATAGTTTCAGACAGATTACCTGGGCATTGTCTAATATTTCAAATATATGCAAACATGGGAGCTAGTCTGCCTGGCTGTGTGTTTCCTGGACAAGGCCACCTTTTACAGTTGCCTATTGTATCTCTGCTTCTTTCTGTATCTCTGCTTCTGTCTCCTTGCAGTCGGCCTCAGCAGATGGCTGCTCCCACTTCTTCTTCCTGTTGAAAAGGAGTGTTTCCTCTCCACTGTCGCTACAGGCATACTTAGTGTGAGGGATTGCCTTCCTGTCAATGCAATCAACTGGTTTTTCTTAGTAGAAAACTTTGAATCAATCTGACTGGATGATCTGGTGAGCTGTAAAGTGCCTTGAGATGACATGTGTTGTGAATTGGCGCTATAGAAATAAACTGAATTGAAATGAAATATTGTTTTGAATTCAGGTCTGGATTTTGACTGAATATATCATGTGAAGCACTGATTCGATTGCAGTTTGTTATCAAATATGTTTCATCTCTCTAAGAGCTCTGATCACTCCATGTTTCTGCAGAAGAAAGGGCGCTATGCTGCCACAGCCAGTTTCTCTGTGGACATGGTGAGGTCAGAGTGAAGCTTAGTGTTGATATTTTTTCCTTGCATGTTGCATCCATGTTGAAGCCTAATATATTTGGTCCAATCTGACCACTTTTATTTGCATGTTTTATTCGTTGAGCATCTCTCTGACTTGCCTTCTGTGTTCCTTGATCTTCACGATGCTGTTAGTTCACTGAGGCCTTCCCAGAACAGCTGCATTCATAGTCTGATTAAGATTCAGACATGTGTTTACCAATTAGATAAGTGATTTGTTTGTAAATCACTTTAAGAGAAATCAGAGTATAGGGGGAGAATACATTATATGCATATTATATACACAATATATTTTTCTTTCCTTTTTTCAACTGAAAACTGTCTTCTCTGTTCTGGTGTATAATATAAATATTGTGGCTGTAACATGGCTTAATATAATACAGCTAAAGTGGTATCACTACTTTAAATTCTACTCTTTTCACTTCTTACTTTTTTCATGCAAAGACTGCAGGGACCTGGCTGCTTACATGTAACAGGTCTGAACAGTTACAAACAGATTTTAAAATTGACTTGCTCAACAGGGAGGGTATTGTTTGGTTTTGGATCAGCTGTTCCAGCAGATCACAGATGAGAGAACAAAATATATTTAACAATAAAATTCGCTCAGTTGCTTCATTTTCATATCCACATTGTCTTATCCAGAGGCCCTATCCATCCTATCCGTTACAGGCCTATTGCCGAAGCCAAGGGGCAACTGGTGGACACATGATGAGATGAACAAACTTGAGGACAGTTTGAGAGCACCAGAAGACTAAAGCTTGGGGCTTGCTTACCTAAGTTGGATCTAAACATGCGCTACTACATAAAAAACTATTTAATAAATATTAAAGTACTTAGAATAAAACTGCAATGTTTCCAACAAGGCCTAAAAAGCAGCATTTAGATGAATGGAATAGAAATAAAAATGAATTGAATGAAATATTTTTTATAGGTTTGGTATCTTGAATGTATTGATAGAACTGTTGAAATCTGGTACACAGTAAAATAAATGGTAAAACTTAAGAAAAATACACTTTAAAGGTCATAGGTTTATGATTTTGATGGAGAATTTAGTTGTTTTTTGCTGTTTATAATTCATTTTTTCAGGGCCCCAGCTAAAACAGGTTGGGAACTGTAACTCAAAGAGAGCCCTAAAGCCACAGGAGTTAATGCAGAACAAGCAGCTTTGTTTGTATTTTTTGCAGGTTATGGTAGAAATAACAAGCACAGCTCTAAAAGTAGATCACATAGGATTAATTTAACCATCTATAAGACTGTCTTCTTAGCTAATGTTTTTTGGCATGCTTACATGCTTTTGAAATGCTTAAAGCAGGTATTAGTACTTTTTCATTTTTGTTAGCACTTGCAGTTTTTTTCTTCACATTTTGAAAGTTTCTCAGTAACACAGACAATGGGATGTTCAGTTAACATCACACTATGAAAAACCTGTTTTTAACATTAGACCTTTTTGTTAGTGATGTGTTGTGTGCATAAATACTCTTCGAAATACCAATATCTTTAAATGCATTTTTTTTATTTGTGATAGTTTATGGTTATTCAACTTAAGGATTTAAAAATTCATTGTCATAAAATTGCATATTTGCCTGTTTCTCGTACAAGATTCAGACTCAGGCCCCAGTCCAAGAAGCTTAACGTTTACAAAAAAGAAGAAGAGAAAGAGATTAAGCTGAATTAGTAGGTCTCAAGTTAAATAGTCTAACAGCTGCAGGGTATCAACTGTTTCATAGCCTGGTTGGTGGTCTCAATCTGGATGCTCCTCAGCCAACTGAATTTCAGATCTTCAGATAGACCTCTTTACAAAGAGGGACCATGGACATACGTAAGACCAGGAAGAGTTTGCTCCCACATCAAACCTCCATGGTCCCAAATCTGGAGTTAGCTGAAGGATTCTCATCAGCTTCACTTCTCACATACAAAGTAGAGCTGTGAAAAACAGTTATTTTTAATGGGTTTAGCTCCTTAGCCTCAGTTGCTAGCTTTAAAGTGCGATACACTAGAATGAACATGAGGTTTTAAAGATTGCTTTCCAAGCCTTCAAATAACCTTGTGTGTATACACAGTACACAGAGTTATGGAGGAATTATTGTTGTTGAGATTAGAACTTGGAATATAGTGATAATTGTCAAGGTTAGGTGAAATGTCCAGTTTGGACTTAAAAACAATAACTGAAATGAATGTAAGTAAATGTAAATCCTGATAAGGATAGAAATACAGTACAAAGGTGTGTTTGTGTTTGTGTTCTTGCATTTGAAAAACAGCACGCCTGGACCCCATGAGGGGAATTGCTGTTTTAGGGTCAGAGGTCACATTTAGGACTAAGGGGTGAATTAATTTAGGTTGGGGATTAAGTTAGGTATGAACCCACAATGCTGGTTTAAGGCTAAGGCTATAGAAATAAATGAAAGTCGATGGAAAGTCCTTACAAGGACAGAGAGACAAGTTATTAAGCACATGATAAAGAGATAGAGCGAGAGTTACATAAATTACAATAGAATTTATTTTAATCCTCCCATCAATGTTTACATTTTAAGGGAAAAGTTTGGTCAAATTTCTGAAAGTAATTTAAATATAAAATTATAACATAATGTTCAATAAATGATGATAAATGATCAATTAAAATGTCAGACATTTGAATTGAGAAAGCTTCCTGGAGGGGAAGCGAAACATCTTCAAACCTTGGAAACCAAGTCCAGTGGATCGTTTTTAAACTTTTACAAAATGACTTTGACCTGGATGACTGAGAATCTTCATCAGCATAAATGACGAGTGTTTTTAATTAGGAGTAATTTTCATTAGAATGGGATTTACTGGAGGCATCCATGTTTGTCAAAGAACACTACTGCCACCTACTGGTTTGTGACGTCACGGTGCGGTATCGGCTGTTGATCAAGTCCCAGTGCTGTATCTGGTGTTTTTCACAACGCGCTATTTTCCAAGTCATCTTGAAAACATTCTTCTCCAAAATGTTGGCTACATATTACGTGTTTTTTCTCTGGCCAGAAGTTCGATGGCAAATCCTCTCTCTTCAATTTGGCAATCCAACGATGAACCCGTCATGATTCGTAAAGGTGAAATACATTTTTTTTCCCCACTTTTACTCAGTATATTACATGGGTATTGTCAGTTTAACTATAGCTCTGGTGAATTTCAATGGTGAAATAATTGTTGTTGATTGCAGATGTGTCTAGTAGTTCCCTTTGATTTTGCTCATAAAGCGGGGAGAATGGCGCTAGGCTTACCGCACCGTAGAGTCCTGCACGGGTCGAGTTTTACCAACCCGCACCCGCCTGAACCAGTTAGGATGACTACCGAACCCGACCCGTCACCCGCGGATATCTTCAATTCAAATCCGAACCCGACCCAACCCGTTGATATTTAACCCGCAACCCGACCCGTTAACACATCAAGTAATAGGCTATAGTACGCTGCGCTGCAGAACAGCGCCATTAACACTGCAGCAGACATGTATGCACTGACTGTGGCCTTTTTGGAGGGAAGCCCACACTGCCGCCGGCAGGGCTTTAAGCTACAACAAGGGTGACCCCAGTGCCTGATTAATATAACATTTCCAACTACCCGCCCGCACTAAAAAAATATCCGCCCGACCCCCGAGCCGTTTATTTTTATTTATGTATTTTTCACCCGCAAAAAAGCATTTTAGCGGGTTAACCGTCGAGGACCCGCGGGTACCCGACCCGTTGCAGGACTCTACCGCACCGTGATGTCACTGCCGGAAGATGGCAGGACTTAGGGGTGATTCTATTTTTGGGCAAAAATGGCCGCTCCCAGACTCAAAGTTTGCAACGATAATTATTACTTTTATTTTTTTACTGATTAATGCTAAATTCATTATTTCACTGTGAATGTATTATTTTTAGGTATAGATAGTTATCCATTGATCATTCCTTGCTGACCAGACTTTTCCTTTAAATCTATTTTAGTTTCTATTTCCTTTATACGTCTTCCATTGGTTTTTCACCTGCTAATTGGCTACATCAAAATCCCCCAAAATGACTGAAGATAAAATCAGTTGCTGTTTTTTTTACCCTTAAGGAGGGGCTAGTCTGTCATATAAAAAAAAGCGCTTGTGATGACGGACAGTAGCCTTATTGTTGTTGATAAATCTGCGAATTTGGAAACATCACATATGACCGGGAGTAAGAGTAATTAGGTTAAAGTCATTTGGAGTCCTGTCAATGACCAATTTCTCTCACTTTAGTGGTTAGATAAAGTTTCAGCGTGAAAGTATAGATTTGTAATTTTTGACAGCACCCTGTATCATAATTACATCTCTGTCATGTGTAAAGCTTAGACTTTTTATATGTAAAGAGCTAGGATTAGTTTTAGCTGAGCATACAGTTTCCTCAGTACAAATAAATGCACTAGCGGCCCGTAACAGATTCATCAACAAGATGTCGTCCTTGCTGATGCGTCAGTTCCAATGCCAGTAGCTGAGGCATCTACATATAGTATGTAATGTCTATGTTGGAGACAGCCTCCTCCAGTAAAACATTTTTGACATTTACACTTTTTGTCTTCATACTAAGTTTGCAGGTTCAGAAGAACATATACACAAATCTGACAGTTATACAAAGGAAAAACTCTAAGTTTACATCAAGAAGCCTGTTCAGAAATTCTGATCAGCTAATTAGCAGTTGATCAGAATGTAATTAAACCCCACACTGCTGACCATGCCTGTTGGTAAATCAAACTGCAGCAAAATTCAGAGTCTTGACTGGAGCTAATGTCTGGAACAGGCAGAACTAAACACATACAGAAAAACAAGAATTTGTGTTCCTAGAAGCTCAAATAATCCGGCACCAATGGCTGGGAACCAGAGGCGGAGCCACCGTGGTGGCAAAGGGGGGCAGCAGTGGGAACCAAAAATATAAATAGCAGCAGGAACAGGTGGAGCTGATGAGAGATAATGAACCCAGGTTGGAGCAAAGTAGACAAGAGACAAAGGAGTAAAACCCAGCCTAGGGTGCAAAGACCATGACGCTGTAGTGTCGATTACCTGCCAGTCTCTGAGAGGTGGTCTTAAATTTGAGACTCACATGAGTAAAATTAACTCTTAAAAACTGACACTGGTTATAGAGTAAGTTTTACACAAATTTGGACTAAATGTTATCTGAAACAGAGTTATATTCAACTCTGTAGGTCTTAAAGTAACAATTTGGTTTTTACTGTGTATGACAAAGTTGAGGTAAGTAGCGAGAAAGTAGAGCCATGTTTCAATAACATGCCAAAAACAAGTCAATTTCTAGTGAGGCTAAAACTCTTAGGGTGTCTATGGAGCAGGGGTGGGTGGTGAAACTGGCTGCTCGATGCTGATTGGCTAATTACATAAGGATTTTTGACTGACAGTGGCCAGACAACAAGGAGGTTTTCCTCATGAGTCGAGAGGGAAAAGTGCTCATTCAGTCAGAACAGTCCTCTTTTGCTAACATTATCCCGTGATTTCGGAATTTCTTTTATTTCAGAGCGCTTTACGAAAGCTATTTTCTCCTGCTGTAATGTTGTATTTTGTGTGTTTTATAATTTGTTAATGCAATACATGACGTTTGGATTTAATCAACACCATTGTGCCTCCCCTGTTTCAGAGAGAAGCAGCTACTGGTCTGAATGTCCATCCTAACCTCTAACTCCTAAGACACTATATGGAGTAGGGATAATATAGTGGACTGTATAGTGCACTCAGTTAACTGACTGTTTGGACAGACTACGTTTTGCTCTCCGTAGGTCATATGACTCCAGCTCTATGCATAGTGCCTGCACCATCTTTTTTCTCTCTCACCACCAAAACAAATCCCATGATGCTTTGTGAGGAGAGCTCTTGCAAAACATTCTGGGATATATCTGCTCCGAACATCCGCGTCGGGGCATCCTTACAACCCAGTGTTGGAATGTCCCAGCGTTTGAAGCTATAGTTCAGAAATCTGAAATTTAGCAGTTTGAAATGCAGCGGCAACCAATCAGAAAAACTATTCAGGAGTTTTCTGGGAGTCAGACACGGCATACAATCGGTGATCTGCAGAGCTGTCTGCATATAAAAAATAAATAAATGTAAAGAACTCCACAGGTTAAAAAAAAACAGAGGAATGGATAGTTATGTACATATAAAAAAGAGTGAGCTCTGATCATGATCTGATCATTTTCTTAGCAGTGGTGAAACAGTTTATAAATACATAAATTACCTGTAAATATTGAAACCTGCAGGCGAAAAATGTTAGATTTAATATTCTAGGATGCTCGGACGCCAGAATGATCAGATGCACCACTCCCGATACTCAGACACTCCGCTGGACCTCTCAACACTCTCTCCCATGTAAATAAGATGCTTTGATGCCCAAAACACATTCGGTGTTAATGCATCATTATAGATGCATCATGTACTGAACTACTGAGTTGTCAATCTGCTCATCAAGCAATGTTTTAGTCATGATGGGTCAAATAAAAAGGCTAATTTAAGGCTAAATATCTTTCCTTTAAAGAGAGCTGAATGTTTTATAAATCTGTAACATTTTGATGGATAACTTGCTCATAGTAAGCACTTTTATACTTATCAGTAGTAAGATTTGAATGAATAGAAATTATAAAGAAAGTGACCAGCCGACAAATAAAAACTAATCATGCAAACTTTTGGAGAAAATAAAAAACTTATTTGGAACTTAACCTGTCTTGTCCTGTTATGCCTACACTTGTCATTTTTTGATAATGGCATCTTTAAATGAATTTATTGGTAGGTTTTGTAGACTTAAACTCCACTAGAAATATATATTTACTTATGATTCTCTGAAATTGTCTTGGTTTTAGGCTAGCAGCTCTGAATTAAGGCAAAACCAATTGGGGAATTGAATCGTTTATTTAGTAGCTGGTCTGAAAAGGTGTGGATAGGGACCAGGAGAAGGATTCATTCAACAGGCACAAGGCAAGAGAGTTGGAGACACAGCAGATGGTTTTTTATTTCTGGATATACTGTGTGGAATGACGAGATGAGTCAAGGGGAAGCCCGGGAACCCACTGAATCAAGGCTGGGTAGAATGGATGAAGGAGAAATCGAATGCATGCATGCAAGCAGAATCCAGGGAGTTGTAGAGGTTGGACACGCAGGTGTTGGTGGATTAGGGCAGGTATACGCTGTACGATATTTTCAATAATTTTTCTAAGCTGCAGCTGTACGACAAAACCCCAGGATTTAAAAGTTTATAGCTCACAATATCGGTTATTACACTATTAGGCCCGATACTCTGATGCGATTTGACTACTCATGTGTTTAAAACCATGACTGAGCCTCATAGAGAGATGGAGTTGGTTGGACTTGTAAACTCAGAGAAGCAGAAGAAATCCCTTGTTTGCACATGAACAGTGCACAAGGTTAAGGTTATTTAAGCTCTTAGGCGTTCTTATGTTCAACGCATGGTCCATGATTAAGCTGAAACCAGTCCAATCCAAAAATTCTCGAACAATTAAGACACTGGCCCTAAAAGTCCAAAAGAAGAAGAAGAATATGCACGCTTTTAGTGGAGAGAAGCAGGAAATCTTTCATTCCAGTCATTCCAGATGTTGTCTTGATGCCATCTACTCGGTGTTTATTAATAGAAAATCATAGACTGGGTTGTAAAACTTTCACTCATGATAAAGCCCATAGCAAGAGGGGCTTAGGGTGTCTTGAGATATTTTTATAGTTATGTTGCTGTAGGCTAAGGCTGCTGGAGGACATAAGAACCAATTTTCCTTATTCTTGTTCATTTTACTTTCATTTCCCAATTTTGATATATTTGCTAATTCAACTTGCAACTTTTTTCTCTGTTTTTTTTTTCATCATTGTAGCTACATCATGCCTGGTCTGTTTTGGTGTGAAACCATTCTGGAGGGATGCATCATCTGGGCTACGGCCATTAAGAACTTTTGTCAAAGCAGCTTGAGATGATATGATGTAGCAATATACAAATGAAAACAATTCATTTACCTTTAATTGCTCAGAATATTAGCATGTTCTAAGAGAAAAACACTCACAAAAGAAGGAAAAAATAAAAAAATGACTCCTGAGGAAGATCTCAGATTGTACAAAATTGAAACCAGAACCAGGAAGTTGCTGCAAAAAAGCTATTGTTCAGATTTGTCAGTGAATAGATATATGTAAGAAAGACTCAACCAATGAAATGCTGTCATCAAGTTTCTCAGATAAAGTCTTATTACTGAGAAAACTGAATGGACTTAAAAGTATGCAGTCTGTTAAATAATTAGTTAACCGGCTTAGACAGAGGTTCTGCGTGTTTTTGGCATCCTCTTACTGAAAACGCTTTTGTCTGACAACTTATAACAGACAGAACCAATCTTTTTTATTAGGATCTTGCGCTTCTGTGGGTCATTGGCTCTGATGTTGCTAGATGGCCGAAACAATCATAATCTTCAAAGCAGACTTATAAAATATAGCATCTTGCTGCAAACACTGAGGGACCAAAGCTCCCTTAAGAATTAGAAATACTGATCTGTCCCATATGACCAGTTCACTGTTGCAGTTTCATCCAGTCTGTTGTGCAGTTAAACACAAGTATTTATTTTCTGCCACCACCTACGCCGCTGCTCCCATGATGCAGTTAATGTTTGCCCCTTCCCACCCCTTACATTGATGTGTGAATATTCACCGTCCAATGCATCAAAGTTTATGTTCAGTAAATATCAATGTTGGAACAGAACAGATCATCTGAGTTATTTTTAATACCCAGTGACATGGCCACTGGTTTCTAATATTTAGAGAAATATTTGGCCACATGAAAAGAACTGAATAAGCAGAAAAGATCTGTACTGTTTTTCTCCAGGCAGATGTCAGCACTGTAAGAGGCCTCCCAACCCCACACTGAGCCCAACAAGAAAATATAAACTGGTTTTGTGGTTTTCAGGCAGAGCTGTGTTCCTGTTCCCATGGGTTTAATCTCCAGTGTGTGTTGAGGTGTGTGTGTAAACTGGGAGAAGTGGTTTCCATTACAGCAGGGCATTTAAATCAAGTTTATATGGTCTCCAATGAAAAACTTTTAATATAAGTTCATAACTGCTGTACATGGTGGTTTAAAACTCAACCAGATAACTTTAGAAGAAAGTACAAATGATTTGATGTAATTATTTATTTATCTTAAATTATTGTGATACTTGTAACACTAAGTAAGATGATTTAAAATTCCTTATTTTGTTCTAGTTTTTACATATTAAACCTGATTTAAGAAAAACATGTTTTTATAAAGAAATGTTGAGTAGAGGGATTTACAATGTCCACTTGTAATGGGTATGTAATGGCTTAAGATTTGAGGCAGGTCTAGCTCGCTCACAGCTTTTTTTTAAATCATATTAAGATACTAAAAATGAGGAAGCCTTTATAAATATAGTGGATGCTCACACTAAACCTAGTTCTCTTGAAGAACCAGGTTTAGTCTGAGCGTCCATCTTCCCAGGCAGACTGGGGTTAAAGGAGATCCAAGCAGACAAACAAAAAGAAGAAGACACACAAAAGGTAACGGTTACCGGTAACTAGCTCCATAGGTTGCCCCGTCCAGGAAAAACAGAGCCAGGCAGATGAGCTCAGAACCACTTCTCTTGCCAGATGATGAAAGACACTGCATACAGTTAGTCACAGTAAAAGAAACAGGACTACACTGAAAAAAAGACAAAGCCCCAACATCTGTAAACAGGGATGTCAATGGCAGCAGCACAGCTGATATTTCAATCAAGGATCAAGACACAGTCAAATGGGAACAGACCAGACAAAGCTCCTATGATGAGAACAACCAGGGAGCATAACGTTGTGAGTGAAATATGGCAAACACTAAAGAAATGGAAAAAAGAGATGGAATGAAGCAGAATAAGGAAAACTGTCCCTATGTCATCCAACAGCCCAAATATATAGTGGCACAAATACAGAAAATAGCTGAGGATAACTATTTTGGATGAGGTATAAAAAAGGTAGAACCATAATAGTATAGTAGCACTACTTTAATTTTTTTTTTTTTTTGCGCAGGTAAAGGTAGAAGGTGGTTGTCCAACAAATGACTCTAGAACAATTAAAAAAGTACCTGGTAAAGTGGCAACAGAAGGACCAAGACCAACTGTTGCCTAATAACATATGATCTATTGTTTCAAATGATGTTATCAATTATGAGCAAATTGTGGTGTTTTGAAGTATACAATAAAATAATTACAAATGAGTAGCACATTTACAAAAAATAAATTTGGGCAAAGGAAACACAATTCCTATTTTTGTTTTTCCACCATAAACTTTTAAAACCATTCTCTGCAATAAGCAATACATAAATGTTAGGAAAGGATACAGATCTTCCAACGACAACTTTTACTGTTCACTCTATTTTCAACTAATTTGCTAATGGTGAGTTGAATAATCACAAGAATATTACTTTAGTAAAGAAAAAAAGTATAAAGTAGAACTATTCCTAAATGTCATTTTTTTCAGAAAGATACTCAAGTAAATGTAACTGTCTAAATGTAACTACTTACTGGCCACTTCTGGTCACCAAGGAGACACAGGCTCCAAAAAAGCCTCCTGTCCCACCCTCTCCCCTACCTTCCACCAGACAGGTTTTATTATAAACCTGTTGTGGAGAGAGTAAGCTCTTCTGCCATCATCTGCTAGAGTAACAGCATCACATCAAACGTCTTAGAGAAGTTCAACAAGCTAATGAAGAAGTCCTGACCTCTGGAGATGATTTATTAAAGAGGAATTTTAAGAAGAACATTATAGACAACCATTAGCATCTTCTTCAAAAGACTGTTAAATAAGTACAGCCAAAGGTTTCTCCAGATCTGATACAAGACTGCTACAGACGATCCTCGCTGCCTAAAGCTATTAATTCACGTAACTTATTAAAGAAAAAACATCTCAGTTACAGCATTTAATTTCACTTTGGGATTGATAAGGTTGGATTTGAATTAAACTTCATGACAGGAATAAATAATGTAATTTTTTTCTAATGCAAAATTCATCTTATAAACATTTTGTTATAGTCATGTGTCCTGGAGCCTGTATATAAGCTTCACGTCATTACCTTTCTCCACCTGTTTGCTAATTTGAGCTCAAAACGCTCTCTTTGAAAAGCATTCCCCTCATGATGTCATAATGGGAAATAAGCTTTAATAGCCAATCGATCAAGCTATGGACTTCATCTAATGCATTATGGCATGCTCCCAGGCAATTTTTATGTACTCTGATTGGTTGTCATGGTTGCAGATCGTGGCGGCACAGCCTTTGAGAGGGCATGGCATGAAATACCAAAAGGCTGTCTGCCTAATCTGAGAAGAATTTTAATGCATAAACAACAAAAACATGCATTGTTCATACTTTTTTTAAATATAGGGCCTAACCAATGCGTCACTTTACATTGGTTCATATTATAAACTCATAGTAAAATGCGTAAATTCATCAATAGAATAAAGTTAGATCCTCAAATTGACTCGAATGGCGTGTTAAAAAGACTAAAAAATGTTCAGCTATTCTCCAAAATCAATTGCAATTTATTGATTCACCACTCAAAATGTCCACCTGCAGCTTTCGGTCGGTGAATAGAACTCTTTGGGTGCTTTGAGATATTAAGTGTGTGGTAGAACTTTGAGACGGAAAAAGATTTATCTTGCATTTAAAAAACTGTGGGAACAGATATTTTGGCAAAGCGAGATGACATATCCAGATGCCAAAACTATTCCAACAGTCCAGACATTGATTGAAAGAATTTTGAAGGCCCCGTTGAAGCCCTCACAGCGGTTGAGGATTCTAAACTCATTTGCCATTCCGAGGGTCATTTACTAGGCCGATCTAGGCGGAGTGCAAGCAACCAGACTAGCCCAGCTTGATGGAATGATTCGGAAAGCGGTGAAGCAATGGCTGCATTTGCCACAATCCAAGTGCAATGGGTTATTGTATTCACGGAGCCGCGACGGCGGACTGGGTGTGTTCAGGCTTGAAAAGCTCATTCCATCGATTCAGTTGGGGCGAATGTACCGGATGTCCAAGTCTCCCAACTATTGGACGCGTAACCTAACTCTGCACGCTGTGCAGCAATCCGACTGGAAAGGAATATGGGTCAAGGCCGGTGGAGATCCGGACAGGGTGCCTGCAATGGGTACTGGGGAACCTGTCCGGGACGATGCAGGAAGTTGTTTGAAGGGCGTTGTGTGAAGGTCATGGGTTTCCCAATCGGGGCAAGGGGAAAATGGCCGGCATGCAACAACACAGTGTTGACAGAGTTTGGAATACCTGTTGGCCGGAGAAGGGCATTTGCTCGCCTGGTGAGCCGGAGAGCCCTGTTGTACTCATTCGATGTGCTGCGGGACTTTCTGCGCAAGCCAGACGTGTAAGAGTTGCGTTCATCCCCCGGGCTGCGGTGGACCTGGAATTGCACGGGTCGGTGGGGTCTCGTTATGATTATAATAAATCATGCGTAGCATTCCGATGGCCACGTGACGTACACTATAATACGGAAAGCGGGTCTTGACCTTCCTCAGTAGCCAAATGCAAGGGGAAAGTGTTTAGATGTTGAGATAAATCAATCTCAGCAACAGCAGATGCATGCATCTCCCTGTCAGTATTAGCTAGTGCCATTATTGAATAGCTTGTAACTGGCTCCACAGCAGCAGCTTGATAGATGGGAGCTTAGGAAATAATTCATTTCTGCCCTTAAACTGTTTAATGGACCTCTAAATTGTCATCTGAGAAGCTAGAAAAATACTAGTTTATTGTGGCACCATTACTAAAAAGGTTTGCATGATCAGACACCAGATCTCTTCATTGAATTTGAACAGACACTGTTTCTGAAGTCATTTCACATTGTAAATATTAAACCATCTATGGGGTATTATGTTGATTTTCAACAGTGTTTTTTAAACAGGCAACAGCTTTACACGAAACAGGATCTCTGCCCTCTGGGAGAAGGAAGAGTTGCGTGTGAAGAACAAGAGGAGTTTTATTGCACTAATAAAGTGAACATTGTGGCATTTAAGCGATTGTTTAATTTCTGCTAATTTTTGCTTGTGTGGTCAGACAGATGGAGCAGAATTATCCGCTTGGTGTTGAAGTTACTGCTGTGCATTTGACAGGAAACCGACAACCACACTGCCGCGCAGTGGTCACGCACTTTCACCCTCTGTTCCAGATGGGATCATCCTCTGTTTCAGCTTACTGAGCTGAGTATCAGTGTGTGGAGCTGGAGGGGATTAGATTCTCCAGACCAGACCAGTCTGCCAGTATCAGCTGGGAGACAGTTTTCTGGTTACTGTGGTTTGTGTTGCCTTTTTTTTTTTTTATCTAAACCACCACTAATACAATGGTTACATCCCTTAAAGGACCAACAGACAACATCACCAGCTCTGCCCCATGTTGCCCCAGACCTTCGGTGTAATATCTGTAGCTGTCTTTCTATTAATTATGTTGCTATTTTGGCTGGTATGACTCCCACAGGAAATCACAACACAACCAGAAAATCAGCAATGGACGTTTTGCTCCATTCTACCAAAGTGATTTGCTTTGGTAATAGAGGGCGAACCATAAAGGGAATACTTTTTTGGAGCCTTTAAATTAGACTTAGACAACTTTTATTGTCAAAACGAAAAGTTGTTTTGTACATTTTGTACAAGTTTCCTTTTCTTAAAGTGCAAAAGCGCTCAAATGTAAACAGTGTGGTGCACAAAAACACATTGATAGGGAAGTTTCGAGCATTAAATATATATGCAGCAATTGTGCAGTGTTTTGGTTTGGTGTTGTCAGTGTGATGCAGAGTCTGTGACATTATTTAGAGTTTTTTTCAGCATCTGATGGCGGTGGGGAAGAAGATGTTTCGGAATGTGCTGGACCTGGATCGAATGCTGCAAAGCCTCTTCCAAGAGGGCAGCAGACATCAGACATGAAAAACGATTGCCTAACTGTGTCACATTCAGTGGCCAACACTCCAACAAGTGAATTTTGCTAATATTGGTGTTTCTAATTGCTCCATCTTATCTTTGCTGACAATGTGCTGGGTTCTAGATCTCATTTCTCACTCCCATCCAGGAAGCTTTTTCAATTGAAAAATACATATTTTGTTTTTTTTAGTTTTTTGCCAGGTGGTTTATCAGTTATTAGTCTTAAACAAATACAATCCCATAACAAAAACTTTTGGTGTTTTTTTTGGCATAAAAAGTTAAAAATGCATACTTTAAAAACACTACAACAGTTAAAATATTGACATTAAAATGGTAACTCATCTATTTCCCAGAATTAAAAACAGTTTTGGACATTGCACAGCTGTTGGATCAGCTGACAAACTGCAGGATGTTTGAGTTTTGATATGTATGGCAGTAACAAATGAGTGTGTATTCAAGGCAGGTATAAGGTAGGGCAGAAAAATGCCTGCTACTATTTTGGTTGCCATGCTGTTTTAATGACAAACACTGAACCACCTCCTTGTTGGCTCAGGCCCTGCAACAGAGGAGAGAAATAAAACCTGCTATAAACCAACGGAAATTTGGCAGAGTTGACTTTACCAAACCCTTAAGCTGGCCTCATGGGGCTGCAATGAGAACTGGATTTTATGAAAAAACTCAGACCTATAAACTAAACATTTACTTTGTCATGTCATAATTATAAACATAAATCTCAACATCTGCAGGTATTATAGACAATCAACGTAATTAGAAGCAATGAAGTTTAATTTGATGACCCTTACAATGAATCTATTTTTCTTTTTTATTTGCACCTACTTGCCTCCTCATTCCTGTCTCTGTAAAAGCTATCTAAGTGATTTCTCACCTCCAAAAAATGCAGCTGGAAGAAGCGGAAGGCTGTGGGAGGACATCCAAAACAGCCCTTTTTAGAAGCTTTTAAATAGCATGCAACACCTCATTCCAGATTGCTAACTAAATTCAGAGTAATTACACACCTGATCACAATCTTTAAATAAAGGAAAAAGTTAGAAGAGTTTGCATTTCTCTTGTTAAATTGAAAAGTTAGCTGAAGTTTAAAGTACAAATGGAAAATTGCAATTAATCTGATTGGTGATCGAATGATTAAACAAGCCCAGAAAATGCTTCCTCAGTAACAACCAATTCAATGTGTTCTATTTTATCAATAAAAACTCCTGGGGGTGCACATCACAGACACCCTCACCTGGACTGTAAACACCACCTCACTGGTCAAAAGGACTCAAAAGTGCATGCACTTCCTGCAGAGGTTGAGGAGAGCCCACCTGCCCCCACCCATCCTCACCACCTTCTACAGAAGCACCATAGAGAGCGTTCTGACCAGCTGTCTCACTGTTTGGTGTGAAGGCTGCAGCACCTCAGACTAGAAGAAGGTGAGAAGAGTAGTGAGACCTGCAGAGAGGATCATCTGGGCCCCTCCATAAATGACAGGGTTCCCACAGGTCCTTAAAAAGTCTTAAAAGTTATTGAATTCTTCAAAAATAAAACTAAGGCCTTAATTGGTATTAAAATGTCTTAAATTAGTCTTTTGTAGGGCTTAATTTTTAAAACATCATAAATAGGATCATTTTTATTATGATTTATTTTTGTGATCTAAATAAAACATTAAAATTGACATTTTTTTTATTTATTTAAAAAAACGGTTCGCCATTATTGGTTCGGTCCCGATAGCGAACCAATTTGCGGCCGGGACATTTGGGAGATGCACCATTAACTTTTTGTCTTCAAAATATGAATAAGTATGAATGTAACCAAAACTTTCTATCCAGCCAAGAGTTTTCTCCATGGCTAAAAGCAGTATCAGGGAACATACATGAGGCACAGTGTATTTTGTGCAAGAAGTCATTCAAGCTCGGAACGATGGGAATTAAGGCAGTGGAGTCGCACATGCAAAGCACCAAACACAAAGCGTCAAAGTCGAGTTACCGAGAAACAGCCGGTAATTCTCAGTTTTTGTTCCACCCTTGTCTCTGCAACGCCTCCACTTATCACCAAATCAAACATACTAAGAAAACCATACAAAGAAAAATAGCTGCAAAAAGGACTTAGCACTGGTTATGTTGTGGCTTTAAAACTGATTTGTTTTGTTCCCTGCTAAAACAAAGTTTGTGAATTCAGTTAAATAATTGTTAAAATATATCTGTCATTTGTGTGTTTTTAGCTTTCTTCCTCTATGGGAAGCTTTTCAAAATTTGAAACATTAGTGCAGTGGTTTATGTTCAAATAAACCTTTGGGTTAAGTTGTCGCAAGCTGGTTTTTCTTGTGTTTCTTGTGAATTTGGTCCTAAATTTTTATTTCAAGTGGCATCAAAAAGTCTTAAAAAGTCTTGAATTTAACTTGCCTTATGCTGTAGGAACCCTGAATGACATTTCATCCCAGCGCTGCGTGTCCCGAGCCCGTAACATTATAAATGACCCCTCACACCCCCCACCATGGACTGTTCTCCTTGCTACAATCTGGGAAGAGGCTTCGAAGCATTTGATGCAGGTCCAGCGATACCAAATCAGCTTCTTCCCCACTGCCATTAGACTGCTGAATGTTGAATTTTTTTTTTTTAGAAAATAAAGCACTAAATGTTGGAAATATTGTAAATCATATCTCAGACTTATGTTTACATTGATCACCATGTTCACATTTTATCACTGCTACAGTTTAAGAAATGGAATTGTCTAGAGAGCGGTACTGAACGAAATTTTGTTTTGTATACACTATGTGTGTACAAAATGACAATAAAGTTTCTCTAAGTCTAAAAATATTTCCTTATTACACTTTGTAGGTGACTCATGGGGAAATTGCTGCATGTAAACGGCCTATTCTTATACAGCACTTCAAGTCTTAGGGCTCCAAACATTCATTTACTTAAGCACACATTACCACGCCGATGGTGGTAAGCTACACTGTAGCCACATCTGCCCTAGGGCAGGCTCAGAACAAGCAAGGCTCCCAGACATCATCCCTTTGACCACCAACAGCAGGAATGGTGAAAGAAGTGTCTTGCCAATAGACACAAAAAAAAGTTGTTGGTATGATAAAACACAGCCTCAATTTGACATTTTTCTTTTTTGGGTGTTGTAAGCACAAACATTGTTCTGATGGATGTTTCATAGAACAAATGATGAATTGTTGCCTTCACAGCCTGAAGTTCCCATGTTGTATTGGGAAAACAATCTCTCAGATCAGGAATGAGCCTCTCCCACTTGGCTGAAAAAAAAAACCTACCCACCGGGATCTCCTTATTATGCGAGGAACAATGGAAGGCATCAACACCACGTTTCCCATCTTAGAGACTAAAACTTTCTTTTGCCTTCTGAGATTTCAGTTAAAAAACAACAAGACCTTCAGCTTCAACTCTTCATTTACTGTCAGTTTATGTTTGGGAGAGGAAATCATTTCAATATTTTTAACTTAAACAAATTCTAAAGCTGTGAAGCAACACTAATCTGAAAGTTTTAAAATAAATTTAAGGGAGCATTACTTGAGGTGTTTTCTGTTTTTCTGACAGAAAATACTGCTTTGATGCACTTTACAAAAGCAGTTAAGCCGAATGCTAGAGGCAGACTTAAAGCCAGATCCCAGTTAATAAACAATGCAGCTAATTACAGCTTATTAAATAGGTTAAAATGCCTTTAGCCAAAGAAGACTTAATGAATGAACGACTCGCAGCATTTATCAGTCCTGGATCAGCAAGTAGGGACAGATGAAAAGAAAACTCCTCTTTAAGAAACCTCAACTAGAACCAGGTTCAATGTAAATTAGCCTCCTTTTACTTTGTGGATTAAAGAAGACACAAAATTAAATGAAGAATTATTGTTAGTGTGGATTTAGCTACAACATTATATCTAGGAGAGAAAGAGCACTGCAAAAACGATCTAGAAATAAGTCAAAATGTCTTAAATAAAGGGCACTTACCCTTAATTTGACCAGAAAAATAAGAGGATTTGCCGATAGAATGAGGATTTTTACTCTTAGAATAAGGAAATTAGATGATATACACTTGAAATAAGACAATGAAACAGGGTTTTTCCTTATTTTAAATGTAAATTGTCTTGTTCCAATGGCAAATAGTTTCACTTACCTCCTCAATTCAACAAAAATCGCACTTGTTTTAGGAAAAAATTACTTATCTAGATTAAGATTTTTTCCAGTGAGCTAAGCAGATACTGTAGATTTCTACCATGTAGTATTTACCTGAAGTTCAGCTTGTGCCAGGGCAGTCTATGAAATGTGTTCACAGTCTGTTAGATGCAGAGATGGGAAGTAACGAAGTACAAATACTTCGTTACTGTACTCAAGTAGATTTTTCTGATATTTTTACTTTACTTTACTACTTATTTTTATGGCGACTTTTTACTTCTACTCCTTACATTTTTACACAAATATCTGTACTTTCTACTCCTTACATTTTAAAAACTTGGCTCGTTACTTTAGTTTTGAATCATTTCAATGGAGTTACCGTTATTATTTTTCACGTCATCAATACCAAATTCAATCTAATTGGATGGGAATCTACGTTGCATTTGACGCACCACTACAAGATGAATCAACAGATTCGGCAGTATTCATTGGCGGCAAATCATTGCAGCTTGGTGGCGGTGGCGTTAGCATAGTAGCATGGACGACGAGATGATTGAAAATGAACACAACGGAGATCTAGTCCTATTGGCAGACATCCATTTAAAATGTAGGCAACGTCATGAAAAAAGTGGTTTCTACTTTTACTTTTATACTTTAAGTAAATTTACAAGCCTGTACTTTGTTACTTTTACTTGAGTAAAGAAGTTTAATCAGTACTTCCACTTTTACCAGAGTATTTTTTAACACAAGTATCTGTACTTTTACTCAAGTACGGACAGTGAGTACTTTTGCCATCTCTGGTTAGATGTCATCAGTGAAGTTTGTCTGCGTGATCTTGTTTGTGTGTGTCTGAAGATGGGAAATTATAGGGTATCCATTGTCCATCTTCAGGATTCATCATTGGTACATTTTTACATATAAGGCAACTCTTGGTCTTCTTCTGGTACATCTGTGTGATGCAATAACACCAAACAGCACAAAGATAGATTCTTTCTTACACCTAAAACCTTCACATTCACGTTCAAAGTCTTCATAATGTTATTTATACAACATTTTTTGAAATCTTTATTTTTTCTGCCGATTCCTGCCTTCAAAAAAGGATGTCTCATCTCAGTAAAGAACCTGATTAAATAAAGCTATTATAGAAAATACATCAAAAAGTGACACTGTTTTGTAATTCAATAAGTCATCATGATAAAGAGAAAGTTTGCTTTTTATATCATTCAAACAATGATGGTACAGAATCAGCTACTATAACTTCTGAAATGGGACAGCAAATAAAAGGGAACATTTAATAAAATAATTCAGGTGAGATTGGCCTAATATACGTATTAATATATTGTTAATATATTATGCGGCTCACTAACTAACCCTTTCTGCAAACAAGAAGCCTGGGTTTGTATCCCAGCTGGGGGGGATGAGCTGCCAGTGTGGGTCTTTAGGCAAGACCCTTCATGCTAATGCTTGCTTTAGGGGAATGGCGGCCTAGTGGTTAGGGCATTGCACTTGGAATCCTGATGTTCTGAGTTCAAGCCCCTCTTCCACAGACTGCCACTCTGGGTCCCTGAGCAAAGACCCTTAACCCCACACTGCTGCCCTGCTGCACAATGGCAGCCCGCTGCTCCCCAGGGGGATGGGTTAAATTTAGAGAGTTCATTTCATTGCACTGTTCTTTTGACAGTGTAATGACAAAAAAAAAAAGCTGGGAAAAAAAAAAACTGGAAGCAAATATAATTCATGGAAGACCAATTGACGATCACCTCATGTGTCTTATTGAATAAAGAAATTATAATGAAACTGATAAGCAAAAATCCCAGAGCTACACAAAGGGACCTTACTCATTACCTCCAGAGATGGGACTAAAAAACAAATGCTACTATAAGTAACACACTATGTCAAGAGGAACTCACATTGTACAATGCCAGACATGTCCCTCTGTTTAAGCCATTACATGTCCAGGCCTGTCTGAACTATGACAGAGGGCATATGGATTACCCAGGAGAGGTTTGAAATATGAAGAGGTAAGATCAACCCATAATAGAGCTTTTTAGCACATACTCTGCCCCAAACACACTGTAAAGCATGAGGGGGGAAAAGGGAGGCTTTGGGACTGATTTTCTGTAAAGGGGACAAAAGGGCTAATCTGTGTTAAGGTAAAAAAAATAATGGGGCCATGCATGGTGAGAGTTTAAGTCCAGATTTCCTTCCACCAGTGAGAGCAGTGAATATGGAACATGGCTGGGTCTTCTAAAATGACAATTATCTCAAACACCCTGCTTGGAAAACAAAGGAGTGGCCTCAGTAAAAAGCTTTGTAAGGTCCTGGGATGGCCAAGCCAGTCTCCAGACCTTATAGAACATACGTGGAGGGAGTGGATACTGTGTTGCCAAGCAACAGCCCTAAAATATAACTACTCTAGAGGAGATCTGCATGGAGGAACAGACAAAAATACATTGTGTGCAAACTTGATGAAGACTGACTGGAAACATTTGACTTCTGCCATTGCCAGTAAAGCTCATGCTGTAAAGTATTGAGATAAACTTTTGTCATTATCCAAATATCATTTCGGCAATTTCCAAAAACCTTCCCTGGATATAGTTTTTCATTATTTTTATTTTTTCTCTCAAGGTTAAAGTGAACCTATTGTAAAAATTACAGACCCCTATCATCTTTCAAATTAGGAGAACTTTCACAATTAGTGGTTGCCTACATGTTTTTGCCCTACTGTATTAATAACAACATCCATAAATGTTCTGCTGTTTATCCTTGATTTATTTCTTTTCAATTTTCCAAGTTTTCCTAAAATTATTACGTATGTGAGGGATGGAAACCAAAGTCATAATCCTTGTTTTTGCATTAAACTACACTGATAATATTCTTTCTCATTAATCTTTAATGTAGCTGTTGGCAGATTTTGCTTACCTCATCTATAAAATAAAACAAGATGAAAAATGTTATTAGGTATTCATTGGCTGTAGAAAGTGGTCAGTATTTTATTTTCTCAGCTGGGAATATTTGCAAAAAGATCCATGAATCTATAAAAAGAAATTAAGATGAAAATGTGTTTGTCGTCGTTGTCGTGAGCAGAATGCCTGCCAAGAATTCTCATTGAATTTCTAACCTGAGAAAGTGCTGACTGTG
This sequence comes from Cyprinodon tularosa, assembly GCF_016077235.1. Classification (NCBI taxonomy): domain Eukaryota; kingdom Metazoa; phylum Chordata; class Actinopteri; order Cyprinodontiformes; family Cyprinodontidae; genus Cyprinodon; species Cyprinodon tularosa. The sequence goes on from NW_024039193.1 coordinate 1,723,619, forward strand.
GTCTAGTCCAGGCTTCGCTTTTACTTGTCAGCTTTTCTATTATCTTTTATCGAACCTATAACTAGACCAGGAAAAAAAGAATTGGTCTAAAATGGATGATATAATTTTTCATGAAATAAGGATAAAAAAAAAATTGATGAATCAGATTTTCTTATTAAAAACATTTTATCAATAGCAACTCATAAACAGAAATAGTGCATAAAATGTGCAGCACTGAAACTTCAACATGACATAACTATCCTCCGCTGTACTTTTCCTTGAGTCAACTTTATGTTAATAGTAGTAGCCTCCAACGTCTGCTTCATTCTGACTTCATCTTCTCTTTAGACCCCCCACAGTGCTTCTTGCCAATGCTTTCATCATTTCAGAAAATAGGGACGAGATAATACACTGAAGAAGTAAAATTATACTGGCATGTTAATCAGCGCTCTCTCTCGGACAAAACAGTTTAGTTCCATGCAGTGAAAAACAATAATAATGGCTTGTATACTATTTTTTTTCTTTTGCTTTAGAGTGGTTTCCTATTGGGGCAGGAATACGCAAATACAACAGTCCCTTGAATTCTAAGGACCTGTTTATGCATAGTGTTCCTGTATATTGATACTCAAACCTAGAATTCTGCAGCAGACTGTAGCCGTGTTTATACTGGGCGTTACCATGACTACAGAGGAAACAGCCTATGAGTCACAGCGGCAGGCTGACAGGCAGGGAGCCTTGTGTAAAGTTTGGAGAGTTCAGGTGTAAGGAGTTTGTATCTGTTCTGCTCAGAAATCTGAGGGAGTTTACCCAAACAAGTCATTACGAGCACCGTGAAAGTAGTTTGAAACAGAACCTCTGCTCTGACCTAAAACATCTCTCCCACAATGATAAAAAAAATAAACTAAATACCAAACTTGGTTTAGGGTTTACATTTGCCAGTCAATGAGCGGTTTAATCTTATCAAGGAAGTATTGCCCTTGTTTAAATTTTTATGATTATCAATTCGGCTATCAAGGACTTCCTATATATAGCGTTAACATAAATAAAAAAAAATGTATGTACTTGCTCTACTGAATAAATGTGAACGCTTCTTAGAAAGCTGAGTTTTAATGGGTTGCTTCTGTCAGTCATGATTGTGATAACAGAATGTCCAAAAAGACATTAGAAATTTGCCTAATTCTCAGAATGATGAGCAGCCACATGTAGGAAAATGTACGCCATGGAGAAGTGAAAACACCACTCAGTGAGTCATACTGTAGAAATCCGCTGGGTTTCCTTAGAAAACCTTTTAAGATATTTACTTAAACTGACTACATGCTTTGATAAGTAGGATCGATTGAAATGTATGAACTTGATTTAGAATCTGTCTGTATGATTGGACTGAAATTATATTTTGTCTATTGTAAAGTGGCTTGACATGGCGTGTTGTGAATTGGGGTTATATAAATAAACAAAGATGAATTTGAAAAGCTGTTACAAAGCCATAAGCCCATTTTTTCCACTTAAGACATTTTTTTTTTCATTTTCCCTGGAGTGGATGACCCAGGATATTCACCACAAAGTTACAGCATGTAGTTACCCGACAAAATAGAAAGAAAAAAAAAACAAAGAACTCCATCTAATTATATTCTTTATGCTTCTCTTTGTCTATTTAATGCCAAAGTTCAAAGTTAACAGCACAATTGAAAAAAGACAGATCTTATGGAGCCTATTTAGGAAAGTTGCTGGACAAAAAGAAAGAGAAAGAAAATCATGACTTATTATCAGGTCCTACTGATAGGGTGTAAAGTTAATAAGCTGACATAGAACAGTTTTAGTGCCAAAATGAAAGAAAAACCTCAACAAACAATAGGCCTCAAGAAAGGGAAAAAAAAACATTGGTCCAGAACTCTAGTGGATGCAACTGTTAGGTGGGATAATTACACAGCTGTGCATAACTGAATATTGGCTACATTTAATGAAATAGAACAGCATCATAAAGAAAACTGGATTACATTCTCACACAGTACATATATATATATAGAGAGAAAAAAGAAACTTTAGGTAAGAGATGTATAATAATTGGGCACTGATGTTTACCGCTGATGCATTGACAGTCATGTTTTTGTGTATTACTTATTTCAAAAAGACAATTTGTAAACACATTAATCTTAATAAAAGAAGATATGCTTTTCAATAGATGTAGCTACATCTGATTTCCATCAGAAATCTCTGGCCAGGTTACAAGATTAACATGCATTCAAATCTAATCACTTTACATCCATTTATACAAAATTTTAATCTACTATTTAGAACTCATATGAATCAAGACACTTTGAAATGGACCTAAAGAAGAAATCTGCTCAGGAACGGATCGTTTTATTGACGATATGATCTCTAAAATGTTACTCTCTAAATATTTTGTTGCATTTGTTTGCCTATATAGATATAGGTCAATAAAGCATACGGTATATTGCAACACAATTTTTATTATAAAGTTTAGTTTCAGTGTTGTCAAGATTAATTTAAATTAACACAATAAATTGAAAACAATAGTGGTAATTGTGTATAAACTACTTTTTGGGGACTTTCAAAGACCGTTAGAGACGTTTTGTAAGCACTATGAACATAAAAGGAGAACAAATTAATGTGAAAATCTGGAAAAATATTTATATGATTCTGAAACAGCGTAAACAATCCGAGGGAGAGGATAATGTTGCTTGAAAAGGACAGGAAGAAACAAAGAATCCATTCAAATGACTGCATATACAGTGTGACTTTCAGTGCATTGTGTGGTTAAGGATACTGTTGATAAGAAAATAAATACTGCCCCCTGGTGGTAAGAAGATTATGAGACAGAAGGGAAGTATTTCTTTTTGTGAAACAGCAGTAAAGTCTTTACAGATTTTCTTATCCAGTCAATTATAAATATGATTGCATCTCCTTAAAGCAAAATATGGTGTAAAAAAGTATTCCTGTTGTAAAATAATAATAATAAAAAACTGTAGTTTTGTAATAACCACTGAATGGTGAGTTGAATAGACTACTCAGTGGGTAGCACTGCTGCCTTGCAGCAAGAAGGTTCCAGGTTCAAATCCTGACCAGGGGTCTTTCTATATGGAGTTTGCATGTTCTCCCTGAGCATGTGTGGGTTCTCTCCAGGTACTCCGGCTTCCTCCCACAGTCCAAAAACGTGACTGTTAGCTTAATTGGCTTCTCTAAATTCTCCTTGGTTTTTAGTGTGTGTGTCCTGTTTGACTCTGTGTTGCCATGCTATGGACTGGCAACCTGTCGAGGGTGTATCCCACCTGTCGCCTGCAGACAGCTGGAGATAGGCACCAGGACCCCTTGTGAGCCTGCTTGCACTGCAAAAAATCTAAATCTAGATAAGTCTTTTTTTTTTTAATAAGTGCATTTGTTCTTGAATTGAGGAGGTAAAAGAGACATTTTGCCAATGGAACAAGACAATCTACACTTAAAATAAGAAAACACAATTGGATTGTCTTATTTCAAGTGCATATTATCTAATTATCTTATTTTAAGAGTAAAAATACTCATTCCATTGGCAAACTATCTAATTTACCTACTCAAATTAAGGATGAATACACTTAATTTAAGAAAATTTTACTTATTTTCTAGATCGTTTTTGCAGTGTGGGATGAGTGTGATGGAGAATGGATGGATAGTAAGTTGAATGCCTCCACTTTAATCTTGTCATCACCTAAACCTCACTAATAATTCATCAGCTGTATCCCCCAATGATCACAGACCTGCTTACTCTCTTCATCATACTCTAGATCTACTGTTAGCATAAAGCAAACAGAGTGAACATTTAATGTCTCTCCTATCTAAACTACTTTTGAAAATAGTGGTCAGGCAAAATAGAGTTTTAACTGTAATGAAAGCAATTGAAAAGTGTATACCCCTAAGCAAGAAGCAAAGCACAGTTAAAACAGAAGGACCTTTTTTAATTTGCTGTTGTCTGGCCTACTTCAAATAAAAACCCGACATCAAGAAAACGGAACAAGAAGAAGTTGTCGCATTCGGGAGCCTTACTTCCACCCACATCTAATATTTGGAACATTTGTATTACTGAGATGGAGCCACTTGATACCCAACAGAAACAGAGCCCCTCATATGTTTTTTTTTTCCAGTGATACAACAACAGAAAAGCCAAGACCAACACTGATTCCAGGTCTGAAACTGTACAGTCAATAAATGTGAGGACGGAGCAAAAAGATGATTTTTAAATGCAAAAACAGGATGTAACGAATGTACAGTTAATTGTCAAAATATTGTTTGATATGTTTATCGATCAGTAAAAGTTAAGTTAATTTTGTGTTAATAGTCATTTGAACTCATCTTACCACTGCACTGCCCTCAAAAAAACAAACACGGTCGTAAAATGTCCAGACAATTTCATTGTGCTTCGTTCATACAAGTTTATTTGTCGGTTGAATGCATTGGATAGCATTATGTTACTAACTAGCACTAACTATAATGGTGTGTAATCTTTCTGTACTTTAGAAACACTGGAACCCTTAGCAAAAAGTAGTATACTTGAAGTAAATTCTATTAAGAATACTTAAGTATAAGTATAAGTTTAGAAAGTATACCGAACAATGTGCTTTTGGTGTACTTGAAGTATTACTAAAGTAATACTTCTTCGAACTGAATTGGGACATTTTTAAGTCTACCAAAGTATAATTAAAGTATACTTTAGTACAATAAAGTAAACAATAGTATAGTCAAGTACACTTGATTATACTATTGTTAAGTATATGTAATATAGTTTAGAATAAGTAAACTCTAAGTGCACTGCCTGATTTTAAGTATGAAGTTAATGCACTTTTAGTATACTTGAATAAACTACTTTTTGCTAAGGGAAGGGCTACCTCCTAATACAGTGATTCCCAACCAGGGTTATGTCTACCCCTAGTGGTCCCTGAATGTATTGCAAGGGGTACAACAAAATATTTTATTTCTTAGGTAGTAAAATAAAATAGGACTGGGGTCTGTTTGACTTTCTAAAAAAAAGGAAACAAGCTTTTATCAACCAAGAAGTATTTTCTTCTTATATGTTTGAGTTCACCTTCTGCTGTGACACACATCCAAAGCAAGCAGAGGCACAGACTGGATGTAGAGAACAGCCTGGGATCAGCTGTTTTTCCACACTGAGCTATGAGAGCTCATCAAAGCAGCTCAGATGTCTGGATGAAAACAAAGTAAAACTTATTAAGTCAGGCTGAGAACAGTTTTTGTTCTTTGTTTTTTTTTTCAGATTCATCCAGTTTAAATGTGGTTATAAGGGAGTTACTCAGATGAGCTCCAGTTTTATAAATAGAAGTTTAAAATGTTTTTAATTTTGTATTTATTTCGATTCCTTTCTAACTTCCAGGCAACATATTTATGATTTTTTTGTGTGTGTGTGTGATGGAAAGAATAAAATGCCTAAGAATTAAATGCTTAAGTTAAAAGATTAACTAAAATAGTTTTTATTTCATAATCAGTTATTGTACAATACGCTTTTGGACAATAATCAATACTTTTGACTGAGAGGGGGACTCGTGGTAAGACCAAATACACAACGGGGTATACATGACAAAAAAATGCATCTTTGTTTCCTTTTTATAGTGTTCTTTTTAGAATACGTGTCTATCTCTCCATCCGTCTGTCTGTCTGTAAGTTTTGCATATAAAATTAAATATCATTCTGTTTCATTAAATGTATTATGAGATATTTTATAGAAAATAAAAATATTTTATAAACAGATATTTTATTGTTTTATGTTTATGTTTTCTGAGGTTTACACATAGAAATCCTGAATAAGGGTGATATAAAAATATGTTGGTTGATTGGTTAAGAATATGCCACTAACTTCAGGCGATCATTAGACACCTAAAATATCAACGCTTGCGACGCATCAACATCAAGGCCCAAAGGAGCTTGACGTCATTTTAAGTCGCCCGGTAGCGGTAGTTTTTCGGGTCACCGTTTGGAGGACAGCTAAAATGGCCCTGCAGGTGGTCCGGTTCCTCTTCCCAGCAGGAGCAGCAGCTGTTAGAACGGGGAGCGTCGTACAAAAGGTAAACCGGAGAATGGAGTTCATTTCGGTCGGTTCCGGCTCAGTTAGCTGTTCCAAATGACAAGGACAGGCTAACAGCGTTAGCTTGTTCTCTGCTAGTTTCTGGCTCGGGTCAGAGCATGACACCGCTGAGCGGAATTGTTTTGCTTTTAGCTGCGCTCCAGCGGTGGATTATTCCAGCATTCTGCGGACAGATCAGGGCTGGTTTGGTGGAAGGTCAGTCAGAGCACCTGGTCCAGATGTTTCTGCAAACTGTCTGGCGTTTAACTGTCGTGCTTTAACTTTAAATCCATTCAAGTCGTTCAAAACACAGAAAAGTTCAGATAAAAATCAAAGAACGTTTCAATGAGTTAAACCCGCGGAGGTGGTTTTAATTTTGTGCAAAATGTTTTGTGCAAAATGTTTTTGCAGAATCATAAATTCTATTCTAAACTATTGTGACCTTTTTATTTAAGGCTTTTTATTGTGACCTGGATAGAAATGAGTTCTCTTAGTCCTGCTGGATATATTGATGGAGCCACTGTTAAAGAGCAAAACCTCATGAAAACTGTCATGACTTTCAGAAAACAAAGAACTGTGTGACATTTGATAACATAAAATTTAGATTTAGGTCCATTTTAGTATAGACAGAGCAATAGATTAGTTATACTGGAACACATTGTGAGGTTGTCAAAGTGAAAACATCTCATCAGTGGACCTCCTCAGCAGGTAAGGAGGTGCAACATGTGTGAGATGTGTTAGAGCAACATTGTTGTCAGTAACAGCACTCAGGTTTGTCTTGTTGACTTTTTTTTAAAGCTTTACTGTTTTTTTTTTTATTCAACAGTTGCAGAATAATCTACAGAACTAGAGATGCTTATCTAAACCTTTCCTCTGTCAGAATATTGCACAGTTTAAATGTTGCAAAAATCTCTTTTTTTGGTCTTTCATTGTTAAAATTAATTAATTTAATATTAGGTTTAATTCAACAACTACTTAATGGTAAAAAACATTGAACTTGAATGGTGCATAATGGCTTCCAATGCCAAATATAGCTACTCAACATTTTTTTAATGAAGGAATAGAGGAATAGTCATGGTTAATGCATCAAATCATAGATCCCTAGCATTTTATTTGGTTAAAATAACCTCCTGAATATGACTCGAAAGTTTGATTCTTCATTTTGTTTAGGACATCACTCTTGGAAGAGATTGTTTTAAGGAACAGTAGTGTTTTGATGGTCTTTTTTCATTCTTTTCCTAGAACCCCCACTTATAATTCTGCAGGAACCAAGAGCTAACTAGATTTCAAAGGGAGATATTTTACATTTAAACCACATGACTGGTAGCACTGCGGTACTATAGGTATCTTTTTTTTTTTATATTTATTTATGTTTGTGTTAAGATGCCCAACACCTTAGAGAGGGTTTTTGTTCATCAGTATTTCTTTTTGTGCCACTGCAGACATCTAAGATCTGATCACAGACAAACAGCCCCTGGCTGTTGTTGTTTTCTGCACAATATCAGGGAAGCATTAAATTGGAAAACAGTTACTATCAGTGAAGATATACCAATAAAACCTATACACCAGCAGAGTTTCCTTCAATATAATATCTGATCAAAGTTTACAGAAAAACAGCTCCTTGTAGTTCTTATCAGCAGACGTTACTGGAAAAATAAAAGAAATGTAAGTATGTAATATATTTTCTTGATAGAAGTTAATTTCCCCTTGATTTAATTTGGTAGATCTGATCGTTTGCTAATAGAATAAGATGAATTGCATTTAAAATGAGAAAAAGACTTCTACATAGTCTTATTTTACTGCATGATATAAAATTGTCTTATTTTTATCCGTTCCACTGGTAGATGATCAGATTTTCTTAGTCTGCAGAAGAGGATGCAGATGGTGTTCCTGGGTGTTCTTCATTTTGATGCATTATTTGTGAAATGATCTCCAGAGGTTCTAGAGTATTTCAAAGACCTGAGCTGGTTTTCTTTATCAGTTGGTTTGGTTACAAAGCCGCTATTTCTGACATTTTGAATTGTAAAAGCTTCCTGAATGGGAAGCGAAATGTCTCCAAACCTGGAAACAAAGTCTAGGGATTTTTGTTTTTAACTTTTGTGGAATGAAATTGACTGGATGACTGAGAGTCTTCACTAGCATGTTGGTTGGGCTTCTTTAAGTAATTGCTATGATGGTGTTACCCCAGCAGATGATGGCAAAAGACATCACCCTCTCCACAGTCGATTTATAGAAGATCTGTAGCATCTTGCTGTAAACACTGACCTAGATTGACGAAGCAGTAAATCTGTGTCAAACGATAAGAACTAGAACTAAACTCTGAGTCTGTGTGATGCAGGCGGGGATCCATACCAGCTTGGTGAGAAACCTGCGGTATGGCTGGTGGGCCTACGCTCTGGGTGAGAGGACGACCCCGCGGTTAAAGCAGTACAGCAAAATCATCACCGTGGACGGCAACCTGGCCTCAGGGAAAGGGGCGCTGGCTCAGAAGCTGGCTGACAAACTGGGTAATAAGAAGAACAACAACAGAACGATGTGAAGCTTTCTCAGCAGGATGAGAAGCTGATTATAATTAAACCCGTTTCCACAGGGTTGCTCTACATGCCTGAGGCTGACACCTTCTACCTGGATAAGATGACCGGGGAGACCGAGCACCTCCCTCTGGACTTTAACGGCATGTGCAGCCTGGAAAAGTTCTACACAGACCCTAAAGCTGCTGATGGGAACAGCTACAGGCTGCAGCTGTGGATGTACATCATGAGGCTGCTGCAGTATTCTGACGCCATCGAGCATCTGCTCACCACAGGTACCACCCATACACCCACATTTCTCTAACGGACGGTGAGGGGAGTGAAGCACTGATTTCCATCTGGATCTTCTGTTTGTAAGGCCAAGGAGTGGTCCTGGAGCGCTCTCCTTTCAGTGACATGGTCTTCCTGGATGCCATGTTCAAACAGGGCTACATCAGGAAGGAATGTAAGTAGCTGGAAACAAATGAACCGCCTTGCTGTGAAATCTCCTATTTTAGCCAAGTTTGATTAAACAAAATTGTGTTGCCGTCACGTCTGCAGGTGTGGAGCACTACAATGAAATCAAAAACATCAGCATCTGCGAGTTCCTCCCTCCTCACCTCGTCATATATGTCGACCAACCAGCAGAGGAAGTTCAGAAGAAGCTCAAACAGAGTGGAAAGGTATGGCTGCTAGCCAGCATTAGGAAGGCTGAGGCTGGGGGGGGCTTACCGTGTGTTTACACTAAATAGGGCGGGTAGCACTAATCCCCGTTTGTCAGGGGTTTCCCGCTGCTGTTTCTAGTGAAGGTTAATGTAAGCATCGAATTGCATGTATCAGAACAGAAAATTAAAAACTAATGTAGATATTATTTATAGAACTGTTAGGATACAGTCCATTAAAAAAAATTTAGTTGAGTAATATTCATTAGAACACTTTTACTTTTCCTTTTAAAGGAGAAGTCTGGTCATCAAGGAATTATTGCATCACTACAATTATTTCAAAATGCCCGCAACATACTAGCATGTATCATCAACTACTTCTGCGTATGGTTTATCTACCACCGCACAACAAAATCCCAAATGCACGAGTGGAGAAAACTGCTCTCCGCGCAGCCAGCTCCTCCTACACGTGCTTGGGATCATGCTGGGAAACTCACCGCAAGCACGATTTTTATCCAGTGGTCACTCTTGAGGATGGCTGAGCTCTCGAAAGAGCTCTGACTGATTTTCTCCCCGCTCGAAGGAAAATGTGTTTTGACAGGTTGGGTGGAGAAAAACCTCTTCTGTAAGCCTCCTCCTGATTGGGCCTTGCAGACACGATCACACGGGAGGTAGTGTCAGGATTTCCAGGGGACTTCACTATTAAAATTCACCAGAGCTACAGTTAAACTGACATTGCCCAGCTGCATGACAGTTGGATGTTGGAATACATTGGGTAAAATCACCTTTCCGATTCCTGATCCTCCACGGATGGGTTCGTTGTTTGATTGCCAACTTCAATAGGGAGGATTTGCCATCGAATTTCTGTCCAGAAAAAAAACACGTAATTTTTAGCCAACATTTGGAAGAAGAATGTTTTCAAGATGACTTGGATAATAGCGCGTTGTGACAAACACCAGATACAGCACTGGGACTTGATCAACAGCCGATACCGCACCGTGACGCCACAAACCAGTAGGTGGCAGTAGTGTTCTTTGACAAACATGGATGCCTCCAGTAAAGTAGCCTTGTGAGACCATCCTGATCTCGCGAGCTTTCAAGGTTTCACTCGCAGATCAGTCTGGAGACTCTCCGTTAAAGAAAATTTGGAGCAGTTCACCAAACGAACGGTTAGTTAGCGGGTTAAAGTGTGACGCAACGAGAAGCGTGACAGTTCAGTCTAAAGAACATGGCGGCTTCAGTCGATGAAACTAGCGTTAGCGTGGCTATCGAGCAAGTTTTATCGGAATTACAGAGTATTTCTTCACTGAAAGAAGAGCAAAACACTGCTCTGGAGGCTTTTCTCAGAGAAAAAGATGTTTTTGCTCTTCTCCCGACTGGTTTCGGCAAGAGTAGCCTGGCTTGTGGTTGTGTTTTCGTCGTCGCTCTGTTAGTACGTCATATGCTTCGTTGATCTCATTGGTTTATTTAGCCAGTCTATCACCAACATAGGCCAATCAGCTAACCAGTATTTTCGCCCCTTCCCAAAATTACTTCAACGGAAGGTTTCCAGAATGATATGTGGAGCAAATCCATCTGGCGGAGTCAGGTTATCAGTAAAGCACATTCAAATTAAAATTACTCTTAATTAAAAACACTTATCACTTATTGAGCAGTATGTAATAATTTCAGAAGTTTGAACTCTGAATATGACCAGACTTTTCCTTTAAATAAAAAAAGAAAACAATGCACCAATATTCTCTTGGCTGTTTATATAAACCTAGTGTGGTGTAACCGCTTTCTGTACGGTTGTATGATGACAGCCGCTGCAGGAGGTTAGATCACAGCTGGGATGCAGTGACTTATCAAAGCAGCCAGCCCAGGTTCAGAACGTTTAGAGGATAACTGTTACGGTTCTGTCTGGTTTCCCTTTAATGTTTTTGTGCTGGTAATAAAAATGTATATTTGTTCATGATGCCTAACTGATTTAAAGTTTAATCCAAGGTGGATTAAATATCCTGCAACTGTACTTAAGAGAGAGATGAGCAAAAAGGTTTGTAGCTAAGGGTAATATTTAGAAATATGTAAATTAATTCATAAGCAAATTCTAATAAATGTAAGAAGGTTTTCTGGGCAGATTCTTACATTTGAAAAAATAAAATGAAATGGCATAATTATAATAAAGTATGTGTAAGAACAGGGTGAAGAACTCTGACAGGGCTGCAGCAGAACCAGCCTGAGAACGGTTGGTTCTGGAGGGAGTGCAGGATTAGAGGTTGTTTAAATTCTAACAGCAGAACTATGGAGGTAAAAATGCATGTTTAGTTTATTCTCATAGTTCAGCAACTAGTCATTAGAAATGGAGAGCTAGGTAATAGAAGGGCCAGGTAAGTGCAGGCGTTTCCTTCTCCTTTCGTCAGGATTGGTCAGTAACAGTTCGGTTGGTACCCAGTCCACTGGGTTTTACTGAGAGCCCGGGGAGAAGATCTTATTCTTATTCACGTCACGGCTTTAGTCGGAGCTTTTTGGACCAGCTGGAGGCTCTTTGGAGATGGAGTCAGAATGATGAATCACTCTGAGGCAGGATTATTCTAATGTCGGCACAGCTACACATGGGGAGGGGAGAAGGTCCTTCAGAGTTTACCCACTGGGATTATGGGATGGTCTTAAACTTGAAATGACAGAACACCAAGTGACTCTGTGTAAAGTCACAAATCCCGCTAAAATAAACGTTATTTTATTTTATTTTTTTTAGAAATGATGATGCTTTTGGTTAAAATGTTTTGATTAGCGTGGTTCAGGAAAGATGGACTTGTTTTGAACAACTCTTTATGCATTATTTCAGTCCTACCTGCAGAATGTGCCACTGCAGTATTTGAAGAGCATAGAGGACTCCTACAAAAAGTCTTTCCTCCCTATGATCAGGTATGTGAACGCAGAGACATGTCTCACCCAGAGACGTGCCTTTTTTTTTATAACAAACCTTAAACCGTGTCACCTCCAGAGAAACCTCAGAGCTGCTGGCTTACGACGCGACTCAGGCCCAAGACATGGAGAGGGTGAGAAAGTGGCGGACAGTCGCTGAGGGAATGCTGCCAGGATGTAACTTTCTTTTAAAAGACATGTTGACCTTCATGTTGTCCCCAGGTGGCCGAGGACATCGAGTACCTGCAGTTTGAAAAGGGGCCGTGGCTGGAGCAGGATGACGTCAGCTACCATCACATGAGGATGCTGTGAGTTCCTCAGCTTCGGCTCTCTGATGAAACGCACGCAGCGTTTGGGTTTCAGCACCTTCATGTCCGTCTGTCTTTCAGGGTGGAAGACAAACAAAGGGTGTCAATGCTGACCCACATACCCCGGTTCCTGCCTGAGATCACCATGGGAGCTCACGACTATGACGAGAAATACTACGCTTATAAAGCGGTAAGCTATGACCTGTTTGAGGCTCTGGTTTAAGCCTGGCTTTAAATAAAACGTTTGGTCAGTAAGTAATGATCAATGGATCATTATTTAGACTTAAAACTAATACATTTTGCGGTTGCTTCTGGTATCTCTGACTCTGTGTTGGACTCTGGTCAATCTTATTGCTAATAAATGACAGTATTAGCACCGTCATTAATGGCCAAAATGTCATGTTGGTAAATAAAACCAGCGTCTTCTGGAGTTTCCCTTTATCTGTTTCCAAAACCATGAAAATAATCCAAAAGAAATGTTTGGTATGTTGACTATATTTCTAGGGCTGGGCGATAATTCAATAACGATATATATCGATCGATAGACGTGTGGCGCAATAGAAAAAAAAGAGTCGATAAAAGTTCGATTAAAATTTATTTGTTATTTTTATTTTGGTCACTTTTCTGGTCACTTTAGTTTATTCTTTGTCAGTATTTAATATCATAACTCAGGTCTCTTAAGTTATTTTTCTTTAAAACAATTCTGTTATGGTTAAAAAAGTTGATTAAATAAAGATTTATTTAGAAGTCTGTGTTAATTAATTAAATCATTAATGCACATAAAATATGGTTTCAAATTTTTTCAATAATTATCGATATCGATCAATATGTATTTTTTTTTTATCGATAAGCTTTTTTTCTATATCGCCCAGCCCTATATATTTCCCCTTTCTATTTTCTGAAGGACAAAATGTAACTAAATTATGCGAGTCGTTTACCTTTTAATCACATGACTGCTTCTTCATAGTTTGACAGGAAAAGAGTGACCATTTGACTCAGTGGGGTCTCTGAGACCCTCCACAAGCAGGATGTGGATGGAAAATTCATTACCGTATTTTCACGACCATAAGGCGCACCGGACTAAAAGGCGCACTCTCAGTTATGTGTCCCATTTCTGTATTTAACACACACATAAGGCGCACCGGACTATAGGGCGCGTTTTTTATATACAGGTACATGTCCTCTACTACCTTTAAATACCTCTACTGCGTATTTAAAAATACAGCGGGGGCAAAACTGAGTATGACTGTGCTTTATTCATGTATTTATTACAAAGTATTAATCAAACCTGGCAGCTGGCCGTGAGACAGACACATCGCAGATGACACAGCGCTGTGATCACTCCTAAATTAACTTAAAATCCTGAAACCTGCCGACGGAATATGTTCGCTTTTATTACCGGTATCCTGGTGCCTGCAGCTAAAATTATTTAGATGAAAAACACCTGCCAGCAGCCGCGGTGAACGAAAGGATTTCTCCTGTCGGTGCACCGCTGGTATGTGGGGGTCTGAGCGCCTCCGACAGAAATAGATAATCTGGATGAACTGACTGCAATTATTAAGTTTTCAGGTGGACTTTCTCACTTAAAAACATATTTATACTTATTTATTCCCACTGATCACAGCAAATATAGCTGCAAGATTTAGATTATTTAGATGAAAAAACACCTGCCAGCCACCGCGGTGAAGCGGAGGAGACGCGCTCAGAGGCTGCCATTGAATTAAGCTTTCAGGGAGAAAAATACAGCGGGAGCAAACCTGAGTATGATTGTGCTTTATTCATGTATTTATTACAAAGTATTAATCAAACCCATCAAAGTCATCATCCTCTGTTATCCTCAGCATTCCTCTGAATTAAACAGCTGCGCTAAATCAGACATGCCAGTTTCCCCTTCTTCGCTGTCAGAGTCATTTTCCGTGCAGCGCAGCTCCTCAGAAATAATGCCGGCTTTTGCGAAAGCTTGAACAACAGAGCCAGCAGACACAGTCCATCTACAATCCATCCGCAAACGGTGGCGTAACTTGCCCGGCGCTGCCTTCCATTTATCCTGAAACTGTGGTCTCCGTCTGTCATCCATCGCTCCCACGCCGCTCGCAGCCTTACTGTGAACGGCCGCTTCAAACCGATGTCGAGCAGTGGAAGTTCCTTTGTCAGACCCCCCGGGATAACGGCGAGCACAGCGTTCATTTGATTCACCTTTTTTTCACATCGGCTGTGAGATGGGCACGCAGTGATGGTGATGGTGCGTGGAAAAAAGCACCTGGTCTCCTCACATACACCTGTCTCAGCCACGCTTTCATCATCTCCTCATCCATCCACCCAGCCTTTTCATTTGCGTTAATATCATATGTCATCAGAGCGCTGTCTGTCTCGCTGCCAGCTCCCAGATCAGCTTCTCTGATTGGTTGATGCGGCGCGTCCAGCAGCAAAACTTAAATTTTTCCATCTGAGCAGCAGCAGCGCGTTGGCGGTACGTCAGATGCTTAAACGCTCCCGACGTGCTGCACCAAAACGCGCTGCGGGACCTTTTGCTGCGCCTATACGCGCGTCAACCATTGACTTTGCATGTAAGCTCGCTGCTTCTGCTGCACCTGCTGGGTCCGGTTCACACCGATGTCGAGCGGTTGAACAGCGAGCACAGCGTTAATTTGTTTCCCCATGTTTTTCACATCAGCTGTGAGATGGGCACGCATGGAGTTACATATTAACAGCGATGGTGAGGGGTGGAAAAAAAACACCTGGTCTCCTTACATTCAGCCACTCTTTCATCATCTCCTCAATGAGGTGGTCTCAAAAGTCGCAGTTACAACACACATAAGGCGCACCGCACCATAGGGCGCACCGCACATTTTGAGGGAAAAAAAAGACGTTTAAGTGCGCCTTATAGTCGTGAAAATACGGTATTTTTAATTTAAAAAAGTATTTGCATTTTTTTCTATAGCTGCAGGTGATCATCAAGATAAGAAAAGAAATAAAGTGCTGAAATAACTGTGTAATAAAATGAATCTGAGTGCGACTATGAATTGAATTAAGCGGTTCTTTGTCTTTACAAACAGCAGAAATATAACCAGATTTTTTGCTCTCTCCCTCTCCGCCTATGGAGACGCTTTCAGCATCATCGCTGAACCTGGAGACATGCAGTTAGCTTTATTTGAGTTCTCAAACTAAACACTGGGAAGCTTCTGAGACGTGAATGAGGTGCTGAAGTGATGTCCTCTATAAACAGTGAAAGAGACGTCTTCATGTTTAGGGCTGGCTGAGGACATGAGGCTGTGGCAGACGCTCTTATTTAGCCTGATTGATGCACAGAGCAGTTAAAGCCAACAAACCCTTCTCTTTGTAAAGTCTTTGTTCCTTCTCTTTTTATTGACTTTTTTTTTCTTTCTCTTTTCTGAGCCACCAAGTCAGTCTGATGAAACTCATTTTCCTGCACCAAAATATCAACCCACTCGTAGTTACAAATGTCACGTGCGGAATATTCCAGGCGACTGTTTGTGTCATCAGTCTTGTGGGGAAACATTTGGGTCTGACCTTTTCAGTTTATTGACTGGAGCCGTTTTTGTCTCCCCCTGCCGCACGAGCCGAGCTGCCCAATGCAACAGGAGGCCGCGGCCTGACATTTCACTCCCGAGTCAGGAGGAAAGAACGAGGACGACGACACGCAGCAGAACGTTTCCCTCAGCACATTCAGCAAACGCAGCCACATTTGCAAAACTGATGTTACAACTTCTTGTGGAACTTTGAAGGGCAGGTTTACAGTCCTGCTTGGGATTACTTCACTCAGGCTAAGAAATGCTTTACTGATTTTCTGTTCTGTTGGCTGACAGGAACAAAACAGAAAAGTGGATAGTAATAAGTCGATTCTAAGCTTTCTTTGTTTGAGAAAACAGAAGGTAACCTCTCAGAGAACCGCTCAGATTTTTATCAAATTGACAATTAATTTCAGTTTATTTCTATAGCGCCAATTCCCAACAGGTCATCTCAAGGCACTTAACAGTTCCAGGGTTCCTGCGGGTCCTTAAAAAGTCTTAAAAGGTATTGAATTCTTCAAAATAAAACTAAGGCCTTAATTGGTATTAAAATGTCTTAAATCAGTCTTTCGTGGGTCTTATTTTTTAAAACATCAGAAATAGGATTATTTTTATTATGATTTATTTTTGTAATCTAAATAAAACATTAAAATTGAAAACATTTTTTTTTTTTATAGGTTCCGTCCCAATAGCGGAATCAATAAAAGCGTTGTTGCGGCCGGGACATTTGGGAGATGCACCATTAACTTTTTGTCTGGAAAATATGAGCAAGTGTAAATGTAACCAAAATTGTCTCCAGCCAAGAGTTTTCTCCATGGCTAAAACCAGGGAACATACATGAGGCTCAGTGGATTTTGTGCAAGAAGTCAGTCAAGTTCAGAACGATGGGAATTAAGGCAGTGGAGTCACACATGCGAAGCACGTAACACAAAGCGTCAAAATCGAGTTACGGAGAAACAGCCGGTATTTCTCGGTTTTGTTCCACCCTTGTCTCTGCAACGCCTCCACTTATCACCAAATCAAACATACTAAGAAAACGATACAAAGAAAAATAGCTGCAAAAAAGACTTAGCACTGGTTATGTTGTGGCTTTAAAACTGATTTGTTTTGTTCCCTGCTAAAACAAAGTTTGGGAATTCAGTTAAATAATTGTTAAAATATATCTGTCATTTGTGTGTTTTTAGCTTTCTTCCTGTATGGAAAGTTTTTCAAAATTTGAAACATTAGTGCAGTGGTTAAATCTTTGGGTTTGGTCGCAAGCGGGTTTTTCTTGCGTTTCTTGTGAATTTGGTCTTGAATTTTTATTTCAAGTGTCATTAAAAAGTCTTGAATTTAACTTGCCTTATGCTGTAGGAACCCTGAGTTCACCAGATCATCCAGTGAGATTGATCCAGTTTTCTATCTAAGGAAAACCAGTTGATTGCTTCGACTCATTGACTTGAAGGAAATCCCTCACACTAAGCATGCTTGTAGTGACAGTAGAGAGGAAAAACTTCCTATTAACAGGAAGAAACCTCCAGCAGAACCAGGCTCAGTGTGAGCGGCCATCTGCTGAGGCCGACTGGGGTTCAAGGAGACAGAAGCAGAGACACAAAAAGCAGCTGTAAACCAGCTCCACAGGCGGCCCTATCAAGGAAACGCACCGCCAGGCACACGAGCTCCGAGCCAACATGTCAGAGGATGGAGAGCACATCCAGCTAATACAGTCAATGTGACATGTTAACAATGTATATTCGTTTCGGTCTGTTTTCCTCTGGCTGTTTCAGTTTACCGTAGTAATTATATAAGGTTATTTCCATTTCATGTTACTTTTTGTTTAGTTAAAAACTTTCTGTCTCTAAAACTTTTTTTCTTGTTCTTTCAGCTGCCCGGGAAGAAGTATGCTCCTGGCTACAATGAAGATGTTGGAGATAAACACATCTGGCTGAAGTGATTTCCTCTTGTTTCACCTTTGCTGTTGGCTGATCTGCTGAGTGAACTCAGTCGCTCTGTTGTATAGTCGGAAAAAAACTATGTATTAAAGAAATAATAATAAATGTTCGGTTAAATTGTTCTTTTATTTGTTTGAATGGAAGCAGAAAATAAAGCAGAGCTGTTGGTATTCCGCTTTGTTAACAGAAACCAAAACATTTACAGTGGGGGAAATAAGTATTGGTTATCAATTTTAATAAATTCATATGTTATTTTCTGGAATTTTCTTTGGGATTTTGTCTTTCACTGTTAGAATTTATATATGTTTAAAATTATAGATCATTGCATTCTTTGTAAGTGGGCAAACCTGCAAAATCAGCAAGGGGTCAATACTTCTTTCTCCCCACTGTAAATGAGTAAAGAACAAATTTATTCTAAAACTGGATAAAACAGAAAAATATCCTTTTATCATGAACCAAAACCTGCAAAGGCTTTTCTAACACGGCTCACGATCACCCCAGCCACCGATCCTAGATATCTGGTTTGTTTAACTCTTCTATTGTTTGCTGAAAGTTAGCTTACAGTTTTTGTAACATACCAAGACAGCAACAACAGTGCCACCAAGTGGTTGCAAGTGTTATCCTTTATCTTTACCTGCTCTGCTTATAGATTATGAAGTTTAAAAGGACGCAGTCAGTTTTTAGACAGAGCAGATGCAGATCAATTTATTGCTAAAAAGACGTCTAAAAATAACAGCCCCCAAAAAAATTTCACCAGTGCACAAAATGATTAGCTAACCTCCTGCTGGTTTAGTCACATAATCAGCATGGGAGAAGCTGTGAAAGAGTCCTGCTGAAGTCATCTAATTAGCAGGCAGATGTGATTAAAGTCGGCTCTTTTTGTTTCGCACGCTGCCATCTTCACAGTGCAGCAAAAGGTCTTCACCTGCAGGAAACTGCTGCTGTGATTACTCCTCATTGAACAGAATTATAATACACCTGAACATTAAATAGGGATGGATGTGTGCTTTATAACACGCTGTAGCACTCAGATACAGATATAGATCATATAGAAAGGTGTGATTGTTGAAGATGAAAGGGAGAAAAAAAATCACGCAAAAAAAGCTCCCCCCCCGCATATGTTTAAGAGGATATTTCTTTTTCTAATTATCAGATAAAAGCTTAGAGTTCTGTTTCCTTACTTTTTTTCCCCTACCGATTCAGTCAGAAATGTTCTCTACCTCATGTGGGGTGGGGGGTGTATGAGAGAAGCCTTTAGGACACTGAGGATTTTCCAGCAAGCATTAATAGCGTCTCCCAGGGTGTTGCCATTAGAACAATTAACTATGCATTAATGTTTTGTTGAAGGAAAATAAGACAACTACAACACAAGATAAAAGTGTCTCAAACGTTGGATTGTTTGACGTATGTCCCATGATCTGATCCCCAGAGATCAGGTGGAGAAATCGAAGGACAGATCAGCAACATTCAGTTTGATCCAGAAGGGATCGTATTAGGCAATACTAGGCAGTTTCCTATGACCCAAAGTTCCTGGGGCCCCCATAAAACTGTGTTTACATGTATGTTTTTTAAAACTATTTGTGTGCATTAATTATGTTTTTGAAAAATCCTTTTAGTAAAATGGCATCAGAACGCTTATAATATTGTATCTCAGAGACAGGAGAGACAAGAGAAGAACAAACGTAGAACAAATAATGTATGTCCATTTTACAAAAAATTCTATATCTGTATAATGGGTCAGGTTTATGTTATGCCTTCTCAATTCAGAGGGCCCCCTGCCTGTCTTTGCCTAAGGCCTTAAATTTCCAAAATCTGCCCCTGTCCAGAGGTTCATACTCAGATCATAAGAGTGAAAATAAGTTATAGAAATCCTTTATATAAGGAACCCTTGGTTATTTCTCTCTAGTTTGAAAATAGTACATTCATGTCTCATTAAAAACATTTAATCAAGACTAAAACTCCTGTTTCTGTTTGATCTCAGCTTGTTGAAGGATATGTATTCATGGGGTGTTTTTATCACAAAGTAGCTGAGGTGAGCGTCAGTGTAAAAACTGTGGATAAGAGCCCTGTCAGTTGGTGTTAACCTGCAGTGAGAGGATGTCAGGAACCATTAAGGCCTGAACACACCTGCGTCTGTCACATTAGGGCTGGAACTTTCTCAGGTCATTTCAGAGAAATTAAAATGGACATACACTATATTGCCAAAAGTATTTGCTCACCCATCCAAATTATTGGAATCAGGTGTTCCAATCACTTCCATGGCCACAGGTGTATAAATTCAAGCACCTAGGCATGCAGACTGTTTTTACAAACATTTGTGAAAGAATGGGTCGCTCTCAGGAGCTCAGTGAATTCCAGCGTGGAACTGTGATAGGATGCCACCTGTGCAACAAATCCAGTCGTGAAATTTCCTCGCTCCTAAATATTCCACAGTCAACTGTCAGCTGTATTATAAGAAAATGGAAGTGTTTGGGAATGACAGCAACTCAGCCACGAAGTGGTAGGCCACGTAAACTGACGGAGCGGGGTCAGCGGATGCTGAAGCGCATAGTGCGAAGAGGTCGCCAACTTTCTGCAGAGTCAATCACTACAGACCTCCAAACTTCATGTGGCCTTCAGATTAGCTCAAGAACAGTGCGCAGAGAGCTTCATGGAATGGGTTTCCATGGTCGAGCAGCTGCATCCAAGCCATACATCACCAAGTGCAATGCAAAGCGTCGGATGCGGTGGTGTAAAGCACGCCGCCACTGGACTCTAGAGCAGTGGAGACGCGTTCTCTGGAGTGACGAATCGCGCTTCTCCATCTGGCAATCTGATGGACGGGTCTGGGTTTGGCGGTTGCCAGGAGAACGGTACTTGTCTGACTGCATTGTGCCAAGTGTAAAGTTTGGTGGAGGGGGGATTATGGTGTGGGGTTGTTTTTCAGGAGCTGGGCTTGGCCCCTTAGTTCCAGTGAAAGGAACTCTGAATGCTTCAGCATACCAAGACATTTTGGACAATTCCATGCTCCCAACTTTGTGGGAACAGTTTGGAGCTGGCCCCTTCCTCTTCCAACATGACTGTGCACCAGTGCACAAAGCAAGGTCCATAAAGACATGGATGACAGAGTCTGGTGTGGATGAACTTGACTGGCCTGCACAGAGTCCTGACCTCAACCCGATAGAACACCTTTGGGATGAATTAGAGCGGAGACTGAGAGCCAGGCCTTCTCGTCCAACATCAGTGTGCGACCTCACAAATGCGCTTCTGGAAGAATGGTCAAAAATTCCCATAAACACACTCCTAAACCTTGTGGACAGCCTTCCCAGAAGAGTTGAAGCTGTTCTAGCTGCAAAGGGTGGACCGACGTCATATTGAACCCTATGGATTAGGAACGGGATGTCACTTAAGCTCATATGTGAGTCAAGGCAGGTGAGCAAATACTTTTGGCAATATAGTGTAGCTGTCTGCTAGCAGCCGTTTGCTTTGACTAGATTATAGAAGGACATTTGTGCTGTCTGTCATTTTCAGGGGCAGAGAATCAAGGGAAGAATAGATGTTTTAAAGTTCTGACGTTCAGAATATGGTTAAAATCATGCACTCCATGTTAATATATGTGATTTTAATTGAGTGGATTTATGTAAAATCTGCTTTTTTTAACAACTATCATCTAACTTTGAACACTTCAGTCAAAAACCCTCAAGTGAAACCAGTCATGAAGGCCGAGACAGACATCTGTAATTAAGTTTTAAAGTTAACAGACACCTTCAATTTGGCCCACAAATATTTTATTAGTCTGAGATGGATGATTGCTGATGATTCAAATGACTGAAGTTTGGTAAAGGCCTGGTAACAAGCCATTCACTTGCTTTGGAGCAGGGATGCATCCGAAACTTGCAGGACAGTAGATCTTTAGGACCAGGGTTAGAGACGCCAGGTTTTCTTTCCAACCAAGCAATAGCACACCAGACTCCAGTCATCTCATCAAGTGAGTCCAATCTGAACACGGTGAGTTGATGATATGAATGGAGTCTGGTGTGCTATTGTTTGGTTGGAAAGAAAACCTGCAGCCACACAGCCCTTTCGGGAACCAGTTTGACACCTGTGTCGTACATCAATGACTAGTGCTGTTCAGTTGAAAAGTCCATTTGCTCCAAAATCTAAACTTCAAGCCGGTCAGTGAAAGGTGTTTTTTTCTCAGTGAATTTGTAAAGGGACATTTTATCCTAGAGTAATGGCTTCATCTTCTCTGCGTGGCATTTCAGTCGATATGGGTACTTGTTTCTCTTTGGGTAAAGATTTACTTCAATTCAGTTCATATACAATATACACTCACCGGCCACTTTATAAGGTACCCCATTCTAGTAACGGGTTGGACCCCCTTTTGCCTTCAGAACTGCCTCAATTCTTTGTGGCATAGATTCAACAAGGTGCTGGAAGCATTCATCAGGGAGTTTGGTCCATATTGACATGATGGCATCACACAGTTGCCGCAGATTTGTCGGCTGCACATCCATGATGCGAATCTCCCGTTCCACCACACCCCAAAGATGCTCTATTGGATTGAGATCTGGTGACTGTGGAGGCCATTTGAGTACAGTGAACTCATTGTCATGTTCAAGAAACCAGTCTGAGATGATTCCAGCTTTATGACATGGTGCATTATCCTGCTGAAAGTAGCCATCAGAAGTTGGGTACATTGTGGTCATAAAGGGATGGACATGGTCAGCAACAATACTCAGGTAGGCTGTGGCGTTGCAACGATGCTCAATTGGTACCAAGGGGCCCAAAGAGTGCCAAGAAAATATTCCCCACACCATGACACCACCACCACCAGCCTGAACAGTTGATACAAGGCAGGATGGATCCATGCTTTCATGTTGTAGACGCCAAATTCTGACCCTACCATCCGAATGTCGCAGCAGAAATCGAGACTCATCAGACCAGGCAACGTTTTTCCAATCTTCTATTGTCCAGTTTCGATGAGCTTGTGCAAATTGTAGCCTCAGTTTCCTGTTCTTAGCTGAAAGGAGTGGCACCCGGTGTGGTCTTCTGCTGCTGTAGCCCATCTGCCTCAAAGTTCGACGTACTGTGCGTTCAGAGATGCTCTTCTGCCCACCTCGGTTGTAACGGGTGGTTATTTGAGTCACTGTTGCCCTTCTATCAGCTCGAACCAGTCTGGCCATTCTCCTCTGACCTCTGGCATCAACAAGGCATTTCCGCCCACAGAACTGCCGCTCACTGGATGTTTTTTCTTTTTCGGACCATTCTCTGTAAACCCTAGAGATGGTTGTGCGTGAAAATACCAGTAGATCAGCAGTTTCTGAAATACTCAGACCAGCCCTTCTGGCACCAACAATCATGCCACGGTCAAAGTCACTCAAATCACCTTTCTTCCCCATACCGATGCTCGGTTTGAACTGCAGGAGATTGTCTTGACCATGTCTATATGCCTAAATGCACTGAGTTGCCGCCATGTGATTGGCTGCTTAGAAATTAAGTGTTAACGAGCAGTTGGACAGGTGTACCTAATAAAGTGGCCGGAGAGTGTATCATGCCAATTCACAACACATATCAACTCAAGGCACTTTACTGACAGAATACAGTCAGCTTAGTAAAAAGTTTTCTGTCTAAGGAATGTTGTGCCATATGCCATGATCATGGTTTTTGGACATTGAGAACCAGTGACCCCCCCTTTTCAGCCAACTGCCTCCACAGCAACTCCCAAAGAGTTCTGTATTGCCATCCGCCTCTGTGTTGAGGACAGTGGAAACCACACAACACACAGGATTTCACTCTCTTTCTCATGAAGCTGGCTGGGGGTCCACATCAGAGGGGCTCCACCAAAATGGAGATCCAGGCATGATTCAGAATTATCAAGGATACGTCATCAGGGTTGACTTGGAGCCAAACTGCTGCAAAACAGACTTTTTGCAACACATTTCTCTTGAGTTTCAGAACTTACAGAGCCAGACTAGATGAGAAGGCCTAAGGATCCCTTGGTGTGAGCCACATGGACAATAATGCCTGCCTGCTAAGCCGCAGCTGGATGAAACTCAAGCTTTCCAAATGAACATGGACAAAAGGTTTGCACGTCTGGCATTATTAGGGACAGAACAAACAATAAGTCTTTTGATGATGTTGATCATTTCATGTGTTTACTGATGAGTAAAGACAAAGCTAACAGTATGGACTGCATGCTATGCTATAGTATTATGTTTTGAGCTGTTGTTGAAACAGGGACAAGCTTTATTTCACTAAGGGTTTAAACACTGATGTAACATTAGTGCTCCTTACATTTCAATTAACAAGTATGACCAAAAGTAATCTAATGGAATCCTGATGTCTATTCGTTGTTAGCTATTTCATTTAACTAAAGGTTATTGGTTCCTGATTAGGCAAATCATTTAATAAAACATTATTTGGCCAAATAATGTTTTATTCATCTCATGGATTTGCATTGTAAATTGGTTTGAAAACATTCCAATAGCTCTAAATTAGTGAAAAGCTCCAGATAAACTTGAACTGTAATATGGTTTTCAACCATGCTTCCCTTCCTCTTCGTACATAGTAGTTTGGTTTAGTTTATTTTCACTAGTTTTAGTTAAGAGTTTTAAACTGAAATATGTTTGACTTGGAGCTGAATTATTTTTGTTAATAAACTATTTTTTTTAACAGAAGTTGTAGTGAATTTATTCCATGTATGTGCAGAATTAGCAGTTTGATTAGAGCTTGAATCACTCCTTCATTTATTGTTCTAACACACAGCTAGTAGCGCGTGTGTTCATAAAAAAATACATAACAGCCCAAATATTATCTGATTAAATAAGATATTTACCACCCCTACCGAAGAGGGCAATGAATATCTTAAAGTATCAGAAAATATGAATTCCCAGCTGGCTGCGAATTAAATATAACATTCATAACATAAATATGGCATCCAACCTGGATTAGTATTGAATATAATATAGAATCACAACAGGAAAGTCAGCTGAGGGCTGCATGGTTGGTAGCACTGCTGGTTACAGCAAGAAGGTTCCACGTTCGATTCCCGGCCCGGGGTTTTCTGCATAGTTTTCATGTTCTCCCCGTGCATGCCTGGGTCTCTCAGGTTCCTCCCACAGTCCAAAAATATGACTGTTTGGTTAACTTGCCTCCCTAAATTCTCCTTGGGTTTGAGTGTGTGCATGAACGGTTGTTTGTTCTGTTTGTCTCTGTGGTGCCCTGTGATGGACTGGCGACCTGACCCCACCTCTTGCCCATTGACAGCTGGAGATAGGAACCAGCGCCCCTCGTGACCCCAGCAGGGATAAGAGTGATGGAAAAAGGATGGAGAATCAGCTGATTGCATCAGGTCCATAGCGGCATTCACATTAACCATCAAATTGTGCAAATTGTAATTATGAAGATAAATTTACTTAATATAAAAACTACAATTAAAAAAAAAACTTTTCGATACAAAACTTTTACGCTTCAATGAAGGGGATTTTCGGTCATACAAAATTCTTATATTTCGTGAAACTGCAATTAAAACCCTTTTTTGTGTGACACGAGTCATACAGCTGGACCTTACTGCCTTCTTTTTCCCCCCCTTTTTTTTCTCCAAGGTTTATTTATGCTTTAACATGTGGTAGAATATAAAGACATAAAAAAAGTTATATAGCTAACAATGTACCTTTAACATATAAACATAATTTGGCTAGAAAAAACACCAATATACCCACATATATACTCCCATACAGGACCTTAATGCCTTCTAAACGGACGAAGAACTCTGGAAGTAGTTGGAGGATGATGGCACCCGCTAAGGCTGTGCGTATACATCCACCACTGGCATTTTGCTTTTAGGAGCTGTTGTGTGAACAAAAATATTTATGTGCAATTTTAGTTATTTTTCTTGTTCAATGGAAATACCGTAATTGTAAAAAAATGCTTTTCAACATCAGTAGAATATTACCATAGTTTTGTGTGCATTTGTAATAGAAACGCAGCTAATGACTTGCAGAATTTGCTCCATCTGGATGAGCTTGTGAAGGCAAATGGAATCCAGTGGAGTGACCGTGGAGAGGAAAAACTTCCTTTTAACAAGAAGTACCTCCAGCTTGACCATTGTGAGCAGCGTTAGGCTGAGGCCAACTGGGGGTTGAAGGACAGAAGCAGACATACAAAACAAACATCCAAGCAATGAACTATGAAAACTTTCTATTTAGGCAGTACTTAACTAGATAGTACTAAACTAGATCTTCAGGTGGCTCTTTGTGGGAAAGAAACAGTAAGGCTGATGAGCTATGAACCAGTTTTCATGTCAAAAGCTATAAAAGAGAGCACAAACATTTAGCCACAATAAAACGCCTCTTATGTCTAGGAGAAGAACAGGACTAAGCACTGAAAATAGGACCTTATTCTATCATTTTAATCAGAGATGTCAATGAATGCAGCCCTGCTGATATTTCCCTCCAAGATGGTTGCAGAGCCAAACAGGACCAGATTAAATGAAGCTATTATGACAAATAGAGAAAAGTTGATAGAATGAAGCTGGTTTGTCTGACCAGCCTCAGCCAGCATCTTCACAAAACATTTCTCTGGGGTTCATCTGCACATATCAAGTGCCACTCCTTAACACTATGATGGTTCAACATTCTCAGTGTGTTATACTTGAGTTCAGTGTATGAAAAGATGAATATTGTATCTCCAGTCATCTGGGGATAATACCACAGGGTGAACCAGACATCTGAGCTGATTTCCTTACACTCTGCCTTGATGTGACACAAAATTGTGCATCTGAGGTCCCTTGTCTCCAAATATCTCAAATGTTTTGAATTAACATATGAGAAGCTTAAAAAGTCACAACATCATCTGAGCTGACCTGGAATGTTTAAAGCATGAGAAAGTTATTAAAAATGTAATGGATCCGGGGCTTAGCAGGAATCAGACCTAAAAGACAAAGATATTATTCCGATTTAATGTCAGTAAAAAACACCAAAAACTCAACAAAACCAGACCTGCTTCTTTTTGTATCATTTGAACTGTATCTGTGGCTAAAATAGATTTTATTTTGCCGGTTTTACTTTAGATGACGAGGTGTTGCTTTCAGTCTGCTAACGCAGTGGTATATCTCACACCTTCCTCTTTCTCACCTGTCTCTGTCTTATGGTGTCCCATCTGTCTGTCTCGTCTGTGCTGCAGTCATTTTTATGGCTGAATGAGTGAAGGATCTGAAAAGTTCTTGTTTTTAAATGCAAAATAAATATTATACAAAAGCTGAAGGACTGAATTAAAATGAAGTAATAGAAAAAAAAACATCAGATATTCAAAGAATTTCACACATTTGGAGAAACACTTTAAAAGATGACAGGAGACAAGAACACAGTGAAAACTGTACATTATGTTATTTTTGATCAGGACTTCTGTGAACCCCAATTCACACTGGTCTCTAGAATTTCCTTTTGCTTCTTTCAAGTTCCAACATACATCAGAAGTCTTTTTTTTTTTTATATGCTCTTAACAGAGCACTAACCTCCGATCTGCAGGTTTAATTGAGGCTCCTAGAAATTCTAAAAGTAGAATGAGAGGCAGATCTTTTTGTTTTAGGGTCTCTTTCCTGTGGCACCACCTTTTAGTTTAAGCACACACTCTGTGTGCTTTTAAACTAGACAAGTTTATTCATATAGCACAATTCAGTACAAAGACAATTCGAAGAGCTTTAGACTAATTAAACTAGACTTAGACTAACTTTATTGTTGTTTTGTATACACACAAATCTTGATCAGTACAACTCTCATTACATTTCCATTTCTTAAAGTGCAGCAGTGATCAAATGTAAACATTCAGTTTATTTCAACAATTCAGCAGTCTGGTGGCAGTGGGGAAGAAGCTGTTGCAGAATCTGCTGGACCTGCATCCAATGCTTCGAAGACTCTTCCCAGAGGGCAGCAGGGAGAACAGTCCATGGTGGGGGGGTGAGGGGTCATTGATGATATTACGGGCTCGGGACACGCAGTGCTGGGATAAAATGTCTTTTATGTAGGGAAGAGGAGCCTCGATGATCTTCTCTACTGTTCTCACTACTCTCCGTGCCTTCTTCCAATCTGCGTCACTGCAGCCTCCCCACCACACATTGAGACAGCTGGTCAGAACGCTCTCTATGGTGCCTTTGTGGAAAATCGTGAGGATGGGTGGGGGCAGGTGGGCTCTCCTCATCCTCCGCAGGAAGTAAGTGCGTTTTGACTAGTGAGATGGTGTTTACAGTCCATGTCAGGATGTCTGTGCTGTGCATCCGCAGGAATTTGGTGCTCTTGACAACTTCTACGGCTGAGCTTTTTGATGAGCTCAGGGAGGGAGTCAACAAGGATCTCCTTTATCTTCTCCATGTTTAGAATCAGGCTGTTGTCTCTGCACCAGCTGTTTCACCTCCTCTCTGTAGTCCTGCTCGTTGTCTCGTCTCTGATGAGGCCCACCACCATGCTGTCTTCTGCCAAGTTCACGATGTGATTGGTGGTGAACCTGGGGACGCAGTCGTGTGTCATCAGGGTGAACAGCAGGGGCTCAGGACGCAGCCTGTGTTTAGGGTGATGACATCAGAGGTGTTCTGTCCGATCCGGATTGATTGAGGTCTGTTTGTGAGGAAGTCTAACAGCCAATTGCAGAGAGTGTTTTGAAGCTCAGTCGTTCCAATTTTCCTATCAGATTTAAACAATGAAATAGAAGGACAATAATAGCAGGATAAAAGTAAGTAAAGATAAATACATGAAAAAAATGTGTAAAAAAAATAAAATAGTTGGAACACCACCCTAAATTAAGAATACCATCAAAGGCAGCTCTAAACAAATGGGTTTTTAATTTTTTATTAAAAGAGCTCAGGCTTTCAGCAGTTTTAGTCTTTTGGGAGTTTGTTCCAGATAAGTGGAACATATGAACTAAATGCTGCTTCTCCATCTTTGGTTCTAGTTCTGGGTGGACAGAGTAGGCTGGAAGACCTAGGTGTTCTGGGGGGTTGATACACTGGGAGGTTGATAACAAATCTGTTATGTATTGAGGTGTTGATCTATTGAGTGATTTAGAGACATAACATAAGGGTATTCTATTCTATTCTCTGAGCCCAAGGAGCCAGGGTAAGGACTTCAGAACCGGGCTGAAGTGCTCTATTTTCTTAGTTCTAGTGAGAACACGGGCAGAAGCGTTATGAATCAGCTGCAGCTGTCTGATCAAATTTTTAGGCAAACCTGTAAAGACACTGTTGCAGTAATTAATTCTACTAAAGATAAATGCATGAATGAGTTTTTTTAGATCCTGTTTTGACATTAGTCCTTTAATCCTGAAAATGGTGATTAAAGGCTGAGTTAGGTCTGAGTCCATCATCTCACTGAGATTTTTTTAGCCATAATCAGTGAGCTCCCCTCTCCTCCTTTGACCTTCAGATGATTCCTCACTTTTGTTTTTATTCTGTAGGAGAAAATTCTGGTGCATCCACATATTGATCTCTTCTAAGCAGAGAGAGAGAAAGACATAAAAAACATACATCCTATACAGCCTGTACAGTACCTTGTAAAAGTATTTTGACCACCTTGAACTTTTCAACCTTTTGCCACAATAGAGACTTTTAACATAAAGAAAACTGTAATTCTTTTGTGAAGAATCAACAACAAGTGGGGCAGAATCATAAGTGGAATTAAATTTAGTGGATATTTTCAACTTCTTTTTAAAAATGAATAAGTGAAGAGTGTGGAGTGCAAAATGAATCGACCCCTTTACTTTCAGTGCGGCAAACTATCTCCAGAGGTTCAGAGAGGATCTCTGAGGCTACATTCACACTGCCGGCCTTGATGCTCAATTTCGATTTTTTTGTAAAATCCGTTGCCGTTCACATTTCCAAATATATGCGACTTGTATGTGATCTCCTGTGTGAACTGCAGTCATACAACGCAAGTGTCCCGCATGCGCAGTAGTGGACGCAATGACGTCACAGGCCAGCGTGCTCTTTTTTTCCGGCGCGCATCTAGCGGTCTTTTCCAACCATAAAAACACAATCTTTTCAATATGGTTAAACATAAATGCTGCTCTCCGCATCATCATCCACCATAGTTGTTGTTTTTCTTGCCGCTTCTGCATGGAAAGACGCAGAATAGTGACCTTTGTCGGCTATAATGACGTCCAGGTCGGACTGTTCAGACACAGGTCGCATTTGAAAAGATCAGATTCATATCGGATTCAGGACCGCATAGCCAAGTGGCCTGGGTCGGATTGGAAAAAATCGGATCTGTGTTGTTCAGACAGCCACAAAAAGATCAGATACAGGTCGCATGTAGGCAAAAAAGTCGGATTTGGGTCAATTCAGGCTGCAGTGTGAACGTAGCCTGAATGATCCAACGTTGACCTAACTGAGCGATGGTGATAAATAGAATCCACCTATGTGTAATCAATTCTCTGTATCAATAAATCTGCTCTGTGATCATCTTAGAGGTCTGTTTTAAGCACCGGGAGCATCAAGATGAACAAGGAACGCACCACACAGCAGGCAGTTGACATTGATGTAATGTTGAAACAATGTTGTACCCTTACGTTGCGAAAATGAAAGTTGGATCCTTTTTCAAGTCAACATTAGCATTCAACATTGAGAAGACTTTGGATATCGGTTACTAGCCAAGACAACTTGAAACCAACTAAATTCCATCAGATTGATGTTAAAAACTTTACTTTTAAGGGATGTTACAGTAGCAGCCAATCAAAACTTCCCCACTTTCCTTGATGGGCCCATGGCTGGTCCTCTACAATTAATTTTTAAACATCAATCTTAGTACCAAAAATATTCTTTCTGTCATGATTTGTGGACATTAAGATCTAAAGAGAAGATTTATCTCCTTGTCAGACCCTGTAATTCAATGAAAGGGTGGAGTCAGAGTAAAAAGATGGACGCCCAGGAGAAGGACAGGGACTGGAAGTTGGAGGGGATTTGGCTGGGAGTCACAGGGGAGTAGGCTGCTGTTTGAAAGGGAAAAGCAATTTTGAATTGCTGCTACTGTAGCTTTTGACGTTGCATCCAACGCTGCAACCCTTATCCAACCAAGAACCCACATTAATACAACTTAGTGTGTCGGCTGGGCAGGTTGGTCCTAAATACTGTTATACTGTGCATAAATCTAAAGCCGTATTAGGATTCAAAAAGATTTCCCAAGCTTTAAACATCAATAGGATTACTGTGCAAGCGATAATATTGAAATGGAAGGAGTATCAGACCACTGCGAATCTACGAAGACCCGGTCACCCCTCTGAACTTCTTCTTCTTATTATTATTATTGCTATTGTTGTTATTGTTGTTTTTTCTTTTGTGATTCACAGAACTTCTCTTTTTGTGTTATGATTCTCTCCTTTAGGGAGTCTGGATTTTTAGTTTTCAGTTATTCCGTTTTGCTGATCTTTGTTTTATTTTCCATTATATCCAAGCAGTCTTTAGTTACTCTCTGCTGCCCCCTTGTGCTTGTTTCCTTTCCCCTTGGCTTCTTTCTAGTTAGTTCCACCTACACCTGCTCCATATTCAGCTCATTAGCCCATCCTTCGTTCTGTTCCCCTTATATACTCCACCTCTGCAGTCACTCAGGGCTGGTTCCTTGTTGATTGTTAGTTACATCCTCGTCTCTGGCTCTCCAGGTCAGTTTTCCCTGATGTTTGCTGGTTTTTTGCTTCTCAGTATTTTTTTGTTTTGGATGTTTGCCTAAATTTTACATTAAATCTAAAAAAAACTCATCTCTGCTTTCGGGTCCTCAAGCAACCTCAGCCCCTTTTTTGACATGCGAATATAGGTGTTCTATATGCTTTATATATTTTTTCATTTTTTTAATGGTCAAAACACGATCTGAAATCAGCACCATCTTATAAGTTTGATTATAAGTCAACAGTGTTTATTGCTTCACATATCCATTTAGTTTTAATTAAGGATGGCAGGTTTCGGGCCTCATTACTGATGCCTCTTATTCCCTTTGAATCATTGTGCACGGTAGGTGGAATTGCTGTTCATCTGTTTGAGCTGCTTATTTGGCTGCAGCTTTCATATCAGTCAATTATTTGCTGACCTGCTCATCTCTGTGACAGCTCCACTCTTCTCTTTCTCTTCACGTATTTTAGCCTCAGGGCAAAACTATCATTTGTCACTTCTATCCTATCCTGTGTGTGTATGTAAGGAGCCTGATGCCAGGAGGAAGCCCCAGCTGTGCAATTTACAGCGTACATAAAATCTGTATTTTTTTAGGGAATATGACAAGAATGGGCTCAAAATGATTCTTAGAACTGTTGATTACTAACTGATTATAACAACTGATTTATATTGCTGTTAGCTGGTTACAGTGCTGCCTTTTCCTGCTAATGTGTACCCTCATTATATACCAGTCTGCTCTACTTTTTCATTCTTTCTTGTTTCATCTCTTTCTTAAGAAGGTTTGGGCAGGTTGTTTACACTTGGAGCCATGCTTGCAGCACAAATATCTATCATGGATTTGCTGCATAACTGAGCTAAATCAGAACTGACAGGAGACAGATGCTGCTTGTTTTGCGTATACTTATCTCCATCTAGCATTCTAATGAAATGCTAGATAGCGCAATCTTTTGGTGTATATCCAAAAAAGAGAAGCAAACAAAAAAAAGGTCCTTGTGGAGGCTAATATAACAAAATTCACAGCAGCTCCATACATCTAGCTGCAGTAGCAAAGCAGGTTTTTCGATCTTGAGTATAATTTTTGATATTGAAGCTTTTTTGTGGTCACATCCATCAGCAGATGTAAAGAAAAAGTAATTTTACCATCTTAATATGGTCACTTCATTCCACTCCGTTGTAAGTTAAAATAAAGAAATATATTTCAGATGTCAAGAACTGTATTTCTGTATATCTGTAATGTTAAATTCATTTTTGATATCTAAAATAGAAATATGAGTTAATTCTCATCAGAATTCATTTTTAGATATGAAGAATGTTTATCTCAGATAGGAAGAATTTTATTTTAGATAGCTGGAAGTAAAAGCCCAATACACATGAATGAGAAATGTGACGTCATTTGTACTAGCAAGAATTACATTTCAGATATCTGAATGTTATTCTATATATCTGAAGTGTTCATTTTGACTAGTCATAAATGTACTTGAGACATCTGGATTACATATTCAGTCAAGCTAATAAACATCAAAAGGGCCACTTAAAATTTGCAAAAATGTACAAGTACATTTATATTTTTTGCATCCTGACATTTACTTTTTGCTCGCAAAAATGTAATTTAGGATATCTATATGTACATTTCTGACTAGTAATGTAGTTTTAACCAGCAAGAATCTTATTTTAGAGATCAACAAATGGAATAAAAGAGAGGACAGTGCTTCTAATAAATGTCAAAATGGCCTGCCATACCCCTCCCAAGATTTTAACTTTTCAAACTATGAGTGCTGATTTTACCCAAGGGTTTAGAATTATTCCTTAATAATAATAATAATAATAATAAAATGTATTTTGATGCAGCAGTTTTAAATGTCCACCTAAATTGAGCACACAACAGCTTAAATTCTATGACTGGGCTGGTTAGACATGTTTAAATGTCCAAAAAAGTCCTCACGTCGTGGAACAATTTTTTTGGGGGGCAATGGTCAGTCACTCTGTCTTATGAAATCTTACCTGACTATTATTACCCATTTCTTTTAGTTAAAAAAGTAGTTTGGTTAAATTGACAGAAGTACTCATAGTTGATAAAAAAGGAGGGGTCATCACTGGATATCCTTTGCATTACTGTTATTCACTTGTGAGATGTAAACATTTTCATTAAAACTTTAATTTCAAAAGAGGAGGTTCCCATCTCTGGTCATGAAGAACTACTTTAATATCACCTTTAAATGCATCCCTGCTCCAGCACATCTGAGAAGATTGACCGAACTCCCTCATCAGCATTCAATCACTCAGCTCTGCAGACGCCTGGTGGTAAGACTTTAAATTGCTTTTGATGTGTTGGGGATGCTTATAAGGTCATATTAACCTGCTAGTCCGGATCAGGGATTGGTCCAGGGACCGACTGAACTGAAAAAAGTGACAACTTAAGTTGCTGCACTTTGCTTTATAAATGGGAATTTGCTCACTCAATGCAAAATATGTTTTGAAACAGCTTGCACTGAAACATCTAGTTTGGTACAGTACAATAACACAACAGTTATAACTACACCAAACACAAACTAATCTCATCACATGACCCTCATCTGACCGGGAATCCATTTCAATTCAACATCATTTGTTTAAAAGGAATACGCCAAAATCATTAAGGGTTTTTCAGAATTTGTCATATCAACATGAAATATTTGGGTCATATGACATAAAAATATGTTTATTTAACTCAATAAAAATGATGTGTAATAAACTAACATCTTATGTGCATACGTTTTTTTCTGGGTAGAATGAAAACCATATTTTTTCATTGTTCAACTAAACCCTTTTTTTTTTTTAAACAGCTTCCACACAAAACCTTTTAGTTTACCAATTTTAAAGTATTGATTCCAACCAACACAAACTAAACATATTATTGTCTGACTGAGGTCTGTCAGCAAAAGACATTTATTTATTGTCAAATGATAAAATAGTTATCCATGGCCAGCTCAGAGACAGTCCCTCCAGCGTGTCCTCGGCCTTCTCCCGGTGGGGCGTGCCTCATTCTGTTTCTATGTTATTTGATATCTGATATCTCACTGTGCAATAACACATGCCAGCTACTGTGCAGCCCGTGTCATCTTTACTTATTTGTAAGGTCAGTACATTTCTGCAGTGCAAGTGCAATAATCCAAGTCAACTGCTGTGTAGTCTTCTTTTAGCTCTCTAATGTGCAGATTTTTTTATTTTTTATATCTAAGGGAAACATATTCCAGGACATCACAACTTTTTCTTGTTATGCGTTTTTGTACTATTTACGCTCTTGTTATATTGTCTGTCATATTTTCTTCTATAATTGCATTTTGCTTTAACTCTTTGTACCCTATATAATCTACTGGATCCTCAGGGATAAATAAAGTTAAGTCTACGTAACAGAGCATCTAAGTCAAGGGAGCATCTGAAAAAGATGTCGGAGCCACCTCAGCCGACTCCTTTCGAGGCACGTGATGTTG
Source organism: Cyprinodon tularosa (assembly GCF_016077235.1). Lineage (NCBI taxonomy): Eukaryota > Metazoa > Chordata > Actinopteri > Cyprinodontiformes > Cyprinodontidae > Cyprinodon > Cyprinodon tularosa. Next base: position 1,758,604 of record NW_024039193.1, read on the forward strand.
CCCGGTACAGCGGAGCCAGGACCCCATCTTTAGAGCCAGACCTGGGGCCAAACGTGAAGGGGCCCAGTCTGAAAGAGTGATCAGAGGCCAGGGGGAACCATGAGGGACAGGTGCAAAGAGGATTTGGCTGCAGTCAGAGGCAGAGATGACCAAATCCGCGGGCACATAGGCTGGCTCTAGGGATGTGGAATTATACAAAACTTTACATATAAAAAAACACACACACATACCTACCCACACTTAACTTGCACAAATGTTCCCTGTTCATGTGTCTGATAAGAGGTAAGACAAAGTAACACTTATTTAATCCTATCCCGTCATTCTCAATTACCTTTTACAATTATCTAAATTTCTGGAATACCAGGAAACTCTGGTGGGCCGGACTTTGGCACCTCTGAGAAAAGAAAAGAGCTGACCCAAAAACAAAGCTCTGATAGACTCCGTTCCCCAGGCTATTAGTATCTGACTGCATTCCAGAACATTACATCCTGTAGGTGCTTTGATCAAAACTATCTAAAATTAGTAAATGTAGGCTTTCTGACACCCTGTAAACCTTTTAAATAAAGCATGGCAGCTGACATTAGCTTCAAACACAAGATGCTAATGTACTTGCTGAAAGCATTACAGCTTAAATACCAGAAACAAAAACAAAAAAAATATTAAATATATATATTTGATTTACGGTTGCAGTTTATCAGGGAGCTTTTTATGGTGGAGATGTGGGAGAACTTTCAGCTGCTGTTCCTCCTTACTGCACTGGCTGATGAATTTATATAGATCACACAGAACGCTACTGTAGCGTTGACCTTGATAGGTTTGAACATGACGGCACTGAAAGCCAGAAGCTGGATTACAACAATTACTTTAACTTGAGCTGCACAACGAGCACAAACGGATTTCTGAGGGCAGCTGCTGTCCTACAAATGTTCTGTTAGTGTGAGATGGCCCTCCAGAGCAGATAGGAGCCTTTGAATATCTTCATACTCTACTTTAAATCTCTGCCTGCTTCTCAAAGCCAGTCGTGATGAATCCTGATGCTGGAAACTTGGAAGAAATAAGCTTAAGAAATCATGCATGAGTTATATTCCTGATTCCCCTCTAGCTTAAGGAAGTGGGAGAGCTAACATCCCTCTATCCTTTTTATCCTGATGGGGAAGAGAGCAGGTTTTGGTGCATCTCTCAGCTTTCTGCTTACACTGACACGTTTTCTTGAAACCTTACTGCCCGCTGCGACCTCCCTTGAACTCTAACTCAAATTTTTAAATATTATCTCAGCATAAATTAAGTGTCAGCATGTGGTAATAGGGATCAGCTAGTTTTGATTACAGGCTTTAGAGATTCAAAGGCCATCCACAGACTTTTCAAATTGAAAACGGGTGATTAACGTCAATGCACCGGCATGTGAATGAGCAGCACTTAATTATGACAGTAAGCCTCCGGCCCGCCTTGGACCCTCCTCTGCTGTAAAACATGTGCACAACCCTAACCCCGCTTCAAGGAACTGTCCATTTCTATTTAATTCAGTTAATTTAATTCTCTTTAGCTGAATTAATTTTTTGAATATAAAAAAAAAAACATGTGAACTGAATAAAAGTGAAAGGAAAGTGGCCAAGTGCATAAAAAGGGAGAGATTCAGTTAAAATTCAAATACATGTGTGGTGCAACCCAGCTCATCATAGCTCAGGCTATCATTTATATCAATCATAAATAAATGATTACAGTCAGATACTTTAGATAATGGAGCCTCGATTTGATGGCTTACATCAGCTCAGAGCTCCTGGGTTGGACAAGGAGAAATAATTAGTTATCTTGGAGTGGTAGAGAAAGAGATGACGTGTTTTGACCCCTGTGGTCAGCAGAATGCCGGATGTGGCTGAGAGCGGCTTGTTTACTTGCTGCCCTGTGGCTGAACATCAGGCCACTCAGACAAAAGCAGAGGGAATAACTGACAGCGCAGCAGCCCGGAGCAGTCACACTGAACTAATGGAGGGTGGAGAACATGAACTCTGGAGAGGAGTGTTTGCCACACTGTGCTGTCCGCTGTAATGCACCGCTGAGGTCTTATCAGTTGTGAGAGCAGGCAGTGGAAAATTACTTATAGAATGAAGCTGTAACTCCAGAGATGGAGCCGCACTGGAAGCAGTAAGTCAACCTTATTGGTTGGGAAGACAAAGGCAACAGTAATGTGAACTGAGGAACATTTAAGGAACAAGTAATTTCTATTAAAACTTTGGATTGAGAATGTAATTATTTAAAGTCCAGTCATATTCAGAATTCAAACTTCTGAAAGTATTTTAAAAATGAAAGTATTACATACTGTTCAATAAATGATAAGTGTTTTTAATTAAGATAAATTTTCATTTTAATATTCTTTACTTGAGGCAAACATGTTTGTCAAAGAACACTACTGCCACCTACAGGTTTATGACGTCACGGTGCGGTATCGGCTGTTGATCAAGTCCCAGTGCTGTATCTGGTGTTTGTCACAACAAACAACAATCTTTTTATCCTGCATGCTCTGGGCGCTGCTGCTTTGCTGGTCTTGGAGAGTGTGGGTTTCCACTTAAACAGGACATTCATGAATGCTGTTTGGAGCATTAATGTTGCCAACATTTGGAAGAAGAATGTTTTCAAGGTGACTTAGATAATAGCGCGTTGTAATAAACACCAGATACAGCACTGGAACTTGATCAACAGCCGATACTGCACCATGACGTCACAAACCAGTAGGTGGCAGTAGTGTTCTTTGACCAACATGGATGCCTCCAGTAAAGCACATTCAACTGAAATTTATCTTAATTAAAAACACTTATCATTTATTGAACAGTATGTAATAATTTCATATTTAAAGTACTTTTAGAAGTTAGAATTCTGAACATGAGCGGACTTCTTCTTTAAAGCTCCAAACAGCATTCATTGAAAATATTTGTGTAAATCAGCACAGTGAGCAGGTAAATAAGCCAGCAGTGAGTGGAAGAAGGACTGCTGAGGAAGTGCAGAAGGCAGTCAAATTCATGTTCAAGGTAACCTAATATGACAACTGAAGGGTTTGTATGTGTAACTGAACTGCATGTGAATACAGCACAGAGGTGGATTTTCTTGTCGTTAAATTTAGTTCAGGTTCTCAAACTTAAATGAGGAAGTTGAAATAATACAATGCTTCTGGTGAATACAAGGATAAAGCATGGGTCTGCAAAGAAAGCATTGGGGTATGATAATCAGAGCAATCGAAAATATAACTCAGGATTGTCATCTTCACACAATCACAGAGGAAAGTCCTACCCTCATCAGCCAAGTCCTGAATGTCCTGTTTAAGTGGAAACTCACACTCTCCAAGACCAGCAAAGCAGCAGTGCCCAGAGCATGCAGGATAAAAAGATGGGCCATTTAAAGCCCCCCACAGCTACAGCGATGTCACTCTGAGCAGCTGGAAGACGCATATCATCACCAAATCTCTGAAGAGGGAAGAAGGGAGTATTGTACATCACCTAATGTAAAACAGTGTCAGCAGCCTTTTGGCTGCAAATTCTTACTTTTATACCAGTGAAATATACGGTAAGTCTGCCTCTTTAGTGAACCTTTTTTTTTTTTTTTTTTTCTCTCTAAAGGTGATTTAGCCTTTCATGTTTTATAGAGAAATTCTGAATACAAATCACTCTACAATCACAATCATAAGGTTAGCAGATATGTATGGTACCTAGAAGTCCAATAACAGGAGGTAGCTTTGCATCCTTGTTTTTGCCCAAATTCACTCTTTTGTGATTCTCTTACTGTCTTCCATTCATTTACTGAAAGTGTATTTGTATATAAATGAACTGAATTAAATTCTCTTTTTTGTCATCCACCCATAAAATAAAGAATTGTTTCAAAGTCAACTGTAGGTAGAGCAGCACGAGGCGTGTGGCTTTATTTGAATCACGATAAAACTGTTCGTCTTACCATGAGAACAGAGCCTGGAGAATGCCACAGGGTAGGTGAGACTTCAAGTATGTTTATCTGACCAGAGCCGCTCAGTCACTTCATAAACACTTAATTTTTTCAGGAGCTATATTAAAGTAAAAATGTGATTTAGAACTACTTTAAGCTAAAGTCATTAGGAACCACAAAAGATTTGATCTTAATTTACTATCTACTGATTAAAAAGGAAGCACAAAACAAGAAGGGACCAGCAGCAATAAAATTGATTCATTCTTTCCCTAAAGAGAAATTAAATGTTGTAGTAACTCACCGCACTTTACTCAATAAGTTGCTGTAGCTGTTTCTTACCTTAAAAAAGTCCTTTTGATGATGAAACTCAGTTATCTATATGTTTCACAGCTTTGTTATAAAAGTTCAGTTTGAATTCAATACAATTTAAAAATACTTTATTTATCCCAAAGGGAAATTGAATGTTTCTGTCACTCATAAGTTAGTTTTTTAAACAGGTGTTGGGCAGGAAGGGTGTTCTGTAGATGTCTGTCTTTCACTGGATCTGTAGAAGCCTCTGACTGAAGACACTGTTGTTGTTAAAAACTCTTCTGAAGAGGACTTCCTAGAGCAGAGCTCGCCTTTTTCACTAGCTTGTTGAGTTTTTTTTTTTTTTTTAAGTCATTAGCTCTAATACTGTTACCCCAGCAGAGGATGGCAGAAGAGGTAGTGGTATTGATCATTAAAAATAGGAAAAAACACAAAACAAACTAACAAAAACACATGCTCTTGTGATTTCCCTGAAAAACACTGCGCTCTCCAGTTATAAACAATCCAGGGAGATAATTGAAAAACCATCCTTTCATATTAGGTAAAACATTTATTTGATTAGAATTGGTAAATTCTCAAAAAATTATCTAATAAAATATACTCAAAGATTTTTGCCATCCAAATGTGTGCATGTGGCAGGAAATCACTGCTCTGCTGAACCATAAAGAATAATGAAACAGGGCCAACCATTATTAATATGTTTTCTTATTTTTCTGTTCTAAAACATCATCCATTTTATTTTTGATTATTTGTGCAACCTTGTTGAGTAGTCCAACTAACTTTTGAAAAGAAAGGATGGGAGCCTGAATGTTGGTGCAGTTGCAGCATGGAGATCACAGGCTGAATCCTAACCTGATGAGGTCTTTCTGTTTTGAAAATCTTCAAGTTTATACTGTTGAGTTGAATTTAACCAATTGCTTCTGGTGTTTTATAACTATTGAAACTACTGTAAAGTGTATCTACTTACTGTACACTTTACTATAAAATCAAGCAAACTAGAGAAACAAAATTCCAAAACCTTAAACCTCTGGATGATTTATAACTGCAGCTTCTGCATGGGGAAGAGGATCAAATTGAGGCAGGTGATGCTGCAGGGGCGCATTCAAGATCACCAATTATAACATTGGCTGAAGTGTGCAACACCATCTAAATACATTTTTGACAGAAAGTTAAAAAGGTTCTGTAATTTCAACAATTAGACTAGCAAACACCATAGACCTCTATGGGGAGATGACCATTACTGTAACTATTGGAGCCTGAGTAAAGGCATAACCAGGATGCTTAGAATCAACAGCTCTGTTCGAATTCATGGGCTGCTTTTTTCAAGGACGCGGTCTACCTGGAATGGATCCTTTGAAGTCTTTGAAAATAAGGAGACCGGAAGGGTTTTGCCTGTGAATTCAAACAGGTCCACCCAAACAGTTTCTTTTCAAATTTTTTTCTTTTTTTAAAGTGTAAAATGAACAAAGGAGTTTTTTCACTCATATTTCACTCATGTGAATACAGACTGGAATAAAGGTTCCAACCACCGGGAGCATGAATAAATAAAAGCAAATGTAATGTTAGAAACCTTAGTCAGTTAAATAACATGCTGCTGTCATTTTGCACATCTTTGATGTTGCTGGTGTTTTCAAATATCAATTACTGTAAAAAGGTCCACACTTGTATATTGGTTATTCGTTCTCCAGGTGCACAGTTTTATATTTTTAAAATACTTTGCAGTATTTTATTGTTTGTATTTTAACTCTTCCCTATTATGTTATTCTTATACATTTTTCTAAGGTCCACATTTGTGTGACCATTTTCAAAAATCGTTCTGCTGCTGTAAATTTGTAATCTGACTGTTGGGATCTGGAGCGGTACCATCCGTCTCCAGCAGAGTGCGCCGTGGATCCTCCTGACCTGAGCCTCCAACACACCTGAGGCGCATCTCGTCATCAGGGGGACCTGCAGTATATAACCGGCCTTCAGACCTTGCCTCAATGCCGCAGTGTTGTTCCAGTTTGGTTAGCACCTAAGCCTAGAAACTCCTGAGAATCTCTAGTGATCTCCCTAGTGATCAGTCTCTCTTCTAACCTCTTGTTGTCTGTGCTTTCACAGGAACCCTGTTTCCCTTGGAAGCTCTGGATGAGCTTAACCTGCCGAGCCTGCCCTCAGAGCCAAACCTGAAGACTCTCCTCTGGATTCATCTGCAGCTCTTGGCTAAGAGCTGGAAACCAAGACCCAAGGTCTGCATTCAAGTCAGAAGTAAGACGCTGAAGCGTAACTCTGCTGAACAAATCAGTCTCTGGACCCAACAGTTCCTTCCTGAAAGGGAAACCCGGACTCCTCAAGGTAATCTTCTGAAAACTTCCAAACGCAAACTCCTCAGTACCAACGCTAACTGAACTGTCATCCTCACAGACTCCAGTGAACCAGTCCCCGGCCAGAACCAGTTCCAGTTCACATGATTTAAGTGCTTTTGTTTTTAATAAACATTGTTTAACTTTCATCTGTTTCCGTGGTGTTCTGCATATTGGGCTTCTCTGAGAACCAATCATGACACTGACAACAGCCAGATGCATGTCTCGCTCCGCCTAGCTCCACTCACATATGAGTGGAGCTAGGCGGAGCGAGACATGCATCTGGCTGTTGTCAGGTTAATAAATTTGCCCATTGTGGGACAATAAAGGGATTTTCTATTCTATTAAATAAAAGGGGTAGAAAGATATAAGTAAATCTATAAAATGTATGTATAAAAAATATATCTGCAAAATCTCTAATATGAAACAACAACAAAACTTAGGCAAATTATGCAAAACAGCAATGAAAAATAAAAATCCTATCAGATTTATAGTCCCCACACTGTAGATTAATTAGAATATGTCCTTAAATTACAGCCAAACCCATTTACACAATAACAGATAAAAACCTTTAGATAAATCAAACATTACCGCCACATATCTGCCTCAATAACCATTAAAACAACAATTTTCATTCATTTCAGACGTAACTATTCACATACTTGTATTATATTAAACTGCACTTACACTATTCACCACTGTGCGGCACCAGGTACCATTTTCCTTTTCTCATAGAGCAGCCAGGATGCTTGGTCTCGCAATGAATCCTGGGAAAACCAAGGATACCGAGGATACATCAGACCCATCCTTCAAATCGGGCAAAAAGGATGCATTTGTAGGCCGCATAACGAGGAGTCTTGGAATCTGACCAGACCTCGCTGTGACGTAATCATCCTTCAAATCTGGCCTTCGGAGGACGCAGCTCATAAATTCAAACAGAGCAAACATACAGTTTTGGGATTTTATGAATTCCTAGTAATATCTATAGCTGGTTCCATATGAATTGATGCTCATCGCCCCCTACTGGTCTGGAGTTCTTCTGTTATTCAAGTTTTTACTACTTGCAGTGTTTTTTTTCTGTTCTTTGTCTCTTTGTGTTTCAGCATCATTTATGTATCTGCAGCGGTTTTTGTGTTTGCAGCCTTCTCAACCTTAGCCCACTTTGCTGCTGTATTTTCTATAGTTGCAGCTTTTCTTAACTTGTTGTTTTCTACTTGCAGTGTACTTACTTTTGCGTATATTTTACATGGTTGTGACTAAAGTCTTGTTTTTGAGTTTGCTAGTCTAATTGTGAAGTTTACAGGATCTTTTTAATTCACTGTAAAAGTATGCGTTTACACAGTGTTTACTGTTAAAGAGATTAAGTTTGAAGGTTTTCTAAAGATTATCCTAATTCACCCAAGTTTAACAAGTACTAAGATACACAAACAACTTTTGCAAAACAGACCAACATTAACAAAACACAAACAAACACAAAGCACATATTTCACCTGTAATTAATTATCGTTCCATAAATTTAAATTAATTAGACAACATTCCAATCTCAGGGGTTCTAATCTCTGCTGGAGCTTCCAGTACAAATGAAATCTTAGCAGATGTAAAAATCCTGACATTAATCACAGGACTGAAGCAGGTTTCAGGGTTTGGGAGTTAAATGTGCCTGCAGGAAGTTTGTCATGGCAGTGACATTCCAGCAAAGCCCTTTGCCAAAAGCCGACTTTAAACTTTCATCTAAAGCTCACAGCCTCCAGGATTAATAGTAATTTAATGCTATACAGCAGACTGATGTCACTTTGGAAGTCAAATGTTGTTCTTCAGAAGTGCCCTGGGAGTCCTCTCAGTGACTCAGTAATAAAGCTGAGGAGAGATCACTGCTGGGGTTCATTTGTCGGCTGTAGTCAGCTGTGGCTGCAGCTCAGCATTTCAGAGGCTCTCTGCCTGAAACAGACAACCCCACCAGGGGGGAAGAAAAGGGAAGTCACTGTAATCGATAAGGCCAGTCACCTTCCATCAAGCACCTCACCAGCAATGTTCAATACAATGATCCGTTCATGCTCCAGTTCAAGGCGTCCTTCTGGTCCCAGCAGGCTGCAGCAGGGAGCCGGCAGATGGCAGTGTTACTATCTGGATGCATGCGCTCTGGCAGAGAAAAATGGTTGCTTGGAAAGGGTGCAGCTCACTCTGGGTGTGTGTTGCAACATACATGCTCCTAGATATTTGAGTTACTGTGTGAAATTAGTTACGAGACCTTTCTCTCCTCGCTCTGGCTTTTATTTGCAGAGTTGAAAACTGAGAGGAGCCTCTGGCTACAGTGATGCTGTCTGTCCCTGCTGCATCGTATTCCCTCAGTAAACACTCACTCTCCTGATAGGCTCCGCATGCATCAAAACAAAGGACAAATGAAGAAAATGGAACAATGCAAGGACAAAATGGAGCTGCAGGATGGTTCTGATAAGAATCTGTTTTTCAGCTCCATTTAATTCAAGATATGTTTTAAGAAATCAGTTTATGTGTTAATCTGTTGGAGATAACATCAGTTATTTGCAGTTAATTATTTTTTGATGATTTGCAGGTTGACCTCTCAGGGTGAATAATTCAGGTTTCATCAATGTTCTTTTGTTATTTATAGAATAAGTTTTGACTTAGTACCCAGCCCTCCGCACCCTCAATCTAAAATAAATAAATAAAAGAAGAATTTTTAAAAGCTGTCTATATTAGGTCTTATCACGAGGCACTGCTATACATTACAGACTGCACTGGGTTAGAAATGAATCATTTCTGATTATGCAACAACTAAAATGCAGGAGCAGCATTCACAATCGCTTTAATAATTTCAGGTAATTATATTTTGCATAGCTTTACCAATTACTCTAATTACTGTGGAGGCCTGCTCTCCTTAACTTCACTTCATTGGAATTTGTTGACATGTGGTTAACTGCCACACAAAGCTGAAACACAAAGCTGAAAGCCTCATAGAAACTCCCAGAGGAAAGCTTTTCTTATGCAGTAACAGTAATTGCCTTAAAGGCTTTTTATAAGATGTCTTTCTAAAACATTTTTCATATGTTGGCTGTGGTGATAAGTTCCAACAGACTGATCACTTCCTTGTTTAATCCATCTGATTAGATTTTCTGTCCTTTTGCACTGCAAAAAAAAAAAAAAATGTAAGTCTAAATAAGACTTTGTTTCTTAAAATAAGTGCTATTTTTCTTGAATTGAGGAGCAAAGTGAGACTCTTTTCTTAAATAAAAAAACAAAAACAAATGCACTCTGTTGTCTCCATTGCATATTATCTAATTATCTTATTTTAAGAGTAAAAAAAATTTCTTTGGCAAATCATCTTGTTTTCTTAAAATAAGTGCTTTTTTTCTTGAATTAAGGAGGAAAGTGAGACTCTTTGCGAATTGAACAAGACAATTAGAATTTAAATAAGAAAAAAGAACAATTGCAGACTGGTCACAAAAGGCAGAGAGGACGCTGGCGTTGGCTGTTCGCCGCTTCTCTGCAAATCCGTCAAAATCTGTCCTTTTCTGCAAAATCTATCCTACTGTACCGTATTCTGGGAACTCAGTTACTACAGTAAGAGACAGATTATTTTGTAGTACACACCGAATTTGTTGTGGTACCCTGGACTTACCTGTCACTACGCTGGACACTGCTTGCTAAGTGAATCGTCCTTTTCTCTGGGCTTCAAATCCCCCAATCCTGCTGCTTCCTTTTGTTTCCATCAAACTGGATTATTCCTACGGAGATGTCTAAGTGCTTCATGCCCTCCCTGGATTATCTCTGCACATCGGTCTGTTAGCCCGTGGCAACTTGTTTGGGTTGGCTACGCTAACAGAGTTAGCCGGAGCAACTCTTCTGTTTACAGAGTCCTATCAGCACCATCAGTCTTCATAAATCTTCCAGTGCCTCCGCCTTCCAGCGGAGGTCTGTGAATGGAACACCACCTCTGTTGAAGCTGTGGATCATCCTTCTGGGTATGGCTTTTTTCCATCGCTGCTCACCTGGATCCTGGCTAACTGTTAGCACCGGCACACCATCACGCCACTTGTTGCCCATCGACACCACGATACAACCACTTCGGATTCTCAACATCAACAGAGCTCCATTGGATCTTCCACGTCGACCCCGTTACATCCACCGGGGATCCGGGCGCCGCCTTGTAATGTCCAAACGCGGTGACCACAGCTCCATCGCATCCTTCTGGTCGGCATCACGTCCTGTCGCGCAACAGGTACGTCACCATCTGCGTCATCTGAGCGCCGCTATGCCTACCTCAGATATGGCTGAGTTGGACCGGCGAACTGGAAGACCTGGAGTGGATTTCAGCGTTCTCCGCTCTCTGCATAAACTGGACTCAAATTCCCACATCACAATGGAACAGCTTAATGTGCAGTCACTGTCAAAGAAATCCGGATTCATCCACGATCACATTCTGGACAAAGAAATAGACATTCTCTGCCTCACAGAGACTTGGCAACAGCCCGGTGTCTACAGCTCCCTGAATGAGGCCTGCCCACAAGGGTACTCATACCTGGACAAAGCCCGCACAACTGGGCGGGGTGGGGGCCTTGCTGTTTTATTTCGCAGCTACTTTGCAGTGTCCCTCCTGTCTGTACCCGGTGCTTCCTCCTTTGAAAGCCTTGTTTTTAAATGCAATAATCCTTTCTCTGCTACAGTAGCTGTCATATATCGCCCACCTAAACCACAACCAACTTTCATTTCTGACATTCATCAGTTCCTAATCTCTCTCTGCACAGCACACTCAAATATTCTTGTAATTGGTGATCTCAATATACACATGGACTCACACACTTCCCGTCTAGCTGCCGAATTCAAACAGGTTTTGGACTGTCTAAATCTTCAACAGCTGACAGATGGCCCCACCCACAGCAAAGGGCATACTCTGGACCTTGTTATAACTGACTCCCTTCCACTTACCAGCATCAACATATACGATGTTGGTGTCTCAGATCACCTGGCAGTTACATTTAGACTCCCAATAACCTTTTTCACCAAACCAAAACGCCATATCACTTTCAGAAACATCAAAAACATTGATTCCTCATCCTTCAGCTCACATCTTCAGCATCTTTCCCCCTCTCCACTCTCATCAGCCAGTGACTTAATGGACTTCTACAACACAAGCCTCAACTCCATCCTGGATACTCATGCTCCTGTAATAACCCGGACTGTCACATTCACACGTTCCGCTCCTTGGTTCACCAAAGAGCTAAGGCAAATGAAGAGGTCTGGCCGTGTCCTGGAGCGGGCATATAAAACATCTGGCCTGACGGTGCATAAATTGGCCTACCGGGAACATCGCAGAAATTATGCAACAGCCCTCTCCAAGGCCAGGTCCAATTACTACTCCTCGCTCATCAACAATAACCCAGGTAATTCCAGAAAACTCTTTTCCACAATCAGCCATATTCTCAAACCACAGGTCTCCTCATTCTACAACCACACAGATATAAACTGCAACCGGTTTCTGGACTTCTTCATATCAAAAATAGACAGCATCCGCTCTTCACTTTCACCTTCAAACAGCATCACTATTGATACCCCTGAGACATCTCCCACACAACTCCTATCACACTTCTCTCTGCCAACGCAGCAGGAGGTCGAGAACATCATCCGCAAATCTAAATCATCCACCTGCTCTTTAGATCCCCTCCCATCCCCTCTGCTCAAAACTCACCATCAATCCATTAGTCATCTCATAACCAAAATAATAGCCAGTTCGCTGGAAACGGGTACCGTCCCATCTACCCTTAAAACTGCCCTCATTAAACCCCTCCTAAAAAAACCCACCTTGGACCCTGAACCTCTGTCAAACTACAGACCCATTTCAAACCTCCCATTCATCTCCAAACTCCTAGAAAAAGTTGTTTCCACCCAGCTCCACAACCACCTTAAATGCAATAATCTGTATGAAAAATTCCAATCTGGTTTTCGCCCCTCCCACAGCACAGAAACAGCTCTCATCAGAGTCACCAGCGATCTGCTGATGGCCTCTGATTCCGGTTTCACGTCCCTCCTCATTCTTCTTGACCTGTCTGCTGCGTTTGACACAGTAGATCACCACATCCTCCTCCACCGCCTCCAGCATTTCATTGGTCTCTCTGGCACTGCCCTCCACTGGTTTCACTCCTACCTCACTGACAGGACCGAGTACGTGGCCCTGGGGGAGGCAAAATCCAGACCTCACACTGTCACCTGTGGGGTCCCCCAGGGCTCCGTGCTCGGCCCTACCCTGTTCACCATCTACATGCTCCCCCTTAGTTGTGTCGTCGGCAGGCATGGGGTCAACTTCCATTGCTATGCTGACGACACACAACTTTACATTAAAATGACTCCTCCCAGCTCCCCCGCCAACTCTGTCACCCGCCTCAGCTCCTGCCTGAAGGATATAAAGGCGTGGATGAGTCAAAACTTCCTGCAGCTTAATGCCTCAAAAACAGAGGCCATCCAAACTGGTACTCCTCATCAACTCCGTTCCTCTCCTCTCACCTCTGTTTCATTCTGTGGTCATACCATTCCCCTCTCTCCCTCTGTTACAAGCCTTGGGGTCAAGCTTGACCCCCACCTCTCCTTTGACAATCATGTCACCTCCATCTGCAAAACGTCCTGCTTTCACCTCCGTAATATCTCTAAACTCCGTCCCTCCCTATCCCTCCCTGCTGCAGAGAAGCTCGTCCACGCCTTCGTCTCCTCCAGGCTGGATTACTGCAACGATCTCCTCGTCGGGATCTCTGGCAGGAGCCTTCAGAAGCTCCAGTATGTACAGAACAGCGCTGCCAGGGTCCTGATGAGGGTGAGGAAACACCAGCACATCACTCCCATCCTTCACACTTTACACTGGCTGCCCATTCACGCCCGTATAGAGTACAAGATTCTTCTGCACACCCATCACTGTGTGCACGGTGCGGCCCCCATGTATCTCACTGAACTGCTCACACCACACACCTCTTCCCGGACCCGGTCAGGCCAACGGCACCGTCTGGCCCCACCCAGGACACGGCTAAAAACAATGGGCGACAGGGCCTTCGAAGCCGCAGCTCCCCGTCTGTGGAATGCCCTCCCAGACCACCTTAGGGCCCCACAGACGGTGGATTGTTTTAAGAAAGGACTAAAAACTTTCCTTTTTAGAAATTCCTACAATTATTGATTTTAGATTTTTTTTTAATAGGCTACGTATGCCTTTTAATGTATTGATTTTAATGACTGTCTTTTTACTCTGTTTTTAATGTTATGGTCTTTTAAACTTGTTTTGTAGCACTTTGAGATTTGAAATCAAATGTAAAGTGCATGATAAATAAAATTCATTATTATTATTATTATTATTGTCTCATTTAAAAATGCATATTATCTAATTATCTTATTTTAAAAGTAAAAAACAAATTCCTTTGGCAGGTCATCTTATTTACCTGCTTAAATTGAGAGTAAATACATTTAATTAAAGTAATTGTTTACTTATTTCTAGATTGTCTTTGTGCTTAGTTTTGGCTAAGCTTTAGCTGTTGGACGTGGCCTCACATCTAGAATAATTTGGTTCAGACAGGCATAATGTTTCACTCCATGACTGCATCAATCTGGCCCTGCCGCTGCAGAGCAAGCCCAAATCATTCATGTTATATCTTCATGCTGGACAGTTACATTTGTGTGTTTATGATGAACATTTAGGGCATATACAAAGATGCCAGTTTTTTTTCCCCCCTTCAGATTAAGCTTTGTAAACCCACTCTAAGTCTTACTATTAAATTCTTTTTATAAGCAGATATTTTCTTGACTTTCTATCGAACCAATCATGTTTGTTCCCTTCTTCTACAGCCGCTTTACCATTTAACATGTGAATTTTGTGGATTTAGAGGAAAAGCTCCTGTTCAAACGAAAGCCCCAGGACTCGTATTACCCCGTTAACAGGAATCCGGGGTAATTTGTAAGCATGCTTTCCCATTACTCAGCACATTAAGCCTGCAAGAAACTATACTACAGCTTTTTAGAACAGGTAGTAGTGCTAAGAACACACATCTGTTCTCCCTTTTCTTCAAGTGCTGAGAAAGCACATAAGTAAATCGCCAAGCTCAAAGAGTGACATTGATTTAAAAAAGAAAAAATCAAACTGCATTTGGCCACAATACCTTTATAATTGCATGTTAATTTAAAATAACAACTGAAAACTGACATTTATTTAAATTTTATTTAATTATTATATTAGGTTAATATCTCCTATTGTCATCATAGAACCTTGAAAAAAATCTTTATTTATACACATATATTAAGGGGTTACCCTTCACTAAAAAAAAAAAAAAAAATCTAGAAATAGAAGAATAGAAGACTTCACAGACTTGCTCTTCTAGCTGATCCATCTACACGAGTCGTTTTCGGCAGTGACGCTCACACAAACACACCAAGTCTACAAACAGGAAATATGCATAGTGTAGAGCAGATGTGGAATTGACCAATCATAGGCCTCCTTTCTCTCCTCCCTGTGGAAGAGAGGTGCACCAGAGTGTCTGCGGTGTTGGGAGTGGGTTATCTATGACACACACGCAGACGACCTGGTTTCTGAGCATAAACCAGGTTTTAGTCTAAGTAGAAACTATGTTTCTTATTTCTGCATGGAAAATTCAGATCAGCGCTGCATTAAGATATTTTTCTTAGAAATGTGGCAAAACAATTAGCAATTAATTGATACATTACTGTACCTAAAATTTCTAAACTTTCTGGAAAAAAAAAAACGTGCATTTTCTATTCTGGTACTCACAGTTTTCACCACGTACCTTATCAATATTTTATACTGACAGTAAAGGCTACAGGTTTGGTAAATCCCAGCGCCCCTTGCCCTGTTTGATGTCTTGCTCTCCTAGATATTGCTCTCCTGGTTAGCTAGCTAGCCTAGCAGCCAGAATGTCTATCAAAGTGACTCTTCCACTCTATGAAAGAATGTTTAAAAGTATGATCATAATCTTGATAATCTGACTACACAGATTAAGTTTTGAGCTCATCTGCTCAATTGTTTCTTTCCTAGTCAGAGCGAGCTATGTGGCTAGTTGACTATTAACTTTCTTAATATAGAAAGTGTTAATAGATCAGACCTTCTATGTTATTTTTGTATATCTGCTTCTGTCTCAAACTCCTAGTTGGCCTCGGCATCAAGCTGTGGGAACATGCTTGATTTGGGGGACACCACACAGGACAAGATATAGAGTCAAGACAATTTGTAATCAAAGTAGTCCCAGTGTTCTTCTAAGTAGACGCAATCACTCTCAACACACCACATTCTCAGGAGTATGTAGAGGTATGTAGAGGATGTAGAGGCTGGAACTGCTTACCGGGTGTCTCTTGTAAATAAATTAGAGTGTGTTATTGTGCTTACATTCACACTTCCCTGTGAAAATAGAATAACAGCAAATTAGAAAGAAGGTATCTTGTCTTGCTGTGCAAAAGCAGTAAATCAAACATTATGGTTTTCAGAGAAGCTACCCTAATCTGCCCGCTGAATTTGATGTTAACAGTTTCAGTTTAATGATTTGTGTGCTGCACGGACACCTTTAAAAGAATGCAAAATTAAATGGTTAAATGTATTTTTAGATGAATTAGATAAAAACATGACATGTAAATATTTTATGTCTTCTTTTTAAATAAATATTTAATTATTCAGCAGCACATTTTGTATTTTTATTGTACATTTAATCTTTTAAAGTTACATTTAATTATTTAAAGGTCAAGGCTCAGAAAGGAGGATGCAGAGTTGAAGCAGACAGATCACAAAAACGTTTAGAATCAGAATCAGAAATACTTTAATAATCCCAAAGGGAAATTACTTTTGTTACACGCTCCAGATACAAACATTTTTATATATTATAGCTCTATATATACACAAGATAATATAAATAACAAAACAGTGCAAGGAATGAATAAATGTCAATTACAGAGGGGGGGTGTCTGAATCACTTGAGGGAGGCGTTATAGAGATTGATGACCACAGGTAGGAATGATTTCCTGTGGCGCTCTGTGGTGAATCTGGGTAAGAGGAGTCTTCTGCTGAAGGAGCTCGTCTGCTGGACCAGTGTGTCATGGAGAGGATGTGAGTCATTGTCTAAGATGGACTGAAGCCTGGACAGCATCCTCCTCTCTGCCACGGTGGTCAGGGTGTCCAGCTGCTCCCCCACAACATCACCGGCCCTCCTGATCAGTTTATTCAGTCTGTTGTTGTCAGCGACCCTCAGCCCACTGCCCCAGCATGTGACAGCAAAGAATAGCATGCTAGCAACAACAGACTCATAAAACATCCTCAGCATCGCCCCACAGATGTTAAAGGACCTCAGCCTCCTAAGGAGAAATAGTCGGCTTTGGCCCCTTTTTGTAGACCGCCTCGGTGTTTCTAGTCCAGTCCAACTTATTGTTAAAGTACACTCCCAGGTACATATACTCCTCCACAGTGTCAACAGGAACCCCCTGGTTGGAGACAGGGGTTGCAGGTGTTTTTGTCCTCCTCAGATCCACTATTAGCTCCTTAGTCGCGTCTTTGGTACAGGAACGAGGCAGGACGTCTTCCACAGCACGGGGACTCTCTGGAGGAGCATGCTCAGACTGAAGACTAGGCTAAGTACTCCACAGAGCTGATAGGAACAAGCTTTGACCACCCAGGGGAATGCACCATCGGAGCCCGCAGCTTTGCCGAAGTGGAGTCTGGTTAGCTATCTTCTCACCAGGTCAGGAGTGAAGGACACTGTAGAGGTAACAGTAGGGGGAGGGGTGAGTTCCTCAGGTTGTGGAGGACATGATGTGAAGCAGGGGGGAGGGGTGGAATCGGTGGATGTGGATTGACGTGGTGAAGAGCAGACAGGGGGTCTGTAAGGAGTAGGAGTGGGGGACGGTGGAGTGGTGGCTGTAGGGAAGCCAGCTGTAGAGGGTTGTGGGGGGTTGGCTGCAGTATCAAACCTGTTGAAAAATAAGTTCAGTTCATTGGCTCAGTCCACGCAACCTTCCAACCCCACACCAGTGGACTTCTGGAACCCTATGATGGCTCTCATCCCACTCCACACATCCCTCATGTTGTTGGTCTAGAGTTTATTCTCCAGACCAACAACATGAGGGGGAGGTTGTTGGGGGGGGAAGAGGAGATGTATGCATCTTGAATGTTTAGGAGGGCATTAGGATGTCTGTAGTTTGGAGATGGTAGAGTGTATGATGCTGCAGACAGATGTCAGATTTGCAGACGGAGGGATGTACAGAACAACAGTGATAACATGCAGGATCTCTGGGCAGCTGATATGGATGGAGTCCAATGGCCAGCAGTTCAACATCCAGGCTACAGAGCTGTTTTTTAATGTTGATGTGACCCCGGTAACAACATCTGCCGTTTACTAGAATGGCAAAGCCCCCTCCTTTTCGCTTACCACTCTTAGTGTCCCAGTCGGCCCTGACGGTATGAAAGCCATCCACGCAGACAATCTGGTCCATAATGTCCTTGTGCAGCCATGTCTCTGTGAAACACATCAGACTGTTCTCCTGGTACTCCGGTTGGCTCCGCGTTAGCGCCGTTAGCTCGTCCATCTTTTTACTAAGGGGCCGCATGTTTCCAATAACGACAGAGGGGAGAAACCGCTTAAATCTTCTCCTTTCAATAAGCCCGTCCCGTCTCGACCCTCCTTTCATCCCCCGATGTTGCTTGCCTCCTCTGCAACCACGGCATGTTTTCCTCCAGAGTTCGGATGGTATTTCAGCTGGCCTGGCTACCATGCTGGCCGGCATTAGAGCAATCAGCTGTTCTCTGGAGTAAACAAAGGCAGGGTTTCCTGGTGGGAGCAACAACATGAAAAAAGCACAAAAACTCTCTGAAAACGGCCTCGTAATAGAGGATGATACTTCACAGAGTAAACGTGAAAAACCACGAGCAATCAAAAACAGATAACAGTAAGAAAGTTCAAAAGCAAACTGAAGCGGTGTAACTGCAGCACGCTGCTTTCACGCATGTGCACAACGTATTCATAAAGCGGCATCCTTTATTGACGTTCTTTGGATCTGCAACTCAACAACAAAGGAATCAAATATCAATATCTTTGTAGATGGAAAAACTCAGGTTAGTAACCAGGAAAATCTGATGGAGGGCGATTCAAGCTGGTTTTTAGAGTTCAGTCTGCCAGTTCTGCCCAGTAAAAGGAGTAGAGTAGAATACAGTCGGATGGCTAGCAACAGAACGCGGCGATTGTCGCCCAGAGAGTTCCGGATGCAGAAGTCTGCAGACTACAAAACTGGCTGACGAGAAAACCAAAACATGCAAAGGAAGGTAGGGAAATCCAGAAGACGAAGCCCAAGCTGGTGTCGAAGAGGTTAACAGGAGTCTAGACCAGAAGATCAGATATCCGACAGATCCAGGTTCAGTCAACAAGCAGAAACCAACAGGAGTTCGAAGACACATCAGGCAAACAAATCTGAAACAGGAAAAGGCAGAACTGGCGAGGATCAGGCAATCAGAAGAACAACAGGTATGCTAGATACAGTGGGGCAAAAAAGTATTTAGTCAGCCACCAATAGTGCAAGTTCTCCCACTCAAAAAGATGAGAGAGGCCGGTAATTTTCAACTATGAGAGACAAAATGAGAAAAAAAAATCCAGAAAATCACATTGTCTGATTTTTAAAGAATTTATTTGCAAAATATGGTGGAAAATAAGTATTTGGTCAATAACAAACAAGCAAGATTTCTGGCTCTCACAGACCTGTAACTTCTTCTGTAAGAGGCTCCTCTGTCCTCCACTCGTTACCTTCAATAATGGCACCTGTTTGAACCCGTTATCAGTATAAAAGACACCTGTCCACAACCTCAAACAGTCACACTCTAAACTCCACCATGGCCAAAACTAGAGAGCTGTCAAAGGACACCTGAAACAAAATTATAGACCTGCACCAGGCTGGGAAGTCTGAATCTGCAATAGGTAAACAGCTTGGTGTGAAGAAATCAACTGTGGGATCAATTATTAGAAAATGGAAAACATACAAGACCACTGATAATCTTCCTCGATCTGGGGCTCCACGCAAGATCTCACCCCGTGGGGTCAAAATGATCACAAGAACGGTGAGTAAAAATCCCAGAACCACACGGGGGGACCTAGTGAATGACCTGCAGAGAGCTGGGACCAAAGTAACAAAGGCTACCATCAGTAACACACTACGCCGCCGGGGACTCAAATCCTGCAGTGCCAGACATGTCCCCCTGCTTAAGCCAGTACATGTCAAGGCCCGTTTCAAGTTTGCTAGAGAGCATTTGGATGATCCAGACGATGACTGGGGGAATATCATATGGTCAGATGAAACCAAAATAGAACTTTTTGGTAAAAACTCTACTCGTCGTGTTTGGAGAAGAGAGAATGCTGAGTTGCATCCAAAGAACACCATACCTACAGTGAAGCATGGGGATGGAAACATCATGCTTTGGGGCTGTTTTTCTGCTAAGGGACCAGGACGACTGATCCGTGTGAAGGAAAGAATGAATGGGGCCATGTATCGTCAAATTTGGAGTGAAAACCTCCTTCCATCAGCAAGGGCATTGAAGATGAAACGTGGCTGGGTCTTTCAGCATGACAATGATCCCAAACACACCGCCCGGGTAACAAAGGAGTGGCTTCGTAAGAAGCATTTCAAGGTCCTGGCGTGGCCTAGCCAGTCTCCAGATCTCAACCCCATAGAAAATCTTTGGAGGGAGTTGAAAGTCCGTGTTGCCCAGCGACAGCCCCAGAACATCACTGCTCTAGAGGAGATCTGCATGGAGTAATGGGCCAAAATACCAGCAACAGTGTGTGAAAACCTTGTGAAGACTTACAGAAAACGTTTGATCTCTGTCATTGCCAACAAAGGGTATATAACAAAGTATTGAGATGAACTTTTGTTATTGACCAAATACTTATTTTCCACCATATTTTGCAAATAAATTCTTTAAAAATCAGACAATGTGATTTTTTGGATTTTTTTTTCTCATTTTGTCTCTCATAGTTGAGGTATATCTATGATGAAAATTACCGTCCTCTCTCATCTTTTTAAGTGGGAGAACTTGCACTATTGGTGGCTGACTAAATACTTTTTTGCCCCACTGTAGCTCTCACCTATGGCCCGAATAATCTGGCATTGATGACTGGGAGCACGCAGCTTAAATAGAGGCAGGAGTAGGTGGATAAAATGAACAGTGATTAGAAACTGGGCAGAACTAGGCAGTTGAATAGAATAAACCATTATGCCAGTCATCAGAGCCAAGATCATGACATTAATGATATAGTAAACAAATAAATGGGCCATTTAAATTATTTAACAGGGCATTCAGTGAAATGTTTATCTGTTTAATGTGACATGTATTTGCTTCATGTCATGTAACCTTTTTATGGTAGATTTATTGATTCCATGGTACACGTACATTTAAGTATTTCATGATAGATTTTTTTATTTAATCTTATCAACCTTAACCCTCTAAATGGTTCCAAGCTAGTGTTTTTCTTTAGAAATTGGTGGCAACTTTTCGTACCGAAAGATTTTAAACTGATGTCTTTAACCTTCTTAATAAGCAACATTAGCAACTACCAAGTCTTAACCTGGCAGGGTACAGTATATGAGTAACCACTCAGACTGTAATATGGGCCCTATGTCATTAGTTGATGTCCGGTCACATTCAAAGTGAATGTGACACTTTTCTTTTCTTTTTTTTTTTTTTTAAGTGTAGTAAAAGTGTATTACTATTGAAAAATCGGACAGTATTTTACATCTCATTGTGCAATGTAGCAAAGGTCTGGATTGCAGTCCTGAATTCAGACGCCCCTCAGCCTTATGGGCGTCATTACACGGCTGCCATTCACCTGAATGGCGTTTGTCAAATTTAAACTAGAGCCTTCTGATAAGGGACTACAAAAAAACACATTTACACAAATCTAATCTTTGAAAAACACAAAACATATAAAGGCGAGTATATTTGTATGTGTCACACACAGTACAGTACATATCATGATAAAAAGTATTTGTGTTCTACTCCATGAGCTGGCCTGTACTTATAATGTCTGTCACACAAAGGATTGTGAGCAACTGTAAAGGTCCTAGCGGAAGCTTTGTTAGAAGGTCCCTGTGTTAAATGCACTGCTCTATTCTGATAAAACTTGATATAGCGAACGCAGACCCACTTCTGACATGACTTAAGTCTCCTTATTGATTTGAGGTATTTGGATTGAGAGGTCTCTCCTTAATGCACCTCAGCTGTGTCCACTTCTCTCCCGATTGCTTCCACTGCCTGTTTCTCTTTCTCCCAGTATTTAAACTGTGTTTCCACTCACTATTAATTTTGGAAACCTTCAGTAACTGCTTCATGTCCCCAGCCCCGTGTTTAATGTGCCATGCTCTGTCTTTTCCTCCTGTCTTCCTGTAGGTTCAGTAATTGACTTATCCTTTAGCAAATAAGGCTTAACTTCTCAGCCTTATTTTCTCATTTTTCCAAGAAACTTCACTTAACATGACTTTCCTGGGTTCTCAAAGTATGTATGAATAAAAAAGAATTTTATATTTTTTATATATATATATATATATATATATATATATATATTTTTTTTTTTTTTTTATGATTGAAGTGAATGATAAAGAAAACATATTTACACATAGTTAAACAATTTTCTATAAAAAGTTTTATAAAATAAAAAATAATACTCTTTTCATCTGACCAAGGTTGTTATTTTCTCAGATAAAATAAAGCCTTGGCGCACGTTTAACTGAAGAAACTGAATTATTTACCCTCATCCGCCTCCGACACAAGCCAATCAGCTTTGAACAACACTTCCACGAAAGCCAATCAGCATCCAAAGTTCATCTTTAATGGCCTCCGATCCAAAACTTGTCTGCTACCTAGTGCGCAGGCAGTGGTTGTGCTGTCTGACTTCATTCAGATGACCCTGTTTCAACAAACCTCCAGCCCCTCCTCCGCCATCGTAGCTAAAGCTTCATCAGGGTTTCATTACTCCCAGACTCTTACTCCGTTCCCTGTCTCTTCTCAACTGGTCCAACAGAAGACCGTCTTGTTGAGCCTAGTTCTGCCAGAGGTTTCTTCCCAAAGTAGAGTTTTTCCTCTCCACTGTCACTTCATGCTTGCCCAGCATGAACAGGTTCATGCAACCTGTGTTATTCAAGCTGCAATTCCATCTTTCAGGTCCCTGAGTGAAGAACTAGTATCAGCTCACACAGTCTAGTGGATCTCTGCATACAGCTCAAGCACACCGTCTCGCCAACCAACAGTCGATGGACTGAACCAACTTCATCTACTTCACTCCACCCCCAGTTTCAGGCCTGGGGGGGAAACATCCCCGTCCTTACTGTATACTCCTGCTTATGCATATCAAAGCAAGATTGAGCTCTAATGTTTCCTGCCGAGGTCTGAAGACTAAAGTAACTGTATCAATAAAATTCTTTTATTTCTCTTTTTCTCTACGTGTGAGATTTTTTTAAGATTGAACTATATTTACAATTGGTCATATAAATGTGTTCCTTTTCTCCTCTAGCTAAAATTGTTATTTATCATTTTAGTCTCCCACTGTCCCTCTCCTATTGGCTTCATTATCTTAAGTTCTCAAATATCAAAAAAGGATTTTCTTAAATGTTACTCTAATGGTATGACCTTTAAAAAGTACTTTGACGTAGTCTACAAATGCCAGAATATGCTTCTGTTTTCAAACTACATGCATGGCAGAGAAAAGAAAAATCAGCCAGAGCATCAATTTCAAGAGGCTTACTAGGATTCTTCAAACTATGTGTGCATTGCAAGTGTGAATTTGAAGTTGTAGAGGGAGTTAAACTTTAAGCTTTCTATTTGTAGAGTAAAAAAGAAAATCACAAGCAGGTTTTTTTTTTAAACCTGTTAAAATTTTAAGTACAAGTACACAAATTCTGTTCAGCAAGTTGAACACTTACACACAAATTCTCAGTTTTTCTCCAAATGGTCCAGAGCTATTGTTGCAAAACTATTTGTGCATTTCAACTGTTGTGTTTTGTAATTGTAGATTTTTTTAATCTGTCACGATTACAAAAAAGTAACACCTCTTCAAATTCCTGAGTACAAGTACAAAAATTGTGTTCTGTGAGTTGCACATTAAAAATGTCTTCCATTCAGTTTTGCTACAGTTGATCTAAAACAAATTGTGCAAAACAAATTCAAACACGTGTACTAAAATCTTAAAAAGAAATTCTATTTTTTTCCTTAACACAGATACAAATCAATGAATACAACTGCATGAATCTGCTGCTGTGAGTCACAAATTCAGCTTGACAAGTTATGCCTTCACTTTTTCACTTTTGTCACAAATGTCACAGTGAAAATGATCTGTGACTTGTGGGTAGTGCCCTTGATCATACAGCAGGGGGCGCTGCCTACTCCATCAGTCTGTACCAACCGGTGTAGGTACCAGATTGACTCGGGCTGCCAGATTGACTCGGGGGCCTGCGCCTTTTGATGACGTCACAATACATAATTGTTTTAACGTTTGCACAATTGCGCAAAACATTTTGATTGGTCTGGACAGCTTACTAAAGTAATCATAGCGGGGTGTAGGTTTTTTTCGAAAGCGGAATTGCGGTTTGTAAACGCACAATTTTACGAAGAAATTCTCCATGGTCCCTGCGCCTTCCGATGACGTCACCGAATTCGCCATGGGCCTTGCGCCTCCCGATGACGTCACATTATGGCAACGCCACTCAAACAAACTACATTGAGCCCGCGGTCTGCATTTGTAACGAGAATAAATAGAGACCGCGGGCGCAATGTAGTTTGTTTGAGTGGAGTTGCCATATCGTTACGAGTGGCGTTGCCATATAGTGACGGGCGGAGTTGCCATATTATGACGTCATCAAAAGGCGCAGGCCCCCGAGTCAATCTGGTACCTACACCGGAAATGCATAAATGGCCTACTGCCAGTGTTGGGGAGTAACGGATTACATGTAACGACGTTACGTAATTTAATAAAAAAAAAAGAGTAACTGTAATTCGTTACAGTTACAATGAGAAAATATGTAATTCAGTTACAGTTACTTCCGAAAATATTAAGAATTACAAATTTAGTTACATTTTTAAAAAAATATAAAGAAAAACCTTTGCGAAATATGTACAGTGAACCCTCGCTATAACGCGGTTCACTTTTCACGGTCTCGCTGCTTCACGGATTTGCATCATGCATTGTTAAACTTTATTCTCAAACATAATCAATGGTGGCATGTCGGTTTATAAGGATCTTTTGGCCCAGAAGAAAAAAGAGCGACAACAACTACTGATAACTATGTTCTTCTCTCCAAAACACACACCTGCACCGCAGGCTTTAGAAGAAAAAAACGCCACAGAGCAGAGTCAGGATGCAGCGGCTCCGTCAAACAGCAGTGAAATACTGTACTGTACACATCAGTCACTATTTGTCCTAATGTACTTTGTATTTTTTTTCATAATCATTTTTCATTTTCTCCCGTTCCAATCCGTCACGGCGGGGCGGTGCTGATCCCCGCAATATTAACTCTTTAGTTCGTATTGATGATTAAAATTATTACATATTTACTGATAACTATATTATTTTACAGTACAGTACAGTAGTTATTTGTAAAAAAAAAAAACCAAAAAAAACAGACAATAACAACGTCTATACAGCACTTTTATTTGTTTAACAAATGCTTGGGCCTGTAAAAAGTTTTTGTTCCTTGAATTCAATGTTGTATGGAGTATTTCATTGTATAATAACTTTAAAAAAATAAAGGTTTCTACTTCACGGATTTCACCTATCGCGGGTTTTATTGCTTCGCACCCTGTATCGCCGTTTCCCGCTACGGCTCCTTTTCTCTATCATATTTGCCACTCTGATGATCCATCCTGTGCTGGTGGAGCCTCCTTGAGGAACAGCAAGCGAGCGGACGGTTCTATTTCAGCTCAAGCAGCGCATCAAAAATGTCAACCTTCCAGCACTGGAAATTTAAGGAGCATTTCATTTACATCTGTGAAAATGGCTCAAATTTAACCGTGCAGTGCAAGAAGTGTTTTCCGGCTATAAACCTGAACCTGCTTGTGTTAGTCTGCAAACTGCGTAAATGGTAGAGCCTGGGGGAGGAACAGAAAAGGGTATGGCCCGATGAGAGGAGTCTGAGAAAATCTTCCATGCCTGGTGCTGGCATCTCTTCTTGTCGACATCCTGTGATTGCCTGTCAGCAGTTCCCTCTCAGCTTAGTGCTTTTTTAAGGTTCACATTCAGTTCTCAAAAATTAAATGTTGAACATGGGTCAATACTCATTAAAGCCTTAAAGTAATCAAAAGTAATTAGTTACATTACTTTTTAAAAGTAATCGAAAAAGTTACACTACAATTACATTTTAAACAAGGTAACTTGTAACTGTAACAGATTACATTTTTAAAGTAACTTACCAAACACTGCCTACTGCCATGTTGCCTTCTGTCGGTTATCCCTAAGAGATTTTGTATCCCCTCGTCAGGAGCCCGCATTGAGTAGATAGAGCTGATCGTATTCACTCCGCCTCAATTCCAACCTACTAAACATGAAAATTGAGATGTCTTTTGTTTATGAACGATAGGAGTTGTTATATTATTCTTCACTTCATATGTTATAGCAGAATACCGCCAGTGATATTGATTAAAAACAGAAAACACAAGCGTTTGCTTTAAAACAGGACACTGATATCAGTGTCTACTCCTTTCTTTCTTTCCTTCCGTCCTTCATGCCCCCATGCAAAGCCATCTATGTTAAGAAAGAAAAAACAACCTTAAACAGAGAGGGTGGTCTCAGACTCCCGCTTTCAAAAACCTACAATGCAGCATTTAAGTTAATCCCTTCCCACTATCATTGCAGCCCCAACCCCTGTACAGGAGAGTTGAGGACCTTCCTATTCAGCCAGGCCAACAATTCCCTTTAACAACCCCTCTTTCAGAGGCAAAGACAGGAATGGGCATTGCAGGCTAACAAAAGAAGCCAAACAACCCACATTTGAACGGGGTGGACCCTTTCGTCTGTTTTTATTTGTATGTTTTCAAAACAAAAACAAGGCTTTGTTGGGCTACTGTATAAAACCTTGAACTCAATGCTATTATTGAAATTTGGAACTAAAAAAGTTTCCTGGATGGGAAGCAAAACGTCTTCAAACTTGGAAACAAAGTCCAGAGTAATGTTTTAATGTTTTTTTCTTGGAGTGACTATGACAAGGATGATGGAGAATCTTCACCAGCAGATTGTTGCCTTCTTCTTGTGTCTGTTACTTCTT
The DNA here is from genome assembly GCF_016077235.1 of Cyprinodon tularosa. Taxonomy (NCBI): domain Eukaryota; kingdom Metazoa; phylum Chordata; class Actinopteri; order Cyprinodontiformes; family Cyprinodontidae; genus Cyprinodon; species Cyprinodon tularosa. Next base: position 1,785,456 of record NW_024039193.1, read on the forward strand.
CTATGTTCTGTATCATATAGTCCTGTGATTCTTCACTTTTTTATTACTTCTTTAGGAAAACTCTCTTGATCAAGTGGTGTACATATAGTACCTCTACAATGTCCTTTGAAGGTTAGAGTACCCCTCATCCTAATGCTCATCATTGGCTATTTTACATAAAGTACAAGGAAACGTAATAGAGCAAAATCTGTCTCTCTATAGGTTTATAGGGATCATCATCACCACCAATCATCTTACCAACTGTGAATAAAACATAACAGAGGAGAGAATTTGGCCCAACAGGTTAGAGGGAAATAAAAAAAATAAATAAACCTAAATTAAGTTGGAAAATAGTTTAGTCTAGTTTAGTTTTATCTATCTATCTATCTATCTATCTATCTATCTATCTATCTATCTATCTATCTATCTATCTATCTATCTATCTATCTATCTATCTATCTATCTATCTATCTATCTATCTATCTATCTATCTATCTATCTATCTATCTATCTATCTATCTATCTATCTATCTATCTATCTATCTATCTATCATCTATCTATCTATCTATCTATCTATCTAATCTATCTATCCTCTCATTTTTCCTCCAAGCTAAATCTGAACACCTAAACTTGGAGGCCACAATAGGATCCACATCATCTTTCCTGTTTTCCTTCAAAACACAGCCTCATTAAGTAAATGTTGCTCCCCTATTTTGTATCACAGTCAATGCACAGACTCTGAGACTCAAGTCTTATTTAGTCTCCAATCCACCCAACATCTAAGTTTTTGAGAACAGAAGGAAAACCACCAGATTATCGAGGAGAGCCTGCAAATCCTCATGTCACCCAAAACATGGCAATGATGGGGCTTTGGATCCATGACCTTTTTCACTTTCATGGAGAGATTCAATTCAATTCAATTCAGTTTATTTATATAGCGCCAAATTCACAACACATGTCATCTCAAGGCACTTTACAGTTCAACCAGATCAAATTGATACAAAGTTTTCTATCTAAGGAAAACCAGTTGATTGCATTGACTCATTGACTCAAATACAATCCCCCACACTAAGCATGCTTGTAGCGACAGTGGAGAGGAAAAACTCCCTTTTAACAGGAAGAAACCTCCAGCAGAACCAGGCTCAGTGTGAGCGGCCATCTGCCGAGGCCGACTGGGGTTCAAGGAGACAGAAGCAGAGATACAAAAAGCAGCTGTAAAAGGCGGCCCCGTCCAGGAAACACACAGCCAGGCAGACGAGCTCCAAGGCAGCTCCCATGCCAGAGGACGAAGAAAGCACATCCACTCAGTCACGGTCAGAGAAACAGGACCACACTGGAAAACAGGCCGATCTCCAACATCTATAAACAAGGGTGTTGATAGAAGCAGCACAGCTGATGTTTCTTTCCAGGATGACGTCACAGCCAAACAGGAACAGACGAGGCAAAGCTACTCTGAGGAAAAGCAGAGAGAGCAGAAGGTTAGAGATTGAACTAACAGATTCTGCAGAATAGGAGAACAGAGAGAGAATGAAGCAGAATGATGAAATGGGGGTCCCTATGTCCTCCAAAAGTCTAAGCCTATAGCAGCATAACTATAGAGATAGCTCAGGATAACCTGAGCCACTCTAACTATAAGCTTTATCAAAAAGGAAAGTTTTAAGCCTAGCCTTAAAAGTAGACAGGGTGTCTGCCTCACGGACTAAAACTGGTAGTTGGTTCCACAGGAGAGGAGCCTGATAACTAAAAGATCTGCCTCCCATTCTACTTTTAGAAATTCTAGGAACCACTAGTAAACCTGCAGATTGAGAGCGAAGTGCTCTGTTAGGAACATAAGGAACAATCAGATCTCTGATATAAGATGGAGCTTGGCCATTTAAGGCTTTATATGTGAGAAGGAGGATTTTAAATTCTATTCTTGATTTAACAGGAAGCCAATGAAGAGAAGCCAGGATAGGCGAGATATGATCTCTCTTTTTAATTTTCATTAGAACTCTGGCTGCAGCATTTTGGATCAGCTGAAGGCTTTTAACTACAGTTTGTGGACTTCCTGATAGTAAAGAATTACAATAGTCCAGCCTTGAAGTAACAAATGCATGGACTAGTTTCTCAGCATCACCCCTGGACAGGATATTTCTAATTTTTGCAATGTTCCTCAGATGAAAGAAGGAAATTCTAGAAACCTCCTTGATATGGGACCTAAATGACAGGTCCTGATCAAAAACAACACCAAGATTTTTTACTTTATTATCTGAAATCAGTTTAATCCCATCCAAATGAAGTGACTGGCTAATCAGTTTCTTTTTCAGAGACTCTGGTCCAAAGACTATAACTTCTGTTTTGTCTGCATTCAGAAGCAGAAAGTTAAGAGTCATCCAGGTTTTTATGTCTTCAAGACATGCCTGTAATCTATGTAATGGGTTAGCTTCATCTGGATTTATAGACAGATATAGCTGGGTATCATCAGCATAACAGTGGAAATTAATCCCATGCTGTCTAATAATTCTACCAATTGGGAGCATGTATAAAGTAAAGAGAATTGGTCCTAGCACTGATCCCTGTGGTACTCCACAGGTAACCTTTGAGCGTGTTGAAGATCTATCATTAACATGAACAAACTGAATTCGATCAGATAGATAAGATTTAAACCAGTCTAGTGCTGTTCCTTTAATTCCAACAAAATATTCAAGTCTTTCTAAAAGAATATTATGGTCAACTGTATCAAATGCAGCACTAAGATCCAACAGGACGAGCACAGATACAAGTCCATTATCTGAGGCCATGAGAATATCATTAGTGACTTTCACCAGAGCTGTTTCAGTGCTATGATGAGCTCTAAAGCCAGACTGAAACTCTTCAAAAAGTTCATTATGGTGGAAGTGATCGCAAACTTGTTTGGCAACTACTTTCTCAAGAATTTTGGATAAGAAAGGAAGATTGGATATAGGTCTATAATTGACCAAGTCATCTGGGTCAAGAGACGGTTTCTTAAGCAGAGGTTTAATTACAGCAACCTTAAAAGCTTTAGGTACATATCCCTGTAACAGAGATAGATTAATCACATCTAAAATGGAGGAGGAGATCAAAGGGAATACCTCCTTAAATAACCTGGTTGGAACTGGATCTAACATACAAGTTGAAGGCTTAGATGAAGACAATAATTTTGCTAATTCAGAGAGTTCAACTGGATCAAAGCAGTCTAAACCCAGTTCAGATTCCATGACTACCTCAGGTACAATCGCGGATAGAGGAGTGCTTATGATCTTATTTTTAATAAGATCAATCTTATTTATAAAGAATCCCATAAAGATGAAGGGATGGAAAGATGAATTGATGGAGGGGGTGATTACAGATTGCCGTCTTTGGGGAAGAAAATGGAGGGCTTGAAGAATTCAGCGTGGGGATGTCATCTCTTGGAAAAAAATCTGCCCCTCTCTTTTTTCCGAGCTTGCAAAGAACCTCCAAAATGAGCTGATTAAATGAGCCTGAGGCAAGTGTGAATGTTGAGTAAACTGTTGAGATGATTATTGATTTAAAAAAATGATAGGCACCCGAATAGGTAGGTCTGAATGAAAGAGGAACATATTTTTAGAACTGAACGGGAATAGGAAGAGTCAAATGGATATCATTTCAAAAGATAAAAAATAGAGTTGATGAGATTTATGTAAAAATTTGAAACGATTCTTACCTGACAGATAGGCTAACAGAAGAACCAGACTATTAAGGATGGATTCCTGAGATGAGCCTAGGAAGTGAAATTCATTGGGGAAGTTAGCTGAATACTATTGAAGAATCTGTTGCCTAAGGTTTAAGATTTCTGAAATGCAAAATCACGAACAGCATTGGTAATGTTATTCTGAGTTCCTGGGGTGTGAGCTGCTCAAAGTAAGAACTGGTTGAGTGGAGCTCAGAGTTAATTTGAGGATAAATTTTAATGACTTCTGAGGAGCGGTGCGGCTTTTGTTGATGATTTTTACAACTGCAGTGCTATTTGAATGAAAAAGGATTGACTTTTGACTAAAGATGCACTAATCACTGATTACCAATCACCAAATCAGTAGCTGCCGATTCCGACATCACCAATCAAAGTATTAAAGGATTCTCACGAATTTTTGAAAATACCCTCCCTCTCCACTTAAAAAAAAAGCATATGCACAACCCTGTACCCGCTCCCGGGAGGAAACGCTTATCAAACGCATGTGAGAGCATGTACAACCCCATTTCTCCTCATGCACGTGCTATTTAAGTTGCTGTTTGCATGCTCACTGTGTCCTAACGCCTAAATTGCTCCATCACTATATAGATTGGAGAATATATAGTGGACTTATAGTGAACTCAGTTAACTTACCGTTAGGACAGACAATCACTACTTTTTGCTCCCCATTGGTTATGTAACTCCTCCACTGCGTGATGCCTGCGCCATTTTTGTTATTAGTCGCCACTGTTGGGGAGCGACAGCAAGCCGCCAGACAGCTAATCAATAATGTTTTATAAGGAAAGTTCCGGGATATATCCTCTTCTGGGCCTTTATTTACTTCTCATACACTTCGTAGACACTTTTTCTCTTACGACCCTCGGCCATTTTCAAAGAACCGTGCTAAAAAAGATGAGCTTCAATGACTTTCTGAATCTGTAGCTCACCACACATATATACACCTGAAAATGTTCCTGCACAGAAAAAGATTGTTAACTGGGGATGATAACCACATAACACCCAAAAAGAACTATGTAAATCAGCATGAATGAGGAAAGATACTTCTCAACCATTTCTACAATTAACCCCAAGGAATAAGATGCAAAGATGGGTTGGGGAATTCCTCTTGTCCGATTTCCACACTTGAACATTAGTGGACTATAATTCATTAAAATGTCTCTACTAAGCTTACTATAATCCACTATAGCAGGTGTAGCTTGTGGAAGAGTAAGGATTGTCCTGGGGTTGAGAAACAAGACCCCAGATCTTTGACAGGACTGTTATAAGGAACTTGTGGGTCCTGAAAAGCAATGACTACAAGTTAATGAGAAATTCATTATAAGCTGGTTTTAAAAAAATGATATCCTGCTAAACAAAATAAATAATGCAAAAAAACATATAAAGCACAGAAAATCCTTTGTTTTTGTTTAGTTTAGAAGTCCCAGTTAGGAAAAACTAATCCGACTGAGATTCCAACAAAAACAATTTCATCAAAGGATACAGTGGCTTTGAAGATTTGGTGCCTCCTTGATGAGCTTTTAATGACAGTAGACATTGGCTTGCATTCTACGACTTTGCAGCAATCCCTCACAGCAAACATCAATGGTAAATAGAAAGAAACTTCCTATTAACCAAAGAAACCTCCCGCAGAACCAGATCAGTGTGAAAGGACTTCATCTTAGGCTGAATGGGAGTTCAAGAAGACAGAGGAAGAAAAAGAACATTGCTGCTCCATTAATACTTTGCATGTTAGGGAATGTACTGTGATGTAAAACTAGCTGCATATGTGGCCCCCGTCCAGGAAAGACACAGCCAGGCAGTGGCTGTTTCTTTCAATTTTTAACACTTGTATTCTGCACACTAGAAACTTTACATACATTTCAACCAAGAAAACCCTCCATAGAGCGGCCAAGGGTGTAGTGTGAGTATCTGGACGGGTCCTCTGTAAAGGGTTGCAGGTAAAAGATCCCCTAGCACTATAGCATCTTTTAGTAGTTACAGCACACTAAAACATTTTGGGTTAAAAACAACCCAGTTTGAGTAGTTTCCCCACTCAGTGCTTGTTAAATATTAGACAGAGCACACAATAAAAAAAGGAAAAGAGGCTAAGTTCCCAAGTATTTGTTTTCGTAATACTTTCTTTTGGCACCAAAGGTTTTGAAGTAAAGCCTAAAGACCTTCACTGACAGTATTCTTCAAATGGATAGCCACCTGTATTTTCTGTTGAATCAATGCCCCAATTACTAAACTGGGTTTTTAAAAAGTAAAATGAGGTACGATGAGGGAAGAAAAACTGGACTTGTTGGCCATGGTATGTGGTTGTTTTTTCATATCCTATATGAGCAATACAGAATTAATTGTTTTTATGATCCTGGATGTTTATACGAAAAAATTATGACTCATCCTTCTGAGGCTCAAGATTCTATTTCCCAAAAAAGGATTAAACTTGCTGTCAGTAAATGGCTATTACAACTTTCCACGATAAATTGGACACAGGTATAAGAAATGATGTGAAAACATTTATGCTTCAATGATTATTATATGCACCTAGTTTATTTATATATCAGTTGTAACAGCTAGATCAAAAGTCATTGGGAAATGTGTACGGTTTTTAGCTTCAAACAACAGAGCAGGAAAAATCTAGGTTCAGATTTCTAAGTCTTGTATTTTTCCACTAACAGACTGCCAAAAAAAGTTTGTTTTTACCCACCCCAGGTAAGTGAGAACTGATTAACTGTTTGGACTGGAATGATCCTCGCAGTGATAAAGGTTTGGTTAGTGCAAGGAAACATTATTAGTATTGTCAACATTTACTGCTCCCAGGTATAAAAAGGTCTAGGATATTTTTACTAAAGATGAGTACCAAAGTGCAAAGCAAACTTAGTTTTTATGAGCAAACAACGAAAGAGCACCAGGGTTGATGCAGCATGAGAGAGATAAAGGGGAAAATCAAACAGGATGCCTATAAAGAACTTTCCTTGTAAAGTGCTGCCTTCGGTGCAAACAAGGGTTCGTCCAAAGAAATGGGTTTTGACAAAGAGCCTTTAATTTGGATTTTTATAGCTGGTTGTGATATGTGTGTCTAATTTATTATCAGTGTAGTAATGTGTGCATGAATGACTGAATGTAGTGCAATATGCTTAGGAGTCCTCTGTTTTGAAATGTCTCACCCTATATAAGTAGAGGACATCTAATATTGAAAAAGCCAAGAAGCTATGAACTAAGAAATATGAGAAGGGAGGGATAGTCACTTGGTTAAAAGTGCATTTTCTCTGTTCAGCTTTTAACTCCAAATAATATATTTGGCTTTTTGATAAGCCTAAAAAAGTCATATTTTTTTTTACATTTCATTTGCTACAGACTTCTAAACAGTACCTAAAACAAAACATGCAATGGTATCAGAAACAAAACTAGGCCTTGGCCCTAATATTTTCTCAAGGGGGTGTAATTTTATGTCTTTTTTAGAATAGTGGATGACTTATAATCCCACCAAGCAAAAAATGGTTGAAAAGACATTGAAAAGACAACATCATTAGGGGGAGGGGTGGCTTAGTGGTATAGAGCTTGTAATCCTGAGGTTCTGAGTTTTAGCATCACCCACACACTGCCACTCTGGGTCTCTGAGCAAGGCCCTTAACGCCACACTGCTCTCCAGGTGCCCCACGGTGGCAGCCCACTGCTCCCAAAAGAGATGGGTTAAATGCAGAGGTAAATTTCTCCAATGTGAGATCAATATTCAATTCAGTTTATTTCTATAGCGCCAATTCACAACACAAGTCATCTCAAGGCACTTTACAGTTCAACCAGATGAAACAGTCAAATTGATTCAAAGTTTTCTATCTAAGGAAAACCAGTTGATTGCATTGACTCATTGACTCAAATGCAATCCCTCACACTAAGCATGCTTGCAGCGACAGTGGAGAGGAAAAACTCCCTTTTAACAGGAAGAAAATCTCCAGCAGAACCAGGCTCAGTGTGAGCGGCCATCTGCCGAGGCAGACCGAGGTTCAAGGAGACAGAAGAAGAGATACAAAGAGCAGCTTTGAAAGGCGGCCCCGTCCAGGAAACACACAGCCAGGTCGACGAGCTCCAAGCCAGCTCCCATGTCAGAGGATGAAGAGAGCACATCCAGCCAGTCAGTCAGAGAAACAGGACTACACTGAAAAACAGGCCAAGCTCCAGTTTCTATAAACAAGGGTGTTAATGGAAGCAGCACAGCTGATAATTCTCTCCAGGATGGTGTCACAGCCAAACAGGAACAGACGAGGCAAAGCTACTCTGAGGAAAAGCAGAGAGAGCATAATGTTAGAGATTGAGCTAACAGACTCAGCAGATTGGGAGAATAGAGATAGAATGAAGCAGAATGATGAAATAAGGGTCTCTATGTCCTCCAGATGTCTAAGCCTATAGCAGCATAACTATAGAGAATATTGTTCAATTATTATTATTTTTATTTACGTCCAAACAACGTTTACATTTGGTCAAAAAGTGAAAGGTGAAAAGCCGTAATTCGAAGCAGCAATAGTAGTTCTTCAGGTCTATTATTGGGCTGAAGTGGGACAAAATCAGACAGACCTAACTCAGCCCACTTTTCAACAACAATTTCTGGACTAAATGAAGACTATGACAGACTTACCAGATTTAGCGTCTAAATGACATCTGGTGTTTGGGGTAGGAGAGATGAGAGAAAGAGGAGGCAAGAAAACAAAGAAGAATGACAGAAACAAAAGAGTGAATCAGAGCTAAAGAAATTAGGAAGGCTGATGGAAGAGTTAGGAAGAACAGAGCAGAAGGGAGCAGAAGGGTGTGGAGGTGGAAAAAAGGAGATGGTCAGAAACAATGCACGAATTAATGACCCCGATCATCTTTATTACTCACTTACCACAATTACTACCTTTTTCATTATTGCCTTAGAAAAAGCTGACCCAAGAGAGAACACACACATTGTTTCCGATACACTTGATTTTTATTGCTTGAATATGAGTAAATGGGTAAAAATAAATGAAACTGTGCCAGTTTCTTCATTTCACCTCGATAAAATGTTCATTTTAATTTTCATCATTTTTTATTGCCAAGATGGAAATTTCCCCCGATTTAGTTTCAGAAATCTGGTCATCTTAGTGTGACAGCACCTATTTAGAGCACCTGAATGCAAAAGTGTTCTGTCAAAAACGTCCTAATCTTCATCCCTAATATGAAGTGCAGATCCAGTCACAGTTTTTACGGAGACCAAAGCTGGACCTGTTATTGGGGAGCAGTTGAGTCCTGCTATAAGACTCATTCACTGGATAAAAGCCAGCGAGGGCCTTCAGCATGTTGGAAAAAGTCTACTGCTCTCTGTCAGAAAGCGTTTTAATGCAAACTGGAAAAGCTGTTGGGCATGGATGTGATTTAAAAGGACTGAATATCACTGTGGGCATATCTCCATTGTCATCATGTTGGAAATGTCTGTTGATTTCTGTTGATCAGTTATGTTGGACAGACAACCACTTCCCCAAATGTATGACTTCTTTTTTCAAATATAAAGAGACATGGTTTACTCCACTGCTGATCTGGGGGAATGTGCATCATTGTGTGTTAAAGGCAGAAGAGAGTAAGGACAGATTAGTTTCTAACACACAAAGGACAAGTCAGGTTCCACTTACTTCCAAACTGTCTGTTCAGCTGCAAGTGCATTTTCCAAGCTTATTCAATTCAATTCAATTCAGTTTATTTATATAGCGCCAATTCACAACACAAGTCATCTCAAGGCGCTTTACAGTTCAACCACATCATACAGTCAAATTGATTCAAAGTTTTCTATCTAAGGAAAACCAGTTGATTGCATTGACTCATTGACTCAAATGCAATCCCTCACACTAAGCATGCCTGTAGCTACAGTTGAGAGGAAAAACTCCCTTTTAACAGGAAGAAACCTCCAGCAGAACCACACTCAGTGTGAGCGGCCATCTGCCGAGGCCGAATGGGGTTCAAGGAGACAGAAGCAAAGATACAAAAAGCAGCTGTAAAAGGCGGCCCCGTCCAGGAAACACACAGCCAGGCAGATGAGCTCCAAGCCAGCTCCGATGTCAGAGGATGGAGAGAGCACATCCACTCAGTCACGGTCAGAGAAACAGGACCACACTGGAAAATCTCCAGCATCTAAAAACAAGGGTGTTGATGGAAGCAGCACAGCTGATATTTCTCTCCAGGATTGAGTCACAGCCAAACAGGAAAAGACCAGATAAAGCTACTATGAGAAAAAGCAGAGAGAGCAGAACGTTAGAGATTGAACAAACAGATTCTGCAGAGTTGGACAATAGAGAAAGAATGAAGCAGAATGATGAAATAGGGGTCCCTATGTCCTTCATCAGTCTAAGCCTATAGCAGCATAACTATAGAGATAGCTCAGGATAACCTGAGCCACTCTAACTATAAGCTTTATCAAAAAGGAAAGTTTTAAGCCTAGCCTTAAAAGTCCTTATGTCTCTGGTGCTAAAATGTCTTGAAGAAGCTCCGGACTAACCTGGTGTTTTGTGGCCGAGGCTGGCTGTGCTTCATTGGGGTCTGGTGGCTGCTGTATTTTGTGATCATCTTTCCTGCCTGGTGTAAGTTATTGTCTCATCTTGTGCTTGGGGCACATGCTTATGGTGACTCCAAGATACATGTTTTTATTTTAGCTCCACCGCACACATGTCTACATCTTCATCCTCTTTAGATCATTGACCTCTAAGTGTTAAAGTTTCGTCCTGGTAAAGTGCAGTTGTTTTTTTCCAGCTTGTCATGAAGCTGTATAAACAGCCATGGCGTTGGCACACACCCCTCTCTCAGCTGTGGTTTACAGTCCACAGCATCGCTAGGCGCCTGATGGGTGGAACACTCAGACAATCTGGGCTGAATTTCAACCTGCCCAGCTAAAGAGCAGTGGAGCGTTAATGTTATCATTTTCCCTTTGTTTTTGTTTTCTAGGAACAAACATTTTCCCTTCTCACAGTCAGTGAGTTGTTTGCATTTCTTTTATTCTCCTACTTTTGATTGAGTTTGCTTTGTGTTGTTTTGAATATCGATGTTTGCTTTGCATGGTTTATGTTGCTGATTTGCAGTTTTTCATTTTTGTATGGTTGGTTGATTCGTGCCCTTTTATTATTGTCATTAGTTATTTTTGTTAAATGAAAAAATAATTTGATGCAAATGCCATCACTTGATGTCCTTGGAAACCATTTAACTTTTTTCTTTGTTAAAGCGTTAAATCGTCTGTCTATGTTTTTTTTTTTTTTTATCTATCATTCCTAAAGGCGTGTAGGGTTACTTTTAATACCATGTAATAGAAAATCCTGTTTTTGTCCCACAATGGGGAAATTGTGGAATGAAGAAAAAAAAATTCTGTATTTTAAGTGTCAACTTTTTCTTTGTTTTTTCCAGGTCTGGTGGGGCTTTTTATGAAATGCTGGTTCTGGACCCATATCTCATCTCATCTCCTGTCTAATTACAGGACAAACTGTTTAATCCAGGTGTGTCTGGTCATTCTCATCATGGTTACAGAGACCAAACACACCTGGATTAATCAGTTTGTCCAGTAATGAAGGGAAACAAAGTTGCTGGCTGAAGTTCAGGAAGTAGTAGAGTTGAGCAACGAGCCCATTGTCCAAAGTTTGTGCCTTGTGGTTCCAGTTACATCTGAGGGCTCCTTTGAGGAGGTGGCAAGGAGACAAATTGCAGCAAGCCTTACTCTAGCAGTGCAAGTGCCACCCAGGATGTCTGAAAAGTCCAGCTTTGTCCAGGTTCTGTTTGTTTAGTCCAAGTGGCAGCAATATTGCAAAAAAATTGAAATACTCTGTCCAGGATGATGCTGAGAAACTAGGCCACGCATTTGTTTCTTCAAGGCTGGACTATTGTAATTCTTTACTATCAGGAAGTCCACAAATCGTAGTTAAAAGCCTTCAGCTGATCCAAAATGCTGCAGCAAGAGTTCAGATAAAAATTTAAAAGTGATATCATTTCTCTCCTATCCTAGCTGGTCTTCATTATCTTCCTGTTAAATCAAGAATAGAATTTAAAATCCTCCTTCTCACATATAAAGTCCTAAGTGGCCAAGCTCCATCTTATATCAGAGATCTGATTACAGGGCTGTCAACTCTTACCCATTGGGAGTGAAACCCACCCATCTCAGTGTTTTCACACACTCTCACTCCATATTCCCAATTTCTCACACAAAAAGTGAGACATTAAAACTCAACTCGTTTCCACTTATTTATTTATGAAAAATACCATGGTGATCTAAATCCAGTCCGCGTTTTTAATACAACTTCAGTGCTAACAAAGGAGTAAATGCCAGGTTCATATCCGGTCTGTATTCCCACCTATTCACTGTGTCAGATATTGAAAAAAGACAGTTGTTATGAGGTAAGTCATTTTAATTTTAATCTTATCTCTTCTGGAGTAGGACAATTCTCTTTGTAAATTATTGAAGATTTTAAGCAATCTAGTACTTGAGTAAATATGAATAAAAAATACAGCAGCTTGCTTAAAGTATTGATGTGAAGACTGAGTGCAGGATCACATCAAATGGTTTGTTTTCTCTTCACCTGGTGCTTTTTTAGTCCCAGTTTTACTCCATGTTTTGTTCACAAGTTTAATAATTATTGCTCAGTCTAGTTTAATAATCTCCCATTGGAATTTAGGAATAATTAAACCAAAACAAATATTTTAATTCTTAAAGCTTTCAGGTTTGTCTCTCAAACCCATTAGAAGCTCCAAAAAGGAAAAAGAACCATTGCATTTTATTTTTCAAAAGATCAGCCACCCAAGAAAAGGCCAACCACATTCAGAGAGGATGTGCAGTTATCCAGGATTCATAGAGGGAGAACCACAGGGATGTTCTCATTTTATTCTTTCTTATCTTATTAATTTATCATTATTCTGGTCTATTAAATATGTTAACTTAATCTCCATCACATTTTCCAAATGAAACATCCAGAGAAGTGCTGTTCTGTGTCATGGCGAGTTTTTATAAAATCTACAGCCTCCTATGGTAGAAGGTCTGACTTGTTTAGCTGTTTTGTTAATTGTAAGAAAAACTAATAACATAATGAATTAAGCTTTTTAATCCTTAGCCTATTACCAAATATTCAAACACAGTGTAATTTGCATAGGTTTCGATTGCACTGGTTCCTGTATCAGTGCTAGTAATCCAGTAATAGCTTATTAGTTCCCCTTTGTTTATTTGACTTAAACTGCAGAGAATAATTAATAAACAAAGTTGTGAAATTCTTAGTTTATGGTATATTTAATTTGCAAGTATTTAAGTAGGGCCTATACTTCTTTACTTCAATTCTCTAAAAATCACCAGAATATAGAAAATAATATATAAATCTCACCCAAAGGTTTGGTGAAAAGGTGGCAGCCATCTGATTGTTCCTTATGTTCCTAACAGAGCACTTCGCTCTCAATCTGCAGGTTTACTAGTGGTTCCTAGAATTTCTAAAAGTAGAATGGGAGGCAGATCTTTTAGTTATCAGGCTCCTCTCCTGTGGAACCAACTACCAGTTTTAGTCCGTGAGGCAGACACCCTGTCTACTTTTAAGGCTAGGCTTATAACTTTCCTTTTTGATAAAGCTTATAGTTAGAGTGGCTCAGGTTATCCTGAGCTATCTCTATAGTTATGCTGCTATAGGCTTAGACATCTGGAGGACATAGGGACCCCAATTTCATCATTCTGTTTCATTCTATCTCTATTCTCCCACTCTGCAGAATCTGTTAGTTCAATCTCTAACGTTATGCTCTCTCTGTTTTTTTTCTCAGAGTAGCTTTGCCTTGTCTGGTACTGTTTGGCTGTGACTCCAACCTGGAGAGAAATATCAGCTGTGCTGCTGCCATCAACACCTTTGTTTATAGATGTTTGCGATCGGCCTGTTTTTCAGTGTAGTCCTGTTTCTCTGACTGTGACTGGCTCGATGTGCTTTCTTCATCCTCTGACATGGGAGTTGGCTCGGAGCTTGTCTGCCTGGCTGTGTGTTTCCTGGATGGGGCCTCCTTTTACAGTTGCCTTTTGTATCTCTGCTTCTGTCTCCTTGAACCCTTCAAGTTGGCCTCAGCAGATGGCCGTTCACACTGAGCCTGCTTCTGCTGGAGGTTTCTTCCTGTTAAAAGGGAGTTTTTCCTCTCCACTGTCGCTACAAGCCTGCTTAGTGTGAGGGATTGCCTTCGAGTCAATAAGTTGATGCAATTGACTGGTTTTCCTTAGATAGAAAACTGAATCAATTTCAAGGTATGATCTTGTGAACTGTAAAGTATCTTCAGATGATGTGTTGTAAATTGGCGATATATAAAGAAACTGAATTGAATCCTGCAAATAGCAATGAGAACTTGGCAGCTTTTGAACAAGATAAATTAAGAATGATAGCGGAGAGGAGGAAAGAGCAATCAGGTGAGAATGCAAACAACTGTTGGGAATTACAGCAGTGAGCTGAAGGAAGGTGCTAAATGAGAAGGAGCAGAGAGAAATACAGGGAAAGAATCAAACAAGTTAACGAGTTAAAGTTCAAAATGAACACCAACACCAACAAAGAACCTGGTCTACAACAAAAGATAAAACCACAAGTGTAGGACTTAGCTCAGTCTAAAAAAGTTGTTTACACTGACTGCACAAAAACCCTGCACTTGAGCCTTCAACTTGTGTGTAAACATATGTCCTGCATCACACTTGCAAAGCCATTTCCTGACACATAGTGTTTAGGAGTTTTGATGAAAACATTTTATATGCTGTTCCATGTTTCGCGTATTTAGAAGGCTGCTGGTGTTAGCCAGGCTAAGGTAGTCAGGGACATAGCACCAAATTCTGGGACTTTTATTCTTGCAATGGGAGGGATCTTCTATGTCAGACAGTGTATTAGGTGTGTGAGCTGAAACAGAAAAAAAGGCAAATTTATTTAAAATAGAAAAGCATAAATAAGGTTTTAAGCTGTAATCAGATCAGATTATATTGAAAAGAAGTGATTGTATTCATTTTAGACCAAGAACAGAGGAAGCAAGACCAAGACCAGTGCCCCACAATTCATGTCAATAAAATTTTAAACATCATCAACATTCCCACCAAAAATGAAAGATATTAAATAATAAGAGTTCAAATAATGGCATCTTTCCCTATTTAATACCCATCTCTATTGTCTTCACTTTAGTAACATATTTAATAATTTGATCTATGCATCTCAAGTCCCATTGATTGTATTTTTACCCCTCCCGAATTGATATATTCCCCTTTTATTTTTCTTATTTGTGACACTTATGGTTGGAATGCCACACCTTTTGTTGTCGCTTTACAGGTGGGGTTTAATAAATAAGTGCCATAGCTTGTGACTGAAACCAATTTATGCTGACGACTAACATTAGATGGATCATTGTTTTCTCTATAATTTACAACAGCATGCAGTCAGGTTGGCAACTAGCTAAGCTAGTGACTTGAGCATACGAAAACCAGCAGAAGCTGTCTGGAGTGAGGTGGACTACATTACCTCTAACTTGACTTAGCACAACAAGCAAACCCAGTTCATCTTTTGGCAACGAAGCAGTCATTGGTTGCCTCAGTAGATCAGTACAGTGTTTAAGAGTGGATGTGAGGACACAGCCCACCCCAGCTGATTTGTGGGGCTTCTGCCTCTTGATCAGTCTTGACTTTGATAATCGAAATGAAGAGGGGAGGGAAGAGGGTGGAGTGGATGGAGGTGTATGACTCTGGTTAAAGGGGGGAGGAAATGGTAGACTGGGACAGAAGCTGATCAGGAGAGACCCAGGAATAGTGACCAATTAATTATCAAAGGATCGGTAGGTTTCACACATTAAGATAAGAGTGTGGAGCTTGGGTTTAAAGGAATAGTACACCCAAAACATGATTAGCCTTCATTTTCTACTCACCCCCATGCTGAACAACACTCTGGAGTACTTTTTTGATATATCAAATGCATTTGGAGATCTGGGAGGCTTCTTGCTGTCTGCTGACATTCAAATAATGGAGGTCTACGGCGCCCGAGGCAGAAAGGTCCATGAAAGTCCACAAAAAACGTGTCAATATTCCTCCATACTGCTCGTCCAATGTATTCCAAGTGTCCTGAGTGGGTAGCATCCAGAATTTACTCGAAACGAAGTCATTTAGAATGTTTTTAGAGCATAAACAGTAGTGTATAGGATTTCCTGAAAGCGCGTTCATGACGCTACGGAAACCGCGGCAGACCAAACCGAATGAAAGTGCGCATTCAGCTCGGCAAAGAACTCATGCTCTTCCTCAACACTGAAGTCCTCAGACATTTTTCTTTCGTTGTTTCTTTCTTTTCACAGGTAAACAGCACATTTCTTCTTCTACGCTTGCATTATCGGCAGAGCAGGCGCTGAATGCGCACTTTCATCTGGTTTGGTCTGCCGGCTTCCGTAGCGTCGTGAACGCGCATGTGCGCGCTTTCAGGAAATCCTATACACTACTGTTTATGCTCTAAAAACATTCTAAATGACTTTGTTTCGAGTAAATTCTGGATGCTACCCACTCAGGACACTTGGAATACATTGGACGAGCAGTATGGAGGAATATTTAAACGTTTTTTGTGGACTTTTATGGACCTTTCTGTCTCGGGCGCCATAGACCTCCATTATTTGAATGTCAGCAGACAGCAAGAAGCCTCCCAGATCTCCAGATGCATTTGAGATATCAAAAAAGTACTCCAGAATGTTGTTCAGCATGGGGGTGAGTAGAAAATGAAGGCTAATCATGTTTTGGGTGTACTTTTCCTTTAAAGTTAGTAATCTGTCTGAACCCTCCCCTGACAGTTGAGGTGTTGTTTGCAGAGGGCTGGTCTTTTTGTCATGTCTGGCTTGATTACCCATTTCATTTCATTCACCTGTTTAGCTCTGCCCTATTTCTCATCGCTGCTCATCTGATTCACCTGCTTTTGTGTAGAGAGTTTTCGAGCATCACTTATAGTGTTCTGTTTCCTGTATTCATACTTTTGAGCTCGCCTGCCCCTCTCTGATCTGTTTGCCTGGCCTGTCTTCAGACTCCTGTTGGATTCTGCTGGGGACAGAACCTGGATCGGCCTCTTTACTTTGCCATGTGGATTATCCTGCCCTCCTTCATCTGCTTGGGTCCTGTGATAGACACCAAGGCTGGTACTTCTGCAGACCCACGTTTTTTAATAAAGGCTTGAAACTGTGATGTAATTTAAATCCCTTTATTGTCCCACAATGGGGAGATTTACTCTCTGCATTTGGCCTATTCCCTTTGGGGGCAGTGGGCTGCCATCGTGTGGTGCCAGGGGAGCAGTCTGGGATTAAGGATTTTGTTTAGGAACACAGAGTGCAGGCTGTGGAAATTGAAACGGGTACTTGCAACCTTCTCAGAACACAAGCGCACGGCTCTAGCCACTAGGCCAACACTCCCCCTTCCACTGTCTGTTTTGCACAAATGCTGGGTCCTCTGTTCTGAGTCCTGACACTTTTAGCCTTTTTAAGTAATGCCATTTCACTTCTTGAACCCAATTGCTATAGTAAGCCTGACTTGGTCCTTACCCTGTTCTTACACCAGAATGTCTCCCCTTGTTCTAACCTCAGCTGTCTGAGTTTGACTGTAAATTGGGGTGTCATAGTAAGAGCTTACCCTGGTGCATTTTAGTGTACAGTTGTCATCACAGAATCGGTGTAATGAAGAAGTATTCATTACTGGGACTATTTTTATGTATATAGCTTTTTATGTAAATAGCTTGTAGCACTTTAAAGGGGCCTTTGCACTTTATTAAAAATCAGCTTGCTTAGCACTAGGACACTTTATTTAGCACTGCACTTTAAGCACAGATTTGCACATAAAGAACAGTTTGCACACAAGGTTTTTAAAATATTTATTGAATATTTATTGTGTATTTTAAAACTTGGTATGTAGCCTTTTGTTTCAGGCTCTCCACAGCTGCTCCCCATTAGTAATTGGGGTGGTTGTCTGTGGAAAAGAATTGATGTTTAGAGCAAGCAAGGGTTACTGTTTAGAAACTTCAGCAAATGTTAGTGTAAAGTCTGTTAGAAGTAAGTGCAAAGGAAGTATTGTGGTGCTGA
The DNA here is from genome assembly GCF_016077235.1 of Cyprinodon tularosa. Classification (NCBI taxonomy): domain Eukaryota; kingdom Metazoa; phylum Chordata; class Actinopteri; order Cyprinodontiformes; family Cyprinodontidae; genus Cyprinodon; species Cyprinodon tularosa. The sequence continues at coordinate 1,803,191 of NW_024039193.1, forward strand.
CAAAGTGACTTACCTGTCTTTTCTGTGTCCTCTCCAGGGTGTTTGGATAAATGCTTCCCTGGGGGTCCAGACACCATTTAAAGGTTCTGGGAGAGACCATGGAAAATATAGGGGGAGTTGTGCACATAGTTAGTGGGACTTATATAGTGTATGGGTGTAAGTTAAATCAGAAAATGTTTATAAAAAAAATAACCTTAAGTGTGTGTTTGTAGATATTTGATTTAAATGTGTTTGTTGATGGAAGTGAGGAGTTAATTTTAAATGGAAATGGTTTAGTCCATCAGCTGTGTCTATTTAAGCCAGAGGTTGTGTGATTGATGGAGACTGAATGCCTTGTAGCCAAATAAACCTGCTGATGCCTCAACTTCACTCTGCCTGATAAGTCCATTTCTCACTGAAAATCCAGCCGAGAGGTTGCCTGCTTACAATCGGTTGTAGGGAATCAAAGCCTGTGCAAACTCAGAATTTTGGTTGCAGTCCTAACGGTCCCAGTCAGTACAGCCCAAAGTTGCCTGAAGATCTTGCCGCTTCACACATTCTTAATTAATGTATTCACTAGGTTTTACAGAGCAGTACTATCAGCCTGTATTCAGGAAGCAGGGGGGACCATTATATTATCAGAATGACCCAGAAGAGCAATAATAAAACTACTTTTAGGCCCCTTTGTTCATATTCTGAGAGCTAACCAAGATAAACATCCCTGAAAATCATGTAATAAAGTTGCATAGTGTATGTAAACCCAGATAAAGTTTGAGAGCAAGGGATGCTTAAAACACAGTCAGTTCTAGAACAAGTTAAAACATTCTACAGCTGTGAAGAAGATTTTTCCATCTAAAATAATAGGACTAAAAAAAAAAGTCAACCTCCAATCTCCAGTAAGTGCCTTAAAGCCTTCAGCCTCAAAATTAACTTATTTTTAAAGAACCCGACAGACTGATGCTGAGCCATAGGGAGTGAGGAGCCTTTGATAGGCGTCACATCAAACTATGGTAAGTATCAAAGAACTGTTACCTTTACAAATATAAAGGTAGCCCAGAAGGTACTGTGAGGTTTTTGATTCGTTTAAGCACAATTGCTTTGTGATACAGAAAAAAAATGGTTTAAAAAAACACACGTTTGTTTTTTAGGTTTGCATTTAAACTTACCTGCGACTAAGACAGTAGATATGTGCCTATTTAACCAAATATAGTCAAATAGGTCTGTTATATGTGCATTTATCCTGTGTTTTCTTTTGAAGAGATAGAATTGTTCAGAGGTAAACCCCACTCTTATTTTTTTTTATCTAATATGCTCTCTCTGTATCATGCAAAATAATACATTCAAGGGACGGCCAATATTATAAGTATTGTATTTACATGTGCACTGGAACTAGAAGAGGAACTGACACTGAGCATTTAAAATATTACTTCATTATATAAATTGTACATATGGGTTGTAGTTAGCCCTGCGATGGACTGGCGACCTGTCCAGGGTGTACCCCGCCTCTTGCCCATTGACTGCTGGAGATAGGAACCAGCACCCCTCGCGACCCCACTTGGGACAAGCGTGTAAGAAAATGGATGGATGGATGGATGGTTGTAGTTACTCTGTGAAGCCCATTTTTATGTATTTTATCTAGGGCTGAAAAAAATCATATTAATCAATTATTTAAATAATCATCAACTAATTTAGTAATTGATTAATCATTAACCGGAGTATAGGGCCACTAAAATGTGCCTTTAGCCGATAGAGCGACCCACTTAGAGTAGGAATTATACCAAGATTGTAAAAAAGATGTTAACAGCTTAGTTTTTCTGTCAATATTCTCCATCCAGATCTCCTCAAGAGGAAACTTTTCTGTTTCACCTGGTTTAATTTCGGAAAAAAAATCTTCTTTAAAAAACCTTTGGTTGATCTGATTAGTAATCGATTCATCGAAAAATAATCGAACGATTCATCTATTTGCAAAATAATCATTAGGCCCAAGATTCCAAACACATTTCTTACATCAAACAGCACTGAAGGGCAGCTGCTTCATCTTGAGGCTGCCCTGCATCATTACATGTGTGTTTCCTACAATCATATAATATTTCTATTGTACAAGTGCGTTTTTAATAGTAAAGGATTAAATGTAACACAACTGTTTATCATCATCCTATGTTGCTTACTGTCTGACTGTTTAAATAGCTCTTATGTCTATTTTCTCTTTTAGTGGCATCATCTACAAAGCACAACACTAAAAATGAGCCTAAGTTCATTCAAATATAAAATCACTTTTAACAATTATAAAAGACAATATAACACTATCTTATCTGTAATGTAATAGTATCCAAAATAAACAGAATTTACTTATTGAGCGTGTGGAAATCTAGAAAAATAGAATCAATATAAATAGTGTTCCCTTGTTTGTCTTTATCCTATTTCTATAAGTAGAAGTGAATTAAAAGGCACAATTTTTGTGGAAAACAAAAAATAGCGGATGTTTAGCATCCTTCTCTGTTATGTTCTACAAAAGAAATAACACCTGTTATTTATTACTGAACTGCCGTCAAAAATGAAAACAGTAATAGAAAAGGAATATTGGTGAAAGGGAATCAGAAATGTTGATAGCTTAAAGTCTTTGCTTGTTCATTTTAACAGCAGTTTTCAGAACTCCTGTCTGACTCAGAATATTTTAGAAAAGAAATTCGAACATTGGTTACTTGCATTTCACAAGTTCCACAAATCAAAACCCTCTCCTGCTTCTTTACAGAACTGCAATCAGAAGCTGTCGCCTGTTTTAGCATAGATAATATTTACTTCTTTTTTTTAAATTTGGAGTTTCGTAGTCTAATATAAATTTTGGTAACCGCTGTATTCTAGTCATTTTTCTCTATTTCGTGCTTCAAACATGCACGCGCGCACACATAACAGACTATAAAACAAGCACTCAGAAAGAGAGAAGGCAGCACTTAAGGAACAAAAATCAGAGAGTGGAGTTAAACAGCAAAGCACAGTTACATGCGCTGCTACATGAAAGGTACAGGAAAGACCAGGCAGCTGCAGCTACCAGGCAGAGGAGCTGCGAGAGGAAAAGAAGCCACTGCTGCAACAACACTGTATTGTAAATTATAAAGATGTTGTTCACATCCAATTATTGGTAGGGTCAAGTAGGTCGGTCCAAAATTTTGGTAGGGACATGTCCCTATGGTCCCTATCTAAACCTACACCCATGCTTGTAGTAACAAATGCATGGACTAGTTTCTCAGCATCAACCCTGGTTAGGATATTTCTAATTTTTGCAATATTCCACAGATAAAAGAAGAAATTTCTAGAAACCTCTGTGATATGGGATTTAAATAACAGTTCCTGATCAAAAATAACACCAAGATTGTTTACGTTATCTCAAAATCAGTTTATTCCCATCCAAATGAAGTGACTGACTAATCAGCTCCTTTTTCAAAGACTCTGGTCCAAAGACTATAACTTCTATTTTGTCTGCATTCAGAAGCAGAAAGTTCAGATTCATCCAGGTTTTTATGTATTCAAGACATGCCCGTAATCTATGTAATGGGTTAGCTTCATCTGGATTTATAGACAGATATAGCTGGGTATCATCAGCATAACAGTGGAAATTAATACCATGCTGTCTAATAACTCTACCGATTGGGAGCATGTATAAAGTAAAGAGAATTGGTCCTAGCACTGATCCCTGTGGTACTCCACAGGTAACCTTTGAGCATGAGGAAGATTTGTCGTTAACGTGAACAAACTGAAATCGATCAGATAGATACGATTTAAACCAGTCTAGTGCTGTTCCTTTAATTCCAACAAAATATTCAAATCTTTCTAAAAGAATATTATGATCAACTGTATCAAATGCAGCACTAAGATCCAACAGGACGAGCACAGATACAAGTCCATTATCCGAGGCCATGAGAATATCATTAGTGACTTTCACCAGAGCTGTTTCAGTGCTATGATGAGCTCTAAAGCCAGACTGAAACTCTTCAAAGTCCATTATGGTGTAAGTGATCACACGCTTGTTTGGCAACTACTTTCTCAGGAATTTTAGATAAAAAAGGAAGATTGGATATAGGTCTATAGTTAACCAAGTCATCTGGGTCAAGAGACAGTTTCTTAAGCAAAGGTTTAATTACGGCAACTTTAAAAGCCTTTGGTACATATCGCTATAACTGGGATAGATTAATCACATCTAAATTGGAGGAGGAGATCAAAGGGAATATCTCCTTAAATTAATTTAAAAATAAATTTTTAATAAGATCAAACTTATTTATAAAGAATACCATAAAATCATTACTGCTAAGAGCAGGTGGAAACATTACAAGAGAAGACAGGGGATTAAGTAACAGAACAGATGAGGTAATCGGATAGAAAACACCAAAGATGTGGATACTACAAGGAGATGTATGAATTAACGATGATAGAAACCATATGCTGTGACAGTGGAATTTATGTACACTAAAATAATAAATCAATGCATTATATCATTAATCGAGCAAACGTTTGCAGTTTTTATAGTTAATTGGAATAAGGTGACTTGTGCAATCAAATTACATAATTACAAGAATAATAAAAGTCAAAACTTCAAAATAACTGCAATGATTGAATTTCAAATGAATCCAAATGATTTAAATACAAATAGAACAGAATTCATTTCACATAAAGTAAAAATAAACCAATTTTGTCCAAATCTAATATAGGCCTCCTATCACAGTGTGACTTTCTGGAGTTTGCATAGAACCTAACCATATTTTATGGATCTTATGGACTAGTTAGGGTTGGGAGGGGACGACAGGAAAATGGAATCAGTCAAAAAACAGCTGGATCAGTTATTTTAACCCTTCAAATGCAAAACACAAACAGCTGCCTGCAAGTTGATTGCTTCTAATTGTGCTGTATTAAACTCTGCCCTGCAAACCATCAGGGGAAAAAGAAGAAACGCACCAGTGATAGAGTTGTGAGTTTTTTCCCCTGGTTTTCAGCTGCTTGTGTAATAATTACTGCATGATTCAGTAGTGCAGCAGGACCTGTTAATTAAGCTCTCTTCAGGCTAATATATCTCTTATTCTAATTCTGTCTCCCTCTGAGAGGTGGTGCATCTGTGAAATAAGAGGAGCCATGAGACACTGTCCATGCCTGCAGAAGGGTTCATGGCTAATTTATGACAAGAGCATTGCAGCAGCTTGTTGTGAAGACACAATAAACATCCAAACAGCATCATAAATTGTCTCTCATCTGTTTTCTTATACGTCCTCATTCAAACACTCGTCATATTCTAGTTGAGGTGACTTGTGTTTTTGTTGTTTTTTTCAATTCAACAAAAACAAATACTGAATGAATTCTAAAGGGGAAATAGACTTCTGATAAGCTCTTTCTACCCAGTTTCCATGATTGACCCTGTTGGCTGTGGACAGGAAGGATCTCCTGTAGATGTATAACAACAGATCAGTAGACACCTTTGACTCCAGAATCTGCTGTATGACAGTCTAACTTTGTTTATTGTTATTTATATAGAACGTTTTGTTTTTTATCTTTTGAAAACAGTTTCACCTCACAGGTCAAATAATGGTCACTTATTTTATTGATTAGCTTACAATTTTCATTTGGCAGTCGAACAACAGTGGTGAGTTCCATTACAGTTTTATTCTATCTGTAGAGTATTTTATTAGTTAAGCGTAAGTTGTAAAATTATATCACTTTATATATTTGAGCTCTATTAACATTCTCAAACATGCCTCTTCTGACCAGACAAAACCACAATGTCTTCCACATAACCTTCTCCTGGCTCAGGACAAGGTTCACGAAAAGCTGAAAATATATAATTTTACTGCTTTTAAAAAGCAGTAAAATAATATATTTGGTGGCCTCAGAAGCAGGAGTTTGCCCTGCAACCAAAAGGTTTTTTTTCAAGCCCCAAAACGTTGTGTGAGTTAGACACTTCACCTGCATTATCTAACGATTGGGGTCAGAGGGCCCAGTGGTGCTTGTGTATGGCAGCATCGCTTCTGTCTGTGAACGCTATGGCATGTGCGGCTCTAATGCAGTGTCATCAGTGTGTGAGTGAATGGGTGAATGTAGTGAGTGTAGTGTAAAGCTCCTTGGTCAAGTTTCCTTGTCAGAGCTCAGAACTGAGAACCCAGTATTCAGACAGACAGTATTATATCTCAAAAAGCATTTATTAAAAATTACAGATCTGCAGTGAACAGCTAGGGTGTATAAGACAGGAACCTCTGCAGGAGGAAAACACAAATTAGTCACCATGTCAATCTGGTGGAGGAAGATTATGAACATGTGAGTCACTAACCTGGTCTAAAAGTTCAGTCATTGCCCAGAGGAAGAGGTGGATTCCAGCCGGACAGCTGCAAAAAAGATGCTGTGGAGCTGCCCAGAGACTCCCAGATATTGAAGCCCTGAAGAGTGAATAACAGGCAGGAGATAAGATCCAAGCAGAAAAAGGAAGGCAGGATAATCCAAAGGGCAACGCCACAGCCGGTGTTAAGAAGGTTCTCAAGAGTCTGGGCCAGAAGATCAGTGATCTGAAGAGGTATGGAAGAGGAATCCAGCAGCTCAAGGTTCAGTAAACAGGCAGAATTCAGGAGGAGTCTGAAGACAGGTCTGACAAACAGATCAGAATAGGAACAGCCAGGCTCAGGTCTAAAGGTAGAACTGGCCAGGATCAGGCAATCATAAAACACTATGACTTGCTAGAAGATCTTGATTTTAAACAAAGTTAATGGCCAGGGGCTTTTGTTGGGGTGCCAGGCAGGACCAATGTGCCAAAGCGACCAAGGCGTGGCCGAAAAGTGATAGATGCCAAAACCAGCTCAGGTTCAATCTACACTAATCACACTGAATCATCAGGGAAATGAATGAGCACATCGTTCTGCATGATATACACATGAAATAGGTTGTCATAGAGGCTCAGAATGTAGGACTCAGTGTCCTTGGAGCTATGGATCTGTGGGTCTACAGGGGCGGCAGGGGGAGGCGGATCATCGCTATCACTGACATCCTGGATAGGGAGAAACACAGGTAAGTAACAATGGTAACAAACAAAAAATTTATTATCTGGCCCCGATAGCTGAGCAGAGCAATATATAAAGCAGAAGGAGCAGGTCGCTAAGTTGAATGATAATTAGTGACCAGGGAGGGTTGGGCAGGTGAGTGAAACGATCAATTAGGCCAGCTATCAGGGCAGCAAACATGACAGAAGCTGTGGTTTATGTACACAGAGGATGCCCAAATGACTTGCAGAGAAACACAACTTTCCTGTTTTGTCTTATAAATCACAAAACTTAGGTCTGAAAAAAATCATGGATTCTGTATTTATATTCTATGTTGCTGTCAAAAATTAAGTTATGTATTTTTGTTGCCAGGCTGAAAAAAATCATAACATGTCATATAAATGTCAAATTAGTTAGGATTTTAGTTATTTAGTTAGGAAAATCCCAAATGATTCTCCATTTGAGACACCCTCTGGTATAGAGTAGAATTGCTTTCCCTGTAGGTGGTAAATTAAGCCCCAATAAGAACAACAAATCACTTGGTAGAGGGGGCCAGTGATTGTCTAGTTACTCACTTCAGCTCCATTGCTTACCACAAGCTAATTCTTTCTGTAGAGTGTGCTGAACAGTTTCAGTTAACAACAATCAAAAGTGGTTTAAAACTGAGACCATCCATCCATCCATCCATCCATCCATCCATCCATCCATCCATCCATCCATCCATCCATCCATCCATCCATCCATCCATCCATCCATCCATCCATCCATCCATCCATCCATCCATCCATCCATCCATCTACTCCTGGTTTGTCCTGTCAGGGTTGGGTGGGGCCGTTTTCTATCACTGGCCATATAGTCTTAATATTTTTGGGCAGTTGGCAAAATATGTGAAAAGTGGCTCAATAGGTGTGAAAGATCTGAAAAGCTTGATTTTGCTGTAAAGTATTATGCTGCTGATTGCAAGCTTTGATCCAAGAAATTCTGGCCCATTTGACTTTATATTGCATATTTTCAGATAAATATGATTACCAGAAAAAAAAATTATCGTAACATTTATGGCTGTAAATATATCAGAAAAGTGGCTTAAACTAGCCATAGACTAAATATATTCTAAGGCCATGAGGTAGGGTACACCCAGGACAAGTCACCAGTGTGTCGCAGTAAAGCTGAGACTAAGGACAGAAATATGTGGATCTGAAATAGTTATGGCAACAGCCTGAGATATTTCTATGTTTTCAAAATATTAAATGATCTAACCATTCAATAAGATCACAACACAAGTGAAGTGTCTACATACAACAGGCAACAGCAATTCGGTTTATTTATAAAGTTAGACACTGTATGATTAGTGCTCATTAATTTAGCTGCATTATCTAAAGAGATGACAATTTGACATGGAGAGAAACTATGCCTTCACACCACTGACAAGCAATTTGCACTTTTATCCAAAAATAGTGCATCAAACAGATCTTGAAATGACGTGTCATGAGACCAGGATTAAACCTGCGAAATGCATTCAATAAAAATGGGGACAAAACACAGACAGGTCACACGCTCTTAATGCATCTAATTCTGGATAATGATTATGTCCCAGAGAGTTCAGGACCAACATGCAGAGAACAGCTAGCATGCTGTTCGCTGCATGTTGGTCCTGCGGGAAGGTAATTTTTTTAGTTGTGGAAAGTTAAATATACAATGCAAGACGAGCCTAATTCTGAAGTAGTGAAAGTGCACTACAGTACTTGGTAAAAACACAAGAAAAACAATAGAACACCAAAGCGAAGGACATTAAAATGGCATATTAAAGATGAATAAAGAAAAGTCAGACTACAGACTGAAATTAAATTTTATTCAAATAAAATTCAATAATACTTTATTAATCTCAAAGGGAAATAAATGTTGCAGTAACGCATAAGTTATTTTTTAAACAGGTGTTGTAGGTGTTGATAGTTGTGGACCGGAAGGACCTTCTGTAGAGGTCCGTCTTGCTTGGATCTGGAGAAGCTTCTTACTGAAGACACTGTGAAGAATTCTTCTTTGTGAAATCCAGTGATGGGAGTAACGGCGTTAAACGTAACTAACGCCGTTACCTTTTTTTAGTAAGGAGATAATCTAACTAATTACCTTGACTGGAACAATAACACAGTTACCATTGCCGTTACTGCACGTTACTCAGGTCACACAATGAACCTTTCTTTCATGATAGGACTCGTGTGCGCCTTGTCATGAGAGAGGGGAGGATGAGATTGGCTGTTACGGGTGTTAAAGTACAGCACACACAGAGGGATAGAGAGTGAGGCGTTTTCCAGATGGAAATACCGATGTTATATCGAGCTGCGTTTCCCCATCAGATACGGTTTCCCCTGCATCTCTGCACAGCGCAGGCGGCACGATTCACCGCGCAAGTAACAGGAAACACGCATGCTCGCTAAAGGCACGTTACAGCTGCCCTGTGCTCGCGCCACAGGGGAACTAAGGAGAGCGTGAACGATCAAATGTTAGCCTAAATGGAGAAAGGGAGAAATATTGATGGATGGATGGATGGATGGATGGATGGATGGATGGATGGATGGATGGATGGATGGATGGATGGATGGATGGATGGATGGATGGATGGATGGATGGATGGATAGATAGATAGATAGATAGATAGATAGATAGATAGATAGATAGATAGATAGATAGATGTTGCAGTATCTATAACAATTTCAGAATTAGACATCCCCAGTTATTAATTTCATACACTCACCAGATCTGAACGCCCTGTAAAAAAACTTCACACCCATTAGTAGAGGTAATGCAGCCTGATGATATTTACACCGCATCAGATACTGTTCCCCCCATGTTAAGCAGGGGGAACGCTATCTGATGGGGTTTATAGGCCCGTCAGATAGCGTTCCTCCCTGATGTCATTTACGCTGAGTTGCAATAAATGCAAAACTCTCTGCAGGTACTTGTTTTTGTCGTCCACTCTATTCAGCTGGCTTTTAATTAATCCTGAACACAGGTGAACACCAAGTTCTTTAAAGCTACAGTGTGTAATAATTACAGGGATATACAGTCAGAAATGTAATATATTATACATAATGTTATTTATCATCATCTACGAGCTCAGCCTCTTAACCTTAATATTTGCGTTGCCTTAGAAGTCATTATTTATAATTACATAGGAGCGGGTCTCGCAGCCATGGAGGCAGACATCTTTGCGCTACGGCAGCGCAAAGCCAACAAACTAGCGATTGCGAGATCGCCAAAACGTCACAACGATGTAGAAAAAATAACGAGCATATTTATTATCTTAAGTCTACATGAAATCTATACCCTACACAGACTAATGAAATACTATCTGTAAAATTATCTATGTAAACAAACCTCATCACTTGAGAAGGTAGGTGATGCGGACGTCGTGGAAGACATTTTGTCCCGTAATGCTCGCCGTACTGTTGGGGGGGGGAAGCGGTGGGGGGGAGATGTTCATGTTGCTCTAGTCTGCAGTCTGACCGCTAGATGTCTCTGAAAGTTACACACTGTAGCTTTAATAATATTGAATTTGGTCATTCAGTTTAAAAGCTTAAAAGAGGGTTGCAGGGCTCCCACAGTCTTTTATTAATTTTAATAACTAAAAGCTGCTTCTCCATGTTTGATTCTGGTTTGGAAAGAAGATTTGTGTAAGAAGACCTGAGAAGTGTGAGTTGTTTTTACACAGTGTGAGTTGTTTTTACACAGACAGCAAGACTGGGGCTCCAAGAAGACAGAAGCAGACACCCAAAAGGAACATAGAAACACTGATGCATAAATAATTTCTGTGTACGAACAGTAACTAGCTGTATAGATAGTTCTGTCGAGGAAAGAAACTGTTCAGTAGATTCACAATAAACCAGTTTTATGTAAAAAGGGATTAAAGAGAGCTGATGCGGTTAGTCTCAGCTAGCTATGTGTAGGAGAGAATCAGGACTAAGCACTGAAAAATAAGCTGTACTTTATAATCTGTAATGGAAGTGTTTGATGGCAGCAGTCCAGTCTAAGGCTGCCTCCAGCACAGATGGGAGATCTGGAGTTAACAAGTTATCTCTATATCATGTAGTTTTGCCAAGTGACTGAACCAGTTACACACTGTGAAGATTGGTCTCACCTGCTTCAGTGGCTGGGCAGAACATATCAAGACAGAGAGATGACTTGTTGACTCCAAATCCACATCTCTGGCCTCCTGGGTGGTGGTATAGCTAATCAAAGCACCAGGCCAGATAAAGTTTCTATGATGACAAACAACATAGATAACATCCTTTAGGGGTTGAAATAACCAATAATGCAGAATTGGAGAATAAAGAATCTTAGAAAGAAACAGGATCTTGAAATGTCTTCTCTACTGTATGTGGTCCAGCAGACTAAGCAGCATAACTATATAATTATATAACTACAGTGGGTAAAATAAGTATTGAACAGTCCACCATTTTCTCAGTAAATATATTTCTAGAGATGTTATTGACATGACATTTTTACCAGATGCTGGTAACATCCATGCAATCCACACATACGAAGATGCCCAGAAATTAAGTCATGATAACGTGGAATGGCACAGGGAAGAAATATTGAACACGTGAAGAAAGGGAGGTACAAAAGGGCACAGGAAGCCAAGACACCAGCTGAAACCTCTCAGTAATTAGAAAGCAAAACTGCCCCTTGTCAGTGCAAATGAATATCAGCCGGTTCAGTCCCGAATGATGGCCTATAAAAAGGTGTCTCTGGTATATCACAAGAAACATCTCATGATGGGTAAAAATAAAGATCTGTTTCTAGAGCTTTGCAACCTTATTGTTGCAAATAACGATGGCACAGATGGTTACAGAAGGATTTCTAAACTTCTGAATGTTCCAGTGATCCTGTTGGGGCCATAATCCAGAAGAGGAAAGAAGATAATTTTACTATGAACAGCCCACGACCAGGTGATCCTTTCAAGATTTCTGACAGAGGACTGAAAACAATTATGACGTCAATTGTCCAAGAGCCAAATTCCACTTGTGGAAAGCTTCAGAAAGATCTGGAATGAGCAGGTACAATTTTTTCAAAGAAAACAATAATTAACGCACTTACACTCCATGCCCTGTATGCACGCTCGTCACGCAAGACTCCATTGCTAAAGAGAAGGCATGGTAAAGCTCGTTTAAAGTTTGCTACACAACATTTAGAAAAGCCTGTGAAATACCGGGAGAATATAGTCTGGTCAGATTAGTCCACAATTGAACTATCTGGATGCCATAATACACATCGTGTTTGAAGGTCAAATGGCACTGCACATCAGGCCAAAAACACCATACCAACAATGTAGTTTGGAGGTGAGAACATTGTGACACACAGCTGTTTTTCAACATATGGTACTGGTAAACTTCAAATAATGGAAGGAAGGATGAATGGAAAAAAATAGAGACATTCTTAATAGAAATCTGCTGCCATCTACCAGGATGGTAAAGATGAAACGTGGGTGGACATTTCAGCAAAACTAAAGATCAGATTTCATAGAAGAGGACCACAAATTCTTCAAGATTTGAAGACTGTATGTGTGGAAGAAAGGGCCAAAATCACACCTGAGCAATGAATGTGATTATTTTCTCCATACAGGAGGCATTTTGAAGCTGTCATTGCCAACAAGATATAGCTCAAACACCAGAGTGACTCTAACTTTATGTCAGGACTCCAGTCTTTGTGTTTGTGTTTCTGTGTTTGTCTCCTTTAATCCACCAGGAGGCACCTGGTTCTGGTCTGCCTCCTCACACACCTGCGGATTGTTTCCTCGTTAAACGGAGTGTTCTTAAGCTGCTGACTGCCACTACTTCGACGCCAGAGTGTTTGCCAGTTTAGGGTACTCTAGCCAAGCTGAGTTTGCTGAGTCAAGCTGAGTTTTTGGTCAACCTGAGGTTACCTTTGTTTTTTCTTTGCCTCTTGGCAGGAAGTTGTCCTGCTAACTGGATCTCTTGGACCTTCACACCCTGGAAGGATCAACTGAGCTTCAAACTGAGCTAGGGTTCAAACAGGAGGTTTGGATCCACTTTCCCCAAGAGATCGTTTGAGCTTTCCACTGAGAAAGGGATCATTCTCCACTACGACCCATTCAAGTACCGCAGGAAATCTGAGTGGCAGTCAGTATCTCCGTTCTCCAACTATCAACTGCATTCTGGGTAAAATCTGTTCCACCCTCCACCGAATCAGACAAACACTGGAACCGCAGCACACAGACAGGAGTCAAGAACACAACAACTTCATTGGAAACGTGAGTCGGCAACCAAAACTTCTCCAAGTTTCACGAGTCAAATTCCCCACTGAGCCTGAACTAACCACTGTGTCTTCCCCTCACTTTGCAGTTCCGGTTGAGCAGTGTTCAGAGCAACAATTCTCCCCCTGTTTACTTCTCAATAAAACCCGTTAAACCTTTTCCCTCGACTCACTGTTCGGTTATTTGCATTTTTGGGTCAGAACTTAGTAATGACACTTTAAACCTGATCAAAAAGTAAACTTTTAACCCTTAAAAGTTTACTTATATTTTATTTAATTATATATCCTTAACATAGAGGAAGAAGTACATTCAAAGCTGAGGCGGTTCTGTTTGAGGTTTTCTTCTTATTAGAGGGTATTATTTTTCACCACTCTAACTACATGTGTGCTTGTCCACTGTTGCTATACGCTCATCCAGGAGCTGTGGATTCTGCAAGTCAATGACTCGATGTAATTTCGATTTTTGCTTAGGTAGAAAATGTTTTTTTCCAATCTATATGATTTATTCACCTGACTCTGCGAAGTGCTTTGAGATGGCGTCCTGTATATATGTGCTGCATAAATAACCCTGATTTGATTTGTCTTTTCAGAGGCTTGTGAATATTCACAAGTATGGCTTTCGCAGGACCCAAGAAGACCTCTTTACGCTCTAGTCTATCATAAAACATCCTTTTAAGCTCCCTACTCTCCATCAGAACATAAAAAATGCGAGTCATGGACTCTATAAGTGTGTCTTTCCTTCTTTTTTCATCTTACCATATATCTGTTAAATAATACTACATAACATTACTGTCAGTAATCAAATCATTCATTAATAATGATTTTCTAATTTCCAAACAGGAAATCTAAACAACTCAGTAGCTGATACTGTAAGTTGGGCTGGACAAGGAACAGCTTCTAATCGTTCCTGTTAGCACAATCACCTGGTCGCTTTGCATATTTGAGGATAATGTCTAGGGTGTTAGACTGCAGTCTTCTTTCAGAACACTTATCAGTTCAGGTGTGTTCTTTTGTCTCATTCCAGGCTGCTTTACTCTTACTTCTCTTCATCGCTTAAAGTTTATAACAGGGTCAGAGCATTGTAGAGGTGGAATAAATCTGATTTCTACAAGGATTTCAGTGGTTTCTTTGTTTGCTTCTATAATCTGATGTTTTTCCTTACGCTGATTTTACTTTTGTGTTGCCATGTGTGCAGAGATGGCAAAAGTACTCACTTTCCGTACTTGAGTAAAAGTACAGATACTTGTGTTAAAAAATACTCTGGTAAAAGTGGAAGTACTGATTAAACTTCTTTACTCAAGTAAAAGTAACAAAGTACAGGCTTGTAAATTTACTTAAAGTATAAAAGTAAAAGTAGAAACCACTTTTTTCATGCCGTTGCCTACATTTTAAATGGATGTCTGCCAATAGGACTAGATCTCCGTTGTGTTCATTTTCAATCATCTCGTCGTCTATACTACTATGCTAACCCCACCGCCACCAAGCTGCAATGATTTGCCGCGAATGAATACTGCCGAATCTGTCGATTCATCTTGTAGTGGTGCGTCAAATGCAACGTAGATTCCCATCCAATTAGATTGAATTTGGTATTGATGACGTGAAAAATAATAACGGTAACTCCATTGAAATGATTCAAAACTAAAGTAACGAGCCAATTTTTTAGAATGTAAGGAGTAGAAAGTACAGATATTTGTGTAAAAATGTAAGGAGTAGAAGTAAAAAGTCGCCATAAAAATAAGTAGTAAAGTAAAGTAAAAATATCAGAAAAATCTACTTGAGTACAGTAACGAAGTATTTGTACTTCGTTACTTCCCATCTCTGCATGTGTGAGTGCAGCTTAAAAAGAACATTGTAAAATTTGGATGCTACAAATTAATCAGATAAATCAAACATCTGTAAAGTTTTCCTGAGCCTCTAAATACTGTCTTAGTCTAAATCTTATTTAGAAGTCTACACACAAGCCACACAAGCTGATTCTTTACAGAGTGCTATTTTCAAACATATGCAAAAAGTGTTGTGAGTGAAAGCAATAAGCCTGGTGGGGACAGGTGTACAGGCAACATGGATAACTGCAGCCTAGAGAGGGTTTGTCATCAAAATCCTTTTAAGAATTTGTCAGAGCTTCACAATGAGTTGACAGATGCTGGATTCAGAGCATCAAAAGCCATTAGGCATAGACAAATTCCTTACCTGGATACAAGCATCTCACTGTGGCTAAAGGGAAAAATAACTACAGTACACTATAACATAGTGTTCCAGGTACTCTTTTCAGCTGAAAGGAATGCATTCAATTTGAATATCAGCGAGTATAAGGAAAGTGGAGAGGCACAGATTTACGCTTCTTGGAATCCAGGGTTAAATTACTATCTACTAGGTTTTCTAAAGTCTACAGTCAATTTTTCCCACTACCAGGAAGCCTCAGAGCCCTTCTTGTCTCCAGCTGTGGAAGATTTATGGATCTGCTAATGTCAAATTCCAACAGGACCTGGTGGAGCCTAGCTGTACCATAAAATCATCACCTATATTTGTCAATTCAATAGTACATACCAATGGTATTTATCCTTTACCATACCCATCACTTAGAGAGCAGAGAGCAGATTTCTTTTGCAGTGTCCTGGAACATCTCTGGGCCTATGGTTCTGTGTTACCAGATTTTCCTCACCCTCCACTTTTACTCCACTCTGATCACATTTGTGCCTGATGGAGCAATGGCATAGAACCATTCTGCTTTCTCTGGGACAACTCTGAACGTCACTGTCCACCAAAATATAGAGCTACTCCAATTTTCTGTTCCGTTCCAGTCCACTAGGATCCCCCTGAACCTATCCCTCTGTACTCTACAGATTTCCAAGAATTTGGAGTGGAGCTCAATGCTGTTATCGGTAATGCAGCTAGCATTGATTTTTACAGATGCATAAGGTGGTCTGTAACTGACCTTATATAGACAGAAGCAAAGGATCTGTAATCTGGAGGTTAGAAAATCTACAACGCTATAAAACCAAGAACTACAAAAATGTGGGTTTGAGGAGTCCCATTGAACACACATTAATTAGATTCCTGAATTTTACATTTTTACACAGCGGTCAATAGATGTTTCCTCCTTATGATATAAGGGTGCATCTAGAACAGAGGTCCGTGGTCCGGATCTGGACCCATCTGCTGGCTAATCCAAACCCAACCTGGTTTAAAACATTAATAAATTACTGTATGTTGTCTGTGTCTAACTTCACTTGCACCACTTCTCCTGTTAATATGGTAAAGCCGTCGGGAGCGTCGAGACCAGGCTGCTCTAGCATACCCTGTGTGTTGTTCTGATTGCCTGATCCTGACTGGTTTCTGCCTTTGGATTAGAGACTGACACGGGAGTGAATTTTCACTCCTGTCCCGTCCCACTCCCACAGAAAAAAATGGTGTCCCGTCCCGATCCCGGGCCAGAGTAGAAATCTAAATCCTGTCCCATCCCACTCCTGGTAAAATTACTCCCACTCCCATCCCGCTCCCATTCAGAATGACTCCCGCTCCTGCACCACTCCCATTCTTGTTGTTTTTGAGCGCGGGTGAAAAACTCAGAGCGGAAGTTACTATTGGTTTGCTCCCGCTCCCGTCTCCTCCCGTTAATGTTTAATCCTGTACCGTCCCAATCCCGTGATTGTTACTAATACTGACTCCCATCCCACGGGAATCCCGTGACCCATGGGATTCCCGAAAAAATGTCAGTCTCTACTTTGGACCTCTTAGCCTGCCTGCCCCTGTTCTGATATGTTCGCCTGACCTGTCTTTGGACTCCTGTTGGATTTTCACTGCTTAGGACCCTGTCTCCTGACGCTGACTTGGATTTCCCTTCGATACCTCTTTGAATCTCTGATCTTCTGGCCTGGACTCCTGTTTACCTCATTGACACTTCCTGTTGCCTCGCCTTCTAGAGGCTCATGCTTCCCCTCTCTGCTTGCTTCTGCTCGTCAACCAGTTCAGCAGCCTTCTTGGCCTTGGCTCCTGGAACTCTCTAGGCAGCGTCCACTGCATGCTGTGGTAGATCATCCGCCTGGATTCCACTCCTTTGTCTGGGCTCAGACTGAATTTTACAACCAGGTTAGTAGCTCCCACGCTCGTAATTGTCCTCCGTCAGATTTCCCCTCTAAAGACATTCCAGCTGCTAAGTCACAGATTCGACGTGTTGTTAATAAATGATATTGTAAATCAGATCAGTCTGTCTGCCTGAAATTCTGACAACTTCTGTACAAAGTTCTGAGTTCGGAATAAAGTCGTAACATTACAAAAATAAAATGGTAACATTACAAGAAGAAAGTCATAATATTATGAGAACAAAGTCATAATATTACAAGAATAAAGTTGCAGCAGTAGGAGAATAAAGTAGTAAATTACAAGAATAAAATCGTAACATTAAGGAAATACAATCATAATATTACTAGAATAAAGTGATAATATAATGAGAATCAAGTCATAATATTGCAAGAATAAAATTGTAACAATACAAGAATAATGTTGTAAATGTTGCAACTTTATTCTCATAATATTGACTTTACTGTCATAATGTTAGAACTTTATTCTCATACTTTTATGACATTATTCTGATAATCTTGCAACTTTACTCTCATAATAGTATTCAATTCAATTCAGTTTATTTATATAGCGCCAAATTCACAAAACATGTCATCTCAAGGCACTTTACAGTTCAACAGTATGACTTTATCCTCTTCCCTGATGGATGAGAAGAGAAGATGGACATAAAAGTTGTGTCCTGAAATATTGGTCAACATTCAAATCATTCGGCCCTGGTCTTGGAAGATCCCCACTTGACTCCATCCCTGACTGTTAAAGAGAGAAAAACACAAAACAAAAAGAAATTCTAAATTCTTCAAAATAAAGAATTCAATTTTTTGCACATTGGTCTGGAGAAAGATGATGTGACGGATGTTTCTGTGACATTGCCTTCAGACACAACAACGATGACCTTGACTGGTTGCAACAGTCTGAAGGATCCAGATACCAGAGGCTACCCTACCATATTTGTGCCTCCAAGTCATCCTATAACAAATGTTCTGATTACTTTTTCATTCCACATGAACAGAAGTCATTTCCCCTTTTCCTCTGGCTGCTTCTTCAAAACTTTTTATGAAGACAGCCAGTAGCACAAGCAGAATTCTATTCAAAATAGTGCAATTTCCTCCACTTTTGCTCCTGTTATCAATTCTTCATGCAATTTTACTAAATTGTCTAGAAAAATGCCCAATGACTTAATCAGCGATTCTACAATAAATCAAATAAAAACAAGAGTTCTTGTAATCACAATTGCATTTTGAAATGGTCCACAGTCAATTCTAAAGATCATTATTTACTTTATATGTGAAAAACAAATTAAACGTTCAAAAGATTAGGATAATCTGTTTTCGTACTTTTTTTTTTAATTCATTTGTTTAAATGCAATCCACGCATCTCAAAATAAAAACAGACTGGCCTTATATAAGATAACCTGAAAAACCATATGTATTGTTTCCTTACTGACACACTTGCACCATTATTACAAGGATATTAGACGAGATGGAGATTTCTGCTTCTGCATTTCTACTTGTTGTTTATAGAGTAATGCAAGCTGAGCATTTGGTGAAAAATAAAAATAGCTTATGGCTCTGGATTGACTTATCCAAGTCTTTATAAGCCTTTCTCCTTATCAGTAAGACATTTAACCCTGGTCTAATCATCTCTCTATCAGTATTTCATGTTCTCTTTTTATGTTATCATTTGGTCTCCACTTGTAATAATGAGGTCATAAAAGTAATTAGAATCATTATGCAATGCCCCCTCTGCACCAGTAATGTCAAAATTAAACCAGTTGTAGACCAGATATGTTTTATTTCTGCATTCATGTTTTTTATTGAAAATCTTTATCATTTATTAATTGAGTCAACTGAGCTGAGAATAAAGCCCAGATTTCACATCCTCATCCTATTACTTATCAATTTACTTTCAGACTGCCTCCACGTGTCCATGAAAAGCAACACCTACTGCCCTGCTCCAAGTTCTTTGAAGTCCAAAGAGGGCCTGTGTGACAGGTCCAGGTGGAGCCAAGTGAACCAGAAAATTGGAGTTTCTTCGTATTTTGACGGTGAATGACAAAGAGCTTGTCTGTGGACGATGATGTTTGGAAGAGTCATAGAGAATGCAGCATGGTTTTCATTAATAAATACAATTACACAGATTCTCTGTCGGGCGTAGGGGAGCAGAGAACCGGAGGAAGTTTTTCCTTTGCAGAAACTTTTATCCCATCTGACTTCATAGTTTCTGTAAAGTGTCTTGAGATGAGATGTGTTGTGAATCAGCTCTACATAAATAAACTGAATTGAACTGAATGAGAAAGTTAGGGGTCAGACTTTCATAGCCACAGATTTAGAGAAACTGTCAGGTTCAATAAAAAGATAATAAAAACAACATGCACAAGAATTACTTAAAGGAATAGTACACCCAAAACATGATTAGCCTTCATTTTCTACTCACCCCCATGCTGAACAACACTCTGGAGTACTTTTTTGATATCTCAAATGCATCTGGAGATCTGGGAGGCTTCTTGCTGTCTGCTGACATTTAAATAATGAAGGTCTATGGTGCCCGAGGCAGAAAGGTCCATAAAAGTCCACAAAAAAACGTGTCAATATTCCTCCATACTGCTCGTCCAATGTATTCCAAGTGTCCTGAGTGGGTAGCGTCCATAATTTACTCGAAACGAAGTCATTTAGAATGTTTTTAGAGCATAAACAGTAGTGTATAGGATTTCCTAAAAGCGCGTTCACGAGTCTACGGAAACCACGGCAGACCAAACCAGATGAAAGTGCGCATTCAGCGTCTGCTCTGCCGATAATGCAAGCGTAGAAGAAGAAATGTGCTGTTTACCTGTGCAAAGAAAGAAACAACAAAAGAAAAATGTCTGAGGACTTCAGTGTTGAGGAAGAGCACGAGTTCTTTGCCGAGCTGAATGCGCACTTTCATCTGGTTTGGTCTGCCGCGGTTTCCGTAGACTCGTGAATGCGCTTTTAGGAAATCCTATACACTACTGTTAATGCTCTAAAAACATTCTAAATGACTTCGTTTCGAGTAAATTCTGGACGCTACCCACTCAGGACACTTGGAATACATTGGACGAGCAGTATGGAGGAATATTGACACGTTTTTTGTGGACTTTTATGGACCTTTCTGCCTCGGGCACAATAGACCTCCATTATTTGAATGTCAGCAGACAGCAAGAAGCCTCCCAGATCTCCAGATGCATTTGAGATATCAAAAAAGTACTCCAGAGTGTTATTCAGCATGGGGGTGAGTAGAAAATGAAGGCTAATCATGTTTTTGGTGTACTATTCCTTTAAGAGCTATTAACTGATTTAAAGTATTTTCATATGAAATAATTATTTTGAAATATTTATCTGATTACAGAACAAGCAAAGTATTCTTTTCAATTTAAAACATGTTTTTTTTTCTGGCTCGGAGTAGTTTAAATAGTTTTGAGTCCCAATAAGAATCTGACAGAGAGTATTTCCTTATGTTCCTCAAACAGCCCTTCACTCTCAATCTGCAGGTTTACTAGTGGTTCCTAGAATTTCTAGAGTAGAGACTTAGAGACTTACACAACATTTTTTTTTATACACAGAGTGGATACAAAACAAAATTTCGTTTTGTACAGCTTTCATAACATTTCCTTTTCTTAGAGTTCAGCCGTGATCAAATGTAAACAGTGTCGGAGAAAAAACATGGTGCAAAAAAATGCATTGATATAGAGGTTCAGAGCGATAAATATGTATGGTGCAAATATGCAGAGTTTTGGATAAGAGTCATCAGTGTGATGCGGAGTCAGTAACATGATTAAGACTAAAAGTAGAATGGGAGGCAGATCTTTTAGTTACCAGGCTCCTGTCCTCTGGAACCAACAGACAGTTTTATTCTGTGAGGCAGACACCTGGGTCTACTTTTAAGGGTAGGCTTAAAACTTTCGTTTTTTTTAAAAGCGTATAGTTAGAGTGGCTCAGGTTATCCAATGCTATCTCTATAGTTATGCTTCTATAGGCTTAGACCACTGAAGGACATAGGGGCCCCTTTTTATCCTTCTGCTTCATTCTATCTCTAGCCTTCCATTTTCCATATTTGTAAGTTAACTCTCTAATGTTATGCTCTTTCTGGTTTTTCTAATCGCAGTATCGTCTTCTGGTCTGTTCTTCTTTTGGCTTTGACTCCATCTTCTGCCATCAACGCCTTTGTTTATAGATGTCTAAGTTTGGCCTGATTTTCAGTGTAGTCCTGTCCCTATAATTGTGACTAGCTGTATGTGCTCTCTTCCATCCTCTGACAGGGGAGCTGGCTGGGAGCTCATCTGCCTGGCTGTGTGTTTCCTGGAAGGGACCACTTGTTTCTCTGGTTGACTGTTGCATTTTGTGTCTCTGCTTCTGTCTCCTTGAACCCAAGTGGGTCTCGGCAGATGGCCGCTCACACTGAGCCTGGTTCTGCTGGAGGTTTCTTCCTGTTATATAAATGAACTGATTTGAAGTGAATTGTGGAAGAAGCTTTAGATTAGGATTATAGGAAGGATTTGATAACTGTAATGCTGGTTATTGTTGTACCAGTAGTTATTGACAAAGGGGAAAACAAATCTGTACAATAAGAAAAAAAAAGGGATTACTTTTGCTAATCTGATAGTACTGGTATAATTTCCAGTCAGGAACAAAAATTTTTTCTTAATGAAAATATTAATCCATCAGACGCCACTAGGTTGCACCTCAGACTGTCCAGGAGCTCAGGGATGCCCTGGTCCAGATCTAGGAGAAGATACCCCAGGACGCTGTCCTTTGTCTCATTAGGAGCATGCCCCGACGTTGTCAGGCATGCATACACACACGTGGGGGCCATACAAATTACTGAATACCATTGAGCTGCTGCAATGAAATTTCAGTAAAATGGACTAGCTTGCTACATAATTTTTTCATTGTCATTTTTGGGGTGTCTTTGAATTCAACCCTCTGTAGGTTGATTATTTCCATTTCTATTAAATTATGTGGCATCTTTTTGTTCCCACCACATCACCCAGTCCATATCAGTATAAATAAACAGCATGATTTTTTGCCCCATTGAGATCTGATGTGTTTTCAAAGTGTTACTGTAATCTTTTTGAGCAGTGTATTAAAAAGGAGAAGGATGCAACCCATCTAAATACTCTTTTGAATATGCCTTCTTGATTCACATGCAATTGTGTTATTTTTTTATGTTATGCTTTTAGTGTAAGAATTTGATTTCACTTCCCATATACTCTATCCCTCTAAAGTCAACTGAGAATATGAAAAAGTATAAGAATTTCTTAATCTATAAATTTAGCTTTGGTCTATAATATTTTTAATTAGACGACACAATAATTATGTAAAGTAACAACCCCTAATCTGTCCGTCTGTCCGTTCGTCCTTAGGAGGCGTGGTGGTCTAGTAGTAAGGGTATAGAGCTTGAAATCCTGAGGTTCTAAGTTCAAACTCCACTTTCAGAGGCTGCCTCTAACCCCCGATTGCTCCCCACGATGGCAGCCCACTGCCCCCAAGGGGATGGGTTAAATGCAGAGGTAAAAATCTCCAATGTGAGATCAATAAAGTTCAATTATTATTATCCATCCATCAATGTTGTTGCCTATCTGTGGCAGATATGCGGGCAACAGTTGGAGTACACCCTGAGCAGATCCCCAGGGCATTGCAGGGTAAGGCTTTAGAATTATCTGTAACATCTCAGCTGGGTTGATGATTAAGAGTATTCAAAGAAAAGAATAATATTTGAAGATTATTTCATGAGATATCTTTATTAGATTTACTGTTAATTACAAGTTATAAATAAATATGCATATGGCAGTAACAGATGGGCAGGGTAGAAATCAGTATGTGCAAACACATTTTTCCAGAGACTCTTAATGTTGCCAACATCATACACTATATTGCCAAAAGTATTTGCTCACCTGCCTTGACTCACATATGAGCTTAAGTGACATCCCGTTCCTAATCCATAGGGTTCAATATGACGTCGGTCCACCCTTTGCAGCTAGAACAGCTTCAACTCTTCTGGGAAGGCTGTCCACAAGGTTTAGGAGTGTGTTTATGGGAATTTTTGACCATTCTTCCAGAAGCGCATTTGTGAGGTCGCACACTGATGTTGGACGAGAAGGCCTGGCTCTCAGTCTCCGCTCTAATTCATCCCAAAGGTGTTCTATCGGGTTGAGGTCAGGACTCTGTGCAGGCCAGTCAAGTTCATCCACACCAGACTCTGTCATCCATGTCTTTATGGACCTTGCTTTGTGCACTGGTGCACAGTCATGTTGGAAGAGGAAGGGGCCAGCTCCAAACTGTTCCCACAAAGTTGGGAGCATGGAATTGTCCAAAATGTCTTGGTATGCTGAAGCATTCAGAGTTCCTTTCACTGGAACTAAGGGGCCAAGCCCAGCTCCTGAAAAACAACCCCACACCATAATCCCCCCTCCACCAAACTTTACACTTGGCACAATGCAGTCAGACAAGTACCGTTCTCCTGGCAACCGCCAAACCCAGACCCGTCCATCAGATTGCCAGATGGAGAAGCGCGATTCGTCACTCCAGAGAACGCGTCTCCACTGCTCTAGAGTCCAGTGGCGGCGTGCTTTACACCACCGCATCCGACGCTTTGCATTGCACTTGGTGATGTATGGCTTGGATGCAGCTGCTCGACCATGGAAACCCATTCCATGAAGCTCTCTGCGCACTGTTCTTGAGCTAATCTGAAGGCCACATGAAGTTTGGAGGTCTGTAGTGATTGACTCTGCAGAAAGTTGGCGACCTCTTCGCACTATGCGCGTCAGCATCCGCTGACCCCGCTCCGTCAGTTTACGTGGCCTACCACTTCGTGGCTGAGTTGCTGTCGTTCCCAAACACTTCCATTTTCTTATAATACAGCTGACAGTTGACTGTGGAATATTTAGGAGCGAGGAAATTTCACGACTGGATTTGTTGCACAGGTGGCATCCTATCACAGTTCCACGCTGGAATTCACTGAGCTCCTGAGAGCGACCCATTCTTTCACAAATGTTTGTAAAAACAGTCTGCATGCCTAGGTGCTTGAATTTATACACCTGTGGCCATGGAAGTGATTGGAACACCTGATTCCAATAATTTGGATGGGTGAGCAAATACTTTTGGCAATATAGTGTATGTAGGACTTAGGCTAAATATTACTTTTCGTTTCACATCATGCTATTGCTAACATATGTAGGAAGGCTCTCTTTCACACTTTGTCCCGTCATCACGGGGGATTAAAGTTAATTTTAAATGCTCACACACAAAGTGTGAATGGAGCACTGTGAGCCATCTGTTCAGATTGCTAAAGAAATCCACAACAAACAATGTTGTGATACGACATGACGGCAAAACTCTCTGTCATATCCTCTGACACGTCAGATAATAGTGGTATTGATAATCTGTCACCTAAGGTGCTTTATGTGTCACTATGTTTCAGATATGATGTCTGAGTAAAAAGCGCCTCCAGCCTCCATGATGTTTTCACTGTATAGAAGCCGTGCTACATATATTGATCTGACCTGCTGTTCTCACCCTGTATGAAACCTAAACTGAGCTTTTTCTCTGTATTGAACAACATGTTACTGAAGATGTACTCAGGCTTTGCTTTTAGTACATCAGTTACAGGTTTGAAATTGTTTGAAGCATTTATACGTTTGAAACAGTTATTTATTTATTTAAAGAGAATATTTGATTTGTTTTATTTAAAATAATTGTGTGCATTTCAGTCCTCTATCTCTTTAAAGTGTAACTCACCCCAAAATTGACCTATTTGGCAGATAAACTGTATAAACCAGGTCTATGGGGTACTATTTTATTTTAATTTGCATTCTTTTACATTTTCATATAAAAGTTTTTATTATTCTACAATATTTATCTCAGAACTGTCTTGATCACCTCAGTGATTGACCACTGGATGTTCTATTAGTTCAAACTCTACATGCTGGTACAAGTGTTCATCAATTATAAACAAAGTTGGGGTTGTTTAAAGGCACATAAACACAGTAAAAAAAGGGGGCTTTTAATCACTTAAAGATAATCTCTAGGATTAAATAACACATGTCTCAGAAGGAAATTGAAAAACCAACACACATCTATAATAGAATTAGTTACTGCAATGTTGTCTTCAAAAGTCTGCCTTAAAAGTAGATCACACAGCTACAGCTGTTTCAAAATGATGCATGTCCTTACCAAAACCAAGAAAGTGAAACACATCACCCACGTGCCGAAATCTTTACACTGGATCCCTGTCTCTCAGAAAATAGAATATTGTTAGTCTAGAAATCACTGAATGGCAGAGTTCCAAATACATTAGAGACTTAATGTCAGAGTGTCAACCACCAAGAGCTCTCAGGTCTTCTGGCTCTAACCCACTTTGCATACCTAGAACCAAACCAAACATGAAAAAGCAGCATTTGGTTCTCATGCCCAGCTTATCTGGACTAGATGTATACAGTAGTAGCCATTCAAAATTTCCACACTTTACCTAATGGGCCCCTAGCTGGTCCTTGGCTAGTCCCCCTACAATTCCTTTTTAAACATCAATCTTTGACCTAAAATATTCTTTCTGTCATGATTTGTTGACATAAAAATCTAAAGAGAAGCGTCATCTCCTGATCAGACCCTGTAATTCAGTGAAAGGGTGGAGTCAGAGTAAAAAATATTCACGCCCATGAGGAGGAAGTCACTCCAGTGACTGGAAGTTGGAGGGATTTTGCTGGGAGTTGCAGCGAAATGGGCTGCCATTCAGATGGTGCTTGACTTGGAAGGGCCATTTTGAATGGCTGCCACTGTAAGCGTTGAAACCCTCAGTTGCTTTAATCAAGAATAAACGCACATTTGTTTAGAGTGGCCTTTGACTGGGTGATTTAAACATTATTAGTTAATTTTCCAGTCTAACTTTCATGACATATTCTTAATAATTGAATCTATCTTCTTTTTATAAAGTCCTCTTATTTTACTATTTGAGTTGTCTGTATGCCAGTGCAATATACAGTACCTATATACTGTTTTTATTCTCTCATACACAGCACATTGAATTGTATTGCCACTAAAATGTGCTACAGAAATAAACTTCAGGAATAAACCTGAGCTGCAGAGGCTCTAGCAGCATCCTTGATTTTCAACATGGATTAGAAGCCAGAGTATTCTTGAGAAGAGGCAACAGATTTAGCTGTATTTGACATATTAAGCGTTGTTTTTTTAATGACTGAATCAATACAAATACACACAAATTGGCTTAACATTTATTAAAAACATTACAAGTACTGGAGGAAAATTAGCTAAAGTCAAAATCCAGCAGTTTCAAAACTTCAACCAGTCAACAACACTGCACAGCATTTGAGATAAAGCAACACACTTTTACTGTCACTAGGACAACTGTGCTTCCTCAGTGCATTAACGTTTCACCTTGCACAACATTTTTTTAATATACTGAAACGACTCCAGCTGTTTCCAGTCTAAGTTGTGCATATGGTCTTTTAAAAAACATTTCAAATAGCAATATTGATTTTTTTTAAGTGTTTCTTTTCATATAATCCTTTAATATACAATCCTTGTTCCCTATTGGTGTGATGCAATACTCAAATTTTAAATCTCATTTTAAAAAGAATAAAATAGATGCTCTATAACATCAAATGAGAGAATCTTAAAGGAATAGTACACCCAAAACATGATTAGCCTTAATTTTCTACTCACCCCCATGCTGAACAACACTCTGGAGTACTTTTTTGATATCTCAAATGCATCTGGAGATCTGGGAGGCTTCTTGCTGTCTGCTGACATTCAAATAATGGAGGTCTATGGTGACCGAGACAGAAAGGTCCATAAAAGTCCACAAAAAATGTGTCAATATTCCTCCATACTGCTCGTCCAATGTATTCCAAGTGTCCTGAGTGGGTAGCGTCCAGAATTTACTCGAAACGAAGTCATTTAGAATGTTTTTAGAGCATAAACTGTAGTGTATAGGATTTCCTGAAAGCGCGCACATGCGCGAAGCCGGCAGACCAAACCAGCGCATTCAGCTCGGCAAAGAACTCCTGCTCTTCCTCAACACTGAAGTCCTCGGACATTTTTCTTTTGTTGTTTCTTTCTTTGCACAGGTAAACAGCACATTTCTTCTTCTACGCTTGCATTATCAGCAGAGCAGACGCTGAATGCGCACTTTCATCTGGTTTGGTCTGCCGGCTTCCGTAGCGTCCTGAACGCGCTGGCGCGCGCTTTCATTAAGTACTATACACTACTGTTTATGCTCTAAAAACATTCTAAATGACTTCGTTTCGAGTAAATTCTGGATGCTACCCACTCAGGACATTTGGAATACATTGGACGAGCAGTATGGAGGAATATTGACACGTTTTTGTGGACTTTTATGGACCTTTCTGTCTCGGGCACCGTAGACCTCCATTATTTGAATGTCAGCAGACAGCAAGAAGCCTCCCAGATCTCCAGATGCATTTGAGATATCAAAAAAGTACTCCAGAGTTTTTTTCAGCATGGGGGTGAGTAGAAAAAACAACCTTAAACGTTCTTTTTTTAAAATATGCTACTCACCGGGTCGTCAGCGCTGTTCAATGACGTTCCAAAAAAAGTTTCGTAAAGAAAAAACGTTCCTGTAGTGTTTTATTTAGCATTTTGTAAATCCCATTGAGTTCTGTTGGAATAGTCAATATCCCTCCGCCACCGGAAACGGAAATGGGGCCTGTTTACACTTAGTTGTAGTCTTTTCGCAAGGCCCAAGTGTTTCTGCTTCACTCTGTGTACTCCGACGTCGAGGTGCTAACGTCTCTGTTAAACACTTTAAAAAACTCTGAAAATGGAATACGAAAGGTGGATTCTTGAGGAGGACATATTGGACTTTGAGTTTGACGGTAGAGGATACCGTCGCCAACTAGTGGTCTGGAGTGTGCAACGCTTCAGATTCGAACGGGAAGCGGAAGTTTATAAGCGGTTGTGATGTATCGGAAAAAATAGTTCTGGGATTTACAAAATGCTAAATAAAACAAGACAGGAACGGTTTTTCTTCACAAAACTTTTTTTGGAACGTCATTGAACAGCGCTGACGACCCGGTGAGTAGCATATTTAAAAAAAAGAACGTTTAAGGTTGTTTTAAGGACATTATCGGACATGCACTATCGAAGCCATTCTGAAGCAGCCAAGGGGGGATTCTGCATGAGCCAAATTGCAGAGACAGGACCAATCGTCAAAATTTTGGTGTCGATCATTCGATTTCATCCTGGACACTACAGAAAATGGGCTAAAAGTGTTAAAAACCGGAATTTTCCTTTAAGGAGGTAAGTGATGCTCGGTCTGCGGTTACACACACAAGTAGTCCCCCATTTCCACACTGCTCGGTGGCCCATGCATTGTCCCAGCTTTGATGCAGTTTAAAATATAACTCATGAATATGTTAACCGGGCTTTTCAAGTCTCAGTGGAAAACTTCCTGTTCTTTGTCTGCTTTGATTCCATCTTCAGATTTTCCCTCATGAAAATGCTGAGGTCACACGGCAAATGAAAAACAGAAATCGTCCTCTTCACACAGACTGCTAATTATTGGTCTCAGTAATGGCTTGCCTGTTTGCACTCACTCTTGCCTAATCTGCAGAGGATAATATTGTGCATTAAAATCCAATTGCTTAGTTTGTGACTGATATGCACACACCTAGAAAATGAAAAACACTGGTAAATAAATATGCATCTCCTTTTTTGTAAGGAAAACATTTTATCTCATTAGATATGCCAAATATTTATATGATTCTTCTTTCTTTCTTTTCAGAGAAATTTCCAGAACATGCAAGCAATAGACACAAAGGAGTGCCCTTTGCACCAGCTCAGAGAACAAGGCGGTGAAAAGGAGCACTGGCTCTTCTGATTGACAAGCTGCTGCTGAGCCCTCTGAGGGGCTGTTAATCTTCTTCTGTGAATGCTGGAATTATCTCACTGGACCTTTCTGCCCTTTGAGTAAAAGGAAGAAGTCAAGTTTGGGAATTACATTACAAAAGGACGTGCTTCAGCAGGTGGAAGCGGTAAAGAGGTGGTATTTCAGGGGAAATCTTTTCTGTTTAAGCGTTCACAGCCGTTTCACTCAATCTGGAGCTGACCGGACTTTAACAGATCAGTGAAGTAACAAATTAGCATTAACAACGTGGATTTCATTTTAAATTGGTAATGAAAAACATAGGCTGAATAAAGTATCTGTCAGTTAAAGAATCTAAAAATGTGTCTTTTTGTTTTTTCTCAGAGTGACGACCAGATCAAAGCAGGCCTTGCTTCCCGTTTCTTCTGAACATACAGCAGGTCGCAGTTTCTCTTCAAGCTCCTACCTGTTTGTCAGGCAGTAGAGGGTGTCTGTGTAGCTGCCTAAAGTTTGATGTTTCCTCTGTATTGTCTGCCTCTGACAGCTTTACGGTTGAGCTGTTTTGTTTTTGCATTCTGACTCAGTCTTCTCTCAACCTTCCTGAGCCTTCTGGCCAGAGAATGACTTGCCTATTTCCCAGAACATCAATGAGTCTTTTAATTTCTCTCTTTCGTGGTCCTTGATGCTTCAAAGCTGCAAAGAGCTACAGTTTTCAGAAATCAGTTGCTTCTAGGTAAGCAAACAACTTGTCACAGCTCAGAACGATGAAAAACACACAACACACGGGCAGACAGACGGAGTTCTTTACTCGACTGGAGCTCAAACAAAAAGTACAATAAACAGGCTGCAGGCAAAGATCTGCTGCATAAACAGGCAAAGAGATCTGGAATGACGGAGCAAACCTCCACAAACACTAAGAAAGCCATTTTGTTTCTCACATTGACTTAAATTAGACTGCATTTTCTACTTCCAGCTTAGTTAGTATCACCAAAATTATTTTGATTTAAAAAAATATTGGAATGACTTTTCATTTAATTACATTTCGTAATTATTGGCCTTAAATATACAGGTTTCTATGTATTTCAATAGTCTTAAGGGGTTTTTGAACCTACAACTATATAACTTACTGTAGGTGGAGCATTTTGGCTTGTCTTCCTCCTCCTGTGGTTTGCTGAATTTTGGTTCCTTTCTCTTAACAGAGTTGGGGACCTTTGAAGTCATACATCTTTCTTTCCAGCTTTGCTTACAATTATTTGTTGGCTTAGAATTTTTATAACAGCCAGTCTAACTTTGGTGACATGCTGGGGATTATGGTCCATTTAGAGGACCCTGAGCTTTAAGTCCACAGACTGAGTACCTGATGTTTCTTCTCTTCTATCAAATAACTTTGAGAACATATGGGAGATAGAACAAAAATAGGCTAATCAGCTAATAGGGAGCAGGTGTGGATAGAAGGGACTAGAAGGGAGCTAGAGGGCAACAGACAGTAGCTCAAAAAAATACAACACTGCTTAAATATAAGTAGAAAACAACTAAATAGACATAAATCAAAGTGCAACTGAAAACTCAAAAAGAACACTTACACAGGACCAAAAAGTAAAGAAAGGGCGGAATTGTGACAAAAAGATTAGCTTTTTACCTTTGGTCTGTGTTTGGGATGTGTATTTTTAACATCTCTGAGATTACGTCCATACTACAGGTCTTTATGCTAAATTTATTTATTTATTTATTTTGATAAGCTCAGATTATTCTGCATTATCTTTAAAACTATTCCTTAAATGTGGCCACCATCAGACTCCAATGTTTCACAGCCCAGGTGCGACCTGAATGAGCAGAAAGACATATTAGATTTCACACAGTCCTGCATTTTACATGAAATTATGAATAAATGTAGATATCTCCGTGTTATAAATTGTTAACAGTATTATGATCACATCATAACATGATGAAGAAAGGTAAAAGAGATCAGAACTTTTTAAAATGTGTTTTTGTTGATCAGTGACTGCCGAGGCTGAGAGGAGGCTAAATGAATGAGTAGTCAGAGACATAAACATTCACGCTGCAAACTATCAGCTATTTAGCTGATTTTGTTCCACACAAGGAAGTGGCACAAATCAGATATATAACAAATAACTGCAGACTTTCACTTAATGCAAGCAAATGTCTACTGTCAGCATGCACTCCTCCAGGAAAAGCCAATTCTGCAAAGTCAATGACTCAATGCAATTAACTAGGATTCTTATGCCTAAATACAAACTTTAAACCAATCTCTCATTATGATTTGATTGAATTGTTTGTTTGTAAAGTGCCTTGAAATGAGGTGTTGTGAGTTGGAGCTATAAAAAAAGGAGAATTAAATTAAATTGCTTAATATTATTAAACAGGCCTTTGTCTGTTTTCATTAGTTTCACTGTAGCATACAACAAAAACATGAAGGAGAATTAAGAGGGAGAAACAAACAACAGAAAGATGAAAACATCTTCAACCCAAACTTTTTCATCAAATAATTAACTCTCATCAGGGTAAACTTTTATCCTGGGTCCTTCTGAGTGAATCAGTGATTACGTTCATACATTACTGCTTCTGCTGGTACTTAGACTGCAGCAGAAACGTTCTGGGCAAGTTAGATCTAGTAACTTCTGCCCACTTTTCACTCAACCTTTATCTTTATATATATTGCCCCACATCAATCTTACAAACAATGGTTCTTTAATACTTTTTTTAACAAGGAAGTTTTTATCTTTCTTTAGCCTCCAAATAGTTTAAATGTGGATTAGAATTGCTTCCTTCATCAGTCTCAAAGCTTTTTTTGGGTTATGGCTTACCTGATCAAAATCAGGATGTGCTGAGTTTGATTTAGAGTCACTACATAATATTTAAAGTTTATATTCTCTTTAAAGGGAATAAAAACTGTTAGTTTTGCACCACACAAACTTCCTCCTATGGATTTGAGTTGCTTCGAGGCTAAAATCTCAAAGGAATCCAAAGAAAGGCAGGATGTGCTAGAGCCAAAAAGTGATGGAAGCAATCATCCAGTTTCCAATGGAAGACCTTTACCCTTTAAGTTCTTCCAGCTGTTTCTGCCTCCACATGTTCAAAAAGAGATTTTTTTTTCAGCATTGCTGGAAGTGAGTTTGTACAGGAAATATTAAGGTGTTGCTAGGCAACACCCCTTTGAACAGTTCCAGAGGTTCAAATGATACACAGAGATGTCAACCTAATTGACAAGCTTTTAACTTTACCTGTATGTACTTGAGAAGGCTGCCTCCCTTATGCAGTGTGTGGTTATTTGGAGCATTGATGGTACTCCATTTTAGAGAGAGCACCTGTCATTTCATATTGTAATGCATTCCAAAACAACAGGGCATAAATATACAACAGAGTATTAGGGCCAAATTGGAATGAAAAAAAAAAAGTTAATTTCTGCATAAAAAATTGGAATCTTTCAGAATATTTCTACATATTTTAAGAAAAAAACATTAAAAAATCTAAATTCCAACATTTTATGACATTAAAGAGTTGGGAATTTGCAAGAAAAAAAACCCTCCTTAACTTATCATGAAAAAGCTAAGAAGTTCCCTTAGAAATTAAATCAGATATTTTAGAGAAATAGGCCACAATCCTCTGATTTAAGTGGCAAGCTTGTGAGATGTTTGTCTGAATATTTCCCAAACTGTAAGCATATCCAGGCAGGCTCTTTATCTGTATAAAGACCAATTTTTATTTTATTTTAGTGGAAGTGTGAAAAGGCTGCTTTTCAAATAAAACCAAGGTCTGCTTGCTGTTATACTGATAAAGATTTTTCCTCACTGAGAATGGTATTACTAATTTTGCTATATTTTTGTTACAAAATGCAAACAGATATCAATAAAAAAAAAAAAATGCTACACTTTGACCTTATACATTGTTTTCTCCAAAGTAAGTTTACATTTTTTTCTGTGGAGTTTACCACTTCCTTTGTTTCTACAGAAATGTATTTGCCTACATCAAAAACTTAGAAATATTTTTAATATTTGTTTGTAATATCATCCTTCAGTAGGTATGAACATCAGATAGCTTCAAACTGAGTTAACTTAGCTTAGAGTGTTGTCACAGCTTTTTACCTGCATGCACAACACATCTGCAAGATAACAGTTTGGTTTGAACTGCAAGGTTGCATTCCTCTGAAAACAATTATACCGTGAGCAACTCTTCTGGCTGTCAAGCTGTTTTTTTCATAATCGTAAGATAATTATTTCATAAGTTTAATAAAACAGCAAACTGTTTTGTTGTTATCAGAAAAAACAATGAGTAGTTGCATGACAGCTTGACACAAATGAAATGGACTCAAACAGTTGGAAACATGTTGTTGTGGAGTGACCAGAACAGTAGCTACGTTTACATGCGCAAAATTTCCCCGATCCGATCCAAACCTTGGTTGATCGGAAATTCAAAATCTCCGTTTACATGGACACTAAATGAAATGATCCGATCATGACGTGTGTATACATGTACCAAGCGTTGGATCAGATTAAATCTTTTAAGCATGCGCAGAACTTCCTGCCAAACTTGGCAGTTCTGTCTGCGTCGGGTTCTTGGGAGGCCTGACAAACGATGCGCTCGGAGCGAGCGGAAAGAAAAAAGGAGAGAGGAGGAAAAAAGCGCTTGGCAGCGAAATGTCCGAGAGAAAATGTAGAGAATGAGCGATTGAACCGGCGTGGGAGAGCGAGTGGGCTGTGGAGAGAGAAAAGAGGAAGAGGAGGAGGATAAATTCCTGCTTCCTGCAGCTTTAAATGAACTTGAGTGTATAAGTCGGCGTTCCTAGACTCCTCCCGCCATGCTGTTCACAGCGAGAGCGACCGGTGGTTTCCTGTTGTTGACAAGGCGGAAAAACGTCACGCTGACGTCGCACACATGCGCAGTGAAGATTATTTTACTCTTTAGATCCGAATGGGTGTTTACATGGACGCCAATCAGAATGGCGATCGGCAAAAACCACCTCTCTCTTTCGGAATTAAATTTATTTCCGATCGGACCGAATCGGATTAGAATCTTCAGTCTGACATGTTTACATGAAACATTTTTGATCTGATCAGGCCTTCAATCCGATTATTTGTGTCCATGTAAACGTAGCTAGTGATCATTTGTGAGGGGGCTCTAAACTGACTAGTTGTTTCACTCATTCTTTATTAATTTTCTCAATTTAAACAAGTTTTCGGTCCACAGAAAGCTGTCATTTGCTGCAAGGAGAGACCAATTTTTATAGACAAAAGAAGGATCTCTATAAAAGCATAAATCTTGAAGCTGGAATGAACACACTGAGATTTGGGCTGTGAGGCTCTACTAGCTACCGCCACTGACCCTAACTGATTGTGTTGGGTCAGATGAGGTGATCACAAGAGGTTTAAATGATGTGGTTGCACTGTTATAGAAGTTAAAATAAAATAAAAAATAATAAAAATCATTTGGTCCAAAAACAGCCCATGAAATCTACTGATGTCAATGCTTATTATCAGTTATCCATCAACCAACACAACACCTGTAACGTACCAAATCACACTCTTCCTCTAGTTCATACAAAGCATAAAAATAAAAATGTTAATGACCAAACTCTAATTTGACATATTCAGATAGACCCAATCCTAAACATTAAACATTTTATGTAATAACAAAGCAGAGGAGCTGCTATTTGGTGCAATGAATGCAAGTCTTGCCGTTAGAGGAGTTTCGGGCAGCAAGTTGTGTAACTTCATTCTCAACTTTCTATTTTCTGTTCCAGATGTTATTTTAATAATAACCTAATCTCACATAGAGCTCACCTACTGCCCTTCCTATTGCCGAAATGAAAAATGAAACACTTGTCGCCTGACTATGCCAGCTGTAAGTGGCAGGTCTGAAACTTGTGGTGGAGTGGAGATAGATGAACTGGGTTTAATCCGTAGACTGCTGGTTGGCGAGACGATCTGCTTGAGCTGAATTGGTGAGATCCATTGGACTGTGTGAGCTTTCCTCATGCTTCACTCGGGACCAGGAAGATAGGTTTCCATCTTGGATAAACACAGGTTTGCATGAACCTGTGCATGATGAGCAAGCATCAAGCGACAGTGGAGAGAAAAAAAACCTCTGGCAGAACCAGGTTTGAGATGTACCAAGGAATGCAGTAAGAGTCCGGGATGAATTACACTCTGATAGGGACAAGGTTGAAGAAGCACCAGAAAAGCCAGATGGAGCTTTGCTATGATGGTGGAGAAGGGAATGGAGGTGGGTTGAATCGGGGTCACCTGAGCCAAAATCAGACAAAGCACATCCACTGATGTGCTTGGCTTGGTAGCAGGCTCAGTGGTGTTAGGAATCCAGTTTGTGTGGGTTGTGTTTTTGTTTGTCTTCCCTCCACCACCAGACGGCGCCTGGTTCTGGTTTTGGGTACTCTAGCCAAGCTGAGTTTTGCTGAGTCAAACTGAGTTTTTGTCTACTTGAGTTTTAACCTTGCTGTTTTTTGTCTTTGCATCTTGGTAGGAAGTCATCCTGCAAACTGGATGTTTTGGACCTTCTCCCCCTGGAAGGATTCTTTGAGCACCAAACTGAGCTGAGTATTCAAGTTTGTGGTCTGGATCAACGTTTTCCCCCAAGGATTGTTTTGGGCTTCTCTCTGAGCAGGGGATTCATCTCCACAATAACCCGTTCAAGTACCGCAGGAAAGCTAAGTGGCAGTCAGCTTCTCCGTTCACCAAGGAAAAACCGCAATCTGGGTAAACCCTGTCCGCCCTCCAATGAACAAGACATTCGCTTTAACAACCCACACCGACTGGATTCAATAAGAGACACCTTTTTCTGGAAACGTGAGTCTGCAACCTTAATCCTCTACTTCAAATCAAAGACACTAATTTCCCACTGAGCCTGAACTAACCGCAGTATCTTCCCCTTCACTCTCCAGTTCCGGTTCGACAGTGTTCAGAGCAGCACTGGACTCATCTCATTCACTCTAAATAAAAAGCTGTTAAACTTTTCCCTGGTCTCTCTGTTTTGGTCCTCTGCATGTGGGTCAGAGCTCTAGATAAAATCATGACAACTGGTGGATTTGAAGACTTTTTAAGATGAACTGTGGATGCTGATTGGGCTTTGTGGAGGTGTGGTTCAAAGCTGATTGGTTGGCATCAGAGGGAGATGAGCCTCTGATGGTGAGGACAAGTAATTTAAATTCTTCAGTTGAACTGCTGCCTAGGTTTGATTTACATTGTGCTTGGCCCATCTAACAGGGGGTTCGCAACCCCTAGGGGGTCCTTGGAGGTACTGCATGTGGGTCACCAAAGTTTTGGTTGATTAGACTTTTTTTTTATATTCCCCCTACAATTATTTCCATTAATTGAAATGTTTTTAAATATACATTAACATGAATTGAACAAACTGAAGTAAACGGATAAATGGAGGCAAATGACATTCAGCGACACACAGCTCTTTCAAGCTCGGCACCGTTTCATTCACAACACCGGCTGTTCCATCAACCAGGAATCAGAGTCAGAAATACTTTAATAATCCCAGGGGAAAATTACTTTCATTACATTACTCTATCTGTAATAGAGTGACTATAGGACCAGTTTGATATAACAAAATTTCATACAATATATATAATAAGGGGGTCCCCGCTCCATCTCGCCATCAGTTGGGGGTCCTTGGCCTGGAAAACGTTGAAAACCCCTGCCTTATGGTTGATTGTTAGCTGATGAGCCTGTGCTATGTCATAGCTCCAGCACAATGAACTTAAAGGGATAATTTTACTTGGTCCAAAGGTCAATCTCTTGGGGTAAAATTATCCAAACTTAATGCAATGACTTAGATTTTTTTATTGCCAAAGTTTTTGTGTCATTTTCCAACTTTCCAGCTGTTTTTAAAAGAAACTGTTTTTCGCTTCATAGCGCATGCACAAGCTATGCAGGATTAGCCCCTTTTTTTGAGTATAAATGTAGGATAATTTACAATGAATTGAAGCTATGGCGGCAGCTTTTTGTGTTGAATCAAATGCTTGGAAATCTGTGATGTTCAGCGATCAGGTGTTTCAAGAAAGATTAATATATTTTGATAACACTGGTTAAAACATTCACAATTTGAACTTAAAGCAGTAGTAAATACCAGTGCTGATCATTTGGACAAACCAGGTCTCCAAAGATGAGTGGTAGATCACAAAGCAGACACCAAGTCCGGATGGCATTTAGCCCAAGTCATTTGAGTCCCCTAACAGCATTAATTGCAAGTGGTTTGCTGTTTTGTTCCATGTAGCCATAGTTAAGGCTCCTAATAAGCCTATCAACTTCTTTTAATGTTGCTTACTTATCTATTACATGTAACAAAATAATATTTATTTCATACCGTGCCGTTCCCTCCAAGATATTATGCATTATATCAATTCAGAAATTTTCACATGTACTGACGTACAGCAATGAATTTAGAATGCATGACTGTTTAACACCCATCACTTATGGAAGTTTGGGCTTTTCCTACATTTTCTGACAATTGTCAATATTAAGGGTTTGGCTTTACAAAATTGGCTTGCGTGAATGCTCTGTTAATTCTGTCTGGAAGTCCTCTTTCTCAGCAAGACAAAAGGAGGAACAATATCTGGCACTAGATGACGCAACAGAATCCGACTGACCGCAAAGACTGACGTTGTCCCCAGTAACTTGGACGATAGCTCCACGTACTTACCTTAATTTCATCCTTTTCCAGGATTTCAATGTCCTATACAATCGGTTGAAGTATCTTACAGAAGCCATACATTTTGATGCCGTGGCCATGAAATAAAGAAGCCAAGTGAATATTTTTTTGCTTACAATCATTAACAATCTTTTTCTGCTAAATTTAATCCACATACAGTAACAGATTCTAGCAAACACAACGATCCTGGCTCTATATCAAGTACTTTTTCTGGGCCAGTTTCTATCCCTGGTAAACCTCCTTGCAAATATTTTCACTTTTATAAAAGCACTGTACTTGATACTAAACTTGGAGCTGCTTGGCAACCTCTTTTTTTATATTTTCCATTTTTATATATAACTGTGAAATTCTCAGTTTCAGACTTGTGAAGACAAACAGAATACATTACTGGGTCAGGCTAAACCTTGGTAGAATATGTCTTTATCTATATACCAGGGAAGGTTGTGGAGTCTGCTGACAGCATACAGTTATCAGGCATTTAGTTTTCCTCTGATCTTTATGAACTCACATAGCTCTACTGGAAAAAGTCTGGACGTTGACTCTTCTTACTCTATTACTTTTTGTATTTTTCTATAACTCGTGCCATTTGAAATATCAATGCAACGTTCATAAGCTGTATGTAACGCAATTTCGTTCTGTATGCACCCTGTGCATACAAAAGGACAAATAAAGAAGTCTAAGTCTACCTCATATGGAGTGAAACAATTTACCAGCTGATTGCAAACTAGTATATGGTCAGAGTGGTATGGAAGTTGCACGGTACAGGAGAAGAAAAACAACAAATCATGGTCAATTATTAACAATTTATTAACAAAAGTTGTTCAGCCCCAATTCAATCAAAAACTCTTGACAATACTAGTGCAACTCAACAGAACTAAGCTACTATGTACAAATAAGAAGGAAAAACATGGTTGAAACCATAATCAATGAGATGATGCAATACAACACAGTTTATCATAGATTTTAGGTTTGAGAATCAATCTCTATCTTGAAGAATTTGGAATGTGGTCAAATTAGCTTTTAATTAAGAGAGGTAAGTAAAATAATGTTCAGAGAATAATGTTTTATAAAATTATTTGCTTAATCCTTCAGCTGATTATTTTTTAACCTTCTTGGATTTCGCTAATAGCAAACTTCATGACTTTTGGTTATAATTTGGTAATCAAATTGTAATGAGCATATGAGAAAACACATGAACATTAACATTACATTAGTGTTTAAACCCTTAGCGAAATAAAGCTTGTTCTAGCCTTATAAAAAGTAGCTCAAACATGTTAGCATAGCATGCTATGCAGCACATCTCATTAGCTTTGACTTTAACCAATTTTACATTAAGTGTTTGTCATTTATGTCTGTGTACTACTTATGCGTTTCAAGCCAGTGTCTTGAAGGAGAAGTTCGATCATATTCAGAATTTAACCTTCTGGAAGTACTTTAAATATAAAATTATTACATACTGTTCAATAAATGATAAGTGTTTTTAATTAAGAGTAGATTTCATTTGAATGTGCTTTACTGGAGATATCCATGTTTGTCAAAGAACATTACTGCCTCCCACTTCAAGTTGGCAATCTAATGACCAACCCGTGGTGGATCACAAATTGGAAAGGTGAAATAACAAATTTTTTTTCCCTTTTACTCGATGTATTACAACATCCAACTGCCATGCATGTGGGCATTGTCAGTTTCACTATAGATCTGGTGAATTTGAAGGGTGAATTCCTCTAAAATCTTCAATAGTTGTTGTTGATTGCAGATGTGTCTAGTAGTTCCCATTGATTTTGCTTGTAAAGCGGGGAGAATGGCGCTAGGCTTAGCGCACCGTGACGTCACTGCCGGAAGATGGCCATTGCCAGACTCAGTGATCGCAACGTTGTTGTTTTTACTTTTTTACTTTTTAACTCTAAATTCATTAAATCACCATGAATGGATTAGTTTTAGGTATAAATAATGATTCATTGATTATTCCTGACCGGACTTCTCCTTTAATGACATTTTTTACAGTGATACATTGACAATAAAGACTCCTGATTCTTTATATTTAACTATAGGGATGTTTTTATTCATATTTTATATAATGGATTTTCTACTATAATTAAAGTTGTTTAAATGTATCTTCCTAAAGTTCTAAAATATGTGTTTAAGCACTGGACCAAGGAGAGGAGGCTACAAGGTGACACAGTTGTGCTCCAACTATTTCCAATCATCTTATTTAGAACACAGCAAGCACAAGGAGGTCATAGTGGGATACAGGAAGACTAAACACACTCCTCTCTGAATACAGGGGGAGGCGGCGGAGCGTGTAGACAGCATAAAGTTCCTGGGTATTCACATTTCCTCTGACCTCTCCTGGACTAAGAAATGACCCTGTGTAGTAAAGACAAGACAATATACATTACTATACTGAACACTTCATTTTTTATGCATATTTTTCTTCTAAGATAGCTTCTATTATTATATTTTCTTATTCCTTTTCTACCTTTTTATGTGGCATCTTGTGTTTTTCATCTACAGGCTTTTTTAAAAATATTTTTAGCAGGAGGGATGAGGGGGGCAGTCTTCAGTGAATGTTGTATTTTCTACAAATGTTTTTTTTTTTGTATAATGAGTAACTTTTTAGTTGGGAGTCTCCACAAAATTGTATTATGATTAGAAAGGTTTTGATTTATCTTTCTAGGGTTGTTGGTGTTACTCTATCAGAGATCACATGGCTCTCCAGTGCGATATAAATAACTTATTAACACCAAGTCTTATAGTAGGTCCTGGTTGATGTTTCCAACGGGGTTTTATTGGAAGAAATGTAT
Organism: Cyprinodon tularosa; assembly: GCF_016077235.1. Classification (NCBI taxonomy): domain Eukaryota; kingdom Metazoa; phylum Chordata; class Actinopteri; order Cyprinodontiformes; family Cyprinodontidae; genus Cyprinodon; species Cyprinodon tularosa. Next base: position 1,843,869 of record NW_024039193.1, read on the forward strand.
CTCTTTATCACTACAGCTAAGGCTAGAGTATACTGTACACCCAGTAATTCAAATGAATGTACAGCAATATGAACTTAAAAAATTATTTGTTCATTGCTTCTTTTTCCATGGTGGAATTGCTACATAAAAGAACCTAAAACCCAAAGCACCAATCATTAAAATATTTTAAAACCTGAATTTAAAAGTTTGAGCCTGAGTAAGTAGGAGAAAAGCCTTGTATAGTACTTTTTGTTTTTGAAAAAGAAACATTCTGCTAAATCTATAACTGCTCAGATGTAAGAAGACAGTTCCTCCCAAGACTGTATGAGAACTACTGCCTACAAGTGTATTTGCTGTCTTCAAAGAAAAATGGTCCTCTTCATATTAAAACTGTTGGCCTGTAAGGCATGATGCTTTTTAACTGCCTGCCACCAATGTTTGCTTTTGTTTATAACCAAGTGCTGAGGTCTCAACTAGACAATACCCACTGGGAAAAATAATCTCAGAGCAATAGGCAGCCTTTAAAAGTGCACCCTTTTAGAGTTGTGGGATTGTACTCTTTAAGGTAAATGCAAACTCAAATTTTAAAAGACATGTTTTATTAAACATTTGGGGTTAAAACTGACAGTCTTGAACTTCTGATGGCCAAAAAATTGTCTTTGAACTTGGCTGGACTGCAGAGCTGAGCAAACAAAGCCTCTTGCAACGCCTGACTGCTGGCATATCGACCATCTGACGATTTTGGCTATTGCTTATCTTTTCCTCATTCGGCTGTCCTTCCTGTCCCAAGGCCTCATTAGGGTGGTACTTATTAGACACTTTATCAGTTTTCATTCACACCATATGCTTTGTTCAGGTAATAGAACATGTTGGAAGCAAAATGTTTTGCACCTGCAGAGAAGGCTTTGAAGGTCCTGACTGCCCACTACTGTCTTAATTTATATCAAAGCGTAGTGAATCAAGCACAATCTGTTCAGCAGCGGGATTTATAAGTATGTGCTCACATTTTTGTTTTTACTTTATTAATCCATTGATCTTCACCCTCTGATTCCGTCAAGGTTAGCATTGGCAGCCTAAGGGTATCAAAGGCACATCCTGCACAGGTTGCCATTCTGTCATAAGGCAACACAGAGACACACATAGACAACCATGCATGGATCCCTACACCCCCCACCATCCCGTACCCTCCCACACCCACCCACACCCAAACACAAGCATCTAAGGACAATTTAGAGATACCAGTTAACCTAATAGTCATGCTTTTGGACTGAGGAATCCAGAGTACCCAAAGAGAACCCACACATGCGAAGGAAGAACGTGCAAACTCCATCCAGAAAGACGCTGGGGCTGGGGAATCGAACCCTCTTACCTCTTGCTGCAAGGCAACAGTACAGCAAACTGCAAAACTGCGCCACTGAGTTTATGTTATATTCTGTTCAGTTTATTTATAAAGCGCCAATTCACTTGTCATCATATGCTAATATTTGTTAAAAGTTTTCAATCTAAGGAAAACCAGCTGATTGTATTGACCTATTGGTTCAACAGCAATCCGTCACACCAAGCAGGCATGTAGCGACAGTGGGGAGGAAAATCTCCCTTTTAACAGGAAGAAATCTCCAGCAGAACCAAGCTGAGGCCAAGGCCACACGAAGCCGAACCCTGGCCTAAACGTACACATTTTTCTCCAAACCGGCCTCTCATCCATACGAAGCCGGCGTTTCGGGGTCTGTAAACGATCTTTTTTTTATTCAGCCTTCAGAGTGGGACGATTTTGAAACGCCATTTTCGCGTTTCCATCTTTAAGCTCTAACCGCATTTTTACACGCATGCGTCATAGCGTCGCCTCTAAACACGCATGCGCGACACAGTATCACAACAACAATGGCGCCGTACTGTGTTGAATGGTTGCTGATCATGCTACTCACCCTGCTGTCGGGCTTACAACAGAATCTTCTTCTTCTGGAATATCTCCAGGAAGAACAGAGCAATATCGACGACATAGTTCAGCACCTGAATTTGACTGAACCACGAAAATGGACCCGCAGGGCAACCATGTATAAATATTAGTGGGCATGCCCAACATTTCGTCGCCTATTTTTGCTTTGGCACGACAGCGCCACTTACAGGCCTGGCATACATTTTGCAGCGTTTTCATGCATTCGTGTGGACGATCACATTTATTTTACGTCTCCGTCTTTACGACAAACGTTCTGGAAAATATTAGCGTTTCATGCTCGTTTTGACTTCGTGTGGACGGGGCCTCAGTGTGAGCAGCCTTCTGTTGATGTCTATTGATTATCAAGGAGAGAGAAGATAGATAGATAGAAGCATAAAAAAAGAAGCACAGATAAAAAGACAAATGTCAACCAGCTCCACCGGTAGCCCTGTCCAGGAAAGACAAAGGCAGGTAGATGTACCCTGAGTCAGTTCCCATGTCAGAGGATGAAATAGAGCACATACTGTTAGTCACATTGAGTGAAACAGAACTACATTCCAGCATCTATTTAAAAAGGTGTTGAAGGAGCAGCCCAGCTGATATTTCTCACATCCAAATAGGAACATACCAGATGAAGCTACTATGACGGGAAGAGCAGAGAGAACATAAAATTGGGGGTTAATTAACTAATACTATCCTACTTTCTCCAGCAGTCTAAGTCTATAGTAGCATAATTAAAGAGATTTTCCAGGACAACTCCTAAGATTTTCAGCATGCCTTGTGGACAAGGGAATACATTCAGATTAAGGGGATAATTGTTGCTTAAAGCTATATCTGGTGATGCAGAATGGGAAAATGCTTGTTAAAGAAGGAGGGTATCCTCGGTAAGTTTATCAAGAGGCTGATGTAGTTAATTTTTATATAGGCACAGTGAGATATCATTTGTTGCCTAAAATACACCTTAATGCATTCCTAAATAACAGAAGAAGACATTTCCGGGGTTTGATTATTCAGTCATCTTTTTTTAGATATATTTGACAAATATTGTATCAGTAAGAAGTAATGTATTAAAATATCACAGGGGAATGATTGATTGACTTTATTGATCTCACAATGGAGGAATGTACTCGTAACATTAGATCAAATAGTCAAAGGAGAATAAGAAGGTGCAAAGGGAAGAACAAGGTGCATAGGATATATACAGTATGTACAATGCGTCCACATATGACAGCTTTTTTTTTATATGTAACAGTAGGATTATTATGCAGGGTTATTGCACAGGGTGTTTAAATGGGTATTTATATAAATTAATATTTATATTTTTATATATAGTTATTGCAGTGGGTGTCAAATTTAGAGAAATAGGTTATTACACAAGTTATCAAATAGTAATTGTACATTTTGATTGCACAAGTTATTTCAATTTTAGTGTCGCATTGTAGAGTCTGATGGCAGCAGGGATGAATGACCTGAAGTAGCGCTCCTTTTACAAACAGGGTATAAAAGTCTTTGACTAAAGGAGCTGTTCAGCTCCTCTACAGTCTGCTGCAGAGGGTGGAAGGTGTTGTCCATGATGGATGTAAGCTTGGACAGCACCCTCCTCTCAGACATTTCCTCCACTGAGTCCAGAATTAACCCTAGAAACGGCCTTTCTCACTAGTTAGTTCAGTCTCTTTCTTTCCGCTCTGCACTACCAGGGGCCCAGCAGACAAATGCGTAGAGAAGGGCTGATGCCACCATAGAGTCATAGAAGGATTTAAGCAGGGGCCTAATAATAACTCAGTTATAACAGTGTTTACGGAGGTTATCAAATGGATTCCTTGTATATCTCTTTGCATTTTTTCAGGCCTTAATGTCCTCAAGGTATTTTCTTTTGCATTTCTACTTTACAGCATGAGGTTATTACAAATGGATTCTCTTTCCTTTTACTGTAAGCCCGCTGACTTTACTTGGGTTTCTCCTACTTACAAAGTAGTATCATAAGAATCTGGCTACATCTCTTGTATGATGAGGCCAGCCTAACATGATGTAGTATTTTAACAAGCAGAAAAGTACAGTCTTTTTCTGTTTCATTATTTAGTCCTGCAAGAGCAGTATCATGTCCCTCACATTCTTCAGTGGTGTCTACACGAGAACTTACACCCTCACAGGTACTTATAAAATCTTCTCAGCCACTGGGTTACACCTTATGCGTCATCAGTAGCTGCCAGCACCTTTGAGGGGACTTATCCAGATAATTTTATTTTATGAGTGTCACAAGTGGTTTGTGGTTTGCTGGTAAACTATAATCAATCCCCAAACACAAATCTAAAATTTCCCAGAGACTCGCACACTCTCAAGAAACTCTTTCTCTATCTGTACCTGCTTCTTCTCAGTTAGGGTTCAAGAGGAAAAGGAAACTGGTTTTGTTTATGCCCTCTATGTCCCGGTGTAACACAGAAGTGCCTTAGAAATCTGATTTTTCACCTTTTGAAAGGCTTCTTCTTGTTGCTGACCTCAAATCTAGCTCACATAATCATTTACAGCATATTAGGAGGGTGAAGAATTTGTCTTCACAGTCACTCAGCTTAATCTCTACTGACAAAATGTCAGAGAAAATAAAAAGATGTCAGTCAGTTTACACACATTTGCCATTAAGGTTCAACAGCAAATCCTGGATGTTTTCTTTATCCATCGGGGCTCCAAACACTATGACATCATACAGACCACACGATGATCATGATCTTGTAACAACTCCTTAAATTTTTCATCAGAAATTTTCTGGATCTTTGGTAAATTCTAATAGTAGCCATTAAATTAATTTTGTTTTGAAGAGTTTTTTTGCCAAAATCCACATGCTGGATTTAGTGTAAAATACTCGAAGCTTTCTCCTAGGTTACAAAGTATACTATCAACTATAAGAAGAATAAACTTTTCTGATTTAAGATTTTCATTTAGTCCTACACAGATTCTTACTTTTCCAGTTTTATAAGAGGCACCCTGGGGCTCCCTATCCACTGGCTCAGTCACACATTTAATAATGATATTTCCCTCCATCCACTTCAGTTCTTCCCATCTCTAATAAAAGTTGTGCTGGTTATTTGATGAGGAGCTGGATGACTGTACAGTCGGGAATTTTCTTTGAGAAGTTGGGGGTGGGGGTTTGTCCTGTGCCAGTAGGGTTGTTTCCTTAAACAATAAACTTCCTAGCTTTCTGTTGATGGCCAGAGGGCCTGGTGGCACTGATTGTCTTGCAGTCTGACACCTCTTCTGTCAGCCTGCACCAGCCCAGCTGTGGCTACAGTCAAGAATGCCACCATCTGTGTTTGAATGATTAGTTGATTGAATGTTGTGTAAAGTGCTTTGGGATCAACATTGGACCTGAGAGTGCACTATGTAAGTAAAGGCCATTTCCCATAAAGCTCTGCTTCCAATCCAGTCCTCAGACTTCCAACATTAACATGCTTGGTGTTTTGCAGTTTTCTTTTTGAGTCATAGTTGTTGTCCTGTGTGTGCAATAAGTTACTAATGCATTATTTCTGCTGATCACAGCTGGGCTGGTATCTTCGGGCAGTTTGATTATTGCTGACAGGTTAAGGACTACTGAGAGAGAAACAAATTTTGAAATTTTTCGCTGTAAAATAAAAAGGGAAGACATGAGAAGAACTCCAGGTAATTATTTTTACGAGTAAGTTAGTCATTACTTTGGCTTAACCGACATTAAAGCGATCATTATGGACATGTAAATGTGGTCATTGTGAAGGTAGTTGTTAGAAAAATGTCCTGCAGCTCCTCCGGTAATTCACATTATTATTCTGCTCTTCTCTGTGCCTGTGCTTTTGTCTGAGCTTCTCAATTTCTCACTTCCACTTGAGAGCATGCATGGTGACTAATTGGATTTTCTTCCTCAGCCAGCGAGAGGGGGCATGCAGGCGTGTGACAATGGCAGGCCACACACACAAAGCATTCAAAATCCATTAGTATTTGGCCCGGACTATATGCTAATCGCAGCTGCTGTCCACTCACTTCTTCTAATCACTGTAATTATTTCTTGTGAGATGATGGTGGTTGATGTGAGAGAAACAGGTTAGAAAGTCAGAATCCCTCCCGCATGCATAGTGTCTCCTCAATATTCACATGCTAATTAATATCTGATTTTTAGTTCATGTCAGAACATGAGTCATGTTCTGACATGAGCTACCATGATAATGTTGAGATGGCATAAATCCTGTGTTTCCTATTTTCTCCAGAAGCAGAATTTGAGAGGTTGACATTTTCACCCACACTTTAAGCTCAGCTTTTAGAATTTCTCATTTGGTTTATCCATCAAGAAATTCACCTCAACATTACCTTCAGTTATCAAGTTATGTCACCCTTGCTTTCTCTTTATGTTCCACATAAATTATGTAATTCTTACATTTGTGGGTAATAATCTTCAATCATCTGATTTTAAACAATCATCGTGTTTAAAGTCAGACACAGATAGCATTAAAACACTGGATTAATGCAGCTTTTAGTCACAGCTGCTGGTTTCATTTCAGGTCTTGGATTTTGGAACAGTTCCCAGTCATAACACTACAGCAGCAGCAGAGGTGTTAGACGGAGTTTACAGACTTCGATGACAGTTACAAGTTAAAATGTTGTGTTAGTAACTCGCTAAAATTGAACATCTAAGGAGTAGTGGCTTTAATTTAATAGACACAATCAATTTAACAGTTCGATGTTATAGGCTGAGGTGTGTTCTGTTCTAATGTGTGCTCCTCGAAAAACTGGGGTTTCACATGTCAAGAGAGTCAGATTAACAAGTAGCAGTTGATCCAGGTTAATCCAGTCTGTATTTTTTGTAAAAAAAAAAAATGTAACCATTTACTGCAGATATGGAACAGTAGTTTTTTTCTTTTTTTTTTCATCTTTCAGGTTATAGTCTTAGTCTTTGTTTTTTGGATGAAAGTGCTCATTATTTCTTGTCACAAGTCATTTCAGGTGCAAAAATTTTAGTCAAGTGTTATTTGACAAAAAGCCAAAAAAGTATTATTCTAGTTTTGGATTAATTTACATTGTCTACAAGAGAATACAAAACAAATACATGTATCATTTATTAAAAAACATATATGTATGCGTATATTTATTATGCATCTTTTCATGTGCTAAAACACATCGGTTTGACTAAAAACTATTTTTCATTTATTTGTTTCCTAACATGATGAACTGCCAAAAATTGCTTTATTTAAAAAAAAAAATCTTTTGCCTGGAGCAACAAGCTGAAACAGCAGAAGAAATGCACATGTAATCAGGTAATTATCTCTCCGTCCTCATCACTCTTTTTTCATGTAGTTTTTGGCCTCATTCAGCTTCTTTCAATGACTCCTTTATTTTATATAAAAAAAAGTCACATATGTCCAAACTTAGTTGAAAAAAGTTCAGTGTTTACAAATCACAATTAGCAAAACCACTCATAACTGCAAATATACACTAAAATGCATCGATTAAATAGAACCATTGCTTCTTGTATCATGGAAACGATCATGACAGTATGACAAATATGAAAACATCCAGACACCATATAACAAGACAGGTATCTGTAAAGGAGACGGCAATATTCTGCTGTTACCATAACAGCCACTGCTGTGGAGCAACATGCACTACAGCAGTGGCTTTCCCCTACCAATATGAAGTACATCTTACCTGACCTGTTAAACCCTTTGTTAACTGCCACCCAAGCATAAACAAGGAGGTAAACTTTGCAAACATTATGCTTGTTGCCAGTTGTAAAAAAAAAAAAAAAAAGAAGGGGTATGATGGAATATTTTTTATTTGGAAGCATATATAGCCTAATTAATATAGTCTATTAACATAAAGCAATAAGCATGGTATGGTTGTTGCATGTCAGGTACGCTACCCTACATCATTGACCTTGACCAAGGCACCTTACAGTAGAACTGCAGTCACTCCCTGGACTGGAATGGCTATCACTGCCCCTACATAGTTAGGCACAAATGCAGAGGACTAATTTCCCTCTTGGATCAGGTTCATAGTCACGGTAGGCCACTTCTTTGAGTTTATTTACTTCACTCCAGCTACTTGTAAGCCCCACCGGCCAAATGTTGAAAGAGCAATGTTATTTTCACTACTGTTAATATGTAGTAGAAATTTTAAACATTCAGTAATAAAATGTCATGTGTGATGATATTAAGGGATGGTCATTTATGAAGGGGGATGGTTTTAACATTTTTTTTTAAGAAGGGGGATGCCACCCCTCCCACCCCTCCTCAACTCCAAATCCATATTTAGGCAGAACTCTGTCAGATTTACATAAATACCAAATAGAAGCTTCTGCTTTGTAGAGGTGACCTGAAGCCACATATAGAAATACTTTTGTTCTTATTGAAAATCTGCTGATTTTCTTTCATTTTGATGTATGAGGGTTTTCTTCACCCCAAGTTCTCTGAAGAGAATAAGACAACAAAAAATCTAATCGACAACAGTAGATTTGTTCAGGTTTATCTTCCAACTTTATTTTTTTCCCATAATAAAACCCCTGGTTGTTTTGTTCTTATGTTTGCGTTGAGGCACAAATCACAGTGTCAATGCATAGGGTCGGCACTCTGCCATCATAACTCTTTGTTTGGATGATTATCAGTGAATGTACCGAAACAAATGGTTCCCCTGCATTGCCAGGACGTTCAATAAAACAACTTTCATGCATTTTGTTTTGCATTCTCTTGTAAGCTGTAGCTTATTTGAGAAAGGTGCTAGAATCCGGTTTTTACAGGTGACTGTAGCAGAAAACAACAGATGGACATCTGTGGAAAACTGGTCCGTTCATGAATAGACAATATATATTTTCTGTGCCTTGCCTTGTTAGAACAGAAGGGTCATAACCTCTTCACAGCTCATGAACCACGTCCTATTTGAAATAATTTAATTAATAAAAGATTCAGTTATGACTTATCAATACATCACTGCAAAAAGGTATAATGAAGAAAAGTGCTTGGAAGATGCTCTTGTTCTGATGCTAGTTTGTTTCAGCCTTTCTCACATCTTATGTACAGGGCTGGTAGTATCAGAGGTAGTTTGCATTACAATAGTGACAGTCAGCAAGGTGGCGGCAATATTCATAAGAGACGGCAACAAGCAGAAGGGGGCAGGAGCATGCAGCAGGAAGTGGGTGAGGCAATTAACTGTGATAGATGGAGGGGGAAACTGGCAATTCTCAAACTTCTAGTTTTAGTGCTGCTGTGGAATTTTTTCCCCTTGTGTAATTCCACAATAAACATATAGACGGACGTACGGACGGACGGACAGACGGACAGACAGACAGACAGACAGACAGATAGAAAGATAGGTGTACAATCCTTTAGCCATGTCTAGTAGAGAAAAATGACTAAACACTGAAAAACTATATCATCTATAACTGCTATTCCACAGGCCTCCATCTTAGCCTGGACCCAAGAGTTGTGAGTCGCCGACAGACATATTCCAATCTACTGTCAACTTATAATAATGAAGTCATATTTCTTGTTAGAGAACAGCGAATTTACGGCTTTTCCAAAAAGAAGTACTAGCTGGAAGAAGTAATTGGTAGGGAAACTGTTTGGACTGACAATATTAGTGGAAACATTTTTTTTTTTTTTTAGTTTAGTTTAACACTCTGTTTTGTTGTGAAAAACATAACTGATGAGGAATGGGCTTCCTGTAAGTATGAGGGGCATTCAATAAATAATGCCCCTGACCCAATTCCAGTTGTTTGATCTAGCGGAAATTTTGCATGTGCTATTTTTTTTTTTTTTTTTTCTTTACAGTGTCCTGTCTGGCAAGGTGGCAATAAGAATAATTGTCTTGATGCCAAAAGGAGCCCAACAGATTTTACTTTCACAAGTGTAGCGGTATGGCAATTGCCATACTGCTCCAATTGTTTCATGTATATAAATAGCTTTATTATAATTATGCAGGGAGTTTTACAGTTCATATGGACACTGCAATGTAAGTAGGGCAGAAAAACAGAAGAAGAAGAAGGAAAAAGAAAAAGAAAAAAAAAAGGACAAAAGATGAAAGAAAGAGGAGATAGGAAGGAGACAATGACAAAACATTTTCAGTCTGCTTCATCACCTGCAGTGAGATGAAAAAAAAGAACAGCACAACCAAAAGACATGGTACGAGATATGCAATAAAGCAAACACCTTGAAACTATCGCTAAAGTAATATTATTAAGTCTGACATGTACTCTGTGTTACCTGAAGATATGAATGTGGGGTTTCTGTTTGGAAGTGAATCTCTAAGTACCTGAAGCCTAGTACCTGTAGTTGTTTGTGAGGGTGAACTTGTGCATGTAAAGTTTTAACCATAGAAAAAAAAAAAGCTCAATAGTGGTTGTGGAGAGCCGGAGACGCACACCCCCCAGAGCACTGAGTCCAGCCCTGGGAGCCCCAAAGCCCCAGGCGCCCAAAGGGACCCCAGAAGCAAAGGCACCAAGGCGGGGCCAGCCCCGGAAATCAGACCCCCACCAAGGGAGGAGGAGAGACAGCCACGAAGAAGCCCCCCAGCCACCGCCATGCCGGCGCCCCGGGGAGCCGCGGGGACGAATCCGCGGGCCCCGCCGGCAGCCGGCCACCCCAAAGTAGGGCCAGGCACCAAACACCAGCCCCCCCACAGCACCGACCGAAACGACCCAGCCCCACAGAGCACCGAAACACGCCCCGCCCCCCGGCACCAAGCCCCGGCAACCGGCCGCAACACCCACCGCGACCGCACCACCCAGGAAAAACACTCAGGCGGCCCCACCTGCGGCCGGGGCCCACGCGCATCCACCGCGGGACCCCCCCAAAACGCCCCCCCGGCCAAAAGCGCAGCCCCACCCCACCAAGACCGATGCCAACAGCGCGCAACGAAACACACCGCGCACAGAATCAGCCCGAGAGCAGAAAAGCCGCCCGGTGCAAAACCGCAAGAAGAGCAGACCGCAGCCGGCGCAACCACCCCCCCCCCCAGCAGCCCGAGGGGCAGCACAAAGCCAGAGCGGAGCGAACCACGCCGCTCCCCCACCGGACGAAGCCAAAGCAGCACAGCCACGTCCGCCGCCCCCCCCCCCGCCGCCCGCACCAGGCCCTGACACGCGGCCAGAGCAGCTCCGCCGCCCCGGCCTCCCAACACGCGCCGGCCAGAGCCACTCCAAGCCCCCACCCGCCCCGCAGCCTCACCCGCCGCGATCAGCGGGAACAGAGCAGCTCCGCCATTCCTCCAAGAGGGAAAACCCACCCGAATACCCAGCCAGCGCAGCCAGCCCGCCCACACCGGCCCCCCAACACCACCCCCGCCAGAGCCACCCGGACCCCCACACACCAGCGGCGCGCCGCCAGCAGGACCCCCACCCAGCAGGCCCGCCCGCCCCCCGAGAAAACAGACATGCCAAACCCCCCCCCCAAAAAAAAAAAACATAAATAAATAAATAAATGAAAAATAAATAAATAAATAAATAGCTAAATAAATAAATTAATTAATAAATTAATAATTACAATTAAAATAAATATGCAAGAGGAGAAGTGCAAGCGGAAAAACTGGAGTCCAAAACAGGACCCAAGACCCGCACCCCACCATGCTGTGCAGCTCCCCCCCCCCCCCCCGAACCGATACCACAGAACCGGCATAGGAAAAAAACACCGCCCAGGAACCGGCATCGTAGCGAAGGCACCGGCACCGACACCGAAAATCCCCGAACAGCCAGCCCCACCCCAAAGCGGATCCAGTCCCAGGCCCCAGGGATCCGAGGCCCCAAGGGCACCCGATCCCCAGACAGGAGCCCCAGCAAAGCCCCGGCCGGCCGGGGCCAGCAGAAAGGCTGCCAGGAATGAGCCAGCAGCCCCCCGGGCATCCACCCCCAGACCCCGAGCTCCACCAGTGCACCGGTGAGCCCCGACGCCAGCCACCAGAGGGAGAGCAGGAAGGGGGGAATGGGCTCCGCACTTAGCGGAGACTTGAGATGTATTTGGGAGAGGGTGCGGTTGAGACCCCAACCTGGGAGAAAAAAAAAAAAAAAAAAAAAAAACACCATCTCAATCATGCCTTCCCTCCCTAGTGCCCCCACTCGTACCACAGAAAAAAAAAATATTTGAATAAAATAATAATAATAATAATAATAAATAAAGAAAATAACAACGCGGACACACATTCACACATAACACTCACATCCAATAATACCAGGACCAAAAACCCGGCGACACCGGTGGTTGTTCCCGGGACTATCGGATGACCCCATAAGTGAACCCAAAATCCGGATGTGAGGGGAGGGGAGCGGCGACACCGCCACACCAACCCATCTCTTTCCTGCTTCAAGCCCGGCCCCCCACCCCGCACACGGACCGGACCACCCCCAGCAAGAGCTCCCCCCGGGACCGGGGCCCACCCATCCCGCGCCGGCCACCCAACCAGAACCGCCCCCCCCCCCCCCCCCCGGGAAAAAACAAAACAAAACAAAAAACGCTTCAACCAGGCACTTCATGCCCCTCCATCCAACCTTCTTTGGGGAGAGCATAGGTGACAGCCCCGCCACCAGCAGGCCACCTAGGCCCCGCAGCCAGCCCCAGCCAAAACCACGGACCAGGTGGCTTGCTCTTCCTCCAGGCCCCAGACTCCAGGCGGCAGCCGGAGAACAGGGGTGTGAGCATGTGCTATTATTTATATCTATTAATGGTTTCAAATTTCTTATTTACAGGTGTCTGAACAGAGCCAAGTCTGAAATGGAGCCAGTTGTGTGTCGAGGAATGATCAGTTTCTTGCATTTTAAAGGACTAACACTATGGCAGACTTTTGATGAAGTGAAACTAACTAACTGATAATACTCAAATCATATGGCCTTACAAGGCCACATTATGCCATACAATGCCTTACAAGGCCATACAAGGCCTTACAAGGCCATACAAGGTGCTAAGCTGCTAAACACTCAACAGGCTCTGTTTCAGACTTTACTCTAGTCAAACGCCTTTAAATCAAAAACCATAATTATTTCAGAGCTGTAATTCGTCACTATCGGTCTCCGCCAGTCACGTGACATTTGTTGCTAAGACGCCATTTTTGGTGGAAAAGGCGTAGTGTAAACAACCGCAGCATAGCTAAACGAAGGACTAAAGGATTGAGATTGTTTCTCTGACTATATGGAAAAAAGTAAGCAGAATGCGAAATTACCGTACCGGCAAAAACTTAATAACGAGGCCAGGGACGGTTACTTGTCGAAACTGTCGGATATTAACGGCATAGATCCTTATGATCTCCGCAGCAAAGACTGGAGCTCCGACGTCACCTTACTGCCTCCGACCTCATCAGTGGACATAACAAACTACCTAGTGTTTGGCATCAGTGCCTACACTTGCGAGGAATTCAAAGCATATAAGTCACTGGAAGCACACGGATAGTTCACAAATGGCTCCTTTTTTGTCTGATTTAGACAGGGGGAACAGATTATAGCAGGTGGCCTGCTATAATTTGTTCCCCCCTTGTAACTAAATAAAGGTCAATCAACTCCAAAGTTTCAGGGGTTAGTTGTCATCATAAAAGATGTTTATAAGCCAAAAATGAAAAAGCTGGGACCTTTTTTGCCTGATTTAGACAGGGGGAACAGATTATGGCACGTTTTATTTCATCCCATATTGCCAGTTCTGACAATATGGGATGAAATAAAACGGCTGATGTTAGAAGACAAACTGTTTATTAAGGATAGTACAACATAGATACATTGTATGTTACTATAAACACAAATATAGATTTAAGTACTAAATTTCAACCAAGAAAAAATTATTTTCCTTCTGCATATAGTCTTTAATGATTACACGTGCACTTCATTTTCTATTTCATTTTTATTACAAGTATATGGTTTACAACAGTTTTCAATGGGATGAGAACATTTGGACACTGTGAAACAATGACAGATTTTTTTAATGAACGTGTGAAAAAGAACAAGGATCTGTTTGCTTTCAGAGGAAGGAGTAGTTTTAGATCAATATCACTGGCGATATTCTGCTATAACATGTGAAGTAAAGAATAAAACAGTAAAGCTCAACTTTCATACACGTAAAACCTTTCAAATTTCAAGTTCTGCACGTTGGAATTGAGGCGGAGTTAACTCGGGTTGTTCTTCCTACTCCGTGCGCGCTCCCGACGAGGGGATACAAATTTTAGCAGGGATAACTACCTTGGCACGACACCGGGACTGGCAGCCTCTCACACAACACGATTGTGTCATTTCTGGTAAATAATTGTGCCGAAAGAACAGCCGCGTGTGGGTTATCTCGACTTTCCACTTAATATGGTGGTTTTCCCACGATGCACCGCGCCCGAGGTAAACAATTGACGTCACTTGGCGGAGACCGATATATAGATTTAAATAATAGCACATGCAAAAGTTCAGCTATATCAAACAACTGGAAGTGGGTCAGGGTTATTATTTATTGAACTCCCCTCCTATATAATAGATTTTTAAATCTAACCTTTTTTTGTCACCTATAGGCGTATTATTAAGCTTGAAGCAGAAATTGTCACAATAAGCTTGATATCACTGTTTGCTGAACACAGAGAGTGACCATGCTGTTCATTGGGCAGGTGCAAGCGCCGTAAAGGTAAATGCTTCCTAGAGAAGTAAGGTAATGCCAGCTCTACTTTGATATATATGTCAAGGCCAGTCGTTTTTTTCAGGAAAGGGAGGAGCCTCTGCCCACAGTGCAGAATTCAGGAGAATAACTGAGATATGCATGAATCAAACAAAAATCCCACTTTAAACATGATTTTGATGAAGGAATAGCATTCAACTATGGGGCAACAATTGTTGCTTTATTATTTGCAAATGTTTGTGGAGAGTTGTGTATCTGTATCTCATTTTGTGTGTGTGCAGTGGGATTTGAAAATGTGTAAATGAAACTGTAAATGGAGGAGATTTGTGTGTCTGTAAAACAATCTGCAAATGTGTTCAACTACTGTGTGTGTAATCCGGTTTGCAAATGTGTAAAAAAATCCACAAATCTGTATTCACATCTACAAATGTGTACTGAGATTTACAAATCTGTATTCAGATTTACAAATCTGTACTAAGATTTGCAAATGTCTAGATCAATCTGTAAGCACACACAGAGACACGTATGTCTGAAGTATTTTCGGTTCAAGACCAGAAATACAGACAAATCATTGGTTACAAGTCGAGTGGTTTCTCGGTTGGCTCTCTTTACACACGTGATTTTTGCTACACTTCTGCCGTGTGAGATCCACAAATGCGTAGAGGATTTGTATGTGTAATATCTGGATTTGCTGCCCTGAGCAAAGGCTCACAGGCTGCCTCTTCCTGCTGCGGGAGTTCAGCACAACTTGCTGTTGCCACCAGTTGGTTGTATTGTACTGTACGTGACATTACTGCAGCAGGGCCGAGTTCAATTCACCGGCCACTACGCAGCCACCAGGGTGACAGTCTCTGCTAGCACCGGCCACTAGGCAGCAAAAAAAAGAGAAAAGATGAAAGAAAGAAGAGATAGAAAGGAGACAGTGACAAAACATTTTCAGACTGCTTCATCACCTGTAACGAGATGAAAAAAGAGCAGCACAACCGAAAGACATGGTACGAGATATACAATAAAGCAACACCTTGAAACTATCGCTGAAGTAATATTATTAAGTCTGACATGTACTCTTTGTTATCTGAAGATATGAATGTGGGGTTTCTGTTTGGAAGTGAATCTCTAAGTACCTGGAGCCAAGCACCTGTAATTGTACAATTACAGTGATTTTATTTTCAACCTCAGTGGCGCAACCAGCGGAGCAGGTAACGGTGTTCTGAACAGCATCATGGTCAAGCTGCAGAGACAACGCGATTGAGGGACTTAATTTTTAAGAAGGCAAAAGAAGACATTACCTTTTATAAGTTTACCATTATGTCACCAAATATGTAGAAGTCCTCACCTCTCGACATTGAGTTGCATGCAAAACTAGGTAAACTAGTTTAAAGCGCAAACATCTGCATTTTGGTTGTGAATCAAACATAAAATATTTCTGTAGACCACTGCTGGTGTGATAGGTGACAGACAGAATCTAGAAGTTGCTGGTGAGACAAGCGAAGCTGTGGCCGAGAGCAGTGAAGGAAACCCGCAGGAGAGAATCAAAAGTTTGAAAAATACGTTTTAATTACGCAATTTACTTTGAATTAGCGATTTTCCATTAAACAGTCTATTTTATAAAATCCATCCATCCATCCATTATCTGACACGCTCATCCCGAGTGTGGTCGCGAGGGGTGCTGGTGCCTATCTTCAGCAGTCAATGGGCGAGAGGAGGGGTACACCCTGGACAGGTCGCCAGTCCATCGCAGGGCAAACAGAGACGAACAGGACACACACCCATTCACGCACGCACTCACACCTAAGGAGAATTTAGAGAAACCAATTAACCTAACAGTCATGTTTTTTTGGACTGTGGGAGGAAGCCGGAGTACCCGGAGAGAACACACGCATGCTCAGGCATCCGGGCACCGGGCCAGGAATCGAACCCAGAACCTTCTTGCTGCAAGGCTGCAACTGTATTTATATAATAAAATAAATAGTCTAAATGAATATTTGAAAGCTGAGTAAAATTATTAGATTTTATATAGACTTATTTTATTTTCAGGCTCATTTGAATTTGTAACCTGTTTTTTTTTTTTAGATTTTGAAAATTATTTCAGCTGTTTCAATTTAATTAATTTAATCTGATTTTTTTTTTTTAAACATGACGTGAAAGGATTCACATATCCATTTGCAATGTTTTTTGAGGTTTTGTTCCGAATCTTAATAGACTTATTGCCAAAAAAAATTCCAAAGTAAAATCAAAGAAGTGTCCTACCATGACTATGAAGCTGATCCTCGTTGGAAATTTGTCCCTAACTATGTGGGGCAGTGATAACCATGCCGGTCCAGGGACTGACTGCAGTTCTACTGTAAGGTGCCTTGGTCGAGGTCAATGATGTAGCGTAGCGTACCTATCATGTAACAACCATACCATGCATATTGCTTTAGGTTAATAGACTATATTAATTAGGCTATGTATGTTTCCAAAAAAAAAAAAAAAATCCACCATCCCCCTTCAAAAAGGAGGATTTTGCATTTCATTTACTTTAAAACAAAAGGAAAAAAATACATCTCAAAAAATAAATGTATACAATTTCAAAAGATTTTTTTGTAACATGAATGGTCTTTCAGTTACTCAACACGTTAGAGCAGCTTGTTGAGTTAAAAACCCCCTCTGTGATTCTGCCAACAGGAACAGTAAAACAAGTGAAGGTTAAAGCAAGGCATTCACTTTTAAAGTGTGTGTAATGAAGTCTCACCATGTTTCAGCCTCTTTTCTCCACGGTCTATAATTACTACTTAAGCATTAGAGTTTTAGAACAGAACAAGTTTTAAGGTCTTCGTTGAGCACAGGGATTAAAAAAGGATTACCACACTGTTTCATAATACAAGACAAATTACATAAAACCCTCTCACTGGTTACTTACATTTCTTTTGCTTTAAAGATTTTGAACAGTCAAATCATTAAACCTCTACCGTATTTTTCTGCTGGTGTGTGGCCTTATGAAACAAGACCTCCTCATCCTTGACTTGATTCTAGTGAAATGATGGATTTTTTTTAAAATGCTAATTAACAGCAGGACAACCTTTAGGAACATAGAATACTGAGAATCCTTCTGAGTCAGGCTCCTGGCACCATCTGTATTGGACTGTGGAAAGCAATCAAGCAGGATATAAGGAACACATCCACTTTTGCTTCGATCCGAAGGCTTAGCAAGCTGTAATTTAATGTTACTCCCATTTTAAAGTAGAGTCATCAAACATTAATTACAGACAATAAGGCTGCTTAAGACTGCTGTGGAAGTTTCCATAATTTGAGTATCATTTCATCATCAGCCTTTGGAAGATAAAAAAGAAAAGGGACTTTGCTGAAAGCTTTCAAAGGAAACTTACTTGGTTAAAAAACCCTCTACCCTAGCGGTGTTTTTTTTTTTCCAATATATTTTATTTAATTTTTCTCTTTTAATGTACAATAAACTTACAAACAAACTTAACATTGCAGACATGAACCTCTGCATACTAGCATTCACTCACGCACTCATAATTCAAACCTGCATTTGGTCAAAAATACAAAACTCTTTAGATTGTGATACAGAAAAGTAATAAGACGATATGGAAATAAAAACTGTATTCAAGTCATCCATTTAATAAGCTCCGCCTTCAGTCTCTATAATCCTCATATATGGCTCCCAGAGGTTCTCAAAGTCTTGTTGTTTACCCTTGGCGATATATGTTAATCTTTCCAGTCCGAGTGAATTTGCAATTTCTTTTTTCCAGAATCCCAGGGAGGGGGCGTCCATGCTCCTCCAGTATAATGCAATAGATCTTCTGGCTTGAAGAAGTCCATAATCTATCAATTTGGTTTTAGTCTGTGATTGTCTAAATTCCACTGGGTATATTCCTAGAACACAGATTTTAACCTCTAATGGGACTTTAACCTTAAACACTTCAGATAGACACCTAATAACCTCCCTCCAAAACTTCTGGATTTTAAGACATTCCCATAAACAATGGAGAAGAGTTCCTTTTTCAAGTAAGCATTTAGTACACGTGTCTGGAATATCACTGGACATATGATGAAGCCTAACTGGTGTTATATAGGTTCTCATAAGCCATTTATATTGCAGGAGTTTAAATCGTGTGTTTATCGTTTGTTTTTGCGCTTTTAAACAGGCCTGGTTCCAGTCCTCCTCATCTATATCTTCAAGAGTCTCTCTTCTCCAAGCGTCTAAGTTGTCAATTGCTGAATCCTTAGAGGAAAGCATCAACAGATTATAAAAAACCGACAGAAAACCTTTCCCTTTTAAGTCCCCAACACAGATCTGTTCTATTTTTGTTAAGGGTGGAATATCAACTATTCCTTTCATTTTTGATGACATATAGTTTTGCAATTGTAAATATTTAAAAAAATGTTTTGGGGGTATTAAATACTTCTTGCTTAGCTGGTCAAATGTAAGCAACATGCCATCAGCATAAAGATCTTTAACTTTCTGAATGCCTTTGGTTTTCCATATTTTAAATCCTCCATCATTTTTTCCAGGGGGGAACCTTTCATTACCCCAAATCGGAGTAAATTGTGATAGTTCTGGTTGGTCACCTACATGTTTATGTGCTGCGTACCAAGTTATAATTGTACTTTTTAAGAAAGGGTTCTTTGTGTTATTTTTTAATGTCTTTATGTCTGAAGAATATATGAAGGTGTTTAATGAGAGATCTGGAACAGATTGCTGTTCAATATCTACCCAAGCTGGAGGCTCCATCTGGCAGAAGTAATGGGTGGCTGATGTTAGTTGGGCGGCCATATAATACCATCTGAGGTTGGGGACTTGAAGTCCACCTCTTTCATAGGGCAAATAGAGTAGCTTTAGACGGAGTCTTGCTTTTCTATCACTCCAAATAAATTGATTAAATAATTTGTCCAAATTGTCATAAAATGAATCTGACAGTGGCAATGGAAGTGTTTGAAAAAAGTACAAAAATTTGGGCAAGATTGTAATTTTTAATAAATTTATTCGACCTGTCATGGATATAGGCAAATTTGACCATCGATTTAACATCTCTGTGACTTTTTCCACAAGGGGTTCAGAATTTGCTGCGTTTATTTCATTGAGGGATGGAGTGATCTTAATGCCTAAGTATGTAAAACCTTTTGTAGATGTTTTGAATGGGGTAGTCACAATAGGACTTCTCCTTTCATCTTCATTAAGAAACATTAACTCTGATTTTGAGTTATTGATTTTATATCCTGAAAATTCGCTGAATTCTTTTATTAGATTTAGTAAATTGGGAATACTGGTCTTCAAATTATCTATAAAAAATATGATGTCGTCTGCAAACAAGGAAATGAGATGTTCTCTTCCTCCAATTCTAATACCTGATATTCCAGTATTTGCTCTAACTGCCATCGCCAGAGGTTCTATTGCCAATACAAAAAGCAGTGGTGACAGGGGGCAACCCTGTCTGGTTGACCGTTGCAAATTAAAAGGTTTTGACATGTTATTATTGGTTAAAACTTGTGCTGTGGGATCAGTGTATAGTAGTCTTATCCATTTTAGAAAGGCTTCACCAAATCCATACTTAGGAAGCACTTTAAATAGGTAGTTCCACTCTATTCTGTCGAAAGCTTGACGTACGTCTAATGATAGCATCGCTGTGTCCTGACAATTATGTTTTTTATGCAATATATTAAGAACCCGTCTTATATTATGGTAGCCTTGTCTTGTTTTAATAAATCCTTGTTGGTCGTCTATTATTAAATTGGGTAAATACTTATCTAATCTCTTAGAGAGTGCTTTACACAAAATCTTTGTATCACATCCCATAAGACTGATTCCTCTATAAGAGGAACATTCAGTTGGGGGTTTATTTGGTTTTAGCAAAAGAGTTATTGTAGCTAACCTCAGTGATTCAGGGAGTATTCCAGCTTTGTATGATTCCTCATACATGTTGAGAAGTGGAGAGATTAATTTATTTTTAAATGCTTTATAAAATTCTATTGGAAGTCCATCAGGACCTGGTGTTTTACCGCTATTCATGCTGTCTATTGCTTCAGATAGATCTCTTATTGTTAAAGGACTATCAAGAGTTGCTTTCTCCTCTTCTGAAAGGGTTTTGAATTTTAATTGATTAAGAAATGCAGCTTGTGCTTCTTCGTTTCCAGAGTATTCAGATTTATACAAAGTTTTATAGAAATCTCTAAAATTTTAATTTATTTCTGAAGGGTCTGTGGTTAGTGTGTCCGATTTTAATTTTATGCTGTTAATTGTTCTTTCCGCTTGCATCTGTTTTATCCTCCAAGCCAATAATTTACCGGCCTTTTCTCCTTGATCATAAAATGCTTGTTTAGTCCACATTAAGTTTTTTGCCACTTTTTCTGTCGTTAATTTATCATATGTGGTTCTTAAAACAGTCAGTTTATGTAATTTTGTATGATCATTGCTCTGATAAAGTTCTGCTTCGCTGGATTTGATTTGTCTCTCCAATGATTTTAACTCTTGATTATATTGTTTATTTTTATTACTGTTATAGCTAATAATTTCTCCCCTAATATAAGCTTTAAAAGCTTCCCATCTAATACTGGCTGTCGTTTCATTGTTATTCATTTCAAAATATTTGTCGATGCATGTTTCTATAAATGTAACAAATTTTGAGTCTTTTAGCAGAAGTGTTTGCATCCTCCATCGTTTCACCCCTTGATCAATCTTATTTACTTTAATTTCCAGAGACACTGCAGCATGATCACTAATTACAATACTATTGTACCAGCAGTTTTCCACGTGAGGCAGTAACTCCACGGAGATGAGAAAATAATCAATACGCGAATGAGATTGGTGTGAGCTTGAATAACATGAAAATTCCCTGTTACTTGGGTTCCTTGTTCTGCATACTTCATTTATTCTTAAGTTTTTTATATAATTAAGGAGTATTTTCCTGGTTTGTGTATGACTGGTATCAATTTGAGTAGATTTGTCCAGACTTGGGTTTAGAGTGCAATTAAAATCCCCTCCGATGATATAAAGTCCCTCCAGGGTTGACAAGGTTAAAAATAAATTTTCATAAAAGGATGGGTTATCATTGTTAGGTCCATATATATTTATCAAATTTAATTTTAATGTTGAAATGTGTCCCTGTACTATAATATATCTCCCATACGGGTCTTTTATTGTCTTTATAGTTTGAAATGGTATTGACTTGTGTATAAGAATAATAACTCCTCTGGCGTGACTGGTAAAGGAAGAGTGGTATACCAGGCCCTGCCATCTTTTGGTTATCCGATGTATTTCTAGTTCAGTTAAATGGGATTCTTGTCGAAAAATTATTTTAGATTTCAAATATTTTAGTCGGTCTAATACTTTTTTCAATTTAGTTAGCTTCCTTGTTCCTCTGACATTCCAGCTTGTGATTTTGATATTCAAAACATTTCCTTTGGTTGTCTTCTCCATATCAGATTATTAAATTTACTGTTGAATAAAGAAAAAATAAATAAATAAATAAGTAAAGATAGTACTGAAAACGCAGGTTTGTACATACAATCACACATTCAACCATATAAAACACAGAACTTGTCATGAACAACCCCCAAAAGAACTTTTGCATTTCCGTGTTCGAAATGCCTCCCCCTCCCCTTAAACCAAGTATATGGAGGACGTTGATCCACACTACTGAGGAGCAACTAGTCAACGCGACCTCACCAAAACTCCACACATTAGACAGTGCAACTATAAAAATAAATTAACACTATTAACCCTTGATAGAACGTTAGTACCTTAGTTAAGGCTTAACTTTTAGTATTGATCCAAAAAAAAAAACAGATCAACTTACACTTAGAATTAGAATACGTGAGCACATATCAGTAATCAGCTATGTTTATATGAACTGTCCACTAACTTAGAACTTATCCTGCTTATGTTCCTGTTGTTGATCAGTTAGAGCAGGAATAGCCACATAGCATGTCTTATCCGTGTACCTGTTTCTCAACCAGCTAGTCTTTCATGACTCACTGCTCAGAAACATCCGCTATGCTCATTTTGGAAGAGACTTGTAAAATTGTTCAGCTTCTTGAGGTGTTGAGAAGAGATGTATCTTTCCACCGTGGAGGATCCGAAGTTTACAGGGATTGTGTTGAAATCCGCGGAATGCACCGATGTCAACAAAGAGCTTCACCACCGGGTGAAACCCGCGTCTGATCCGCACCGTCTCCGCAGATAGATCCTGTGCAAACGTGATTTTGGCCCCATCTTGTATAATATCTCTTTTCCTTGCCTCTCGGTACACAAATTCCTTCTCCGGGAATTTTAAGAAGCGAATCAGAACTGCTCTGCCCTGGTTAGATTTCCCGGAGGCCGGTGTACGGTGTACCCGCTCCAATGTGAATGACTTATCAGGCGCTAGCTCCAGCCACTTCGGTAGCATGTTGCTAATAAAGTCAAAAAGTGGTTGTCTTCCCTCTGCTCCTTCTCGAATTCCAAAGACACGCAGGTTCTTTCTCCTTCCTCGGTTTTCCAGGTCATCTGTTTTAGCCTCAAGGAGCAGGATTCGTTTCATAGCCGAAGTCAACGTTGTTTCTGCTTTTTCAACCGAACTTTCTACTTCGGCAATGCGAGCCTCGGCCTCCTCCACATGAGCCGCCTGGTTTAAGAGGTCTTGTTTAACCTCAGACACTTTAGCCTCTAGTGTAGTCATAGCGTTCGCCATTCCAGTCAGTCTTTCATCTATACTATCTAGTTTAACTGCAAAATCCGACCGGAGTAGTTTTAGCTCTTCCAGCACTTCAGCTATGCTAGCCATATTAGCTTCTTCGCCGCACGTTGCACTCGGTGTTGTTTTGATGGCTGTCTTGCGTCTTTTTGAAAATATTTCGCACTGTTTCACAGACGACGCTTTAGACATATCAGTGTCGTATTTTTCTAGCCTAACTTGCAGCTTTTACAAGGGTTTTAAAAGAAAGTTTCGACCACTGTCCTCGGAGTTCTTCACTGTGCTGCCATCCCGGATCTCGGTCACGTGACCCCCCCACCCTAGCGGTGTTTACTCTGGAAAATGACTTTGTGAAGATCATTGGCTTCTGAAGTACAGGAAAAAATAAAAAAAAACATATTTCCATGTAGTAATCTGCTGGTATCTACAGTAGGTTTGATGCTTGGTTCGTTTTGCCTATCTCTGCTTCAGATGGATATAGATGAATGCAATAGGGGGTTCCAGTTCTGTCGAGAACTGGGGCTGAGAAGGCTCCAGGCAGAAAAGGCAATAAGGATCCAGGAGTTGTAGCTGCTTCAATTCCTCCTTCTGGGATCCAGCTGCCTCTGAGTTCAACCTTCAATGTGACAAAAAATGTTACCTTCCTTCCTGTGTTTCATGGGTTTTAAGGTCGAGGGCTATTTTAGAGCATTTCAGCAGATTGCAGTCTCTATTAACTGCCCGACGGGTATATGGGCTGTAGGAAGTGGTGCAGTGTAGGCTAACGGTAAGGCCCAGGAGGCTTATTGTTCCTCACTCTCTGCTCAGGAATACTTGTCATATGAAATTCTTAAAGCTCTAATTTTAAAAGCTGTATAAATTTTTGCCTGAAGCATACCTGCAATGTAGAAAGCTCCAAGTCGTACCTATATTAACTTTCAATGGAAAATACTTTTGTTTTTTTTCATCGCCGGCCCCTGTTATGCAATATGTATATTTAAGGATGAAATGAAAAGTAAGTGATGGGATTTAAAAGCTGTTTGCATTGCAGTTTAACCAAACAATAAAAAGGTAAACCCTATAGATCAAACAATGCACTTTAAAGTAAAGTTTACAGTTTTTAATACCAATTATTTTGACATCTGTCTAAGCAATCCCAGATATATGCAGCTGATTTTTAGCGAATCATTTAAAGCTGCTACACAAGTCACAATTTAAACACTTAAAACAAAAAACAGACAAAATATTTACACATGAGATAAAACATTAACAATAGATTGAAAATACAGGGAATGGAAATACATACACTTGATATTCTGTGAAGGCATGGAGGCTAAATGCATAAATTAATCAACGCGAGCATGCATGTTTTAACTTGTGCAATATAAATAACAATGTGTCGGTCAACCTCTGGTAAGACCCTTCCAGCAAGCTCCCACCACAATAGTTTTTTGATTCCTCTCTCCACCTTCGGTTTTACCAAAACAAAAAGTTTCTTTATTTTCCCACAATCTCAAACCAAGGCAGAGCGTTTTTTTTTTTTTTTGCTTTAACCCTTGACATTATTCTGACCATTACTGTATGTGTTCAAACAGGGGCAGGAGGAGAAGCTGCCACAAAAATATGAGGCTAATTATTAAAGCCTCAGTTAGTTACTCACAAGAAAAGACTCTCAAACTCAAGAACATGTGTTTCAACCTTTCTTCTTCAAAGGTTCAGTATCAATTATTGGAGCGAGGGCACAAACATCTATAACATTTCTTAAAGAAATAATTGTTGACCATCTTTGGTTCTGTCCAGTGGCGTGCTATTCTGCTTATCATGCAGATACCAGTGTGAGAAATGATGGATATGTGATTTCTCCCCTTCCTTATGTTCATGCTCAAACAACATTAACATCTCTGGTCTCTTAAACTGCAGTGAGGTTGTGGGTTATAGTTGTTGTTCATCTTGTAATAATGGGTGACCTCGCAGTTTAAACCAGGGCTGGACCAAGGCATAAGCAAACTAAGTGACTGCTGAGGGCCCCTGGGCCTAAAGGGCCCCCAATGATAATTAATTGTTTGGAATTTTGCAATAAATAATTATTTCTACATAAATATATACAGTACATAAATACATATATAAACAAAAACAGACAATATCATATTAACTATTAACACTAATATACACTATATTGCCAAAAGTATTTGCTCACCTGCCTTGACTCACATATGAGCTTAAGTGACATCCCGTTCCTAATCCATAGGGTTCAATATGACGTCGGTCCACCCTTTGCAGCTAGAACAGCTTCAACTCTTCTGGGAAGGCTGTCCACAAGGTTTAGGAGTGTGTTTATGGGAATTTTTGACCATTCTTCCAGAAGCGCATTTGTGAGGTCGCACACTGATGTTGGACGAGAAGGCCTGGCTCTCAGTCTCCGCTCTAATTCATCCCAAAGGTGTTCTATCGGGTTGAGGTCAGGACTCTGTGCAGGCCAGTCAAGTTCATCCACACCAGACTCTGTCATCCATGTCTTTATGGACCTTGCTTTGTGCACTGGTGCACAGTCATGTTGGAAGAGGAAGGGGCCAGCTCCAAACTGTTCCCACAAAGTTGGGAGCATGGAATTGTCCAAAATGTCTTGGTATGCTGAAGCATTCAGAGTTCCTTTCACTGGAACTAAGGGGCCAAGCCCAGCTCCTGAAAAACAACCCCACACCATAATCCCCCCTCCACCAAACTTTAAACTTGGCACAATGCAGTCAGACAAGTACCGTTCTCCTGGCAACCGCCAAACCCAGACCCGTCCATCAGATTGCCAGATGGAGAAGCGCGATTCGTCACTCCAGAGAACGCGTCTCCACTGCTCTAGAGTCCAGTGGCGGCGTGCTTTACACCACTGCATCCGACGCTTTGCATTGCACTTGGTGATGTATGGCTTGGATGCAGCTGCTCGACCATGGAAACCCATTCCATGAAGCTCTCTGCGCACTGTTCTTGAGCTAATCTGAAGGCCACATGAAGTTTGGAGGTCTGTAGTGATTGACTCTGCAGAAAGGTGGCGACCTCTTCGCACTATGCGCGTCAGCATCCGCTGACCCCGCTCCGTCAGTTTACGTGGCCTACCACTTCGTGGCTGAGTTGCTGTCGTTCCCAAACACTTTCATTTTCTTATAATACAGCTGACAGTTGACTGTGGAATATTTAGGAGCGAGGAAATTTCACGACTGGATTTGTTGCACAGGTGGCATCCTATCACAGTTCCACGCTGGAATTCACTGAGCTCCTGAGAGCGACCCATTCTTTCACAAATGTTTGTAAAAACAGTCTGCATGCCTAGGTGCTTGAATTTATACACCTGTGGCCATGAAAGTGATTGGAACACCTGATTCCAATAATTTGGATGGGTGAGCAAATACTTTTGGCAATATAGTGTATCTCTTATCAGGGAGAAAGCATTAATTAAATGTATGAAAGAAAATAATATTCATCTTTGGGCAGGACTCACATAAAGTGTAAACTTCTCCAAGACAGACTTCATCTACATCTTTGGAGAACAGCCTGGCAGTGATGAGAGAACATTGGCTTTAGACATTGAAAACTTTCCAGACATATTAGTGAACATATAACCTCATTTAGTCTCTTTCACTAGATTTGAGTTCAACCCAAACCTTGGAGCAGCTCTGAGTGGCCTGCACTCTTTCTGTGACTGTTGCATCTACTAAGTGAAGTTTTTACCAGGAACTCCTTGGCAGAGGAATGAAAAATCAGTAATTATTCATAACACCATCTCCTACAGTAACATCATCAGGGACTTTGCAAACAGTGTTGAAGAACAGTGTAAGATAAAAAGTCCTTTGTGTAGAAACGTACAGTTGTGTTCGAAATAATAGCAGTGCCTCAACAGCAGCAAGAAAATCACTTGTTTTATTAACATTTCAAACTCTATACCCCAGATAAGTTTCTGGGGGGTAAAATAAAGGTATAGAAAACCAACAAACCCAACAGGACAGCCATGCATACTGTGGATTCTGTGAAATTGAATGATTAACTGAAAAGGGTGTGTTCAAAAAAATAGCAGTGGTGAGTTCAATTAGAGAGGGCATCAATTAGGGAGGGTATTCTGGGAAAAAAGGGTGTTAACAGGTGATCCGTATTTAAGGATCAAGACAACTGGCATGCTGGCTGTGCATTTGTCCTGAAAAAACAAGGAAAATGGGTCGTTCAAGACACTGTTCTGAAGATGAGCGTTTCCTAATAAAAAAATTGATTAAAGAAGGGAAAACATACAAAGAGGTGCAGAAAATCATTGGCTGTTCAGCTAAAATGATCTCAAATGCCCTGAAATGGGAGCAAAAAACTGAAAAACGAGAAAGACAACCCCTCGAATGGACAGAAGAATAGCCAAACTGGCGAAGACTCAGCCAATGATGGGATCCAAGAGGATCAAGCAAGACCTTCAGTTGACAGTGAGTACTGTGACAATCAGAAGACGTCTTACTGAGGTTAACCTTCCAGCAAGAAGCCCCCGCAAAGTCCCACTGCTGAGAAAAAGACATGTGCAGAAGCGTTTACAATTTGCCAAAGAGCACATTGACTGGCCTGAAAAGAAATAGCATAATATCTTGTGGACAGATGAAAGCAAGATTGTTCTTTTTGGGTCTAAGGGTCACAGGCAGTATGTCAGACGCCCTGCAAACACAGAATTCAAGCCACAGTACTCACTGAAGACCATTAAGCATGGTGGTGCAAGCATCATGATATGGGGATGTTTTTCATACTATGGTGTTGGTCCGATTCACCGCATACAAGGGATCATGGATCAGTTCCAGTACATCAGGATCCTGGAAGAGGTCATGCTGCCATATGCTGAGGAGGAAATGCCTTTGAGGTGGACCTTTCAACAGGATAATGACCCCAAACACACCAGCAAGCGAGCAAAAGCATGGTTCCAGATGAACAAGATTCAACTGATGGAGTGGCCAGCACAATCCCCGGACCTTAATCCCATTGAAAACTTGTGGGCTGACATAAAAAGTGCAGTGCATGAGGCAAAACCAAGAAACGCTGAGGAATTGTGGAATACAGTGCAATTATCCTGGGCTGCAATACCTGTGGAACGATGCCAGAAGTTGGTTGACTCCATGCACCACAGATGTGAAGCAGTCATCAGAAACCGTGGTTTTGCAACAAAATATTAGTTTAGGATACTCAGCTAGGTTCACTTATCAAGAATTTCTTTGTTTGTACAGTACATTTTTGAGTTTCCAAGGAAAGATGGCAACACTGCTATTCTTTTGAACATGCCATTTCTTACTTTATTTGAAATATTATTATTATTATTTAAGTTTTGATGACTTTGCGCAATTGTTTTGCTTTGGAATAGAATGTACTGTGTCCCCAATGTATCTGTGTTCATTAAAGTACAATTTCTTTGAAGAATTTTGACATTTACTCATTTTTCTAAAGGCACTGCTATTATTTCGAACACAACTGTACTTCCTTTTTAGAAAGAGATTTTGTACATAGTTACATGCATTTCTAAAGTTTTAAGTGATGTAATTATTTAAATTTATTCATTCAAATTTAATTCCTTTTTATTCCCGGTTTCAGGTGACTTTTTGTTTCTAATATATAAATAATATGCTTCATATTTTATTTACAGATTTAACCATGCATGTTTCTGTACATTTCACATACTGTATTTTTTTAAAGCTATCGTGTTGTTCTTATTTTTGCACCACAGGGAATTACATTTATGATGCAGTTGGAAACAAAAATTATAAACCCCATGACACATTTATCATAAATAATATTATTATAAAATTCTGACTTTTGCTAACATTAGATGCATAGAAATAGAAGACTGTAAACATCATTGCCAGAGTTGCAATTTATAGCAGGTGTGTAAATGATCTGACCGTTCTACTGTTGATTGCAGTAATCCATATCATTAGCAGAAACAAAGGGCCACAATATAAATTTTCTAGTGGCCCAATAGAGGCTTGAGCCTGCCCTTGTTTACACCATTCGATAGAGTGTATTCCCATACCGATGGGTCAGAATAAAATATAAACCACATAGTGGGAAGGTGAAGCTGCTGAGGCCTCATTACTGCATCATGGCATGTGGGAATCTATTTATGGTATGAAGACAAAACAAACTCTGGATAAAAAGAAGCATGAAATAAATCCGTAATTGAAGCACCTTTTCAGAAGATGGTTTGTTTGCATGTGGTTCTGCTGTTGTTGGAGAAGAGGGCCAGAAGGGCCATCTCATTGAATGGACAAATGGAAAACCTGATTATAATCTGAATTAATATTTATTTGTACTCCATATCTTTATGTACAGTAATGATTATGCAGTGATGCATGTTTTTCCAAACTAAGATTTAGTTTTTAGGAAGGAAACGTTAAAAGTGCTGTGATGGTGTATGTTTGGTTCTAATATGAGATATCTAATTACAAACCTTTTTGGGTTCAATGTTTTATGAGGAATATTGAAAAGGTTTTTCTTTTCTACCAAAAAATCCCTCGTTTGCTGAATTTGAAAAAACACATTAAATGGGTATATGGCTGTTTTCACATCCTCTTGGTAACTAAAAAGTATTATTCTGGTAAATATCCCTTCAGTGTGAATGCTGACTGTAATGAAATGTCTCGCAGCTCATCATTTTGATTGAGGGAGATTGTCCTTAGTTTTTGCTTTTTTCAAGGTTATTTTTGAAGGTGAAATAACTTTCATTAAGTCATTAGAATCTCAGGGAAGTTTTACTTTTCTAAGGTGTTTGGACTCCTGTGAACAAGAGAGCTACTAAGAGCAGTAAGAGCTGTAATCCACGACTGAAACAGTTTGTACAGTGGTGAGCAGGAAACCTTTGCCCACGGTTGCAAACAACAAAAGCTGGTGGTTCATGGTTCAAGCTCATGGTTTTAGAGTAAGGATGTTGTAGAAAAGTGGTTCTTATATTTTTGTTTATGTTTCTTTAGTTTTTTTATTTATCTTTGAGAACCAACTGCTAATTTGTTGTTACTCGGTGTTCTTGCATATTATTCTGAAGTTTAAAAGCACTAAAATTATTTGCAAAGAAAAAAATAAATCTGTTTCTCAAGTAACCAGGTCCTGCATGTTTTAGACATCCCTTAATTGCAGCAAAACTGATGCAAATGACTGCATGACCTCTGCAGCAGCCATGAAGAACCACCAAAGCCTGTAAATAATTTCTTCAAATAAATCAGGTTAGGATAGTCTTTGTAGAAATTGCTCCTTAAATTTATATTTTTACAGTGACTCAGTTTAAAAAAAAAAATCTAACTGTGATCAAAAAAGCAAAAACAAAACAAAAAAAAAACTTTGGGGGAATACATTCTTTCACAGCACTCTATGCATTAACTACTCCTATAAGTTTATACTTATATCTCCCCAAGATGAACCACACCACTACAGCTAGGAAACCACTAAAAGTTACTCTGAGGCCTGCATTTGAAAGTTCTTGTTCGAAAACAGTGGGTGTCGGGGCCGGTTTGCAAATAAATAAGCTAGGAGTCCAACTGGGAAAGTCATAGTACCGGCAGCTGATTCATGTTGTTAGCAGCAACCACGCTCTCATGTCAGTTTGAATGTCTGTTCACAATGGCTTTGTGTGTAGAGGAAGAGGAGTATTTTAACGTCACCTGTTCTAGAACTGCCATTCACTTAGAATGTGCTGCTGAAGAAGTAAATTTAAGTCACATTTTCCTTCTGCTGTTCACTGAAAAAAATCTTTTTGGAAAGTAAACTGAATGGAACATGAGTTTAAGGTCAGAGAGTTCGTTACTTTTATTTTTTCACTTAAGACTTTGCATAAAGCAATTATACAAAACTTATTAGATTTTTAAAAAATCGGGGACAATACAAAAATATAAATATGCAGAAGCACACGTACAAACACATTTAAAATAATTATTTAAGACAGACATATATATATATATATATATATATATATATATATATATATATATATATATACAGGTGCTGGTCATAAAATTAGAATATCATGAAAAAGTAGATTGATTTCAGTAATTCCATTTAAAAAGTGAAACTTGTATATTATATTCATACATTACATACAAACTCATATATTTCAGATGTTTATTTTGTTTAATTTTGATGATTACAAATGACAACAAATGAAAATCTCAAATTCATCATATCAGAAAATTAGAATATTGTGAAAAGGTTCAAAATTGATGGCCCCTGGTGCCACACTCTAATCAGCTAATTAACTCAAACCACCTGCAAAAGCCTTTAAATGGTCTTTCAGTCTAGTTCTATAGGCTACACAATCATGGGGAAGACTGCTGACTTGACAGTTGTCCAAAAGACGACCATCGACACCTTGCACAAGGAGGGCAAGACACAAAAGGTCATCGCTAAAGAGGCTGGCTGTTCACAGAGCTCAGTGTCCAAGCACATTAATAGAGAGGCGAAGGGAAGGAAAAGATGTGGTCGAAAAAAGTGTACAAGCAAGAGAGATAACCGCACCCTGGAGAGGATTGTGAAACAAAACCCATTCAAAAATGTGGGGGAGATTCACAAAGAGTGGACTGCAGCTGGAGTGAGTGCTTCAAGAACCACCACACACAGACGTATGAAAGACATGGGTTTCTGCTGTCGCATTCCTTGTGTCAAGCCACTCTTGAACCACAGACAGCGTCAGAAGCGTCTTGCCTGGGCTAAAGAGAAACAGGACTGGACTGCTGGTGAGTGGTCCAAAGTCATGTTCTCTGATGAAAGTAAATTTTGCATTTCCTTTGGAAATCAAGGTCCCAGAGTCTGGAGGAAAAGAAGAGAGGCACTTCATCCACGTTGCTTGAAGTCCAGTGTAAAGTTTCCACAGTCAGTGATGGTTTGGGGTGCCATGTCATCTGCTGGTGTTGGTCCATTGTGTTTTCTGAGGTCCAGGGTCAACGCAGCCACATACCAGGAAGTTTTAGAGCACTTCATGCTTCCTGCAGCTGACCAACTTTTTGGAGATGCAGATTTCATTTTCCAACAGGACTTGGCACCTGCACACAGTGCCAAAGCTACCAGTACCTGGTTGAAGGACCATGGTATCCCTGTTCTTAATTGGCCAGCAAACTCTCCTGACCTTAACCCCATAGAAAATCTATGGGGTATTGTGAAGAAGAAGATGCAATACACCAGACCCAACAATTCAGAAGAGCTAAAAGCCACTATTAGAGCAACCTGGGCTATCATAACACCTGAGCAGTGCCACAGACTGATCGACTCCATGCCACGCCGCATTGCTGCAGTAATACAGGCCAAAGGAGGCCCAACTAAATACTGAGTGCTGTACATGCTCATACTTTTCATGTTCATACTTTTCAGTTGGCCAACATTTCTATAAATCCTTTGTTTTTATTGGTCTTCAGTAATATTCTAATTTTCTGATATGATGAATTTGAGATTTTCATTTGTTGTCATTTGTAATCATCAAAATTAAACAAAATAAACATCTGAAATATATGAGTTTGTATGTAATGTATGAATATAATATACAAGTTTCACTTTTTAAATGGAATTACTGAAATCAATCTACTTTTTCATGATATTCTAATTTTACGACCAGCACCTGTATATATATAGATTTATGCATACAGATTCATACTGTACCTATTTACCTATAGAAGTTTACATAACACATAACAATATACCCCGTTAATATTTTTGAAAAGAGACAGAAGGAATTATAACTTATTTGTATCCTTTGCTGACATCATGATTCATGAATCTTAGGAGTTAATGAGATAAAAGTCTATATACATATCTAATTGTGAGAAGAAAATGATCTTATATAATTTAAATTATATATTTCAGAGATGTAAATTGGCATCCTTATAAACATCTAATGCTGACATCCAGAGGTGCACACACATTGAGCCATAGACTTTACACAATCCCTCCTACAGCACCAGAGACTCCCACCCTCATCTCTGCACTATCAATATCATTGATCTGAACCATTTTGTTAAGTGGCTTACCAGGTTTGTTGTTTCTGGCTTTAAACATTAACTGCAGCTTGAAATTCCACCAGATTTGGGAGTTTTAGTTGGCAGGAATGTCTAAGTAACTCGTTTGTGTTGTCATGGAAACCTGCCTTATGAATCACCCTGACGGCTCTTCTCAGAAGGGTGCACAATGACTGGAAAGAATTTGTCTAGGTGTTGCCCCAAACTTCCACATACTAATTCAAATATGAAAAAATCAGTGGGGTATATAAGATTTCTAACGCTTTGATATTTAAGAAATATTCAGCCTTACTGAGGACTGCAATACTTCTTGATAATTTAGCTGGAATGTACTCTTTCTGACAAAGACTGTGATTCATTATCAAACCCAAGAACTTAATTTCATCAACTCTATCCACATATTCACCCTTTATTTCATCATTTTGCTAGTCTATGGCAACACAGGCCTAAAATGTATTAAATAAATAAAATCTAAACCAAACATTCATAATTTTCTCTCTTTGGTTTTGATTACATTAAGACAAGCAGTGCACAAAAAAACAAACAAAAAAAACATCCAAACATGTCCATACTTCAACATTCATCATGCTAACCAAGGCCTCGAGTATCTGAGTTTTACAGTTAAACATTTCACTGTCTGGGCTTGGGATGAACTTGCTTAGATTCACACTAATGAGAACATCAGCTTCTGTCCTAAATATTTTCCACATTGGAATATTCTTCGCCTCTAAGCAATAATGTAGTCTGAGTAGTTAACAAAGTGCTCTATAACAGTTTGCAGATGATGTAAGAAAATGATTGCTCCTCTAAGGTTATTGAAGATATTGCTCATTCTTGGTGTTAATACAGACACTGAGTTATTCCAGACTAGCAAACTCTCAAAATGAGTTAATCAGTTGCTTAAATTAGCTTTATTCTCCTTTATATCTCATTAAAGTAACAAATGTGTGCTTAGTAATTACAAATGTCTTTCTTATTGTTTGTATTTGTGAAATAAATATTATGTTCATTGTTCAGTATATTTCAAGGTTTAAAAAACAAGCAGATTTCTTTTTCGAAGTGCTCATACACAGAATGTTACAGTTGAAATATATTTTGTTATTCCCTTTTATTCCTTGCTGAGTATAGATTTAATACAAGTCTTTGTTAGCAATAAATGTGTTGGGATCTGGAGCTGTACCACCTTCCTCCAGCAGAGTGCGCCGTGGGTCCTCCTGAGCTGAGCCTCCAACACACCTGTGGCCCATCTCATCATCAGAGGATCCACCACTATATAACCTGCCTTCAGACCTTGCCTCAACGCCGCAGTGTTGATCTAGTTTGGTTAGCAACCTGAGCCTAGTAAACCTGAGGATCTTTGCTATCTCTTGTTGAGATAAGATTCTAACTCTTCCTTGTTTTTGCCTCACAGGAATCCTGTCTCTCCTTGAAGCTCTGGATGAGCTTAACCTGCCGACCCTGCCCTCGTGAGCCAAACCTGAAGACTCTTCTCTGGATTCCCCTGCAGCTCTTGGTTAAGAGCTGGAAACCCTAATCAAGGTCTGCCCTCAAAGTCAGAAGTAAGACGCTGAAGCAGTTATTGGACTCTACTGAACAAACAGTCTCTGGATCCAACAGTTACCTCTCTCAAAGAGAAACCCGGACTCCTTCAAGGTATTCTTCAGCAAACTCTAAGTCTCATAACTCATCAGTCCCTGTGCTAACTGAACTGTCATCCCTGCAGACTCCAGTGAACCTGCCCCCAGGCCTGAACCAGTTCCTGTTGCAATATTCATGTGCTTGTGTTACAATAAACCTTGTTAAACTTTTCATCAGCCTCCGTTTGTGTTCTGCATATTGGGTTTACTCAGTAACCAATCATGACAAAATGTTATTATTCTAACTATTACTTCTAACTTCTAGACAGTTTTAAAGTAAAAGTCCGGTCATATTCAGAATTCAAACTTCTAAAAGTACTTTAAATATAAAATTATTACATACTGTTCAATAAATGATAAGTGTTTTTATTAAGAGTGTCCTGTCCTCTTCACACGCCTTGCATGAATTGACAGGTAGATAAACTCCATCCCCAATCACCACACGGACAAAGAGGCTCTAGTTCACTTCTTTAGTGCAGTAACTGGCAGTAGGGTAAAACTGACAACAAAGAAAAACATACAGTTACAAACTGTCAATATTAACATTGTGAGTGAGGTTAAACTTATCACAAATTATACAAAATAATACACAAAGTATCCAATTGAGACCCAGATGTACAACAAATGAGAAAACTGTATTTAAATTAACTCCAAACTGTATCTTTAAACATAGAAACAGGCTACTGGTAAGTATATTGCTAAATACAACATATCTCCATGCACATTCACTCAATTCCAGAGCTAGCTAGAACATGTGCTCAATGAATTTTCTATCTGTGCATGTATCTACTCAATGTCTCTGCTTAGCAACAATTCACATATATATTGATAAATTATAAACTTAAGTATTGCTTCAACATACCGACGGTGCTTTCAAAGACTTGAACGGCTGGATGATGTCCGATAAAACAAAGGCATGAACTTGCCCTCTGCTCTGACATGGAAGACTGACTAGACACTCACTGATGACATCATCAACTAGAGACTCAGACTACCTGAATTAAACCACTGGTATACAAACTCAACAGCAGGGGGTGCTATTGTGAAAATGAAAGTAACTGGTTGATAAGGCAGCACACTCCCCGCCTGGTATCCCAAGATACCACAATGTATAACTAAAGAGTGGTGCCAGAATGATGAGAGCACCTGTTCCTAGGCCTCAGGAGAGAACAGCAAGACCACCTCCGTCACGGGCCGAAGAAACAGCTTCATTCCATCCCGTCCATTGATTTTCACCTCCACCTTACGGACCCTCCCATCCTTGCTGGGGAAAACCTGAGTTATTACCCCCAAAGGCCAGTCATTCCTGTTGGACTGACAATCCCTCATGAGCACTACGGATCCCGGTGTGATGTTCGGCCTACTAGATGCCCATTTCCTTCGTGACTGCAGGGTAGACAGGTACTGTATCCGCCATCTGTCCCAGAATGTATTGGCAAGGCTTTGCACTTGCCGCCACTGTCGCCTGCACATATCCTTGTCATCAAACTTGCCTGGAGGAATAGGATGAGGGTTACTTTTCTGTGTAAGCAATGTGGCAGGTGTGAGGATGAATGGATCTTGTGCATCCATTGACACTGGTACTAGCGGTCTATTATTCACAATAGCCATCACCTCAGCCATAAAGGTGGTGAGAACCTCGTGAGTAAGTCTAGAAGGCCTTGACTGGAGAAGCATGGAGTCGAGGATTCTGCGGGTAATGCCGATCATTCTCTCCCATGCCCCTCCCATGTGGGAGGAATGAGGTGGATTGAATGTCCATGTACAACCCTTTTCTGAAAGGTACCTCCTCACCACATTGTCGTCAATATTGGAGGAGATTCCTAGATCCTTGCAAGCTCCAATGAAATTCGTTCCTCGATCAGAACGGATTTGCTTGACTGGCCCACGGACAGCCAGAAACCTTCTCAGGGCGTTTATAAAACTTGAGCTATCCATGGACTCTATGACCTCAAGATGGATTGCTCTGGTGCTTAAGCAGGTGAAAAGGACCGCCCATCTTTTATCGTCCGCATAGCCACCTCTAGTACGCCGTGCTGAGATGGTCCAGGGTCCAAATGCATCAATGCCAACGTTTGTAAAAGGTGGCTCCATGCTTAGTCTATCAGGCGGTAAATCTGCCATTTTCTGAACTGCACAGGTCCCACGAAGCTTGCGACATGTGATGCACTTAAAGATTAAACTGCTGACACACCTTTTTGCACCCACAATCCAATAGCCAGCTGAGTGGACCGCGCCTTCAGTAAATTGGCGTCCTTGGTGTTGTGTTTCCACGTGGTAATGTTTCACAAGGAGAGATGCAACATGATGCATCCCAGGAATGATCAGGGGCCTTTTCTCTTCATATCCCAACTGTGATGCCTGGATGCGTCCTCCGACTCTTAACAGGCCATCCTCATCAATGAATGGGTCCAGCATCCTCAAAGGATTGTTCTTGGGAATTTCTCTTTGGGTCCTGATACATTCCATTTCCTCCGCATAAGTTTCCTGCTGCACAGATCGAATGATGGCGTTCCTGCTCTGAATGAGTTCCTCCACTGTGTATGGTCTTCCACAGTGATGCCATCCCTTACAGCTCCATGTAGAATCATCTGAGGTCTTCTTGAAGAGGCATACAATATGTCTAAGACAAGATAGTGCACGACTAAGAGCTCCCCATGTCGAAAAACGCTCAAAGCGTTGAGATCCAAGTTGACCGTCATGGGTGGTGGAAGCCAACACTGTCACTTGTGTGCGAATGTCTTTATCTTGTTCTGGGTCCACTAGTTCAAAGACACCTGTCCTGGTGGTAGTTTTCTCTGGTTGAGAAATGAACATGGGTCCTGTGAGCCAGGTGGTGTCTTTCAGGCGGGCTGCTGGGACAGACCTTGTGGCATGGTCTGCAGGGTTACGTTCTGTGGACACATAATGCCATTGTTGGGGCTGTGTGCTCCTCCTGATCCTCTGGATTCGATTGGTGACATAAACGTAGAATCTGCGTTTGTCATTATAAATGTAGCCCAGAACTACCTTGCTGTCCGTATAGAAAGTGACAGCATCACACTTTATGTCGATCTCAGCTGCAATGATCTCTGCCATCTCCACAGCCATCACTGCTGCGCACAACTCTAGCCGAGGTATAGTTTGTTCTGGACGTGGGGCCAACCTTGCCTTACCTAATACAAAGCCTATGTGGCAGTTTCCTTCTGCATCCGTGATTCTTAGATAGGCAACTGCAGCTATTGCCTTGTCTGAAGCATCCGCAAAGACACAGAGTTCTTTGCGCTGCGCATCTGATGGAGACACTCTTGTATATGGCCTTGGAATCTTCAGGTTCTGAAGCTCCGTCAGTGATTCTCTCCACTTATCCCAGAGCTCTTTCTTGTCTGAAGGTAATGGAGCATCCCAGTCACTTGTCTCCATTGAGAGTTCTCTTAGCAAAGCTTTGCCTTGTATAGTGACAGGTGCCACAAATCATAGCGGGTCGTACAAGCTGTTCACTGTTGACAAAACACCCCGACGAGTGAAAGGCTTCTTTTCCTCTCTCGAAGACTGCGTTGTATCGGTAGAGAGTCGACTCCAAGATCCAGATCCTTAAGGTCACTGGCATGATCCTCCGCGGGAAATGCCTCCATTACCTCCCTGCTGTTTGAGGCTATTTTATGTAACCTCAGGTTGGAGCAAGCCAGCATGCTCTGTGTTCTCTTAAGCAAGTCAATTGCAGCCCCTGTTGTGGGTAAGGATTTCAGCCCATCGTCAACATAAAAATCTCTTTCAACGAAGTGCCTTGCATCCTTGCCAAACTCTCTCTCCCCCTCTTCAGCAGCTCGTCTGAGACAATGAATGGCAACAGCCGGTGACGGACTATTACCGAAGACATGCACTTTCATGCGATACTCTGTGATGTCATTTTCCAAGTTATTGTCTCTATACCAGAGAAATCGCAAGAAATTTCTGTCATCAGGCCTGACGGAAAAACAATGGAACATTTGTTGTATGTCCCCTGTGATAGCAATGCAATCCTTCCGAAAGCGGATTAGTACACCAAAAAGACTGTTGTTGAGGTCCGGGCCAGTCAGGAGAACCTGATTCAGTGAGACTCCTTTGTGTTGAGCACTTGAATCAAAGACCACACGAATCTGGCCCGGTTTCTTTGGATGATAGACTCCAAAGCTAGGAAGGAACCAGCATTCCTCATCCTTTTCCAGTGGAGGAGCCTCTTCAGCATGGCCATTTTGGAATATCTTTTCCATGAATGAGATGAAATTATCCTTCATCTCCGGCTTCTTGTTAAAGGAGCGGCGGAGTGAGGATAAACGATCTACTGCTTGTGATCTGTTGTTAGGAAGGCGAGGACGTGGCTGTCTGAAGGGCAAAGGAGCTACCCAGCTATTGTCCTCGTCTTTATAGACTCCTTGTTCCATGGACTTCAGGAAGAGCAAATCCTCTACTGATGGGCCGATCTTGTCATCCTCTCTTGTCTGTTGAAAGACATCGTAGCCTAGGTGCTCTCCACAGCCCTCAGATGTGGGACCCTCCACATAGACAGGTGTAGCCTTGCTGCCATACCACTTTTCCTTCACGACATAGCGGTTAGGGCATGGTCCAAACACAGAGTGGCGACCATTTTCCAGAGTGTTGGTGTAGTAGGTGCTTACGGTGGTTGGCTTGTGGACATTTCCCAGACATATGTTGCCAACGATTACCCATCCCAAGTCTAGTTTTTGAGCATAAGGTGAGTTATGTGGCCCATTTATCTGTTTTCTTACTTTGTGGATCCTTATTATGTCTCTGCCAAATAAAACCATAATAGGAGCCTGAGGGTCGAGTTCTGGAATCTTTCCTACTAGAGGTTTTAGATGTGCATGATGCAGTGCTGCTTCCGGGGTAGGTATTTCAGAGCTAATATTTGGAATCGCATTACACTCGATCAGTGTTGGTAGAGTGAGAACAACATGCCCATCCATGGATTCGACCTGAAAGCCATGTGCTCTTCTTCCTGCTGTCTCAACCACACCAGCACATGTTTTAAGAGAGTAAGGTGAGTTGTGGCCTTTGATGTTGAAAAGGTCAAAGAACTCAGACTTCACTAATGAGCGATTGCTCTGATCATCCAGTATTGCATATAACCGAATAGCCTTTTCCCGGTGGCCAGCTGGGTAGATTTTCACTAGGCAAATCTTAGCACATGATTTTTCAGTGAGATCTCCTCCACAGACCTGTGTACAGCTTGAGGAAACCGTAGCTTCTTCACCATTGTTCTCTTCCTCCCCGCCATGCTGGCGTGCAGGGGTTTGGGCCTCTGAGGACCAAGGGGCAGGACCAGGGTGCAGGACTGAGGTGTGACTCTCACTTCCACATTCAGTGCACTTAATGCTACTGTCACAGTTCTTAGCCAAATGCGTTGATGATGCACAGCATTTGTAACAAATGCCATGTTGCTTTAAAAAGAGTATTTTCATTTGAATGTGCTTTACTGAAGGCATCCATGTTTGTCAAAGAACACTACTGCTACCTACTGGTTTGTGACGTCACGGTGCGGTATCGGCTGTTGATCAAGTCCCAGTGCTGTATCTGTTGTTTGTCACAACGAGCTATTATCCAAGTCATCTTGAAAATATTCTTCTTCCAAATGTTGGCTACATATTACATGTTTTTTCTCTGGCCAAAAGTTTGATTGCAAATTCTCCGTCTTCAAGTTGGCAATCCAATGACGAACCCGTCCATGGAGGATCATGAATCAGAAAATTGAAATAACACATTTTTTTCCTATTTTAATCAATGTATAACAACATCCAACTGCCATGCACGTGGGCATTGTCAGTTTTACTATAGCTCTCGCAAATTTCAATGGTGAAGTCCGAAATCTCAAATAATTGTTGTCAATTGCAGATGTGTCTTGTAGTTCCCAATAATTTTGTTTGTAAAGCAGGGAGAATGGCGTTAAATGCAGAGTTAAAATTTCTCTCTACTTCTGATTATGTAATGACATAAAATTGACTTTTATCCTATTTTATTCTTTTATCTGCAGACATATCTGGGCTGCTGTAGGGTCACATCACTCACAGGAAGCAGTTGAAGGTTGTGTAAAATCATGCCTGGCATTGTCCTGCTGAAACAATAGCAACTCTTTCAAGGAAAGATGTTGCTTCAGTGATGACACATATGTTCCCAACATACATTCAAGCACCAATGTCCTCTCCTCAAGCAGCTTGGGTAATGATGCAGCTAGAAATCATCATGGACACTGGCTCCCCCTCAAACCAACCTCCCGAATTTGATGACTCTCCTGAAATGGTTTAGAGCATCCACAGGAGCTTTGGCTCTCATAAATATGTCCATTTATTCCTGAATGAAATGTGTCTGACCACAGAGCATGTGTCTTCTTTCATAAATCTAGCTTTTTGTATTTCTAATCTCCCCTTTCTGCCATTTGTTGTGTGTGACTCTACCTGTCTCTGGTGTGGGTACGTGTGCCAATGTCTACATCTTTGTCACATTGCCACTTAATGGCAATCATCACATTAAAGCTTCCATCTCAGCGATGTGTTGTATCCCGGTATATTTGACGCTACACCGTTCATCTTGCTGACCTGTCCTGCCTGTCAGGATATTTACCTGCTCATTCTCTCCCTCACATGGGCGTAGGTTTGCATAGGGACCATAGGGACATGTCCCTACCAATATTCTATGTGAATAACATGTTTATAATTTACAATACAGTGTTGTTGCAGCAGGCGCTTCTTTTCTCACAACTTGTATATTGAAGTTAATATTTTAAATGCTCAGTGTCAGTTCCTCTTACATTCCCCGCGACCACGTCAATACAATAAATCAATTTGCAGTCCCTTGAATATGTTATTTTGCTTTGTTTTACAATACAGAGAATATCAGCATATCAGATTTTTAAAAAAATAAGAGTGGGTTTTATCTCAGTTTGCCGCTGCACAATTCTATTTATTCAAAAGAAAACACCTGATAAATACATAAACAACAGACATATTTAGACTATATTTGGTTAAAAAGGCATGCACGTATTTACCTTCTGTCTTAGTCACTGGTAAGTTCAAATGTAACCCTTTTCAAAGTGTTAAGTCGTCCCAATTTTACTTTATTCTGAGCCACCGATGCTTCAAATATGGATAAACAGCATATTGTGTTTGTAGTGCTTATAAAATGTGTATAAATGTAGCAAAAAATGCTGTTTTCTCTTTAAATGAAAAGCGCCCTGATGCTCACATCAAGCATTAAAAAAATAGGAGCATGCATAATGAGTAGGACCAATGCGACAGACCAATTCAACTTAAGACCAGTAGTGTCCCTACCAAAGTTGAGATCAAACCTACGCCCTTGCTCCCTCATCCCATCATTCCCCTTGTCAGAGACCTCTGGTCTTTATTTCACATTATCTCAAAGGTTATTCCTCAGACATCCTCTCATCAATTGTGTATTTCAATGATGTCTAGTTTATATGTCATATAGTTTTATGTTTCAGTTTTAGGTCTTCCTGTGACCAAGAACATGACTTATAGGTTAAACAGTCTCTTTAAAATTACTCTTAGGAATGCGCTGCCCTGTAATGGATTGATAACATGTCCAGAATGTTCAATGCATCTCGTCAATGACTGTTGGATATAAGCACCAGAGCATGATCCTGCATGGTATCAAAAATAAATGGATCAATGGTTTTCCAAGGTGCTAGGGACCAATGTATCCTTACTGAGCACAGAGGCTTGATAATTCCTTCTATTCAGAGATTGCACTTATAAATCAGGCGTTTCTGGTCACTCTGCATACAGTATAATTCCTTAACTCTTTCACAGATGGTGTCCAGTATCATTATTGAACATTAAGAATTGTATTGATATTTCTGAAAAGATGATTATCTCTCCTGAAACAGCTTGGTGACCTGTCCGCAGTGTATCCCACGTTTTGCCCATTGGCTGCTGGAGACAGGCACGAGACCCACTGCGACATGTTTAAGGAATGGATATGATTTAGGATGATTATTTCCTAAATAATTTTTAAAGGTTAAATTTTACATACATATTTATAACTTTGTCTTTGAAAAACTTGAATAAAGATAATGATCTCAGGGCTTTGAAACCTCTTATTTGCTTTCTAATGTGATTAATTTACATGAACAACTATATACATATTTTTTAGAGGTATTACTTTAAACATGATGGCTTCTACTTGGACACCCTTTAACAAAAATGTTTTTAAAAAATTGCTCACCACTGGGAGAAAAGTTATTAACCTTCACCAGTTGAATTTATTGCCTTTCCCACACGCTACATTTGTTGAACATGAATATGTAATTATAGACTGGATTAAAGTGTCCAACCAGCATACGGCTTAGTAGCCTTAGAGGAAAATGTTATTATGCAAAATGTAAAAAAAAAAAAGCTAAACTTAAGAAACAAACATAGGAAGTGATAACTAAAGTCATTACACACTCTGAATGAAGTCCTATACTGGCAGGAACTGAAAGGCAAGTCAGACAAGAACAAGCCATATTTCCAAAGGCGACAAAAAAAGTGAAATTACAGTTTGGAAATACTCTCAGGGACAAAGAAGACCAGGACTGTGGTCTGATGAAATGAAAATTGATGTTTTTTTGTCTATAATGACAGATAATACATCTGAAGCCAAAAATGGTGGAGGCCCATAAGACTGAGAACACCATGCCACTATTTAATGCAACAAGGATTGGTACACTTCATAACACAGATGAAAATATGTGGGAAAATTAAATCAAAATATCGGGGCTTAAAAAGTAAAACAGAGATTTTTACACTAACAATGACCCTCAGCATGTCACAAAATGGATTACAATTGTTTCACAGCAAACAGATTCAATGTTTTATAATCGCCATAAGCAAAATCTGTATTCAACAGATAATTTTAAACAATACTTGAAAAGCGTGCATGAGCAAAGGAAAACTGGAAGATGAGGGGAAGACAGACTGTTAGATTCAGGCTCAGTGGGAAATTGGAGTTGTTAATCTTGAAGGAGAGGATTTGTTTCCGATCACATTTCCAGAGAAGTGGAGACTCTTGGACTCCAGTCTGTGTGTTGGCCTTCCAGAGTTTGTCTGATTCGGTGGAGGGCGGAACAGGGTTTACCCAGGACTCGGACGGAGTGGAATGATGCAGCCGCTGGTTGCAACTCAGTTTTCCTGTGGCATTTGAACAGGTCGTGGTGAAGATGATTTACTAACTCAGAGAGTGATCGTAGCGTCTTTAAAGTCGGGTGGATCCAAACCTCCGGTTTGGAAACCGTCGCTCAGTGTAAGACTCAGCTGAACCCACTTTGGAGAAGGTCCAGTTTGCAGGAAGGATC
The DNA here is from genome assembly GCF_016077235.1 of Cyprinodon tularosa. Lineage (NCBI taxonomy): Eukaryota > Metazoa > Chordata > Actinopteri > Cyprinodontiformes > Cyprinodontidae > Cyprinodon > Cyprinodon tularosa. The sequence goes on from NW_024039193.1 coordinate 1,887,967, forward strand.
CTGCCGAAAGGCAAAGAACAAACAAAGTTGAATCAAAGTTGACAAGCACTCAGTCAACTCAATGTGATCTCGGCTTGGCTAGAGTACAAAACTCGAAATGCAAAAACTCAGATTAGACTCAGAATAAACTCTGCTTGGCTAGAGTACCCCAAACTGGCAAACACTCTGGCGTCGAGGTAGTGGCAACCAGCAGCTTAAGAGCAGTCCGGTGATTAGGTAACCGTTCGCAGGTGTGTGAGGAGACGGATCGAAGCCAGGCGCCTCCTGGTGGTGGAAAGGAGAAACACAAAGACAAGACAAACAGACAAACACAAAAGCTGGAGTCCTGACACCTTGGTGGGAATGGCCAGGACAGGGACAAGGGTCCAGGACAGACTGTGTGGACGTAGTCTCAGCTGGCCCTAGAATGCCTCAAGTCTCCCTTAAAGGAGCTAAAGGAAATGTCTAGGGATAAATGAGTGACGAAACGTATGATTACGCTGATTGCAAGTACGAAAACAGCATATGTGTATTCAACACAACCAGGTATTGATAAAATGTATTCATTAATATTAATTGAATAAATAAACTTCACAGATGGATTGTTGCACACACACAAAGCACCTCAGTGTGGTTAGTTTGCCTTCAGCTTTAAGGTGCTTCCTATTGCCTTTACCCTGCAGGACAAAGGCACCTTCTGTCACTTCCTATTCAATAAATTGACAGGAGCTGAACAGATGAGTAATTTGACAGAAAACTTAATCAGAGCTTTCCTTTCATTTCCTCCACCTTTATTTGGGCTTTTTCAGATATGCCTCCAGAGACCTGCTGTGAACATTTCCTTCCTTCAATGTTCTGCAATTAATGATCTGTTCATAAGGGAAGTCTTTTTACAAAGCACTCTGTATGCTTACAGGAGGTCTGCTGCTGCACCTCCCATCCCCTGCTTTGCTATTATAAGCTTTTCTTTTTAAATAGATGTGTGGCTCTCCAAATATCATTGTATGGTTTCAACCCAAACCAGCCTGTTGCGTATTTGGTTTTCTTTGCCTTGCCATTTGTGCTGCAGCCAAAGATGCTTTCAAATACTGCTGAAGCAATATCGAATGCATCTTTTTATATTTTAGTTTTTTCCCTCTGACAAAAGCATAACATATAAAAATTGTTTTGCTTTCTAAACAGTTTTACAAAAGCTGTATTATTCTGAATATTTTTTATTGGTGATTTTTTAATCACAAATAGAAATGTTTTATATTGAGATCATACAGTAAACTGATACAAAGAAGGGGTTGACTCCAAAGTGAAAGGGAAAAACAGCAAACAAATTAAATTGAATCCAACTATTTTAAAATTCATTATAAGACGCATCTCATTTTCTTTACCAGTTGAAAGAAATATCCATATTCAAGTCCAGGAGCATGAATTACAGGGAATAAGTAGTTGCAGTTCGGCATATTTGCATTGACAACTCATTGCTTCTGCCCACAGGGAGCCAGGTTTGAGAGCTTCCTACAGGGCTTCATATGCTACATGGAATATCAGTCCTCCAGTATATATATTTCATTAGTGAGAGGACCCACTCTGTCACTTTTCTAGTTTCACTGCCTTATGTCAGTCTGCTGACATCTCCTTCCTGTTGAATGTTTTTATTTATTGTCTACACTCAATCAACATTAGTGCCCCTCTCCATCTTTCACATCAAGATGTCTACAGATAGGTTCAAGTTAGATGAATAAAGATAAATAGTGTTAAACAGAAGCTTCTCCGAAGTTCTCCTCCACACCTCTACACCAGATGCAGTATAAATGCAGGAAGCTCAAGCTGAGGAGACACAGCAGCACCATAGTCACGATAAACATCATTTATTTGAATAGACAAAAGATTTAGTTTGCAAACTTTGTCAAGTATTTTTTTTTTCACATGTAGATATTGCATGACTGTACTTAAAAGAGCATCCGCTATGCCACAGCTCATTAACTCTGAGGTTCAGTGAAAGTTACCTGCAACTTTACTTGATGCTAAAAACAGCACCTGTACTCCCTGGAGTGTGTGTAGGTGGCCCTGAAGCTAAAGCAGAAATGCCTGAATATAATAAAGATGCAGTGGAAGGGAATCTAACGAACGCTTTTTATAGGGATATTAGGCCTGGGTATGTGTGCGTATCTGAAGGAAGAAATTCAAACACTCTGAGGACAACAGTTGGTAAATGGGACACATGTGAACCCATCTGGGAGGATTTAAAATGAGCACCAGCTGTGAAGATCTCCCCAGCATGGAGTCATTACATTACTTTATCAAACTGATAGACGTTCACTCGTCACAATGTGTGCCTGCTTCTTTGTGCCCAATTTACCATGATTGGTATAGATGATTATGCTCGGGAACCTGCATAAACACAGATGGCGTCCTGTCACACGGTTTTGTACTCTGCAGAGTTCAGCTCAGGTTGTATGACAACCATGGCCAGTGTGATATATGTGGCCCCGGGACACAAGCATTAGCCTCTCCTTGCAGATGTGAAAGGAGGCAGGAGACGTTTCAGTGTGTTATTTACAGATGATTTCAAAATAACAGCTGGGGCACCGGCAGAACAACAGCAGGGCTTTAAATGGTACACATGGGATCATCTGATCAGGAACACAGTTAGGAAATTGAATGAGTAGAGAGAAGGTTAAGGAGCTGAGTAGAGATAGGTAATAAACTTGATAGAAGTCGCCCAACCCTGTTCAGTTGTAACAGAATTAGGTTTCAAATATTTGCTTAAGTTACTACAGGATTTTGCCGCAAAAGTTTCAAAGAGTAGGCAGACCCAAGAAAACCTTTTAGTATAAACCTGTTGTATATTGATGTTACAGAGCGAATCTTGATATTTTATTAACTGTCCACATATCCAAGGTGATAGCATTCCAGTTTGCTCCTAGTGGCTGCTCACACTCTCCATTGCTTGGAAACAGCCCCTAAAGTTACAGTTACAACCATGGCAAAAAAAAAAACAAAAAAAAACAACAGCATTGTTCTAGTGGTATACAGACTTCAATGAAGCACAACATAAAACCATCTCCCTCAGGCAAACTCACTCAAGGCAGTAAGTCCAGGGATGAAATTCTAAGCATGGATCAATCCTATTTTTCCGTTTCACAGTTTTTTCCTTCGTTTGCAAAGCATTTTATTTTAAGAACAAAATTATTTAGTCAAAACCCATTCTCTTAAAGTCACTTTCCCTCTTAACCATCTTCCCGCTTAACCATCCACACATCCCCACACGTCTTGGTCAGTGTATCATTTGACAGTGGATTTGTTTTAAGTGGCTATCTGTTTTTTCTAATTAAAATAGATGTTTGAAATTGAAATAAAAAGTGCTTTCTTTTTTTTGCCAACTTTTGTGGTATTTTCCAAAGTTTTTCGGTGGCTGGAGTTATGCTTTTGCATTAAGTTTAGTTACACTTTAAAAACATTAATGTTTATGATGTTACATCTTTATGATTAGCTTGAGGTGAGTACAGCTTGTTCTATCAACTAGTGTTATGAGAGCTACTTGATGTCTTTCAGGCAGATAAACCCAGATTGCTGTTGAGCTTGTGTTTGCAGGTGTATGGCAGATAAGCTAGTTAATCGTTTGTTCACGTTTGGGCTATTTTTCTCATAAAAAAGATCCTTATGCTCATTTTGTAATGATCAGAACAGATGGACCCAGAATTCAAACCAGTGTGGAAGCTTAACACGATTTATTGAAAGGAAACTGCTGCAGGTGACTAGAGCAGAAACCTCTGGAAACAGAGGCAGGAGATTAGTGACCAGGTTAGCTTTACGATGTGCATTAATCACAAATGGTCAATAACATTCTCTCAGTCTTAGTTCAGTCTGGGAATAACCTAGAGTTTAGGTTCTAGCCGGTTGATAGTGCTGAGGTTGTTGTCACTGGTCAGGAAGTGCCAGAGAAAAAATCCAACGGAGCTACGACGGTCAGAACCATGAAGACACTAGTAGGCAGGAGGTACAGGAGGAAAAACCAGAATCTGTAGTGAGGGGCAAAGTCCAGGATCAGAAAGCAGGTGATCAGAAGTCTAATGAAGCAGAGGGAAATCCAGGACAAGGTCGAGAAACTGTTCCAGGTTAGGCATTGGGCAGGGAGACCAGGCACACAGTCCGGTCAGACAGGGATCAGATAGATTCAGAAGCAGGGATAGATCAGTTCAGGAAAACAGGGAGGAAGTCAGGCATCAGAATTCTGAAATAGATCTCACCAATGGCTTGAAATAATCTGGCACTGATGTTTGGTCTGAAGGCTGCTTATACAGTGATAATTGCAGGTGGATCATCTGAGTAGTAATAAGAATGGGTCGGATCTGAGCAGGTGTGTCTTGTGAGCAATCAGACCATCAGTGCTGAGATCATGACAGTTTTAGGCCTATGCATCTTTCCTTCCTCTGAATTTAAGGAGAGATTCATTTTTTCTGTATTCACCCTTAAATAGAAGGTAAATACCCTTTATCTACTATTGACTAATGCCCTGATGAACAAACTAACAGGTAAAATTGATGCCAGATTCCATATTCTGATTTTATAAGATATAGATGGCAGATATGGATATGGATAGCATGAATGTTTTTGTCAGCTAATCTTGAAAAATAAAATTAAGATTTCTTTTTAATAATGAACAGCTTATAAAAAGGTGACATATTATTCTGGAGTTTGGAATCATCAGACATTTGCAGTAGGTGGTCTTTCTCTGTTGCTTTGTCCAAGACAACCTCAGCTTTCAGTATCTAATAATATCTCTTTGTTTCTCACTGTGCAAAGACGATTTAAAGGGTAAAACAGCAAACCTTTGTCAAACTTTGTGGGCTAAAAGGTAAAAGTTTACTGTAATATCCATTAGCCTCTTACACCCTCAGGGGTAATAAATAAATGTCTGCCTGACAAAAACACACAAAAGTAAATCAGTTATAGCCTCACAGCTATTAGATTTAAGAAGAAACCTTTGGTACCTCTGTAAAGGTAAGATGTCATAGAATGGTTTTCTGGTGTCAGCACCATTGTAGCTTTGACCCTGCCTGAAATATTAGGGACAAAATACAAAATATTTTGCATTTTTTGAACCTCGCCAAAATTTTCTTTGAAATAAACATTGCAAAACACTACCAAAATATTATTTATGGCACAAAAAAGTAATACAGACTTTTAAATCTAAATGTTGTGTAAAAATATACCAAATTTGGACTCAATCAGATAAATCATATTTATTTTAGAATGGTATTAGTGAGAAATTTCTTAGCGGAGAGGCCATTTTGGCACATTTATCCAAAAATGTCACCAAACTGTGCCAAATGTGTTTTTTACATCAATACTGGGGGTTTGTTAAAATTACGAGGTCACGTAGCAGCTGGACCCACCGGTGGGTCCGTAGGGTTCTAGGGGTTAGTCTAAATGGATCATTTTGCAAAGTTTTATTATCACCTTCACTAATATGATTCAATTCTGTAATGTATGTTTATGTAGCACTGCCTTTTTTCTATCCTGTATAACCCAGATGATTAGCATACTGTATGTTGGCATGACTAATTATCAACCTTTGTTTTAGGGTGAGCTAGATCTGGGCTCTCAATTAAAAAAACATTGCATGAAATCCATACTAAAAGGAAACATATGCCAAGCACCCGGAATAAAACCTTATTTATGAAACCATGTGCACACAAAGCAGAACAGATCACGGCTTTATTTCAAAGCTTGTGTCCAAGGCTCCACCTCATTTTTTGCCCAATTCTAGTCCACATTCTAAATATATGGTCCATGCAGAGCACCACATACAGTAATAGCCATTCAACATTTCCCCACTCTTCTTGATGGGCCCTTGGCTGGTCCTCAGCTGCTCCCCTACAATTCCTTTTGAAACATCAATCTTTGTACTAAAATATTCTTTCTGTTATGATTTGAGGACATTAAAATCTAAAGGGAAGCACCATCTCCTGGTCAGACCCTGTAATTCAGTGAAAGGGTGTGGTCAAAGTAAAAAAATATGCATGCCCAGGAGAAGGAGGGGGTCACTCCAGTGGCTAGAAGTTGCGGGGGATTTTGCTGGGAGTTGCAGGGAAGTGGGCTACCATTTTAAATGGCTGCTACTGTAGTTGCAGTTTTGTATTTAAATGAGCCAGCTGATCAATGTTATTTGATGGTTACCAATTCCAACTAGAAAAGAGCAGAAAAAATGTGGTTTAACCAAGGTTTTAGTGATTTAGGTAGAAAGTCAGATTAAAAACGTTTTTTTTTTTTTAATGGAGGTGTTATTAATGATACAGTCTGATGTATGAACTGATCATAACAACAAGAACATCTAGACAGCTTTTTGCTTATAACTGGCTGTAAGATCTAAGTTTTACAGATAAATTCTCAGATCTTTTCTGTTCCTAAAAGTGGCTTCAGGCAGAAAGTGTTGGTTATGTCTAATACCTCAGGGAGATTTCACACTGGAAAGAGCTAACAGGAACCTGTAGTTTCGTCTAGCATCTTGTTTTCCTTGACCTAATGCACCTTTGGACCCATGGTCCTCAACCTTCTGCAACAGAGACTTATCATTCTCAGAGCAGCCAAAGGTCTGACCTGCCGCTCTCTATACAGCTTTCTCTGATAAATTGAATCCCAACATTTCCTATTGGTAATGTAACAAGAAAGACAAAGTACTAAAAATGTACTTGGACAATTTGCCCCATATCCTCCTCATCTTTTTTTTTTTTTTTTTTTATGACTAATACATGGTTTTGTTCACTGTGGATCCTTCTGCTTCTTGTTAATTAATCTTGTTTCAAAAGTTTAGTCACAAAAACCTGAATTCATATGATAAATCCATTTAAATTTAAAGAAGAGAACAGATATTTTGAGAATGAAGCTTCTATAAATGAAATTAATTAAAGAGGAGGAGATAATTATATAAATATCTAGTCACTGCCATTATCCATAGGCTAATTTATGAATATATATATATATATATTTATATTTAAGGCTGCTGGATAAATACTATAAAATGCATAGTCCAACGTGCTGTCATGGTAATAAAAATAGCTTTTTTTCTTGACAAAAACTCCCCTTCTAACAGGATTATATTGACTGGATGTCCGTCTTGACTTTCAGTGTGTCCTCTGTCACACTAAAGCCTGCAGATGGTGTTAAGAAATAAATCAATAACTACTGTCTTTAAATATTCTCCCTGCATTTTTTATAGTTGCATACATTGTTGTTGCTTTTTCATCTCTAAGCCAAAGAAAAAGACGTCGGTATCTCTGTATCCATCCAGTGTGCAGCATTATCCTCAGGTGACCTTTTAGAGTCAACATGTCATTGCTTTAAAACACCTTATAGTCCAAATGGTTTGACAGATGTTTTCAGCTTAATACTGTTTGGACAGCTTGATTATCAGTGATTATATAAATTAAAGGGCAAGTTGGAAAAAACCTTATATAGACCATTTTAATGACATAGGTATTAGAAGAAAACAGAAGTAAAGGACATTAACAGGCAGTAGGTGAATGCCAGTGTAAGGTAGATGGAGTGATCGAATATACAGTAATATTAGGTTTTAAGTTAAAGAATCCACTTTCAATTCTTTAAAAGAACGCAAAATAAACAAAAAAACAATTAAAATTCATTATTCTGCGCTGCAATAACCTGTTTGAAGAGTTTCAGTAAAGTTGTAGAGCTCATCATTGCAATAAAACAGCCCTGGTGAAAGTCGGTAATGATATCCTCCTATCCTCAGACATCGGATCATCAGTCATTAGATTGATGTTAGAGTCTTGCAGCTACATGAAGGTCTTTCAAAGTTTTCTTTTATAGAAAATAGCATTTCTACCCCTTTTCATCCTCAGTCTTCCACAACAACATCTGTACATAACACAGATAAAACCTTTTTAATTTGTGGTGAGAATGCTTCACTGATCACCACTGATGGACCACTGATCTATGAGTTATTCCACCAAGGAGAGGATAAAGATAAAAAACTGTTTTGGTAACATGTTTAGCAAATATAAAAAACACAATATGAAGGTTATGGGGATATTTCAGTTAAGATATTCATTGGATACATTCTGTAATGACAAACGCTGAATTATATTTTTGGTCAAGAAACACAATAACACAATAACAAACAATAATTCTGGCATTTAAAAAGAAAAATGGGACATTATAACCCTGATCAAGAGTTGTAAAAACATTTGTTTTAAAATGCAATCATGTGCTTCTCATGTGAACACAAGTTGATTAATAAAGTGAGTGTTGTGCAATGATGACAATAAATAAATGGGCACTTATGGCTGAAGTTGAACTCTAGTTCTTCTTCTCATTGAGCAGTTAGAATAAATTCATCACCTGCGCACATAGATTATAACACTGATTAATAGACTAGCCAAGGGATAGTGATTAAGTGTCACAACCCTGTAATTTATACAGCAAACCTTTTGTGAATGGTACAATGCACACAAACTACTTGGCTGCTATGCGCTCACTTGTTTCATAGTGGTTCTGACTGACCCTTAGCAGAGTACGTCCCCATGTTAATACAGATGGGGAATTTAAAATCAGAGCACTCTTCATATTTTGCAACTGTTTTGCATAAGCTATTTCTGCATGAGATTCAGTATATCTAACAGTTTCCCTGCAGCTGGAAAAAGAGCTTGAGGGCAAGAGATTGAATATGTGATGGGCTTCTTTCTGGCTGTATTTGTACATTTACAAACACAATATATTTTCCCCCGCTCCCACCTCAATTCAATTCAGTTTATTTCTATAGCGCCAATTCACAACACATGTTTTCTATCTAGGGTAAACCAGTTGATCGCATCGACTCATTGACTCAAATGCAACCTCTCATACTAAGCATGCTTGTAGCGACAGTGGAGAGGAAAAACTCCCTTTTCACAGGAAGAAACCTCCAGCAGAACCAGGCTCAGTGTGAGCGGCCATCTGCCGAGGCCGACTGGGGTTCAAGGAGACAGAAGCAGAGATACAAAAAGCAACTGTAAAAGGCGGCCCCGTCCAAGAAACACACAGCCAGACAGATGAGCTCCGAGCCAGCTCCCTTGTGAGAGGATGAAGAGAGCACATCCAGCCAGTCACAGTCAGAGAAACAGGACTACACTGAAAAACAGGCTGATCTCGAACATCTAAAAACAAAGGTGTTGATGGAAGCCAACACTTCCCGCCAGAATGGTGTCACAGCCAACCAGGAACAGACGAGGTGAAGCTACTATGAGAAAAAGCAGAGAGAGCAGAACATTAGAGATTGAACTAACAGAGTGGGAGAATAGAGATAGAATGAAGCAGAATGATGAAATAGGGGTCATTATGTCCTCCAGAAGTCTAAGCCTGTAGCAGCATAACTATAGAGATACTGTAGCTCAGGATAACCTAAACCACTCTAACTATAATTTATTTATATATATATATATATATTTTATTTATGAGGCAACTCAGTGAAATCTCAAAATGTGTCCATCCTGTCATGCTGAAGTCCCACCCTGTTTTGTCATTGTCCATTCAGTCATTCAGTTTTATGGAAATGAAAATATATTTTTACAATTTACTGAGAGTATTTTTGTGTATCCTAAACAGACAAATGAAGGTCAAATGGCTTTAAGTTTGACCAAATATCTTTATTATTCAATTTTATTTACTCTGAACTTCTTGCTGATTTTATAGAAAGCAAAAAGTTTCTGATAGATTCTTTAATATCCAAATATTTCTCCCATTGATTCTAATATGATGTTGAAGAAAAGCTTTCTAAAAATGTACATTTTATAATCGCTAATCAATTGATATGAGTTCATTCTATTCTGAATGGGTTCATTACAGGGTAGACATAGTTCAGTGTTTGCATTTACATGGTTTGCTTGTTGTTTATTTATAAAATGTGTGTGAGCCAGAGCAACTTGCTTTTCTAACAGCATAACATCTGTTTAAATTAATTAATATAAAGCTTAACAAAAAAATAACAGCCTTTTCTCTGGAAATAGAAAAGTCTCAAAGACACCATATGGTTGAATTTAGTTTAAAACAGACACAGTAAAAAAATCTTCACAAAGAGCGTTAAGACATACATACCCAGGTGCATCTTCACATATACTGGACCTGCACTAGCATCAAAAGCCAAGTGATGATCAATAATTGTACCAAAGTATTTGTAGTGTTGTATGACTTTAACAGCCTGTCCATTGATAAGAGCTTGAGGGCATAGCAGAGAATCCTTTTGAAATCATTAACATTCCTTAACTTATTTTAGACACTGATCTTCATTAAATAAACCTTTACACCATCCAATAAAATCCTTTACCACAGAGAAATGATAAAAGTCCTTTTCAGGGAGCAATGGCACAATCACAGAGTCATCTGCAAATGTTTTGACATGTCTGCCCTCATATTGATTCTAGCAGTCTTTAGTGCATACAATTAATAAAAGCGGTGAAAGGACACAGCCCTATGAGTAATCAGTGGAAGATAACAGTGAAAGACACCATTACCCTGAACCTCCTGAGTCTGTTAGTTAAAATAAAATAATTCACTGGATTAGAAGCAATGGAATAGACTATTTTACCCAATCTAAGTGAAATAAATGTTGACAGAATCATTGACATTCATAGATTTTTAGGCAAACTGTAAATGATCTAAGTCACTCTGAGTTGCTGTCAAATTTTTAACTTTAACATTCTTCTTCTGAGGTGCCCTGTGTGGGATGTAGCATTTGTGTTAGATTTATGAGTGCTAAGTTTTATTCAGGCTTCAAGGATGTAGGGCCACAATGTCTCTAAGGGAGATGGGGTTGTTTATGCTATTAGGGAGTGTTTGGGATAAAATAAATAATTTCCATAACATCTAGACTCTTTTTCAGGGATTATTTCATAACATTTAACATAACTTTTTTCCATCTGTCTGCCTGTGTTTTGGTAGAGACATGTGAAGACCTTCACAGCCTTTCGGCAGTGTTAATTAGTGACAGAAAAGCTCTGTCTAGTCAGAACAGGGCTGAACACCATGCAATGAGGGCTGTATGATGTCTTGTTTTCATTTTACTTGGCAAAGTAAAATAAAATGCAGATGGATTGAAATCCATCGATCTCCGTTTATTTAACTGGACTGTAGAGTTGAATACCTTTTTCCAGCAGCACATCATTGTAGCTCCATCTGGTCTCTTTCTGTTTGGCTGTGACTCCATCTTGTATAGAAATATCAGCTGTGCTGCTGCCGTCAACACCTTTGTTAGTAGATGTTAGAGCTTGGCCATTTTTTCAGTGTAGTCCTGTTTCTCTGATTGCGACTAACCCTATGTCCTCTTTTTCATCCTCTGTAATGGTAGCTGGCTTGGAGCTAGTCTGCCTGGCTGTGCCTTTCCTGGACGAGGCCGCCTGTGGAGCTGGTTGACATTTGCCTTCTTTTTCTCTTTTCTTCTGTTTGCTTCTTTTTCTTTGTCTGCTTCTGTCACCCTGAACCCCAGTCAGCCTCGGCAGATGGCCGCCAACACTGACTCTGGTTCCGTTTGAGGTTTCTTCCTGTTAAAAGGGAGTTTTTCCTCTCTACTGTCGCTACAAGCATGCTTGGTGTGAGGGATTGCTTTCGAATTAATGAGTCAATGCTGTCTGCTGGTTTTCCTTAGATAGAAAACTTTGAACCAATCTGACTGGATGATCTGGTTGAATTGTCTCTATTAAGTGCCTTGAGATGGCTTCTGTTGTGAATTGGATCTATATAAATACACTAAATTAATTTGTACCAACCTGGATAGATAATTTTTCTGTATTTTTCTGTATTTATATTATTCTGCTTTTGGTTTTTTGTCAGCACAGAATCTTTCTCCTTCCTCTGGGATTGTATCAAAATTGGCCGCAGATATTTGTGAATGTCAGTTTGCACCTGAATTTCATAAGTAAAAAAAATGAAAATAAAATAAATGCCAAAAGTTAAGATCAAAGCTATGTTTCCAATTTGGAAAATCTCTTTACATGTGGTAAATGTTTACATTTACTTATCCTCCATTAATTAATTTACATAGTTTGGTCATTAGAATCTGATCTGTATATTGAAGCACTTTGCACCTTCTTTGAAGATTTGCTCTGTGGGTGAAAACAATTTTGCTTATTTTTTTTTTATAAAGACTAGATCTCAATAGAACTCAAAATCTATATGTCAAACTCATAAAACAAAGTTGATAGAACTCAGAACTTAAAGGTGAAACTCAAAAACCTAAGTTGGTAGAACTCAAAATTTCTATGTAACACTCCAAAAACCTAAGTTGGCAGAACTCAAAAATCTTTGTAAACTCAACCACAGTGAATTTAAGTAAGGAAAACTCAAAAAACCAAATGCATCACGTTGCCTAGAAAATGTAAGTTCTGTCAACCTCTATTTTTTTTTCAGTGTAGGACAAGCCAGCCCTCTGAAGATCAGACCCTTAGCTGACTTTCTGAAGGTTAAGGATTACAATAGTCCAGCCTTGAAAAGTAACAAATGCATGGCCTAGTTTCTCAGTATCACCTCTAGACACCATATTTCTAATTCATGCATTATTCCAAAGATAAATGAAGGAGTTGTTTGATATGGAATTTAAATGACTTGTCCCAATGAAAAATAGCACTAAGGTTTTATATCTTTATCGTGTAAGATTGATTTAATCCCATCCAGATGAAGTGACTGACTATTTACTGTAGCTGCTTTTTACAGACTCTGCTTGAAAGAAAATATCTTACGTTTGTATGTAACTTTTAATTTAAAAGCAGATATTAAAAAGCAGAAAGTTTTAAGTCATCTGGACTTGTGGTCTTCTTACTTGCCAGCAGTCAAGCTGAGAATTATCATCATGACAGTTGAAATGAATCCCATGCTGTCTGATAATTATAGCAATTGGGGGCATGTAGATAATAAAGAGAATCTCCCCTGTGATCCCAGTCGTGCTCCACAGGTAACCCTGAAGGAAGATTTATACTGAATATAAACAAACTGAAACTTGCATTTAAATCAACTAGGGCTACATTAATGATTTTTTTGCAAATTGATTAAGCTGTTGATTACTTTTTCAATTAATTGATTAATAATTTCATAACAAAAAAATCCTTAAAGAAGACCTTTTTCCACTTGGGGAGTTCTGGATAAGGCATATTAACAGAGAAAAATTGCTGCTCAAAGTGAATTGCTCTGACAGCTAAAGGCCTGTTTCAGAGTCTCTATACCCCAGTTAACGATTAATTGATTACTGAATTAGATGACGATTATTTCGATAATCGATTAATCATGCTTAACCCAATTAATTACGATTAACCTAATTAATTACAATAAACCAATTAATTGGTTCAGCCCTAAAATCAACCTAGTGCTAGGTTTATCATCAGTAAAAATTCCACATTTTTATTTTCTTTTACCCTAAGTTGGCTAACTAAAATCATGTCAATCTTCAAATGTGAAGTGCCACAAAAAGATAATCCAGGGGCTGAAAATATCCCTTGGACCACAATTTGGACACAACTGATATAGAGCTTGCCCTATTATGAGGCATGCATTTTGTAGGCAACAAAAAGAAAAGTAAATTTCTTCAAGTACCTTTGTGAAAATGCAAAAGAATGGTCAACAAACCCCACAGACATCTTTTGCACATAAAAATAAAATCAAAATGAACAGAGGAATGATTTTTTGAAAGTTACCTTCTTCGCTCTGATTGGTTTATCATTAAACCGTCAGCAACGCCTGTTAGAAAGCTACATATGTTATGGAACCTAGATTTCTTGCAAACCTATAGTGTTTTAATTTGTTACTGACTTATACAGACATCTACAGAGTTCTGTCTTGTCAGACACTTGTAGACAAGGACACTGTTTTAGTTTCTTTCTCTTAAAAATAATAGTCACCTTATTGAAGAAGAGTCATACTTTTGCAAAACTTCCCTTTGTCTCTGCTTTTCCAGATTGTTTCTTTTTTCTTTTTGTTATTTACAGTAATGTTATTTTTTTTATGATTTTGAACCTGTGACATCATTACAAAATATATATATATATATAACGGACACCTAATGCATTGCTTAGAAGGTCTGTACAGCATTTCCCAGTATGGGCTGGATATGTTTATTATTTGACCTTGTCTATGATACTGTAATAAAAAGGATGGATGCATGAAATTATATAATGAATAGATTAAATAGAGTTCTATGATGGGGATGAATGAGAAAGACACAACTGAACTAATTTGTGATTGAAACGAGGTGGATCATATCAAATGCATTAGAGTAAGTGGATTAAATTGAGTATGTTTTCTATCTTAGTGACCTAATGCTGTAAAAATGTACCAAATTTGATTACAGCTTTGCAAAGCCAGCCCTTCATCACGTTAATAACCAGGCTAGTGTTGGTTAGGTGGATTGTTCCATGCTCTTCATTGAAGTGTGGATAAAAACATTTCTGATTAGTTCCACTGACCAACATTCTGACCCACATCATTAAACTTGATTTATTTATTACTAATAATTTGTTTGCATTTAGAGATTAAGGTCATTTATTTCTTGTAAACCTCTCATATCCAGATCTGTTTTTCTTCTGCTGTTATGGCAGAAGTACATCTGCTTCCTTGTGATTTCAGGTCTTTACACTGACATAGTCTGCATTTAGAAAATCCATTTGTAAGCCAGAGAAATTGCAGCCTAAGATTTGTTCACTTTAATCCGCTTTCAAGTTTTGCCTTCATCACTGCCTCCAAAGTGACCATAAGATCAGCTGTCAGTTCTCCTTGAGTGATCACAGTGCGTTGTGGAGTATAATTTCTACAGCCACCTATACTCCGCTACTCCCCCCGCTGAGGTATAAAGTGCCTTTCATGTTGCAGACAAGTTTGCAGACGGTAAATGCTCAAAGAAAATTACTGTACCTTCTGATAAGAGCACACTGGAAATTTAGCATTGAAAATTGCAGCCAAGTGCAGATTTGCTATTAAGTGAGTGCAGGCGCACTTGAAAAGCAGTGATTGATGGGAAGTGCACTTCACAAAAGAAAAAAAATCCAGACTTCAATTCATTCTCAGTCTATGTAATCCCTCAAAATAGAAGCACTCTAGAAGTATTTGAGATTATCACAAGATTTTATTTCTTTCAAACAAAAGTGCATGCAAAGTTTGTTTATTATTAGAGCCAGGCTTTCTGTTTTCCAAAAGTTTGACATTTTTCCTGAATTTCCAGGAAAAAGATTATGGGGAGTAGAATGTGCTGCTTGTAAGAGGCTTCTCTAGCAATTGGTGGTTAAACCTTTAAGAAATATCATCTTAGCTGCATTCTCCTATGTTTTTTTACACGCCCAAATGTAAAATCAGTGCACTACCTTGATGTTTTGACCTATCCATCAGTTTTTTTGATGAGACTATCAGATACTTTGTTTTGTCAAGAAGCAGCAGCTTTTCTGAGATATGCAAAAAAAAAAAAGCTGCAAATTGGCACAGAAGCCACAACGCTGTGGCTATTGTGATATTTCATGCCGGAGGCGAAGTCTGGCTTATGATGCTGCCGCTTAATCCAATTTTTGGAGATAAGAAGTTATGAAATGGTATTAACTGCCCCAGAAACAAACAAATCTGGAAAACAATGATAGAAAGTAAGCAGCTCAATCATGTGTAGGAAATGAAAAACAAGGAATTAATACACTTCAAAAAGCAACCACATGACTGTTACCATTTTATTTTATTTTTGACTCACTAGACTTCATTTCTAAAGCTTTTAACCTGGCGTGAGACATGTGTAATTCCCTTTTTGCAGGGGAAATTCCCCCAGTGCTAAAATGAGGATTTCCATATTGAGGGGGTCACAGGGCAACAGGGCAGAATGATTACGGTGTCATCTGCTCTCATGTCCTTTGAAGGTTTCATAAATATTCAAAAGAGAAAAAAGGAAAGTTTCTGACTGCTAATATCTTTTTTAAATGCTCAGAAGGAAAATATGAAATTTATACACAATTTCACTCAGCAGATATTAAGTAAAATCATAAGGCTCTAAGTATTGTGATGCAGTATATTAAACAACAGTGATTCCGAGATTTAACAGTGTCTTTGAATGTACTGTGGGAATGTTGTAAAAGGTTCTGTTGGACAGATCTCAGTGCCTGCAGGCATATGTCTGTGATGTGGTGACATACTGCTCTCTGTCTAGTCCTCTTCAGGTTATCATCCAGCTTCAAGAAGCAAAGAATCCGGCTCCGCATACCTTGTCTGATCTAAAGCATATTCTTGATGATAACAAAGAAGTCACGAAGCCTTTGGATGCCAAATCAAAGCTTTTCAAACTTTCATCTTTTACAGCATCTCAAGGTTTTGAGATGAGGTGAATTTTTTTCTCACATTCAGCAGTGAGAGGAGAGATATGAGCATGAATAGTTTTTGTATTTTAAACATTTCAGTTGCCACATTATTGTGTGATTAAATTAAATCATCCAAACCACATCAATAGATATTTATTATACTTAGATGCAGAGAGCCCCAGATGTCCTGATTACCTTCTCGGTCAGATTCCTGCTTTTAACTCAATTCCAATAAAAATCACCTTGTATTGCTTATTTGTTAAGATGTAGTTCTGAACAAACAGAACCCAAACAAAAAGAGAAAATTAAATTCTTAGCATCAGTTTGTATTCATGTTAATATGAAAACCAGAGAAAGGATATATTCTTTGAACTCTAAATTTATGGTTTGTGTTAAAATCGAGTCCTTCTAGTATACATATGTTCTTCTTAAAGGTTTAGAGGACAATCTTTTATATCCGGGTGGATAATCTAAATAAGTGGTCCCCCTAATTGTCAATAAGTCTAGTGATACGTTTACCTAAAGCCATCCTAGGTGCTCGCTCAGTTAGCTATATTTTTCTGCGCATGCGCCCTCAGGCAAAGATGTGCGGTGAGCTACGGTTTCAGATGGTCATGGAGCTCACCGTTCTTTGAAAATGGTGGAGGGTCATAAGAGAAAAAGTGTCTACAAAGTGTATGAGAAGAAAAGAAAGGCCTCAAAAGAGGCAGATATATCCCAGAATGCTCTGCATGGAGAGCTCTCCTTGCAAAGTACTATGGGATTTGCTGTCACAGCTGTCGCCATAGTCTGTTGCTACCCCACAGCGGAGACCATAACAAAGATGGCGCAGGCAATGGAGGAGGTGTTATGTGACCAACGGGGCAAAAAAAACACTGATCATCTTTCCAAAGGGTCAGTTAACTGAGTTTATTATAAAGTCCTATAGCGGGGACTATATTACTGTATGAGGACACAGTAAGCTTTTATGATTTATGAGAACAGCATATTTTAAACAGGGCGTGCACAAGAAGAAATGGGCTCATGCATGCTCTTGCACATGCATTTTTTTCTTTTTTTTATGTGGAGAGGGCGGGTCTTTTAAAAAAATCTCCACAACACCCTCAAAATAAATATTTCTTTATTCAAGAAATCAGCATGTTGTTGTATAATATATGTGTCCTGCAGATGATTCCACAGGCTTTAAGGAAGTTTAGTCTAAAGAAAATTCAGAGGTCTGATTTTTTTTTTTTTTTTTTTTACAGATATTTAAGAAATGCAGTTTATTTACTTCAACCCAACCTACCTGATAAGGCCTCAGTGAACACAAGTGTTATCTGTGCAAAGGTGAGGAAGACAAGCGTTTTGTCATGTAGAGCTACAGCACTAGCATCCAGTGTTCTCCTACAGCATACTGATTTTACAGAGAGCTGCAATGCTCATTTAGGCATAGGCTGAGATTTTCCCTGAAACATCAACGTTTGTGCGTTTGGACTCAATCAAACCAACCTCTGTGGTGAGTAACAGATTTATTTGCCGATGCTGATTTGTGAGGTTTGGAAAGGCACCGGCGATTGATGGTGTCCTGAGGACAGGGGTGCCAAACGAGAAAACGATCTCAGCTCACTTGGTGGTTCTGCAGCTTTCAGGTTTCCTCATCAACAGAATGAGTTCCATCGATTCTTGTCCTGCATCATTTGCTTAAAATCGACCAGAGCACTTTTTATTCAGCCAACACCACCAGAGCACCAGCCGCACATTAACTGTGCAGCAGAGGCAGGGAGCTTCCCTCTGCACCCTCAGCTTATATAGCTCTTTGTTTATCAGCAGTTTCCCTCCTCCCATCCTGCACAGACTTACAAATCCACACAGTCAAAAAAAAAAGAAGCATTTATGAAAAAGAAAGTAATTCTATCTGCAGTAATTGATGCTTTCTTTTCTCTTGGGAAGTTGTTAAAATGTGCTTTGCAACACTATTTTAGTTGTTTTGGTTTGATTTTTAGTGTGTTTTTTTGTTTCCACATAATAAAACTAATGTTTTACAGACAGTTTGTAGGAAGAACTATTGTAGCTGATTTTATTAGTTTGTAGTCAGCATGTGTTGGTACACTGCTATCCCAATGGATACTTCATCTCAGTGATTCCCAGTCAGTTTTCTATAATTAAACTGTTAATATTTGTGATGATTTCAAAACAAATGATGAATTCAGAGAAATGCGGCAAGTTATCTCACTTCTCCTTATGTGATAAAGACAGCTGCACAGAGAGGGAAAAACAAACTTTTTTCAGGTTGAAATTTACAGGCAGATTCAATAATAGATTAAAATATTGATTAATGTCGCTTGATTTCATTATGTGAGCCATAAAAATAGGCAAACAGTGTATTCTGGAGAAAATATGTATATCTTCAACACCCATAACAGCTTATTACTCTCAGGCTAATATATTTTTTTTACTGACATAAAAGGCAGATTTAATTCCTGATGGTTGAGCCCTTTTCCTCTAATAACTTTCTGTAGCTAGTTTCTGCTTTTGATACCAACACAGCGCTGCATAAGACGAACAACCAGACAGCTTACGGCCAGAGTGGATTTTACTGTGTTCCTGTGCTTTGCTGCCTCACAAAGGAAGGCAAAGAGCAGCTAGGTGTTTCTAATGAACCTCAGTGATTAATCAATCAGAAGAGAGCATGACCATCTCTATATAAAAAGCAGATGTTTTAACGGTTTGTGGTTCTGGATCATAGCAGTCTGTATTTTACCACAATGTCAAACAGGAAAGGCACCAGTGATGAAGAAATGCTGAGGTGAGTCATTCTGAAGAGCAGTGTTGGAAATTTTACTTTGAAAAAAATAGCTGGTTAAAGTTATTAGTTATTTCTTCAAAAGAAGAAGCCGAGTCAGTAACTCAGTTACTGCACAATAAAAGTCACTAGTTAAAGGAAGTAACCAGTTAATGTTTGTAATTCAAACTTTAAAAGATTATTGATCACTTTTCTGTTATTGGAACTTTAAATACAGGTGGAAGTTTGATGATATTTCATGATTTAACTATTAATGTCATGGTTTTGGTTCTGTTCAAGTTTTATCTCTGAGTCTTCATTGGTTTTATATTCATTTTTGTGTTTTATATATTTTTGATTGTATTTGAGTTCTTAGATATTTCTTGTTTGCCCTCTTGTGTCAGTCTCCTTTTCCCTAGTTGCCTTCTTGCCTCTGTTCACACTTGCTCCAAATCTGCTGATTAGCCTTGGGATTGTTTGTCTTTCCCATTTATTATACTCCTGTTCAGTCACTCTCCGCTGGTTTGTCATCATTTCTTTATGCCCTTGTGAGTATTACTGGTTTTTAGTATTTTTTGTCTTTTGAAGATTTATGTTTTTGAAAAGAAAGTCCTAGGTTCGATTCCCGGCCCGGGGTCTTTCTGCATGGAGTTTGCATTTTCTCCCTGAGCATTTGTAGGCTCTCTCCGGGTACTCCGGCTTCATCCCACAGTCCAAAAACATGTGTATTAGGTGAATTGGCTTCTTTAAATTGTCCTTAGGTGTGAGTGTGTGCATAAATGGTTGTTTGTCCTGTGTGTCTCTGTGTTGCCCTGGCGACCTGTCCAGGCTGTACCCCGCCTCTCGCCCATTGACTGCTGGAGATGGGCACCAGCAACCCTTGTGACCCTGCTCGGGACAAGTGTGTCAGATGATGGATGGATGGATTTTTTCTCAGCTTCAGCCTTCAGCATTTGGGTCCTGTCAAACCTCCACCAAACCTGACAATTAATGCTAATCTTCACCTTTTTGGTGTGTTTGATGGGACGAGTGAGTTAGAATATAATTTTTTGGATGTGTTTTTTGTTTATAATAAAAGAACCACAGAGCGATTTAGATGTTAAAGAACTTCATATCTTCATATGTTTTAACTTTTACAGCGTTCAACTGTTTAGAAAATAACGCTGAAAAATGTTTGTTTTAAAGAAATGTTACAAAAAGAAAATATGCAACAGAATTAAAAATAAATTATACTATTCAAGGACCTCCCGCACCCCAGCAAAACTATATAATCCCATTATTATTATGTTGAAAAACAGAAAACAATGTAAGTGAATGTGGTCAGTCAGCGCTGAGATGATAAATAGACCTTCTTTAGATTAGAGATGTTTCTAACCCAGGTACATCAAGTCATTGTTTCTGCACATAATGAGCAAAAAGCTGCAACATTAAGCCTTTCCTTTAGGACTACTGTCATAGAATCAGTGTCTCTGCTGTTGTCTCTCCTCTGAGTCTGTTCAAGTTAAGCCTAATCAGCCTAATGTAAAGCTGTTAACTCTATAAGCCACACTGGTGTTAATAAAGTAACAATAAGGCCAAGGAAGTGTGATATGAATGCAAGAAATGATTAAGAATTCTTCCCAGTATTATCTTCCAAGGGAATGAATCGGAAAACCTAAGAGAGATGTTCAGATCAAAACATGCAAAACCGAATTAAAATGAGATTAAACTGTCCAAGAGAATTAAGAAGAAATATTCATAAATGGTTAATGCCTTTCAAAAGTTTGTAACATCAAGCAGAGGTATGTTTTATGTGGAATTTCTCTATGATTAATTTATTTACATGAAGAAATAATGGGAAACATTTTTTCTGTTATAAACATCAGAATTAGAAAATAAAAAAAGCGCTTACTCCATGATGAGTATTGGAGTGACAGAAATAATTCAAATTTTTATTTTATATTTTCCAAGCATGTCTTGTGACTATTATGACATAGTGTGTTTACTGTAGTTGTTGTTGTATTATAACATCAATTGGTGTTTGTTGCTTTTAAGGGAATTTTTATCCTCCAAAGTAATTAGATTCTACTTACAACATGAATGTTGGGTTATGTAGCATTTACTTGCATGGTTCTGATGCATATTGAAAAAAAAGTTTAAATATTAAGACAAAAAAGAGGCCAGTGTTATATAAAATATGTGACGTGTTTGCAAGAATTCAAGCAGAAATGTTTAGCAATATTCTCCATTTTATTATTAAATTATACATCTATACAGTAGATCCTTATTAAAACTGCAGCTATACAAATCATTAAGAAGTGACCACATGTATTACCCTTTGCAATATAACCTAAATACTCAGAGGTATGTATTCATTCACTGTTACAGGAAATCTGCACACTATCACATCTTTGAGGGATACTTGTGGGACATGCACAGGGAGGTCCAGTGGCTGCAGATTAATCATGCTTGTCTTGTTTACCTCAAACCCCTATTACTTCATCTTCAGCCATTGTGGAGCTCCAGTCTATCAGTGCATTGATTGGTCCAAAAACTGGAATCAAAGGGACACATCTTCTCAATGTTAATAATCCCAAGAAGATTATTTTAAATGACTTAAATATGCTGAAATAACAGAAATCACAGCATTTTTGTCAACTTGTAAATTTAGCTTTTCTTTGGGATTAACTGTTGTCTTGCCTTGTGAGCTGAAAGCATAGCTGATGATGACAGAGATGGTGTGGTAATCCGAGAGGCCAGACAAGCGGATAAATAAAACTGGGTAGAATAATTTCCCCTTGTATCACCTTCAGCTCCTTTCCTCCCAAACCCATCAATCTATAAAAAGCTAAGAAGGTTTAATTGTGTCCTGTGCGTCAGCAGTTCAAGTGCAGTTTTATTTTAGTTTTTGTGCACACACTCTACCAGCGTAGCGTCTAGAATAAAAGGATTCTGCTCGAGATCCATTGGAAAAACAGAAACATCATCCAGCTCAGTGTAGGTCAATCAGGGCATGGGTAAACTCAGTCAAGTGGCAGATTGGCTTTTTGCAAGGTGCAGAAAGCTCTAGCATTGCTGATTTGTGTTGAGAAGTAAAAGACAAATTAAACCTGTGCGCAGCCAGACAGTCACAGAAAAACTGCAGTGGGTCAACTCCCCCGAATGCAAGTCATTACAAAACTTGGATTTTTTTTATTTTGCTTCTAGTTATTCTAAATTCTGACCATTTGTCTCAGTCAAAGCCTCCAGTAAAAGTCATCCTACACAACATCCACCATATTTAGAGAATAGAAGAGGCTCCCGCCGGCCTGCAGAGATTATCAATTGTTCAGTGCGAATCACAATCAATATAGCACAACCTCACATATATGTTTTCTTGCAGCAATGTTAAACGCTCAGTTTTACTATCCCTGTCCTACACTTCCTGCAGACGAGCCTTAAAATTTGCAGAGAATAATGAAGCCTCATATATCAAACATCCCTGTACAGTCTGGAAACTGTGCTGGTTTCAGGCATATATCAGGACTCATGTGTTCCACTGAGCATGGAAGTGTGCTCATTTAAAAGAGCTCCTGACAACAGGTAGGCAGCTAATTACAATAAGATGTATGATGTCAGCTGCACCCTTTCATCACGCCTTGGTTCTTTGCTTGTTCTATTTTTTATTTTGCACTACTTTCTTTTAGTTCAGGAGTTTTGTGACATTTCGCTGAGATGATACTGATATCAGGGAATACCTTCTGAATCAAAGATGTATTCAGTCACAAATTATGGTAGGTGCTTTCAAAAAAAAAAAAAACTGCTAACTGACAGGTTTCTCTTTTGAACTGTTCCTAGAGCGTCCCACTGTGTACAATGTCTTGTCATTTGAGTACCTGACCACTCTGTGTAATATGAATGTAAAGTTCAGAACTTTTATTTCTGCTAATAATCCTCAAAAGGCCACCAGCATGCTTACTGCCTCTGGATGGGATTACTAAACCTAATTCTGTTCCAGGTACTGCTACCCAAACTGCTCCATCTACACACTCGACTGCTACATGAACCTGAGGAAAGGTTTCATCACTATTCTCACTCCCTGTCCAGCTCAGGACTAATTGCAAGCCTTGTTTTAATGTCCGCCTTTGTGACAGCTCAGCACGCCACCTGAAGGTCAGAGAGAGCGGCTTCAGGGCTGCTGACAGGTGCTGCATCTCTGCTGTTAGACCTGCTGCTTTTCTACACTCTCCAGCCCACAGTCGTAGGTCATTAGGTCAGCAGCTTTACCAGTCACATCTAGGTATGCATCCTGAACCCATCAGAACACTATGGAAAACTACAACATCTTATATTTCTAATAGCATTTTAGTTTCCATATATCATGTGCAACCCTTTAACATTTGCAGTGAAATGAAATATAAAACTATTAGATTACCTTATTTTCCGGACTATAGTACGGTGGCCCTGAAGTGCAAACTGCAACTACAAGTCTAAAAGCGCAACTACATTAAGGAAAACGCAACTACATAAAGCAAAGCGCAACTACATTAGGAAAAACAAAACTACATAAAGCAAAGCGCAACTACATAAAGGAAAACACAATTACATTAACCTATCGGAAAAGGTAGGTACCAGTGGGATACATGAGACATCGCTGATTGGACGACGGGGCCGTTTGACCCTTGAACCGGAAGTCATTCTGCCTGCCGCGGCTTTTGAAAACATGGATATTGTCGGCGCCCCAAACATAGCTGCCGTTATCCAGGAATATTTTGAATCAGGACATACGTATGAGGTGATACTGGATATGCTCAAGACTAATCACGAAATTTCAGTTAGTTTGCGTACACTGAAGACACACTTAAAAGAAGCTGGACTGTTCAGACGACGCAACTTCCGGTTAAAGGGTCAAACGGCGCCATTGTCCAATCAGCGATGTCTCATGTTTCCCACTGGTACCTACCTTTTCCGGTAGGTTAATGTAATTGTGTTTTCCTTAATGTAGTTGCGCTTTGCTTTATGTAGTTTTGTTCTTCTTAATATAGTTGCGCTTTGCCTAATGTATTTTTGTTCTTCTTAATGTAGTTGCGCTTTGCATTATGCGGTTGCGATTTCCTTAATGTAGTTGCGCTTTTAGATTTGTAGTTGCAGTTTACACTTCAGGGCCACCGTACTATAGAGCACACCTCACTTTAAGCCCCACCCACTAAGTTTTTGTAAAAAATGTGATAGGTATATATATATATATATATATATATATATATATATATATATATATATATATATATATATATTTATATATATAAGCCACTGATATCTACTAACCCTGAGTAGGGACAAAGAACAATGCTAGTTCCCGTTAGCTTGTTGGCTTGTGGCAGTAAGAGCTTCTATTGAAAGATGGGGCTTCGTTGGCTCTTTATTTCAGCTCTGCAGGAGTTGAGCCCAGTCTTTCCATAGAGTCGGCAGCTTTAATGTGACAAATAAATGGCAAAATGGGTGAATTTGGGACATTTGTTTCCCGTCCTGCCTGCTGCTAGCATGTTCTTGTGCTAAATGAAAATTAGCCCCTTATTCTTTAATTTCTAACTTTGACCCTTCCCTTGGCGGTTAGGAAAAATTCACAGAAAAGCCGCACCTTCTTGTAGTGGCTTACAGTCCGGAAAATACGGTAATTATTTGATTTAAATGAGTAGTTATTATTTTACTTTGAAATCACTTGCCAGTAATTTTACTATTTATTGACAGAAACTGTTTATTATGTACTTAAAAATAAAAAGATTATGAAAATATCACTTAAAGAAAAGTTACTTCTACTTTGGGATACATCATCATTAAACTGAGTCCTGTAGCTTTTTATTTCAGTATTATCTTCTTCACCTGAGTCAGTTGTAGAAAACCACAAGATTCAAAACATTTGGTTTAACTCCCTGCTTATCCTCTTCTGATTCTAATCTACTCTGCATTCCTACAACCAGACCTGAGCATGGAGAAACAGCTTTTACTTCTTAAGCTCCACTAATCTGAATAAAGCACTCATTAATTGCTTTAGTTAAAATGAAAAATGTGTTTTAGCTTGTCCTTTGATTGTGAAATCTTAATATCAGTTAAGTTTGAAGTCCAAGTTTCTTTTTCTTATCAGTCATTTCATCATAATTTTCTAAATAATCTTCTTATCAACTTAACTATTTACTTTTATTGTCTTCATTTGTTTGTGTTCAGTATTTATATATTTATTATAAATTTATTATATCTATACTGTAACTATAATAATTATTTTCCTTTTTTCATAAACAGCACTTGTTTTGCTACTGAAATATGTGATATAGATAAACTTTGCCACTGTAAAATCTAAACAAATAAAACGATATTACTTATCTTTGAAGTAATCTTTTTAAAACATTTCTCATGTTAATAAAATAATGTTCTTATACGTTGACTTAAAGTCAAAAGGGTGAAAGATACTTTATATATATTTTTTTTTTTTAATTAGAAACAGATTTCCTCATCCACTGATGGGTTTAAGTTGGTCCCATATATCTTCTTATGAAAGGTGCCATTAGATACATTTTCTTTTTTTTTTTTATAAAGAAAAATTAGAGAGGGAGGATGTCTATTTATTGATTATTCATTAGAAGTAATTCCACTAAACCCTGCATGTTTCCACTCCTCCGCCCATATTTTAAGCTCTTTGTGAGTTTGATGAATGAGGCTTCAAGTCTCCATCTATTTGCAGAGTCTGGACTTCTGTGCTTTGTTAGCATCTGGCTGCTTCATGTGATGAAATGGAAAACACCTCAGGAACAAAAACAGGCTCCCTTTGCTTCGGTTCAGGAAGCAGAGGTTGGTTACGGCTGGGAGACTCAGCTTTTGCGGTGTCGGTCACTCCAGCGAATGACAAAAAGTTCATGTTTGATGCAAATGTGACTGCATTGGCGCATATCAATGAAAAATCTTGTAAAATGTTGAAAAACAAAAGCATAATGCAAATTAGGCACTCATACCGTTTAGGCAGTTTAGTCGCCATTTTTTCTACAACATTCATCACCACTGGAATAGGGAAAAACAATTACAGCAGCGAATGCACGCATATCTTACAGGCCTGGTCTCCAACTTCTCATCTACATGTACAGCCCAGTGCATCCCACAGCTCAGGGCGGATGGGGGGTGGCGGGGTTGGACCGTTTGTTGTGTTGTGTTCATATAGGATAGACAGCAGCTTCTGCTCCCTGTGTTCACGCCGTCCTTCAGTCAGCCCCCTGAAGGACATTCATCTTATGCTTTACACAGTTTCAATGACAGAAAGCACAGCAGCTTGATTCTGACAATTTCACCAACATCAAAAACACTAACAGCTGCAGAGATTCAGCCACTAGCTTGTACAGGAGCGTTGAGAGGGCGGATTGAGGCTGCAGGTGTTTGCAGTGTTCCTGGGAGCTTCCAGGGCACTGGGGTGTGTCGTCGCTGCAGCAGTGTGTCCACCTGTGAAGTCCTTTGTCAGAAAGAGGTAAGTTTGTGGCACAGGCTGCTTGCTGAGCTCAGATGTAGTACTCCTTCACATTGTCCCTGACAGAGTTTTGGAGATGGAGCTCAGTCCTGTAGTCTGTGTACGTGCTGTGTCTGTGCTCCTCTTTCATGCTGCTGCTCCTCTTCGCCCGGCGCTGCTGATAGAGGAGGCGGCTTATCACAGCCAGAGCGCACACGGCAATGAAGACTACCGCTGTGACCACACCTGAGAACACAGCAGGGAGGAAAAATTAGAGGATTATGACAGGGGGGTTGAAAGTCATGCCTGGAGGCAGGAAGAGATTCACCTTCCAGTACAAAAACATGCTGGCACTCAAAAAACAGCAGCAGCATTCCCATGTTCAGTGGCGAACACGGATCAGTAAATCATTCATAAAGAAGCCACCTGCATCCCTCAAACTGTGGCTGCTTATCAACAAAAGTGTGCGCCTTTGTTTTCCGTTTGATCTGTTTGCCAGATTCAATAAAAGAGACTCAGATATGCGCTGCTCTGTGTTAAGGTTCTGTTTTTATCAAGCAGAATTAGATGCATGTGAAATGCCAATGAGGGGAAGTTTGATCATCTGTGTTCTGTTGTACTTTAAACATTTTGGAACATTTTCTCTTCCAAACTCCAAGCCCATTCAAACAAAACAAAGCATATTTTATTTATCAAAGGGATTTTTGGTCTTTTTTGTTGATGAGGGATGTATGAAGTGCCGTGAAGTCTGTGGCCTGCAGCTGTCTGGTCCTAAGCCAAAACTAACCGCTATTCAGACCGCTTATCCCTTCATCTTTTTTAAATGGATGGAAACAATCTCAGATCTATAAATGCAAAACCGCCTCCGTCTCAAAATGCAAAAGCCAAAGTATATTCAATGATTTAATTTTCTAAAATATATCGCTTAATATTGTATTCAGAGGTTTGGAGGAAATCCTCCAGAACCCATGGAACCAATATATATATACTCCCTTTAGAGGACAGCACAAACAGGCTACTGCAGGCACTATTTAATGAAGATGCCAGTTGGGGACCTGTGAGGCGTCTGTTTCTCAAACTAGAGACTCTAATGTAAGTATCTTCTTGCTCAGTTGTGCAACGCGGCCTCCCACTTCTTTTTCTACTATGGTTAGAGCCTGTTTGTGCTGTCCTCTGAAGGGAGCAGTACACACCGTTGTAGGAAATCTTCAATTTCTTAGCAATTTCTCGCATGGATTAGCCTTCATTTCTAAGAACAAGAATAGACTGTCGAGTTTCAGATGAAAGTTCTCTTTTTTCGGCCATTTTAAGCGTTTACTTGACCCCACAAATGTGATGCTCCAGACACTCAATCTGCTCAAAGGAAGGTCCGTTTTCTAGCTTCTGTAACAAGCTAAACTGTTTTCAGATGTGTAAACATGGTTGCACAAGGGTTTTCTAATCATCAATTAGCCTTCTGAGCCAATGAGCAAAGACAATGTACTATTAGAACACTGGGGTTATAGTTGCTGGAAATGAGCCTCTATACACCTGTGTAGATATTGCACCAAAAACCCGACATTTGCAGCTAGACTAGTCATTTACCACATTAGCAATGTATATATCTTTAAAGTTAAGACTAGTTTAAAGTTATATTCATTGAAAGGTACAGTCCTTTTCCTTAAAAAATAAAGACATTTCAATGTGACCCCAAACTTTTAAACGGTACTATATATATATATATATATATATATATATATATTAGTGCTGTCAAGCTATTAAAAATTTTAATCGCGATTAATCGCATAATATCAACAGTTAACTCAGGATTAATCGCAAATTAATCGCATATTTTATTTGGGCATTTTAAAAATGCAAATGTGCAATAATGTAAAAAAAAAACGTGCTTAAACAATAAGTTTTTTTAATTATTTTTTTTTTAAAGCACTTTTAAAAAACTAGAATAAAAATATCCTGGTTTAAATTCCGGCCAATAATTATTCAAAATTTGTAAAAAAAAATTACAAAACTACAGAACAGTAAACAGTACTTCAAAGAACTCCATAAAATTAAGTTTTTTCTCAAACATAGGACAAAAATAAAGATGTAGTGTTAAAATAAAGTGCACATTCCGTTATGAAATTCAGACTTAATTCAAATAAAATGAAGTTACTCACAAAATAATAAATAAATCAAACAAATTTACAATAACTGGGCTTTGCAGTCATCTCAACAACATAACATTTTACATGTAGAACATGTAACATCAAAATGCTTTAATATTCCTTTGGTCTGAACAGGAATTGCAGCAGCAGTGCATTCCACATGACTTAATTTATTTCTTTGTCTTGTTGGCGCTAAGCCAATGAGACGCTCGTTTCTTCTGGACAACATAGACATAGGACTCAGGTTTTGTCAAGACAGCCTTCTGGGATAACATTAAAATGAAACTTATCATTCAGGATACCTTGTCTGCTGGCCATTTTTGCTCATTCAAAGCACGGGTCTGTTATGCTGCGGTCTCTCCCAAAACTTAGCGTTCCTGAAGCTACGGAAAGCGCCGAGGGTAAAACAAACAGTACAGCGAGCGCTGTGGAAAAATAAAGAACAAAAGCGCACGGTGCGTTTGCTTTGATGCGCGATTAACGTGCTTTAAAAAAAATGTCGCCGTTATACTCTAAAGCAGTTAACGAGTTAATAACGCTTTAAAACCGACAGCCCTAATATATATATATATATATATATATATATATATATATATATATATATATATATATATATATATATATACATATATATATATATATATATATATATATGCAACTATTTGCATCCTCTTCACCAGTCTGTTAAACGGCAACAAAATCTGTTTACGGTTATCATTAACATCTAAAAACACTTGCAGTGAAAAAATTTGCAGTGATTTCTGTGCTGACTACAAACCAGTCAACAGAACATTCTGCATAATTTTGAAGCTCTTCATAACATTATTTTAACCACTACATCTTTAACGGTTGTTATTTAACCAAACTAGTCCATCTGTATTTGGCTGTTATTGTGAATAGTTTAAATGGCCACAACAAATCCACTTGAAACTCATGAAAAAGCATAAATGAAATCAGCTGCTGTTTCTTAACCACTTGGAGGGGTCTGACCCGCTGTTGCTGACAGTTGCCTTAACCACCTTTCCACTAGTACAGAGTTAAATGGATTCACTATAAATCAAAGTTTTTTCTGCAGTAATTGTTACGTGGATCCATTACTACTTTCAGAGGATGCTAACTTCTGGTTCCAGCCATTCCAAGACTACCAAGGTCACCTTGCTATTAAAGATCCCCCCACTGAAATACTACTTCTAATGGGAGATGAATGAATCTAAATGGAACTGTGTCAACCTGAATAGATGAGTTACAGATGGAAAAGAGGCCTTATTGTGGCGGTATGATTCTGTAGATTCGGAGGCACTACAACGTGACAACGGTTCAGAAAGGTTTAATTCTTCACAGAGGAAGATTTTATTCTGATACTGCTACAAAATGGAGATGAACTTATTTAGAACTTATTTGACTTTAGGTTTGAATCCTAAAATGAGAAAAAAGAAAAAGAGGAAAGAAGGTTAAGGACTGACATGTTTATTTATGTGTTTATTATTTCTAAAACAATAGCCCGATGCTACAATACAGTGAAGGACAGAATTCAGAATAAATAAATAAATAATAACTGGAACGGCAGAGATGTTAGTCTATAAACAGTACTTTATGTAACGAGGAAGCTGGAATATGAAAAAATAATGTACTGCAAAAAATGTAAACCGACATAAGTAAATCTTTATTAAATCAAGTGCATTTGTTCTTGAATTGAGCAGGTAAGTGAGACACTGCCAATGGAATTAGAGAATTTACATTTAAAATAAGAAAAAAACGGCAGTCTCCTTTTTCAAGTGAATCTCATTATCTTTTTTTAAGGCTAAAGACACTCATTCCATTGGCAGATCGTCCCATTTACCCACTCAAATAAAGGGTAACAACTTATTTGAAGGATTTTAGGATCGTTTTTGCAGTGTGTTGCATTTCTTCTGCCCTTGCTGTCAGGATGGTGTTAACACTGGGGAGTTTGAACTCATCAACAAGCATGCTCACAACATGGCAAAACATCTTTATGCCAAAAATACAACGCCCAGTTGTTTTATTGTGTAACCTGACCTGGAAATGAACACTGAATAGATATGGTCTGAATTCTTTTTCTGCATCAGTGAATAAATTACAGTTGATCCTTAAACAGTCAGCATCCCTCAACTACTCACATTTTAATGTTTTTATAACTCGACTCTAAATAGAAAAAAATGATCATATGCAGCTTTAATGTAGCAGCCACTTTGTTGCTCCCTGAACTCTGCTCAGTTAGCATAGTTTACTGCAGGTGTTGGTACATGGAGCTCTCACACCCCTCTGAGATAATTTAACCACAACAGAATGCTGGCAACAGCCAGCTTAGAGTCTGAACAGTTATTTTATTCTTACACATAAAAGAGAACTATGGAGAGTATGAATAACTATAAAAAAATGACTGCTTTTGCGTTCAAGAGGTAAAAACAGTAACACAATATTAACACATTCAGGTAGAGCTCCTGTTTGTTGAAGTTCGCACATAAAGCATACTAAAATAAAGCCTGAACTTCATCAAATTAAAGCTTTTTCTTATCCTTAATTTAAATTGAACATAAGAAATGATTGGGAAACATCTCATTTTCTTTCTGGGCATGAGTTCAGTGAGCAGGTTAGTAACACTTTTGTCTCTTTGGTAAACAGAAGCAGATTGGTAACATGAACTTGCAGCTTGTTGCCTGGAAACGGATGTGGTGCTCTGGTGAAGAAAAGAAACTTGAATTTAACACCACAAAAAAAAAAAGAAAAAGAAAATTAAACATGAGCTACATGTTTTGGAATCAGGTGAATATTCTTGTTGTCCACCTTCAACCTCCTGACACGGTCCATCGTTAATTTATGACAAGCACATTTTCTGAAATGATGTTCCATCTCGATGGCAAGTAGAGACGCTAAGGAAGAGAAGTTATATGCAGCTTTAAAGCAGTCCGTGCTGAACAGCTGAAAACTGGCATGCAGGGCTCCTGAGAAAGGGCATAGATGAACAGGGGGAAAAAGCTTCCTTTGTCTTCGGCAAAGCAATTTTCTTTGAGCTTTTCTGAAAAGGTTATAAGGCCAAGGAGAGATGAGTGAAGCATCCATAAGCTCTCCACAGAGCAACAATAGTCCCATCACATTAGCCTCTTCAGTTAATCTGTTTTTCTTACAGTGATTAACTAGGGTTATTTTGTTTTTTGTTTTTTACATTATTTAATTAAAAAAGGTTTTAATGCAGAATAATTCTCGGTATTTGGAATTCCTAGTTAAAAAATGCAATTAAAGCATCCCCTTATCCTTCAGCCTATTTCTGCTTTTCGTTACTTTTGGCATGAACTTATCTTCATATTTATACATAAAGATGTTTAATGAGTGTTGCAGTGCAGTAAAAGGCTGAAGGAAAGAAAAGCCTCACTTTGAAGTTTTTTTTTTTTGTCTCTTAAAGAATGTGACCAGCTCCTTCTATAGTGGTTGACCCGCTTAGGAAGATCACCTAAACACAAATACTAGCTCGGCAACAGTTAAAATTCCGATATTGTAATAAATGGAATTTCTGGATAAATTCAGTGTAAGTATCTGCTCACCTAATTATTACATCTTATCATGCTCTACTCTTTGTGAACTTTTCTAGAATAAAGAATCTGAACCACCAGATGACTAGTTCCGTAGTAAACCCCCAAAAAGTTAAAAAACAATCCACTGGAATTTGTTTCCAAGCTTGAAGACGTTTCGCTTCCCATCCAGGAAGCTTTTTCAATTCTTGGATGGGAAGCGAAATGTCTTCAAACTTGGAAACAAAGTCTAGTGGATTGTTTTTTTTTTTTTACTAGTTTTGGAATGACTATGAGCTGGATGACAGAGAATCTTTACCAGCGTTATGTAGTAAAGGCTTGTACACTGGAAAAACAATCTAGAAATAAGTAACAATTTCTTAAACCAAGTGTATTTAGCCTTCATTTGAGTAGGTAAATGAAATAATTTGCCAATGGAATGAGTATTTCTACTATTAAAATAAGATAAATAGATATTATGCACTTGAAATAAGACAATGAAATTGTGTTTTCTTATTTTAAATGTAAATTGTCTTGTTCCATTGGCAAAATGTATCTTTTACCCCCTCAATCCAAGAAGTAATGCACTTATTTTAAGAAAAAATTACTTTGATTTTTTCTAATAGTAAAGGTATAGGCATAAGGGTGACATGAGCCCACCACCCCCCGCCTGTTTACAGTGCCTAACGGACCAGGGGTCTTGGTCTAGATGTAACAAAAGGGGAATGGGAAGGGAATTTGAATTTCTATACCTTGCATGCTGGGTCCATCAGACCTTACCCTGCTCAGTGCGGCATGTACCCAATATTCTGAACGACTCTGTGGTGTCGTGTAGCACAGACTACAACCCCAACATGTAGAAGAAGAAAACTCAGCTGTTTTCAATATTTTCAAAGCCTCTTTGTCTTATTTAAAAGTTACAGTCACTTCAATCCAAATGTTTTAAACAAATCTGTTGATCATATTGACACTTGTGGGCACATTTATAGGATGTTTCTAGATGTTTCTATTTGTGCAGTCCCAGTGCTCATAAGGATACTGTAAGAAATCCAGTATTTGATTAAAAGATTATTACCTAACCTTGCATGTTTGTTTGTGCTATATATTTATAAAAACCCTAATGATTTAAAAAAATCTTTCTGTAATTTCATACCGATTCATTTATAGTAATTAATACTTTAATTGCAGCCTTAATTCAAAGACATTGATGGAAAACAATGTATATGAATAAAAAAGTATACAATAGGACCAACAGAATCATAAAAAAACAATGTAATACAAATGTTTTAGTCAAAGTGCTTTAAGATAACACAGGTTAACTGATTTGTTTGATCCTGAATGGATTAAAAAACTTACACTTTAGCTAAAATGATCATTGGGTAATGAATATAGAATTTAAAAAATATATAATCAGTTTCCCTCCATCTTCAATTCCATGTAAGGTTTTGGCTCATGGGTAGAGCATGATCAAGAGAAAGGTGAGAGATCAGCCTACAGCTCCAGGGGAAGAGCTAGTTAATGATCTGAAAGCAGCTGGGAGCACAGTCACCAAGAACACCAACGGTAACACATTATGCTAATAAAGCATGGGAGAAAGAACTTTGGTAAGAAGAGAAATAAATTGAGCTTTTTCTGCATTGACCAAACCCATTTTATTCGGAGGGAAGGATGCATGAATGGAAAGAAACCACACATGACCACTGAGGTAGAAGTATTATATGTTTTTTCTGAGAGGTACAGCTGCCAGGATTAAAGGACTAATGTCTCAGCATGAACTGGAAAAACTAATCCATGTTTTTATTTTTAGTCGAATTGATTACTGCAATGGTGTTTTCACAGGTCTGCCTAAAAAGTGAATCAGACAGCTGCAGCTAATCCAGAACGCTGCTGCCCGTGTCCTCACTAAGACTAAGAAAGTAGAGCACATCACCCCAGTTCTGTTAGTCTATAAATCTCTGAATGGCTTAGCATCTAAATACATCACAGACTTGCTATCAGTGTATCAACCCTCCAGACCACTCAGGTCTTCTGGCTCCAGCCTGCTCTGCATACCTAGAACCAGAACTAAACATGGAGAAGCAGCATTTAGTTCCTATGCTCCACTTATCTGGAACAAACTTCCAGAAAAGTGTAAATGTGCGGAAAGCCTGAGTTGCTTTAAATCAAGACTAAAAACACATTTGTTTAGGATTGCCTTCAACTGTTCTAGTTAAGCAGTTCAACTAAAGCATCATTAGTCAATCAAGTAAAGCACTTTGCATTGTCTTTGTACTGAATTGTGCTTTACAAATAAATTTGCCTTGCCTTGCCTTGGATTAAGAGTCCAATAAACTTGGTTCTTCTACGACCAATGGAAATTTTCAGAGCAGTGTGAAAAACCTAATGACTAGTTGTAGCAAATGTCTTAGTGCTGTGTCTGTTGTTAAAAATTAGAAGGCAAGTTTTAATCGAGGATTAAACTCTTATTTCACGCTTCCATACTTTATACCGATTTTATAGTTTTTATGCAATGCACTTTTTAAAAAATAGATCTTCTGTCTCTGCTCTTCTGGGTGGAACACCAAGAAAATGTTGAAGTTGTGCTTCTGTTCATGTCCCTATAGTATACAACAATAGTAATGCTACTGTTACTATTACTACTACTACAAAAACAAAACAATTATAATAATTATTTCATGTTGTTTATTCCTATTGATCCACACCCTGAATGACTGGTACCAATGGTGTCTATGTCAGGAGGGACCCAAACCCTTACTCTATATACAGGGCTGATGAAGCCGCAAGTTGTCGAAAACAAGCACGCCTCTTCTTTTCCTTTTTCTAGTGAGACTGGACTACTGCTAATCAGAGAACAGGGGGTTATATTCACCTTAACCTTAAGTTCTCTTCCATGGAATTTAGTTTATTTCTCTCACTATGGAAAAAATACAGGTGTCATGTTTTGCCATTGTCTGTTTAAATGACAACTGTTCCCAGTGACCAATCAGAAAGGGTTCACATCATTAGAGCTTCCAGGAAGGACTAAATTTCCTTTAGCAGGAGCAGTCACATCAAGCTAATATCTTTTTTTACAGCGTCGGGTGAAGCTTGGCATGCAGCTGCATGCTGCAATAATAAGGCAGAGGCCTTCCTGTGATAGAGGTTTTCCTGCTGTGAGGCTAGTCCTTCTAGGTTTCTACAGATTCATTCAGGAGCATCCAGTTGTCCTGGTCTTATCCATTCCATTTAAACTTGACCAACAAACTCTCGGCTTCATGGCTGCATATTTAACATAAAGGTTCAGGGGGGATCTTTGTGGGCTTGCTATCTTCTACTACAGCAGGATGCAAAAGGTTGATCACTCTGGACGATTCCTCTGTTGAATTAAACTTCTCTTTTCCACTACTGCCACATTCATGCTTAGTATTAGGGATTGCTGCAACGTCAACATCCCCAAAATAGCAACTGTTCACAGTTTTTAAACTCTCATCACTGAGTTCTGCAAGTCGATGACTTAATGCAATATGCAGGATAGAAAACATTTTAACCAACTTGTCATAGTATTTAAATAAATTGACTCTGGGAAGTGCCTTAATGGTTCATCACATGCTCATATGAATAGGGGCCCACATCCACACAGTGGTGTAGTCTACCAACAAATGTAGAAAACCTTTAACCATTCTGACTACTATAGATGATCTGGTTGAATTATCTCTGTAAAGTCCCTTGAGATGACATTTGTAGTGAACTGGCACTATATAAATAAACTGAATGGAAATGAAATGTCTTTCTCTGTTAAATTGGTGGGCTAGCCTTTGCCTGGGAGTGCATACACTTATGTATTGTATCCTCGCGACATAAGGAACTTTAGTTAGTTTAGGACTTTCCTCATTGACACCTATGAAAACCTAAGTAGCTATAATTTGCCATCAGAGTGTTTGTCTTATCTCTGACCCTTTCACTGAGCTGTGAACCCTGTCAATTGACAATTTAGTTTAGTGCATTATATATATTATATTAAGAGGTGGGCATAGATAATTTTTTAAAATAAGATTGTAAGCACGAATAATCAACACAACTTACAAGTCTGCAATTAATGCCATGCTTTTGTGCTGCATACACATCTTGTCACATTGCCTGCATGATTCTTGGCGCCGCTTTGCTATGACAACTGCATCCATGATGGTGTGATACTCATTTATAATGAAAAACCACCTGTTCCAAATTTATTCGAGCAGATCTGTTGTAAATCCAAACAAAGTATCACTATGGATGCCATCTCTGGCCACGCATGAAGCTAGACATTTGCAGCTCAGATCCAGAATTTATGAGGTGGAAACTTCACAACAGATTTCATTGGCAGGTCATGAATGAATACTACCTTGGCTGAGGCCCTTCTTCCTTTCCTTTATCTACATGTTTGATCCACATAGACAACCGCATTCATGCTCTTCTGAGTCGAAGGGTGTTCAAATGTAAATCATTTGGAGATAATACTGACAAGCAACAGTCAAGGGCAATCTTCCTCTAGTTTAAAAAATAAATTGTCTTTATTTTTTACATCAATAAAAAAAAACTTTAATTAGATTTTGACTCACACTGTGCAACATATAATCATTATTTTCATTAAAGAT
The DNA here is from genome assembly GCF_016077235.1 of Cyprinodon tularosa. Lineage (NCBI taxonomy): Eukaryota > Metazoa > Chordata > Actinopteri > Cyprinodontiformes > Cyprinodontidae > Cyprinodon > Cyprinodon tularosa. Next base: position 1,924,736 of record NW_024039193.1, read on the forward strand.
TACATGATAGCACCTTAAGCCAGGGGTCGTCAATGTTTTCCAGGCCAAGGACCCCCAAACTGATGTCCAGATGGAGCGGGGACCCCCTAATTATATATATGTGGTGTGAATTGTGACTATAGGAAATGGTCCTATAGTCACTCTATTACATATGGAGTAATGTAACAAATGTAACAAATGTACATTTTGCGCTGGGATTAATCTTTTCTAAAGTGCTCTTGATGGAAGAGGATGCTTTTTTCTCTGTCTCCGGCTTTCTAGTCTGTGTGCCCTGCCTCAGCTGTGTCCTGTTTTCTTTTGGTGCCTCTTTTTTGAATAAATTCAAAAGTGTGAATTATAGATATGGTCAGCTGGTCTCTCAATGCAATTGATCCATTTTCTTTTTTTACACAATAAGGCGGAACCCTCCTGTTCAGACGGGATGTATTTCTCCAGATACATAATGGATTCCTGGCAGAAAGAGGAGATATACCCCTGACCATGATTTCAGTAGAGGACGTAGAAAATGTGTAAATAACTAACTAAATAAATGTGTTTTTTATGAGTATTTCAGCTGTATAGAGTTGGCGGATGCCTGGTAAAATTCTGAAGATGTTGGTGGCTGTTCTGGCCATTGTGAAGCTGCCTGGCATGTATGAGGGAATCTGCAGAGCTATCAGAACTCAGACTCAGATGTTAAGGGAACAGAATCCTAAACTGCATGTGATCCTTCTACAGGATCACAGGCTGACTGCGGTTACCGGACTCAGAGTTAAAATGGTACAATCCAGAAGAATGTTGTGAGCTCAGATCTGGTGGAATGTCCAAGTATTTGTCTTACTTGTAATCGCCATTGTGAGACACCAGCAAAAAACTCTCAGGCTGGTAGAAAAATCAGGAGTTAGCCTAATACAAACAAGTTGTTTCTATTTGATATCTGGCTCCCAGTGTATGGCCTTCGTCATATCTACTCAACTCCCCTGGATGCTGCCTAAATATGACGCCCCTCTCCCTCCCTTCCCTAAATACATCTATGAACTTGCTCCATGTGCAGCTGGTTGATGAACATTATATTAAATCCCACTGTGAATTCTTTCCAGATGCTCTGTACAAATAATATAAGATATTATTTGTTTCCTAGATGAAGGAAATAATATATATTTATTTCTCATATAACGATGTTGCAAGGTCATAATACCATAACTATAATAATAATGATTTAACCTCATAATTATTAGCCTCTCCCACCTGCTTTAGAACAATGTGTTGAAATAATTTTCTATGTACATTTATGTAGAAAGTCTGTACTTTATAATTTAAAGACAATGGCCCTTGGAACAGTGCTTCATGGTCTTACTTTTCACTCACACAAAGCATACGAACAAGCATACTGGGATATAAACACATTTATGCATCACACCAATCTCCACCATTCCCCCTGCGAAATGTGTTGTATCTGTGTTGCTTCTTTGTGCTGAGTTTTTTTTTTTGCAATCTCCGTTTGTATCCTGCTAAAGATAACGTGTAAAATATGATTTTCTGTCTTTGCTCACCCATTCTTATTCTTTTGTCTTTTTTTTTCCTTAACTGCAAGGGCAGTGCGTTTGATGGCTGCAAGACCTTGGATACCTCCCCTCCATGTATAATGTCTTTGTTTTGTCTTTTCTTTGATGGGCTGTACTACAACATAAATTTGAGCCTTCAGAAGTGCTTCTCCAGGCTGAATGATGAATAAAGAAACTTTATAATTAGACATAAACAACTGCTTTTTTCATTTTGTATACACAGTGTATACAAAACCAAATTCTTTTTGTAAACCTTTAAGACAGTAAATGAGCAGCATCTTAGCAGTCAAATGAACAATTCCATTCCATAAAGTGCAGCAGTGATCAAATGTAAACTCTGTGGGAGAAAAAAACATGCTGCAAAATGCATTGATATGGAAGTTCAGAGCATTTTAAGACAAATATATATGGTGCAAATGCAGTATTTTGGTTTGGTAAATCTTTGAATGTAATCCCGCCTCAACCAAACTTTACACGTGGCTCTATGCAGTCAGACAAGTAATGTTCTCCTGGCAACTGCCAAACCCAGACTCGTCCAACAGATTTCCAGATGGAGAAACAAAATTTGACCCTCCTGAGAACATTTCTCTATTGCTCTGGAGTCCGGTGGCAGTGTGCTTCACACCACTGCATCTTATACTTTGCATTGTACTTATTGATGTATGGCTTAGAAACCATGGAAACCCATTCCATGCTTTCTGCACACTGTTCTTGAGCCAATCTGATGGTTCGGAGGTTTGTAGTAAATAACTGCACATAGTTGGCGACCACTTTGCACTTCGTCTTTTAGTATTTACTGACACAAATCTTTCAGTTTATGTGGCCAACCGCTTCCTGGGTGAGTTGCTGTCATTACCAAACACTTCCATTGTCTTTTGATAGAGCTAACAGTTTACTGTGGAATGTTTAGGATATCACGACTGGATTTGATGCACAGGTGGCATTCTATGACAGTTCCACGATAGAGCGACCCATTCTGCCACAAATGTTTGTAACAACAGTCTGCATGCCTAGTTGCTTGATTTTATACACCTGTGGCCATGGAAGCGATTGGAACACCTGATTCCAATAATTTGGATGACTGAGCAAATACTTTTGGCTCTATAGAGGTGCTCATGCCCTATATGCAGTTAAACTAAATTAAACGGAAATGGAACCATAATTTATAGTTTCTAAACTGCTTTTGTCATTACATTTTTCTGGCAATGCCGAACATTTACGTTTACATTTGGCCTTCATGCTACATCAATTTGCATTAACTAACTGGTGGATGTGCTCAACAATAAAATTAGATCTGAGGAATAACGTTCCACAACTGATTGTAAATGCTGTGTGATGTGATAATTAGCAGGGTTTTAAAGAAGCAGGAAGGAATGACATTATTTTCCTGCTGCCTGTGTTTTTGTTCAGCCTCAGTGGTTGCTCTATCAAAGTGAATCCCATCTCCATGTCGAACTTATGACAGATGACAAACTGTGGCTTTTATCTAAATCAAACAATAAGCCTCTAGGGATGTCAGATGCAAAGATAAAGTTCAACTAGAGTCTGTTTTAAAGACTTCAGTTATATCATGTGTCAACAAGCTTTTTTTTATTAGCGCAGGGTGGCTGTGGTCAGATTTAGATCTAACATGTTTTCCTGATCGGTTTCTTTACCAGAATATGAGAAGAAGTCTTTATTTCCCGATTAAACAGAATACTTTACTTACATTACAACATGGAATAAGACACTGCAAGCAGCCAGTCTGAAAATGAGCTTAAACTCAGTTATCAGGAGACGCAACAGGAAACATTAAGACTATGGGGAAATGAGAATAACAAACAAACAGCTGTGGCTCATTTTCAATTAACCAGAAAAAGAAAAAAAAAATGCAAAAAGGAGGGAAAACAGACCTGCTATTACAGCCAAATCCTTCTGGGCGTTGCTGTCATGCTGCTCCTTATCTTCATTTGCAGCTTGATCTGAAGAAGCATAAATCAGAAACAGATTCACTAATTATTGTTGTAAAGAAACGACACTGAATCTTAACGGAGAGTTTCTTTTTCTGTCTTATTTCCTGCTAAAACAAGTCTAAAATTAATTTAAAGCCAGCACAATATATTTCTGCTAGTAAAGCCTTTTATGAAAGTTTATGAAACATTTTCCTTGACATAAGGTCCATCACAGCATATAAGAATATAAACTCTCCAGACACCTTTAGATATAAAAAGGCTCTCTAGTGTACACACACATGTATACTTAAACGAGCATTACAATCTGTTTACTTTCTCAAATAAGCTCTTATAAAGTACAGACTTTCTAGATAAATGCACATAGAAAAGTATTTCAACACATTGTTCTAAAGCAGGTGGGAGAGGCTAAACCCATTAAATCATTATTATTATAATTATGGTATTATGACCTTGCAACATCGTTATATGAGAAATAAATATATATTATTTCCTTCATGTAGGAAAACAAATAATATCTTATATTATTTGTACAGAGCATCTGGAAAGAATTCACAGAACTTTACGTTTTTCACATTTTTATGTCGCATTATTCTAAATGGTAATGATTTAATCCATTCCCTCCAGGTTCTATACACAATGCTTAATTTTGACCATGTGATAAATTGGTAAAGTCTGTTGAGATTGTTATAAATGTATAAAAAAATGCAAACTTAAAAATATATGACTTTAACGTAAGTTTTCACAGCCTTTGCTTAATGTTTTGCTGATTCAGCTTTGACAGTGTTTCCAGACTTAAGTCTTTTTGAATATGATGCCTCGAGCTTAGCTCATCTATCTTTTAGCAGTCTTGCACATTCTTCTTTGCAGAACACTTCAACCTTAATCTGGCTGGTTTGGAGAAGTCATTGCAGCCATTTTCAGATTTTTCTGGAGCTGTTCAATCAGATCACCATCAGTATACTGTCTGTAATTTTGGCCACTCCAGGACACCTAGAGAGTGGTTGTGATGAACTCCTTTGAGATCTATGGGCTTTGGGTCATTGTCTGAGAAGGACCTCGCTGCAGCAAACAGAAAGGGGCTGAGACTAACATACCCTTTGCATTCCAGAAATGATGGGAGAGCTATTTCCTGTACAAGCTAATTTTTTTCACATGTTGCGTTTTTTTTTGTTTGTTTGTTTGTTTTCTTTTACTTTTATTTAAAAATCTCTATTGGATACTGTTGTTAAAACATAATAATAATAAACTTGCCAATAGTATTTCACACTTTTTAAAATTTTTTATTTGTTTCTATAACATTATATAAAAGACACAACGGGCCACTTAAAAAAAAAAAAAAAAAAAAAAACAATGAATAGACTAAAAAAAAAGCAGTGGAGAAAACTCTTTTTTTCAATCAAGTCATAAAGGAAAGCTCTTTAGAGGTTTAAAACATATATTTAAGCCCTTATAAGGATTGTTAAATCAATTAGCATTCACCTCTTCTACTTAAACTGGAGAGCCTGCACAGTTATGTTGATGTTGACAACATTATGATGGGCAAAACACAAAAATCCCAGGCCAACAATGCTAGCAGCAGCTCCACTAGCTCTTCAGAAGAAAACTACGCAGACATTCTGGCCTTGCCCTATTTTAAATTCTCCATAAAGAATCCCAGACTATGAGGGAATCCCTTGAATTCAGTCAAGCTCAGCTAGTTTCACTTACTGCAGAAAATAAGGCACTTAAGGAGAACGTGAAAAAACTCACAGGTGGAATGTTACAGCTGTCCAAGGAGAACAGGAAAAGGATCTGCAGGACCGTATTATGAGACATAATTTGGTATTCACGGGCATCCCGGAACGGGCTGCAAGAGGAGAAGGTGCCAAATCTACCAGGTAAAAAACATCTCACTCCATCGCGTTCACTTAAAGGTAAGAGACCTGATAACCGACCTAGAGCTATACTGTAATTCCTAAATTTTAGCATTATACTGTAAGCAAAAAGATGCTGCAGAGAAAGCACTTCAGCATTAATGCTCTATTTCCTTAAGAAATTCTTGACCGAAGAAGAGTTCTATTCCTCATCAGAAAAAAAATACATATCGGAAGGTATCCAGGTCGCTGCGGCTGTGGATAAACTTCACATTCAGGGACGGTTCGGGAGAAATCTCTATGGCAGTATTAAAACAAAAAATTAGACCATTTATACCAGTACTGGAATGGGCATGGAGCCGGCACCACAGAGAAAAGGTTTAAAGATTTTTAACCAGCTTTTTCGATTACAGGCAGATTTTGTCTAATTATAAGACACTCATAAATCAGCTGCAACTGCAAACAATCATTAATCACCTGGATTCCCTCATGTGATCTCTGCCTGCAAAACCATTATGCAAAGAAAAGCAAGTATCTCAGTTCACAAAAATATAAATTTCTCAGTATTACTATTATTTACAGACCTAGGGTAGATTTATAACAATAAAGATATTTATAGATAACCAAAACTTTTGTATTTTTAGCATTTATGTCAAAAAATTAGATAACCCTTCATTCTTTGGCTCTTTCTTCACAGCTCTGTTGGAACATTGAAATACTTCATTTATTATCAGGGGCAATTTTAACTTTGGCCTAAATGAAGAAATAGACAGGGGCCGGCATTGCCTCTTTCTCGATCCAGGCCCCCGTAGGGCGAGTCAGGGGCCACCCACTCCCATGCATACATAGCACTGGAGATTGGTGCCAGGTGCTCATGGATAATACTAAATACTAAGCGGCAGCTACAGATATATACCACAGTGAATAATAGTGTGTAGTCACTATAAGCATTGCCTTCCACACAGCTCGACATGTAAGGGATACCAGCTACTCTTGAAGCTCTTTTTGATGTTTACTTTTGTTGTCTGTTGTCTACTTTTTCCTGTAGTTGTGCTCTCTGTTTTCTTTCCCTCTCCTCTCATACAGGTATGGAAGCACACTTCTACGAGTTATCGTATATCTTCTGTGTTGTCTATTTTTGCTGTTTGTTTTATTTTCTCTCTTTCCATTCCTTCTTTCCTCTCTCTGTTTTTATCTCACCCATTAGTTATTATCCCCTCTTTCGCTTTCACCTCCCTTTCCGTCTCCGTGTCTGTCGTATACCATTTTGCTCCCTAAATAGTTTTCAATAAAGTTTCATATACCAAGCGGAACCTTAAGGCAACCGTCATAAAGGTTTGCTTTTCTAAGCAAATCTGTGGGGCTATCATCTAGCTCTGGGAAATCTGTTCCCAAAGCTATATTGGCAAAACAAAAAACACATGCAAAATATATATATATTTATATATTTTCTTCATTCCAATTATCCCATTACAACGGTTTCCACCACAGCAATTATTGGCCCTTTAAACTTTGAACAGCATTCTACCCTCAGTCAAAATGTTTAGCATTTTACATAATGCCTGAGTCGATGCACTGGGCTTCTTTGTAGGTTTTATTAGTAAAGACTGGTATTTCCATAGCACCCTGTGTACTTCTTTTACTATCACTACACAAAAGGGGTTTCCCCTCAGACAATACCATGGAAAGTTTTCATAACCTTTGCAAAAATGCCACCCAAATTCTTCTAGAAACATTAGTCTCACCCCATTGCTTAGACAAACACTTGTTCCCATTTCTGAGAAAAAAAATCCCTCTATTTTTTACTTGAATGAGTTGTGCTCTTGTGAATCTTTCTCTCTAATCTGCACTTAATATTGCCTCTTTCCCCTGATCCCTCTCACGTCCTTTCAATGATAGACAGCCGACAGCACAAATGAGAAATAACAATAGCAAAGATAGAAAATCCTTCCTGCTTAACTCTGTTAACATCTACAACATCTCCTTTAAAAAAAAAAACTATAAGTAACAATAACACTTATTCTATCAAACTGAATTAAACTGAGTTGTGAAAAGGTAACTATCAATAAGTTATTAGAAGGCAGAACACCTGGAGACAGAATGCTTCTGTTGGCTAAAACTTAGAAAGTTTTTTAGCAAGTATGGAATATAAAATTTGTGTTCTTATATCAATGACCTTTGGAGAGCTGTAAAAAGAGCCTGAAGCACTACTGGAAGCTCACTAGTGACAGGTTGGTGACTCATGGTCTAGAGGCTCTCAAATTCCAGACGAGTCATTTTATAGGTCAGGGGAACAAGAGGCTCCTCTGAACACTTTTCATTTGCATACAATGTAAAATTATCATCAAATAAAAGTACAAAAAATGCAAAGAAAAGTATCTTTCAACAACTCTGTCAATTGAAAACAGAAAAAGTAATTTACGTAACAAACCTCTATGGAAGAAAAACAGTCTCATTGGAATCTGCCTTTTTTTTTAACACGGAATTTTAAACACCAAATTTTTTTAACACTGAAATTTAAACACTGAATATTTTTAGACATTGAATTCCTTACACTCAATTTTTATCTTGTAAAAATTCAGCTGCAAAAAATTCGGTGTTAAAAAAATTCAGCTGCAAAAATTCGGCCTATTTTGACCTTTTGGTAAACTCAAGCCAAAGCAATCTAAATTAGCTCATTTCGTCACATGACACAACGGCGCTGTTCTACAGCTGAATGAGGACGGTTTTTTTCTTACAGATAGAATTACAAAACATCAGTTAGCTACTGAATTTTTGCAGCTGAATTTTTGCTGGTGAATTTTTTGCAGCTGAATTTTTTTGCAGCGTAGTGTAAGGAATTCAATGTCTAAAAAAATTCAGTGTTTAAAATTCGTTGTTATAAAAAAGGCAGATTCCAATGTTTTTCTTCCATAAACCTCAGCGCCCAGGAAGTTGCAATTCATCAGTGAGGAGTGGAAAAAATTATTTTCTTTTTTTAATCATTGGTAAAACGTATTATATATCATAGAATTAAAAACATAATTTTTTTCTGGTACAAGCAATTTAGCAATTCTTCTTCAGGATGTAAACATACCAGGCCCATTCTAAGGTTAGCAAGACCCCCCAGCCACTTGGGCCAACTCCTCCGGGGGGAATCCCAAGGCGTTCTAAGGCAGCCGAGAAACATAGTCCTTCCAGCATGTCCTGGGTCTCTCTTTGGGTCTCCTCCTGTTGGGATGTGCCAGGAACACCAAACCAGTGAGGCATCCAGAAGGGATCCTAACCAGATGCCTAAGCCACCTCAACTGGCTCCTCTCGACATGGAGGGAAGCTGTTCTACTCTGAGTCCTCCCCAGATGACTGGGCTCCTCACCCTATCACTAAGGTAGAGCCCAGACACATTATGGAGAAAACTAATTTCAGCCACTTGTAGCGGGGATCTTGTTCTTTCGGTCATGACGCAAAGCTCAAGACCATAGATGAGAGTAGGAACGTAGATCGACCGGTGAATCAAGAGCTTTACCTTTTGGCTCAGCTCTCTCTTCACCACAACGGACCGGTGCAGTGTCTTCCCAGCAGATGCCGCACCAATATACCTGTCGATCTCCTGTTCCGACGTCCCCTCATTCGTGAACAAGACCCAAGATACTTAAACTTCTCAACTAGAGGCAGTACATCCTCCCAAACCTGGGCAAGGCACTCTACGCTTTTCCAGCTTAAGACCATGGTCTCGCATTTGGAGCCACTGATCCTCATCCCGGCTTCTTCACACTCGGATGCAAACCACTCTAGTGAGAGCTGTAGATCACACCCTGATGAAGCCAATAGAATCACGGCATCTGTGAATAACAGAGATGCAACCCGAAAGCCACCATAACGGATCCCCTCAACACCTTGGCTGCACCTAGAAATTCTCTCCATAAAAGTTATGAACAGAATCGGTAACAAAGGGCAACCTTGGCGGAGTCCTTGATGGGTCCTTGGCTGATCCCCTTCAATTCCTTTTCAAACATCATTATTTGTACTAAAATATTCTTTCTGTCATCATTTGTGGACATTAAGATCTAAAGAGAAGCATCATCTCCTGGTTAGACCCTGTAATTCAGTGAAAGTGTGAAGTCAGAGTACAAAATATGCAAGAGGGGCTCAATCCAGTGGCTGAAAGTTGAAGGGGATTTCGCTGGGAGTTGGAGGGAAGTGGGCTGCCATTCGGCTGGCGTTTGACCAGGGCTATTTTGAATGGCTGCTACTATACAGTAACAGCCCTTATTAAAGGGCCAGGTACTCCATACTCCCATCTGATGTTTAATTATTTTATGTGTGTCAGATAGTTCTGGATATATTCTTTACATTTTTGTATATAAAAAGAATCTGTATGCACTGTGAGGTTGTAAATAGACATGTTAAGAAAGAAAATGTAAAACAAGTTCTTTGTTAGTCTCTGAATTGTAGAAATTGAATACTTATGTTTCCTTAAAGACTGCCATGTAATTTCTTCTAAATTAACAAACATTTCAAAATTTAATTAAAAACCGAGGCATCCACCCACTATATTCCTATATTCCTGCCTTTTTTTATTTGCTATGAATTCAGTGTTATTTGCCGAACTGTCACAGTAGCATAGACCTAATATAGAAAACCTTATTGGTTCTTTTCTTTTGCTATCATCGACACACGAGACCTCCAGAAGAAATGAAAGCAAATATGTGCAGCAGTAGAAGACTTAATCTCTTGAAAAGAGGAAACAAAAGCTTATTAACAGGAGAAGAGTTTCACCTTAAAACAAGGACAATCCGTCAGAGCCGTATAGCTTTATTGTGTCGTTAATTAATGACAAGATAAATGTGCAGCAGAGAAAAAAAAAAAGAAAAACAGCTCGTGTGCAGCCTGGAGGGCATCATATTCCACAGCTTTACTGACTTACTGCCATCATTGAAGGTTTGCTTCATATTGAAAAAATCGAATTCTGTTTATTTTTTGCTATTTATGTTGTATGCATGATTGGTTCTGTTTACGATGCTCCACCTCAATCATTTGACTTCTTAATTTGAACTTATTACTCTCGGAAATGGTGTTTATACAGTATTAAATGGTTGGTATTTGTGTGTGTTTTACCTTGCAGAATGTGTGAGGTGGACTCAGCCAAAGCTCCGCAATTTGACTGGACAAGAGGACCTCGAATAGTGATAAGGGAGCTCCCCCGATTGGTCAGTGCTGCCTTGAGCGGAGCGACGTGGTTGAACTGCACTGAGGAGAGACAGCCGACAAAACCTCTGGAAGCCGCTTTAACCACCTCTTCATCAAAGCTCTCCATTCCTGTGGAGACGTGGTTCAGAGAGGAAAAGACAAGCCGCTGAATGATTAATTTCTCAGAATCACATTAATTTCTGATTAAACACTGTCAGGAATGACAAAGGAATGGTGACAGGCAAAGATGAATGGCTTCAATACAAGTAGTGCAGCAAGTTTCTCAGCACTTTTCCTTAGATTGGAGGACTTACTGATGACTTTGCCCAGCGTCAAGGATCTGATTAAGATCAGCTCTGCATCAGATGACAGTGTGTACTTTCTGTGGATGTCCTGGTCGATCTGGTTGAGTGGAGAGAAATCAAATAACAAGGCAATTACACGAAATGTAAACCGAGCTAACGGCTGCAACATCAGCAGCTCACTATAATATTTTATAGATTGATATTTGTGTTCTCTGCAGCTTCACATAAAACCTTCTCTGCCCACGGCTGAGTGCCGAAGTGATTTTGACCTCTCTTCTGTGCTCTGCCATGCTGACTCAGATGCAGTACTTAACACAATGATGTGGAATGAAACACTGCAGGATTTTTTTTTTGTCCACTGCTGTCAACACATCAGGGTTTTTCTACAAAGAAATCAGTTTTTTTTAAAACATTTTCTCTGCAGCTGAAAGGGCACCGTATTTGGAGGACTGCATGCTAAGTCCCTTCCAATTTCTAATGTTTCTAATATTAGAGTTGCACAAAAATTAAATATTGTAAACATTATCAAATAGCTTTAAATATTCATATTTAAGGATAACACTCAGAATTGTCTGGGTACCCAGAAGAAGCAAAGATTTACGTTCAGAATTGGAGCATTACAGCGTCCACTATAACGCTCCAATGATATATTCATTAAATATTGTAACAGGATTTGCTTTGGGATTATCTGAAATCCATTGGACACTGACATAGCTACAAAAAGGAAAGAGAGCAGGAAGAAAAAGAGACAGTGATGGGGTTAAAAGGTTAAAAGAGAGAGAATGAAAAGAAATAGTGGACAGGGCAAAGAAAATACAAAATAAAATCAAAGAAGTTTATTCCTACACCTGCAAAAAGAGAAAAAAGCGAGAAAACAGCAACAGTAAACGGACACCATGGTTGTGCTGCTCCAGTGAGAAGCACAGGGACCCTAGGCCTGGAGTGAGCAAACACACCTCCAAAAAACCATCAACACACTGGTGGGCAGAACCACCAACCAGCAATAGGGAATGTGGTGGTGAAAAGGTTCCACATTTGGTGAGGAGCCTGAGATTATCCAGGAAAGGGGGCAGCCCAAAACCCAACCTGACAGATAAACAGGCAAACTATCACAATCACATGTTTCTAACCTTTGTTTGACAAAGCACCATAATTAATAAAAAGATATACAAGAAAGGATGTCATATACACCCTAAGATTTCTAATACATACTTCTAGGTCCTGGAGGGGCAACCAGCACCTAGACTCAGAAGATGGTTCCCTTTGTTCAAGGATAAGCAGCATCTTAGCCACAAGCTAAAGACTGAAGATTTTTCCATTGTTCTAATATCATCCAGCCTTGATGTCTGCCTCAATCGATACCTGACTATCTCACTGTCAGTCCAGATGACGTGAAGATATGGGCTGCGTCTTGAAGCAACTGGTCTCCTATACCAGTCTAGCAGAGAACAAGATTGGCACCTTTTCTCTTTATCATCTACATAAACCGCCTGTCCTGGCCCCCACCTTTATAAGTTCTTGGATTAATATATGATAGCAGACCTTATTCTAGGTGAAAATAATTCTTGAACAAAAACTGTGCATAGAACTTGGTGCAAAGAAAGCTGAAGAGCTAGATGGATTCCCACAGGAACAGCCAGGGAACATTGGACTCCCACAGATACCTGGGTGTTCATCATAAAAAACTGAAATGGAGGAAAAACACTGATGTTCTTTACAGTGAGGGTCAGATCAGCCTTTCCCTGCTGAGGTGACTGAGATCATGGTGTGCTCCTCAAGTCCTTTTTTGACTCTGTGGTGGCATCAGCCATCTTATAGGGTTTATTTTGTAGATGCAAAAGTGTATATATAGGAAGGCCATCAGGAAGCCCAGCTATGTTGTGGGAGACAAACACACTGTTGAAAATAACATCACATTTGGAAAATGTCTCCCTCTCCATGCATGGTCCATCAGCTGCTGAGCTAGCTGCTAAGATGCCCTTTCTCCCACCGCTCTCCCAAAGGCTTTATTACCTTTATCATTAAATCCATGCTCTTTATTGCACAGTTTTCCAGTTCTAAGGAATGGTTTGTTTCTTGTTTATATTTATTCATGCTCATTTTGAGCAGTTTCACCCTGCTTAACTGCACATTTGATTTATCTGAGCATGCCAGTTTTTAATATCCGTACAGCATTGCTTCCTCTGTTGTAAACCTTTTTCTTGTTTGCTGCTAATATACTTTAAGTTATCTGATATGAGACAATAAAAAAACTTATATTCTAAAGCTAAACTTAGATGTCGGTGTCTTGGTATATATATAGTTTTGCTGCACTTTTGATTTCAGATGACAGAATAGCTCCATGACATGCTAAAGCATAAAATTGTGTATACATCTCTAACTGTTTCATCAAGGCTGTGCAAAAAGGCATATATTTTGATTTACCCTCGCCTATGGTCATAAAGTACATGAAAAGCAAGCTTTCTTCACAGTGATAGGAGGGAGGAGGAGCTAAGGAGGTGTTGGGTCATTCAGGAGGTATTTAGAGTAGAGCCGCTTCTCCTTCACATTGAAAGGAGGCAGCTGAGGTGGCTGGGACACCTTTTTCGGATGCTCCCTCAGGTGTTCCAGGCATTCCCCACCAGGAAGAGGCCCAAGGGACGACCCAGGACAAGCTGGAGGGTATATGTCTCTCAGGCCTGGGTGCGCCTCTGGCTTCCCCCAGCAGAGGAGGAGTCTGTGGAAAAGGAAGTCTGGGAGTCTCCACTGACACTCATGACCCGGTCCCGGAAGAAGCAGGAGAGCAAAATACCAACTATTCTTTAAACTCCCTACAACCCTACAAAAAAACAACAACATTTAGAGATACATAAGTAATTTAAAGTTCTAGAGACGTCTAAGATACATTTGGTATTCTTACAACATCTGGGAATAAGGCCACAAAAACCACTTAGTAAAGGTCACAGGAAAATGTGGTTACAAAGCAACATGACACCTGCAAGAAACCTTTAGCTGACCTTCAGTGCCTTATCTTGTCATCCAGCTGCAGAGTACTTGTCTTGGTGTTGGGTGGTAAAACAATCCTGATAATTGCAATAAAGAAAATTCCTTCAACAGCAATGATAAACTGATGAATGAATAATTTAGGATAAATGTATCTGCAGTGTCTGGGTTAGCCATGACTGGAGGAATCTGTTGATCAGATGTAGCAGCAGTGTCATATAGCTGATCCTGTGGCTCCATCACCCAGATTTAATTTCATTTAATATTAAAAGGCATTGTCTTTTAGTCTATGTTATTAGATGTATTTACACTCTGAACCACACTATATGTACTAAGCTGCTTTCTTTTTGGTACGATGATCTTTTAATATGATTGTATTACACCTAAATGATAATAGATGTTAATTAATTTACCAATCCTCTTTATTTGTATTTTTGGTAGTAATCTGCATGACTTACCAGCAAATGTGATTTTTTAATTTATATAATACACATGGTGTATTGTATAACTGGTGAACTTAACATTATTTAGACCTTTGTAATGGTCCTGTTTTTATTCAGGCCAAGCTGTTGGGTCTAAAGTGATGTAAGCTAGAGAAAGAAACTAACAAGAAATTCTCCCTCAAGAGCTTCCAGTGGGGAACTCTGACTTCTTACCCTGTCAAGGCTGGTAGGAGGTTTTTGCTGGTACTCCTAGATATTCCTTGCACTTTTGTCTATGGCACTACTCTAATTCGTTTACCTACCTTTAACTTTTACTTCTGTTATATGGAGCATTTTATTGTGGGGCTTAGTTAAATGCGGCAAAGTGCTATGAAACTGTGCAAGTGACGCTTTGAACTTTTCTGGACTGACAGTCTTTACAATTCACATGACTGTGTTTACAATTTACATACGTATCTTAGTTTAACCCCTGCTTAATTATTATAATTTTTTTTTTGTAGTGCTGGCACCATTAAGTAGTCCAGTCTAGGATTATTCACACGACTTAATGGCAACAAGGATAGAGAATTCACTTTTTGTGGCGTTGTTTATAAACATAAACACTTTATGAACTCCTTAGATTTTTCACCTAAATAGTGCCTTTTTAGTGGTACTGCATGGCGAAGCAACGTCAACTTCTCTGGTGTGCTTTGAAGGCGAGAAAGTGTAATGATAGAAAAGTAGTGCATTATCGATAATGTTTTTAACATGAAAAATGAAAAACATGCTGGTAATAAGCAGGTTAGGTTGTTGTGGGTTATAGTTTTAAATTAAGACAAGTTTTTAGCATTCCCTTGTGAGTAATGAGGGTCTCCGTTCGCAAAGCACTTAATACTCGATTACAAAACAGAGCTGTAACACAGTTGGCGTCCACTTTATTACCACCCTATTATAACAAAGTGGCAAATAGTGTGACAGCATGTCAGAGTCTGTTTTACATGGTAGTTTTACATCTCTGCACATTGGAAATTAAACTGTCATCTTGTTTTATTCAGTGACCTAATTGCTTTCTGTTTTGTTATATCCTATACAATAGTTAAGTAATTAGTAAGAAACCATTTTTTGTTGTTGTTTATTTAGTCAATTATGTGACAGACTACTGACCTGGTGTACCACGCTTTTCGCTAATGAAGATAGGCACCAAAAGATGGATGAAAAAATTAATAGCCACTATTCAATGTAAATGGCCAAATATATTTGTAAAATATATTGATGTACTTTTTTAGATCAGCACTTTGTAGAAAAAATATTTGTAAAAGTGTAAATCCCTTTATCGTCCCACAATGGGGAAATTCACTCTCTGCATTTAATCCATCCCCTTGGGGAGCATTGGGCTGCAATTGTGTGGCGCCCGGGGAGCATTGTGGTGTTAAGGGTCTTGCTCAGGAACCCAGAGTTCAGGCTGTTTGGATCGAGAAACCTTTTCAGAGCATAAGCGCACTTCTCTAATCGTTAGGCCAAAAATCCTTAACACTTTTTGTAGAAAAATATTTTGCCCATTTTTTTTTCTTCTTAATTTTCAAAACCTTCTTTTCTTTCTTGACAGGGGCATGGAAGTTCGTCACTTGGTAATACTCTCTACAAGCTATGCTTTAATTTATTTACAATACCATTTAATAAAATACAGAAGCTTAAATTAGCACTTTTAAAAATAAGTCCAAATACAGAGCCATATCTTTTGTCACCTTTGCTGCAACCTGCTATAAAACTTAGACTTACCCTATATTGCAGCGTATTTGGGTCCGTAGACTGTGTACTGTGTACTGTTGAATCTAAAAGACCCACACCCACTCTGTAGCTTTTGCAAAACTTATTTGACATTCAACACCAATGAATTATCATCCATGCAAAGGACTCCATCTTTTTTATAATCCTGTTCAAGGTTATGGGATTCAGTGTTGCAAACAAATAAAGAAAGGTGGTATAAGGAAAATACAGCTGATACTTTAAATTCTTTATAAAATCATTTTAAAAATGTGGTTAATTTCATGTTAAATGTGATAATTTCTTCTTAGTTTGATCAAGCTTTTACAGGCTTCTGGATAGTCTTTGAAAGTTTTCGTTTAGGGCACAAAGAATAGTGAAAGAATTAGAAGTGAGATCTCTACTGGGAATACAAATATAATCTGCCAGAAACGTGCAGCCATTTAGCCAACGCACCCATTGAACGACACCAGCTGGGAAGATTAAGACAACCAGTGCATTCTGAGTGTAGAGCCAATCTAGGACCATTCATCGAGTGGGCAGCCTGCGGTGTAGGAGTAAAATCAAACATGGAACTTTCTTCAGTAGCCTTGAGTGAAAGTTTTACTTTCTAAAACAACAATATAAAAAATCCCTGAAAAGATATAAATGCCTAAAGCCCAGTTTGTGTGTTTAACCGTGAAGTTAGTTTAATAATGTACATTTGTACCAATGTCCTACGTTGAAACAGAATTAAGTATTTTTTTTCTCATTCTCTATGGTGTGAGTTTTGTTTCATGTGAGTTTTCTTTTATAATACTCCATCATATAAAAAGTATTTTATTCCTTAACATTTTCATAGTCTTTGTTTTAGTCTTATTTCAACAATATCTGGGGAATTGCTTAAACTCTGTGATACAGCACAAACAAACAAGCAAACAAAAAGAAACAAGTACTTCAACAAAATCTGAGACATCATCACTGACATTATGAAGATTATTGAAAGGATTCCCAAAAGCCAAACATTATAAAACCTCTTAATAACTTACTTATGTTTACATTATAAACTAAACAGAATGAACTAAATGAGAAATAAGGTAAATTACATATTTTAGTCTGGGAAGGGTTACAAAGTGAGAAACAATTATGGATTTTGAGCGAACTATTCCTTATTCCTGAATCCATCCACATGGATGACACCTGTTTAACAGTTTGTGTGGCCCTCTATTAAATTATTGGTATCACTGGTCAAACAGGCAGCCTGTATGGATATAAAATACAGATGAGGCAAACATGGTGTTTCAGTTATTTTTTTAAAACATTTATTTAAATAAAACATTTTAGAAGTGAATTTGACATCCTTTTTCATATTTCAGCTTAGATTTAACAATAAAAATCAAACGCATCGAAACTAATCGTTATAAACTGAAAAGTTGATAAACTCTTAAATTGAAATAAAGACTATTTTAGTGCAACTCATCAGATATGTATACATATATAATATGATTGGAATTCATCATTCAAATTATTTAATAAAGCAATATGTAGCATACAAATATTTAACATAAAACTGCATTTACAACACATCAAAAGTGATATATTCTCCTAACACAGTACTTTTAAGCACTGATGTTATTAACATAATTTACGACGTCCAACAATAGCAATGGCCCACGTCCAGCTAGCATAGCTGCTGTCGTCATCCAAAGTTGTACCGAAATCTTTGGCCAAGGCTGAAGAGGCACCTTCCCGTTCACTGACAGCATCTTGTCCGACGGGGATGCGGGCAGAGTGGGCATCGATGTAAGGCTTAATTGTAACGGGGGTAACATCGCTAACATTAGCTGAACTGTTGGCTAATGTTAATTCTATAGGATGTTTGAATTAGGAAATTAAAGTGTTGTTTGACTTGCTCAGTTCATATTACTCTATGCTTATCCTAAAGGCAACCATTTAAAGTAAACTTTTAACTGTTATTAAATATGTAACCAATATCAACCTCAGCATGAACTGCCCCTCTCTGCCTCCGATTGGTTCACTGGTTGTCATGCCTACAGTTAACCAATGTAATCAGTAAAGCCAGTGAGCAGGGCTCCTGCTGGTCCTTAAAAAGTCTCTTAAAAAGGCATTGAAATCTTCAAAATAATAATAAGGCCTTAATTTGTATTAAAATGTCTTAAATTAGTTTTCGTCTGTCTTATTTTTTAAAACATCATAAATAGGATTATTTTTATTACAATTTATTTTTGTAATCTAAATAAAACATTGAAATTGAAAACTTTTTTTATAAAAAAAAAAAAATAACGGCTTGCCATTATTGGTTCCGTCCCGATAGCGGAACCAATAATAGCGTTGTTGGGGCCGTGACATTTGGGAGATGCGCCATGAACTTTTTCTCTGGAAAATGTGGGCAAGTGTAAACGTAAGCAAATTTGGCTCCAGCCAAGAGTTTTCTCCATGGCTAAAACCAGGGAACATACATGAGGCACAGTGAATTTTGTGGAAGAAGTCGTTAAAGCTCGGAACGATGGGAATTAAGGCAGTGGAGTCGAACATGCGAAGCACGAAACACAAAGCGTCAAAATCGTGTTACCGAGAAACAGCCGGTATTTCTCAGTTTTGTTCCACCCTTGTCTCTGCAACGCCTCCACTTATCTCCAAATCAAACATACAAAGAAAACGATACAAAGAAAAATAGCTGCAAAAAAGACTTAGCACTGGTTATGTTGTGGCTTTAAAACTGATTTGTTTTGTTCCCTGCTAAAACAAAGTTTGTGAATTTAGTTAAATAATTGTTAAAATATATCTGTCATTTGTGTGTTTTTAGCTTTCTTCCTGTATGGGAAGCTTTTCAAAATTTGAAACATTAGTGCAGTGTTTTAGGTTAAAATAAACCTTTGGGTTAAGTTGTTGCAAGCAGATTTTTCTTGTGTTTCTTGTGAATTTGGTCTCAAATTTTTATTTCAAGTGTCATTAAAAAGTCTTAAAAGTCTTCAATTTAACATGCCTTATGCCGTACGAACCCTGATGAGTAATACCAAATCAGTGATAGCTTCGCCGTCCTAAGAAAGAATGGGAAAATTTGGCTCGGAGATTCTGCTTAATAGTGCTGGGATTTAGAAGTCGGCATATGCAATGCCGATTGAAAAATAATAACCGGGTGTTGCAGAAAAAAATCAGTTGTTGTGGAGAATTGTGTGGGAATGGCAAGTGGGAAAGAACAGGAGTTGGAAGACGTGCCAGCAGCACTTTATAGGTCTGCTGTATGGGACCACTTTGCACTTAGAGTGACCTACGATGACGGCGGAAAGAAAGTTGTGGATAAAAGTGCAACAGTGTGCAAGCATTGTGCAACACGTGTTATACTATACAAAACATAATAGATTTTCCTAATAATAAACATATACCAAACCGAACTGAAAACCGTGACCAAGAAACCGTGAACTGAACCGTGGATTTTGTAATGTAAAAGAACCCCTGACAGATATTATCGAGAGATAAGTTGTAGACACCAATGTAACCAGACCACTACTCTGCATACCCAGAACCAGAAACAATTCTTGAGAACAGACTCTCTTTTGTTTAGATTTGCTTATGCATTTTCTATTTAAACTGTTTACTTAAACATTATTGAAGTTTGTAGACCAACTTTTCTTCAACAGCATTATGTTACTCCTATATTTTCTTATGTTCTGTGTATGTAAGAACTAAGATTTATCTTGTAACCAAACATGCTATATAAAAGGACCATTTCCTTCTTACTGGGAGTTTTCTCATTTAAAACGTGTTTTTTATGTACTTTGGTTATCTTTGTCTGGTTTCTTTAATGATCCTAAATATGTACACATGAGAAAACAGCAATAGCAGAAGAAATCGTTATGGAGGACAAATACTATTTGCTGAACTGGATATTCTAAGTTTATATATTTGCCTTTAACTCACCTGTACATAGAGGTTTCTACCAACTCTGTGGATTCTGATCCGATGAAGACGTCCGTCTGCCAGGTTCTTGGGGACTGGGTTGAAGATATCTGGACTTCTGTCTGTCTGAAGATGGTACCAAATCTGAAGGCTTCCTACACAGAAAGAACGGGAAACATGTTGAATCATGTAACACATCTTTGCAAAACTGATTAGCACCCTGGGATAACTGATTTGTCACCATGCTCAGTGTGTTAATTGCAGTGTTTTCTTTTGAACTTCAACAAATTAGAACCTCAAACACTTGCTTCACATTTGTCACAAAAGACTGAGAAGAAAGGAACGAGTGTCTGCTGTTGGTTAAGGAATACTTAAAAGTATTAAAGTAAAAAAGAAAGTTCTTCCAAGTACGAAAAAAAAACATGTTTCAGGTTTTATTTTTAATATCGTTAAACTTTCTGAATGAAAACTGAGCAGGCTGAAGGAGAGTCTTGTTATTTAATTTTTTTAGGTGGCATCACAATCTTTCTGTAATACTGTTTTTACAAAAAACAGGCTATGAATAATCTTAGGGAAAGCACAGAGAGTTACTTACAAGGGGGTTTGTGGAAAGTATTGTGAAAATAAAAAATCTTAATCTAAAATTAAGATCAAAGTATTAAACTTTCCTTTTTGATAAAGTTTTAAGAGTGGCTCGGGTTATCCTGAGCTATATGTATTTTTTAATTCATATCTGCATTAGGCTGCTGGATGACATAGGGACCATTTTTCATCATTCATCTTCACTGTATTTCTATTCTGCATTTCTGCAATATTTGTTAGTTAAATGTATAACTTTATGGTCTCTGCTTTTTCTTGTAATAGTTGCATCATTTAAACTGGTCCTGTTTAGCTGAGACACCATTTTGGAGGGAGACAGCAAGCAGGAGGGTTGCTCCCATCTACTTCAGTCTTGGATAATAGAGCTGGGTCTTTTTTCAGTGTTTAGTTCTGTATCTGTTCTAGACATACCTATAGAATCAGCTTTTGCAAGGACTACCTGTATATGCTCTCTATCATACCTTTGATATAAACACTAGCTTATACCCCAACAGCTTGACTGTTTTGTTCCTAGACAGAGCCAACCATACAGTAAGTTTACCATTATCTTTTTTAATACATAAACTATTTATAGATCAGTGCCTGTATGTTCCTTTCACATGTCTGCTTATGTATCCTTCAACTCCTAGTCGGACTCATCAGGGGGCCGCTCATACTGAGCCTGATTCTGCTGCAGGTTTCTTCCTGTTAAAAGGGAGTTTTTACTCTCCACTGATGCTGCAATATTACAATGCAAGTGGATATCTACTGTCTCTGCATTTTCAGTAGCATATCCTGCAAAGTCAGTGACTAAATGCAATACGGTTTTTCTTTTCCGTAGATAGAAAACTGTGAAACAATCCGACTGTGTGATCTGATTAAATTGTCTCTGTAAAGTGCGTTGAGATGACATGTGTTTTGAATGCTATATCATTAAACGGAATAGATCTTTATATTTTTTACTGTATTTCTTTCACTGTATTTTTTAACCTTTGTAAGCATCTAGATTTGTCTTTTGTATGAAAGATGATTCACGCATTAAAAATGTTTTAGCACACTTGCTGTCAGACTCCATGCTCACACCAAGCAAAGCAGTGACACATCGTATAACAGCTCTACAGACACAAACATTTCACAACAAACTTGTTCCCCAAACCTTTTTAACTCATATGAAACTCCACAAATATTTTCCTTATAGCTCCTCACTCTAGAACTGGACAAGTCGATATGTGCTGGGTGTTTCTGGTTTTAACACACACACACATCCACACTCAGACAGCTGCTGCCAGATCAAAGAGTCAGAAAGCTATGCATTGTCAAGTGGAGCTGGGTCAATATTACAATTCCCAGAGTGTAAGTGAAGGGCTTTGTGTTGTGATTCATTTCAGATACTGAGAGTGCTCCACCAGATGAAGGTCACCGTGGATAAAGTGTCTTCTTGCCCTTCACTGTTTACAGAGGCCTGAGGGACACGGGTGTTCTGCTTTAACACACAAGAGTGGATTAAGAGGGTGGCTAAAAACTGCACAAAGGTGCTACACATGTCACTCAATATCATGCTGTCAAGTGTGGGTACAGCTTAAACAGTGGCAGCCTAATGCTTCCGGGGTTGTCATGTGTCAGAGACCGAAAATTGGTGGGACTGTACGCTGACAGCAAGTTAGTGACATCACAAATGCAACAACCTACCTCTGAAATGTGATGCAGAGTCTTATAGTTTAGTTGAAAAACAGTGTGCGTTATTACTCCTTTTGTTGTTTTGCCAAAGGATTTGAAGGCCGTGAGAAATCCAATGAAGGAAGGGAGACAAAGGAGGAGTGCAAACATGGAGGTCAAATCTTTTCATTTCCCTATAAACACAAATATGCGGGGGTGGTTTCAGCCTTGTACTAAGGCAGCATATGTACGATCAGCTGCCTGTTCATAGTCACCATAGCTTTTCTGTCTCTCATCTCTTATCAGGCTTTATTTTCAATTGCGTCGGCTTTCTGTGTTGCTTTTTCACATGATGGACAGTTTGGTGTGTAAAAGAAACAGAAATATGTCTACTTAAATAAGTCATTCTCCAATCATATCTTTTTTAACAACAGATTTTTCTGTCATATTTATTTATGTATGTCTTTATTAATATTTTACATAAGAAAATTCATAACAAAAATGTTAATGCATAATCATGATCTTCAGACGAATCAATATCTAGCATTCTCATCATGTCCTGCTGGGTCATAATCACAATATCAGATGAGTTCAAAAATACAAAAGAATAAACAGGAGCTGAATAGAAAACAAAGTAGGTACATTACTAAAAATTGCATTTAAACACAATCTTGCAGCTCTTCAGCTGCCTTCAGTGTTAAAGAGGATAGACCTAAAAATAATCCAGCATGTCATTTTCTGTGACTTTTTTACTTTTATATGACACCTTTAAGGCAAATTCAAAAATGCTTTACTAAGAAGTTTGCTGTGTTGTCGTCTAAACACATTATTGCACAGTTCACAAAACAATAGAAATATCCTGCTTCATATATTATTACCAGATGAGTATTAAAGTTACAGCCTCTAGTAGCTCTGTCTTTTTATCAAACATCTTATGACACTCCTTGGATTGTCTCATGTTTATTATTTAAATGTTTGTATCTCACATAGATTAGAACGACTAGTCAGTGTCCTTGGATCAGTTCTGTTTGTTGATCATCCATAGTGTTAACAGGAGTTCAGGAGGATTACAGCTGGATCCTTCTGCACCGAGCAAATTCTATTTTCCCCCACTATCTCCATCCGCCTCCAAGTGAACTCTTTGAGTGTTAAGTGGACCTATTCACAGCCAAAGAAGCTATCTCCAGAGTAATTATGCAAGATCATTTGGTAACCATGACAACACATTTGTCTCAGTCAGAGAGTGAAGGTATTTTTCGTGATAAGCAGTGAATTAAATGAAAAGGCATGTGGTGCTGTTTGTGTGCTTCTCTGCAGAACCCCGAACAGCTTCATAATGTGTGAGGACTCCGGAGAAAAGAGTGAAAAGCTGTATTTTAGTTCTGTCCTACATCACAAATTTAAGGTATGTCATTGCGAGACCTGAAGGTTACACCATCAAGCTGTCCCACATCCATGTTTGGCTGCCTTTCATAAATTGTTGTTTGCAGGTTGTGTAGGGCGAGCATGATGGCTGACTGGACTCTGGTCCAACTCTCTCAGCGGGTCTAAACTCTTTGTCATCTCGATCAAAAACACACCTGCATGGTTTAATGCCATCAAACACAAAAGCTCTGCAGTTATTGTGTTCAAATAAGGTCTCAAATCAGACTATCATGTGTGGTTGTGTTGTAATCAGTAAGAGGCACAGAGGCACAATACAGTATATAAAGGTGTGCACATAGAAAGACACGTGTAAAATTCATACAGTCAAAAAAAGCTTATATACTGTACAAGGTGCACACAGAGTTTATGGGTTTAAAAAGAGAATAAAAGACATACAAACATTTAGCATGTTAGCCTCCATTAATATGCAGAACATATGCTGATCATCAGAATGTGCAAAACTACTGGGAGGAAAATATGCATATGTTCTGTATTTTCTTTCCCCCAGTAATATGAATTATCAAACCTAAAACAGAATGCAGATGTAGTTTTTTCATTGATATCTAGCAGGTTTGGACATCTGAGTAGTGATAAATTAAAACTGTTGAGATACAGTACACATTAATATCCAACAAAGTGAATTTTAGGGAAAAACATAGTAACATTGCATGGGTCTTAGCTTGATTGATCATTCCAACCACAAGTGCTATAGAAATCCAAGCCACTAGGGAGGGGCTAGATGAAGTGAAGGCAAGGCTACTAACCGCAGTACAAGAGCCAAGGTTTGTAGAGCTGGGAAAGCAGCTCAGCACCCTCATATCAGGGGCTTCTGGACGTGGCTAAGAACTACAGCAGGCTCCTAAACCGCCTGTCCCACCTTGATAATTTAGACAGCATATGCCTGACATACGAACTTATGCGTAACTTATCAAGAACTTATCTCCAACGTATATCACTGTATTTGACTTGTTCATGACGTCCACTGAATGTGTTTTTAACTTACAGCTACTGTTTAATGCCTTATTGGCAGCATTTTGTTATAAAAAGGGGTTCACGGGAGGAAACAGTCAGTTCTCCTTCACATTTCTTCCGCATCATAGTGTGAGCGTAAAGCTAAGTGTGAGGGATCCTCCCTGTGTTCATGCCCACGGCCACGACCGACAAACTTCCTAGCAGACACGATGCAGAACCTGCTGCGACTGCAAACCTTCTTTCTTTCTTTTTATTTTCATTTATTCTTTTTTGTCGGCAGGCCATAAACAGCAGCTAAGTTAAAAGCGCCTTAGCCAACCTTATCCCTGTCTGTAACCTACTAACACGGTAAGGAAAGCATCAGATGAGCTACCTGAGAAACTAACGTTACGTTTCCCCACTTTAAAACCAAACAAACATGGTTACTCATCCTGCTGATCAGCTCTCTTCACTGCCATTGAAGGCTCCAACGTGTTTTCTTTTCAGGTGCTGCGTCATAACAGTGGTGCTTCCGCGCCATGGTCATTTGTTTTTACAAAAGTTGCATGTTACAACTTTTTTCACTTTACAAAGTGCAGGCTATTTTAATTATTGTGATCAATTTGCGCCATCCATCCCGGCGCATGCGCGCTTCATTTGCAGTATGGAATCCCTCTCAGCACTGAGAGGGATTCCTGTGGGAGAGGGAGAAAGGGGTTGGGATGGGGGAGGCGCCCCATGGCAGGCAAAAGCCGCCAGTGACACCGTAAAAAGTCGCCAGATTTGTCGCTAGTCGCTTTTTTGAAAAATAGTCGCTGGAGGGGTCTGAAAAGTCGCTGAGTTGGCAACACTGCACCTGCGGCGCTGACTCGCTCCGCCATATTTTTTTTTCTTCCCCCGGATGACGGCGGCGGCGGATGACGCATTAATCGCGCGACACAACTAATCGATGATTAAATTCGTTGCCGACGCTTTTAAAAGTCGATTTTTATCGATTTTATCGATTCGTTGTTGCAGCCCTAGACTCTGGACAGTTGTAGCTCTTCCACTCAGGGTGACAACTCATGCTTCTTTTTCTAGATGTCACATATGGGTATAACCTTTCTTAACCTAGGGGTACGGTTAATATTAACATGAATATTACGTTTCTACCTTATTTCATTTACCCCCTTGGAGGATTTCTTTCCTTTTTTTGCTCACATTTACCAGATTCTGTCAGTTTCCTCCTGGCTTTTGAAAGATGCTTGTGTTGGGAGCTGGAGAAGTTCCACCTTTCTCCAGCAGAGTCCGCCGTGGATCCTCTGAGGGAGCCTCCTGCACAGCTGCAGCTCGTCAAGATCATCAGAGGATCCACTACTTAAGCTGTCTTCAGACCTTGCCTCAACGCCGCAGTGTTGTTCCAGTTGGTCAGCGCTTAAGCCTAGATCCTCAGAGTAATTCGATGACTTTTGAATCCAGCTAGGATTCTAACCCCTGTGTCTGTTTTCCAGGAAACCTGTGCCTCCTCTGTGAAAGCTCTGGAAGAGCTAACCTGCGGAGCCGACCCTCTGAGCCAAACCTGAAGATTCACAGAGAACCTCCAAGCAGCTCTGGACTAGAGCTGGGAAACCCAAGGCCAAGGTCTGTTCTAATTAGACGTGAGACGCTGAAGCAGCTAACGGACTCTGCTGATGAACTCCTCTCTAGCACCAACAGTGACTCTCCCAAAGCTAACCTCAAGAACCCTCAAGGTACAATCAGTGAACGTCTGGAAATCAAATCTCTGTTGGCAACGCTAACTGAACTGTCTCTCACGCAGACTCCGGTGAACCAGAATCCAGGCCCCGAACCAGAACCCGTATATTCAGTGTGCTTGTGCATTAATAAAACTGTTAAACTTTCATCCTTGTGTCCGTCAGTGGTGTTCTGCATTCTTGGGTCGCTTTCAGTGAACCCATCATGACAGAACACTGCGGCGAAACTCAAGGCCCAGCAGATCACCTCACCCGTCGACTGGAGGAGCAGGATGCCCAAATTCAGGGACAAACCCAAACGCTCCGTGAGTTATACCGTCTAGTTGACACTCATAACCAAATGCTACAGAGCTGTGCTAATTATCTGAACAGCGCTAATGCTGTCCCACAACCATTTCCGGGTCCAGTTCCACCTCCGAGGTCACCAACTGTGACGTCATCAGAGTTCCGTCCTAATCTCCCAGAAAGATTTTCTGGTAACATGAAAGATTGCAAAGGATTTTTATTTCAATGTCGGTTGATTTTTCAGAACTCCCCTGGCTGTTTTTCCACGGATCATAAGAAGATAACTTTCATTCTCTCGCAGTTAACAGGAAGAGCCTTAGAATGGGCTCAGGCAAGATTTGCCGCTGACGATAGCTTAAATTGCTACTACTCAGATTTCATTTCTGAATTTACCCAGGTATTCAACCAAGAAACTGATCAAACTATTGATTCTAGAGCTCTTTTCAATCTTAAACAGGGAAACTCTTCGGTGGCTGAATTTTCTATTAACTTCCGGGTTAAAGCGGCAGCTTCCGGATGGAACCAAAGCGCCTTAAAGGGAGCCTTTTTCATGGCATTAAACGAGCACATTAAAGATGAACTCGCAACCCTCGACGAACCTGCTACCCTCGAAGATTTAATTCGCCTCTCCATCAGATTAGATAATAGAATTCGAGCCAGAAACAGTTCTAAGAAGCAGGGTACACTTTCTTCTGCCTCACATAACGTGACTGTTTGTTCTCCCTCTACAGAGCAGCTGCCCATTCAGAGGCCTAAGCCCCAGTCTCTACCGTTGCCCGTTCAGGCCTCTCATTCGGGCGAAAGGGATGTCGAACCCATGCAGGTGGGACACACCAGGCTCACTCCAGAGGAGAGACAAAGGCGTTTTCTAAGCAAACTATGTATCTGCTGTGGTAAGAGTGGACACTTCATTGCTTCCTGCCCGGCTATATCAAAAGCCTGGGCCCGCCAGAGGATCTGAGGAGTCTAGCGGGCCAAATAAACACTAAGAAATCTCCTCGACTGTTGCTGCCTGCCACACTTTTCTGTGCTAACCAGAGCCTCTCCTTCTCAGCATTTATCGACTCAGGTTGTGAATGTAACCTTATCGATTCAAACCTCGTCCAGCAACTCCAAATTGAAACCATTCCCCTGACTCAGCCTCTCAATGTATCCGCTATTGACGGAAGAAGACTCCATCAAGTTACCCACCAAACTCAGCCCCTCGAGCTACTTCTGTCAGGTAACCACCGAGAGACTATAACATTTTTTGTTTTTCCCTCTGCATGTTCCCCGCTGGTGCTCGGTTTCGAATGGTTGGAGAAGCATAATCCTCACATTAACTGGACTAAACGTCACCTGGAATCAGGGTCCATCTCATGCCACGAGACATGCCTTCGTTCTGCTGCCCCCTTGGTGGGGTCTCCTAGAGGTGGGGGGGAGATGGACTCTCCTGACCTTTCTTCAGTTCCCTCTGAGTACCATGATCTAGCCCCAGTCTTCAGTAAGGTCAGTGCGACGTCCCTACCTCCACACAGACCATACGATTGCGCCATTGAACTTTTACCTGGTGCTCCTTTACCTAGCAGTAGATTGTATAACATTTCTAAGCCCGAGAGAGAAACAATGGAAAAATACATCAACGAATCATTAGCTGCTGGAATAATTCGCCCTTCATCTTCTCCATTGGGCGCCGGGTTCTTCTTCGTGGGAAAGAATGATGTTCCCTGAGACCTTGTATTGACTACCGAGGTTTGAACCAGATCACTATTAAAAACAAATACCCACTGCCTCCTCTTGCCTCTGCTTTTGAGCCCGTACAGGGAGCTACTGTATTTTCTAAACTGGATTTAAGAAACGCTTATCATCTCCTTAGGATCCGTGAAGGCGACGAATGGAAAACTGCCTTCAAAACACCCTTGGGCCAATTCGAATATCTTGTTATGCCCTTTGGTCTAACCAACGCTCCAGCCTGCTTCCAGGCCCTTGTTAACGATGTTCTAAGAGACTTTCTCAACGTATTTGTTTTCGTGTACATTGATGACATTCTCATTTACTCCAAGGACCTCGAAGAACATAAGAAACATGTCCGTCTTGTTTTACAGAGACTGCTGGAGAACAAACTGTTCGTGAAAGCCGAGAAGTGTGAATTTCATCAACCTTCAGTCACCTTTTTGGGGTTTGTGCTCGAGGGCGGCCAGGTTAAACCATCCGAGGACAAGATTAAGGCAGTTTTAGACTGGCCAGTTCCAGAGAACCGCAAACAACTACAAAGGTTTTTGGGTTTTGCTAACTTCTATCGGCGATTTATCAGAAACTACAGCCAGACCGCCCTTCCATTAACTTCTCTGACCTCTGTCAAACGCAGTTTTCAGTGGACTCCCGAGGCTCAAGCAGCATTTGAAAAATTAAAGTCATTATTTTCCAGAGCACCAGTCCTCATGCAACCTGATCCAGCTAAGCAATTTATCCTTGAGGTGGATGCTTCAGATTCCGGTGTTGGAGCAGTCCTATCCCAGAGACTAGACTCAGATCAGAAGATACACCCCTGTGCTTTCTTTTCCCGTAGGCTTTCTTCCGCTGAGCAAAATTATGATGTGGGTGACCGAGAACTTCTGGCCATCAAACTGGCGCTGGAGGAATGGAGGCATTGGCTGGAGGGAGCTGAGCACCCGGTTCTTGTATGGACAGACCACAAGAACCTGGCTTACATCCAGTCAACCAAACAAGCTAATCCCCGCCAATCTAGGTGGTCAATCTTCTTTTCTCGGTTTAACCTAATCATCTCCTACAGACCCGGATCCAAGAACGTGAAGCCCGATTCTCTCTCTCGTCTCTACTCCGTCGATCATCCCGAGACACCTGAACCTGTTCTTCCGGCTAACTGTACAGTGGGAGTAGTCAACTGGGAAATAACTGACCTCATCAACTCAGCCCTGGCCACTGAACCCAATCCAGGTAACGGTCCCCCTAACCGTACCTATGTTCCATCTTCCGTCAGGTCCCGTCTCATCCAGTGGATGCATGCCGCCAAATTCTCTGCTCATCCAGGAGTCAGTAGAACAGTAGCTCTCATCTCCAGACGCTTCCAGTGGCCAACTCTCCACAGGGACGTAAAGGAGTATGTGTTTGCTTGCCCCACATGTGCCCGTAACAAAGCCTCACACCAACCTCCTTCTGCCCTGCTTCAACCACTTCCTGTTCCCTCGCGTCCGTTGTCCCATATCGCCATCGATTTCGTCACCGGTCTCCCTGTCTCTCGAGGTATGTCCATCATATTCACTATTGTTGACCGTTTCTCGAAGTCCTGCCATCTTATTCCCCTCAGAAAACTTCCCACGGCCTTCCAGACAGCCCAGCTTCTCATCAAGCATGTATTCCGGTTACATGGCATTCCCCAAGAGATCCTCTCGGACAGAGGCCCGCAGTTCATCTCCCAGGTCTGGAAGGCTTTCTGTTCTGCTCTCGGCTGCAAACCCTCTCTCACCTCTGGTTACCACCCCCAATCGAATGGTCAGACTGAGCGTATGAATCAGCAATTGGAATCCACCCTTCGCTGCCTCACGTCGAACAACCCAATGGACTGGAGCCAATTTCTTCCATGGATAGAATACGCCCATAACTCCCTCAGATCTGCATCCACTGGACAATCCCCTTTTCAGGTCAGTCTCGGCTATCAACCACCTCTTTTTCCCGCAGACGAGAGAGAGATTTCGGTGCAGTCCGTCAACCATCACATCCGCCGTTGCCAAAGGATCTGGAGGGAAACCATCGCCACTCTCAACCAGTCTACAGAATCCACTAAGCGCTTCGCCGACGCCAGGAGACGCCCAGCCCCCGAGTACTCCGAAGGCCAGGAGGTATGGCTGTCCACTCGAGACATCCCCCTCAAGGGGATGGGACTGGGAGGGCTACAGACCGGAGGATCGCCAGTGGGTTCCAGGCTCGTACATCCTCGATCCGGCCCTTATCGAGGAGTACGAGCGTTCCTGCCCATCAACCTCTTCCGGACCGCCAAGGGGTGGTCTTTGAGGGGGGGGTACTGTTGGGAGCTGGAGAAATTCCACCTTTTTCCAGCAGAGTCCGCCGTGGATCCTCTGAGGGAGCCTCCTGCACAGCTGCAGCTCGTCAAGATCATCAGAGGATCCACTACTTAAGCTGTCTTCAGATCTTGCCTCATCGCCGCAGTGTTGTTCCAGTTGGTCAGCGCTTAAGCCTAGATCCTCAGAGTAATTCGATGACTTTTGAATCCAGCTAGGATTCTAACCCCTGTGTCTGTTTTCCAGGAAACCTGTGCCTCCTCTGTGAAAGCTCTGGAAGAGCTAACCTGCGGAGCCGACCCTCTGAGCCAAACCTGAAGATTCACAGAGAACCTCCAAGCAGCTCTGGACTAGAGCTGGGAAACCCAAGGCCAAGGTCTGTTCTAATTAGACGTGAGACGCTGAAGCAGCTAACGGACTCTGCTGATGAACTCCTCTCTAGCACCAACAGTGACTCTCCCAAAGCTAACCTCAAGAACCCTCAAGGTACAATCAGTGAACGTCTGGAAATCTCTGTTAGCGTTGCCAACAGAGGAAAAACCTCTGTTGGCAACGCTAACTGAACTGTCTCTCACGCAGACTCCGGTGAACCAGAATCCAGGCCCCGAACCAGAACCCGTATATTCAGTGTGCTTGTGCATTAATAAAACTGTTAAACTTTCATCCTTGTGTCCGTCAGTGGTGTTCTGCATTCTTGGGTCGCTTTCAGTGAACCCATCATGACAGCTTGTTTGTTGAACAGTCCCTGTTGTCAAGGAAGACACAGAAACAGTTTTTGGCAAGACCTGGAACTCCTTGGATAATTTGAACTTGAACCTGAGTTAATTGAACTTCATTCAATTAACCTAAACCTTTTATTTTTTTAATGTAAGAAATTGCTATACGTGTAATACCACAATGACAGCAGTCTGACTAATGGCCTGAGATCTGATAACTTCCCTCTCCAACGCAGGAGTAGCCATGGTTATCTTTTCAACCCTTCTGTTACTCCATATTGCTATTTGGCTGTTGGCCTAACCATTAAGGCCTTATTTTTTGCTATTTTCGTTGGTGAAATAGACCATGGAAAGGGGTTCATATGCGGATGATATTTTGATACACATCATGACACCAGGCTTCCTTTTCCTTTTTGATTGAAGTCGTTTCATTTTTTAGTGTCTGTTCAGGATAGAAAATTTACAGAGGCCATGGGTTCATTAACATCTATTCTTGATCAGAGTTCAATTGCTCCCCCCTCTTGAATGACATAAGGGCAGACTATTGGGTCCCCTCTCCCTTTCCTGGCTAGGTAAGATTGCTCCCTTGTCCATATTGTTGTACCCAATAAGTTTATGATTGTGGTTGGAGGCTTGCTAAGTTCCTTCATTTGAAACAAAGGAAACCCCATCTCAAGATGGTAAATGAAAAATCACAGGTTGTAGTGGAGGGCTAGATTTATCAAACTTTAGACTTTACCACCTAGCATTAATGCCATGGGTCACGGTCCTGCACGGTTCTGATTTATCAAAACCTGCACCCGTAGAGTTAACAACCGAGACCCAACAACGAGACCAAACCTGTTAACTGCAATTATACCCATTTCAAACCTGTGATCACAAAGTGTAAACACAGTCGTTTCTAATAACAGAGGCAGTAAAGAACATTGCCTCACACTCACATCCAGTATGTGCTGTGATCACACAATAAAACGGTTTGCCTTGTTGCTTAAAAAATACAGCCATGTGGATATTCTTGAATCAATGTATCTTTTAAGGTGTAGAGTTAATAATTAATAATAAAATATAAATAAGATTCATTCATGCTGTAACTCTCTGTATGATACCTGCCTGCATTTTGTTCATTTATACCCATGCCTGCACCCATGAAATAATATAGGGTTTTTTTCTACCCACAAATGTACGCTATATACGGATACCCAACCCTGTGCAGGACTCTGCTGTGGGTGTCGGTGGGTAGGGCTGGGTATTGTTAAAAAATGTTCGGTTCCGGTACGAATACCGATACCTTCACTTCGATACCGGTTCCTGAACGATACTTTTTTCGATACCAGTTTTATAATATCAATTCGAAGAAAAAGAAAATTACACAACATAAAAAAGTACAAATCTTGAGTTTTATTTTAAGCTCTGATTTTTCCATTTACATTTTTCCTAAATTTTTCTAATATTCACTGTTACATTGTGAGGACCTTTTTACTTAGCAGTTTTCCTTTAGAAAATTTACCATGTCTGACAAACAAGCCCGTTGAATGGGATCCTACTGACAGCGCACCGCTGGTATGTGGGGGGTCTGAGCGGCTACGACAGAAATATTGGAAGGCAGGATGAACTGACTGCACTGATTAAGTTTTCAGGTGGATTTTCCCACTTAAAAACATAATAAAACTACTTTCTTCCCACTGATCAAAGCAAATACTGTATAGCTGCAAGGCTAATAAAGGATAGAGTAGCTCCGCCCAACGCGCATCAAAGCCACTTTTCGACCGCGCAGCCAGAGCAGCAAAGCTCCTTCAGCCGCGCGTCAAAAGCCGCTACAAGCAGCAAAAAGGAAGCAGCAGACGTGATTTTGCTGCTCCTGCTGCGTCCAGTTTGAAAGCAGCATTCTCCAAGAGTGTCTCGCATTATTCACTCCGCTCTGGCTTTGCTCTGCCCACGGGTTGCTAAGAGGAGGATGGTCGCGCTGGCTGCGGTCCGCTCTTCTTGCAGTCAAACACCAAGCAACTTTCTGCTCTTAAATTGTTTCCGTGCACGATGTATTGCATTGCGCACTATTGGTATCAGTCTTAATAAAGTGAAGCCGCATTTTAAAGGGGTTCCACGACAATCACAACCAGTTCACAACAGATACACATGAACCCTGGCTGTAGGCGTGACCACCTGTGTATTATTCCTGGATGACGCAATCACGTTAAGTGTTACAGCCAATCACCGAAACTTGGTACTGAAAGACGAGGCATGTTTCGATACTCTGTAGAACCGAAGCATTTCGGTCGGTACCATAAAAGAACCGAAGTTCGGTACCCAGCCCTATCTGTGGGTGCCTAAATATGGCATGATATTGAGTCGTCTCAGTCAAGGTGTCATTGTTCATATTAGATACTCTCACCCTAACACTCTTAGTACCATAAGAGCCTCGATATCCGTTCATTCTATAGATGACTAGGCTCGCCTATTTTCTCCTCTCAATCCCATTCTACATCAACCAAAGTTCCTTCCAGGTTGTAGGGAACAGGTCTTCAAAATTCACAGCACCAACGGGCTGAAGCAAATGAGTGATTTATTTGAAGGTCAGATTTTACTATCCTCTCAGCAGGCCCAATGACAGTTTGGTATATTCAATCACTTAAACTTCTAATCAGTGGTTTCTTAGTTATTAACAAAAAATTAATAACTTATAATACTACTTTATGTGTGGAGAGGGTCCTGTCTCTGAAGATTAGCAAGACATGCTTATCTGTTTGTACCAGAGCACTGAACTCTAATTCGCAGTCGTGGGTGAGCGGTTAGGGTGTCAGACTTGGATCCCAAAGGTACCGGTTCGACTCCTGACCCGCCAGGTTGGTGGGGGGAGTAATTAACCAGCGCTCTCCCCCATCCTCCTCCATGACTGAGGTACCCTGAGCATGGTACCGTCCTGCCACACTGCTCCCTTGGGGCAGCCATTGAGGGCTGCCCCCTTGCACGGGTGAGGCATAAATGCAATTTCATGGTGTGCAGTGTTCACTTGTGTGTGCTGTGTCACAATGACAATGGGAGTTGGAGGAGTTTCCCAAAGGGCTTTCACTTTTTCCTCTTACCATACAAGCTAACAAGGACGCTTGATAGTAAGATCTAGGCAATGATATAGATTATGCTGAATAGCAGGAATTCTAGTCTCAAGCCATGAACATCTCTAATTTAACTGCTCTAAATCTATATAATTCAGTATTGTACATCGCACACATAACTCAAGACCTGCAATCAAGACCAAAATGGATGCTAATATTTCCCCGCTCTGCTTGAAGTGGGCCTCTGAGACGGGTAATTACATTTACTGCCTCTGGTCATGTGTGAAGTTACAAAGGTATTGGTCTAGTATTGTGTTTGAACTGACTGCTATTTTTGGTCTTCCAATAGGTATAGATTCTGTTTGCCTGATGTTTGCTCTCCTGGATGGCCAGATCACTGACAGTAAACACAACAGCCTTTGTTATATAATAACAAACACTAATTCTACTACTACTACTACTAATAATAACCATAATAGAATTTTTTTTTAAAGCTGCTTTCAAAATCCCTATTGACGCTGTACGACTAATATAATTGACAATACACAGAATAGAGCAATAAGCAGATGTATACAGTGTTGAACATAATCGTTTTTTAGCCATAATTTAAAGAGAGATTAAGTTTGACATTTCAGTACTCAATGCAGGAGGTGACGACACTATGAACATGATAAAGACGATGAATGTCTAATAAATGAAAATACTATTAACAAGCAATATCACTGATGTGGAAGGTGACTGAGGAAGTGCTAAGAGGGAGGGAGGGAGGGTGTAACTGTCAATTGGGAGAGAACAACTGTCAATACAACAGTTCCTACTAGGAGGATCTCAGCTTTGTCGTGCAATTATGATATATTTATTGCCATACTTTTGGGGCTGGAAAATATGATCTTTAGTCAAATGATATTCAGACTGTCATATATTGTTCTGTGAACACATTCCCAACTGTTTGTGTGTTAGAACAATAAATTAAAGTATGAATCGAGCTCAATTATGGTCAAACAGATAACTCTGCACATCTTTAGAATAAATTCAACACAACTTTATTAAAAAATATAAGTGTTTCTTAACCAAAATCATCCAGCTCAAAGTCAAAGATATTTCAGTTAAAAACTCTAGACTAAACTAGTGATGTTCAACTAAACAAAAGCTACTATGTACACAAAGAAGAAGGAAATAATTAATAAAATTATGCAATAATATTACTGTTCAAAGATATCAGTTTGGTGTTGGAGAACCAAAGTTTAACTTGAATAATTTGGAATGTTGTCAAATTAGCTTTTGACTTATTTAGTGCAAATGGAATGTGTCAAACAGGTGAATAAAACATTATTTAGCTAAATAATGTTTAATTCAATTATTTGCTTAATCAGAAACCAATAACCAATAACCTTTAGTAAACTGATTTTTTAGCTCCTCTGATAGATCTAATAGCTAGCAGACACAAGGACTTACGTAGAATGACTTGTTGGTCGTAAGCTGTATTCGAACTAAAGCGTTAGTAAGTGCTATGAGCAACTTTAGCATGAAAACTGAGGAGAGTAAGGAGAAATAATTAAAATGTATTGTCATTACACTGTTACAAATACAAAGCAACAAAGAATCAATTTGTTTATTGTCCCAAAATTGAGAAATTCGTTCTCTGCATTTTGACCCATCACCAAGGGGAGCAGTGGGCTGCCATTGTGCGGCACCTGGGGAGCAGTGTGGGGTTAAGGGTCTTGCTCAGGGACCCAGAGTAGCAGTCAGCTGGAATGAGGCTTGAACTCAGAACCTCCGAGACCCAAGTCCAATGCTCTAACCACAATGCCAGCACTCCCCAAACTAACTAGTTACACAGTAATTAACATAGTTCCTTACTTTTAAGTAGCTTGCCCAACAATGGTCAAAATGGTAAATAAAAGAAATGATGCGCATATGAGGAAAACATAAATCTTGATGGTGTGTTAGTGTTCAGATCCTTAATCAAATAAAGCTTGTTTCAGCTTTATTTTTAGCTAGCCTCCATGTACATGTGCATAAAATTTTGTACTCTGGAGCCAACAATTTTAGCCAAAATTATGTAGCTGGGATCTAAAAATGTTTGCAAAAATTAGGTAACCTGGAGTTAAAAATGCTAGCGAAATGCTAACGAAAATTGACATTTAAGGCCAAGGAATTTCCTTCTGATAAAATGCATACAATGGACGCCTCCATGTATCCGTGACTAAAATGAGGAAGCCTAGAGTGAACATGCTTGCCAGAATTAACATTTATGGCCAAGGAGGTTTCCTTCAGATAAAACAAATGAAGCTTATCTCTTGCCCAAGTTCGAGTACCTCAGTAAGCATTAGATAAAAAGGAAAAAAAAGTTGAACTATGTGTTGATCGGGTGAACATAAGTAGCAATGTTTAATCCAGTTTGACCAAGAAGCTCAGTCCTCTGGTTTCAACAGGCAACTCTCAGACAGACTAAATCATCAAGATTTAATCGGATGCAAGAAAAAAAAGGGCAGCTCTCAGGGCTTTAATCTGGATGTCTCCACTCCAGCTGTAGCTGAAGTCTGCAACAGTGGCCTCTCACAGCAGTCGGTTAGCCCAGATTAAAAAGGAGCAGAAAGGCATGTTTGACCCAAGGTGAATACCATTGCAGTTTTTCCTCATCTGCTTCAAAGCAGGCTGGATCGCAATGAAGACCCTATCCTCTGTTCTCTCTGAATCGTAGGCAGACGACTGTGTGGTTTTGCCAGTGAACAAAGACGCTACGAAGGACAAGAGTTCACATATAGAAACGTTTTTCTCCCATCAGATGAAGTAGTATGAGGCAAAGAGACCAGTGAGACAGCCGCTTTCCAGTTCAGATTCAAATCCGCAACTCTAAATTGATCTAGTCAAAAGTAGAGAACTCTCGAGTGTTCTGTTTTACAACGGCTACTATGAATTAGTTCAATCCATTTTCACCAGGTTCACTTAGAGTTGAGTGCATGCGCAACAAGTATGAAAAGCCATTATCAGTGGAACACAGATTTGACGAGTCACCATGACAACAAGTAGTCCCTATTTCACCATACTGGAACTAGAGATTTTAATACAGAAATGCAAAAAAATAAATAAAAAGGTGGATGTTTTTAAAAGGCAGAGAGCATTAGTCAGACAGCACTACAGGTACAAAGGAGAGGAAGATGGTGAACGAGAAGATTGTTGCTCGAGTTAATGCGTAAGTTTCTATAAAATGGCAAGCTATTTTTACATTTATTAAAAGCACACCTCTACGTTGTTCCATTTGCAGATAACTAAAATAACTTTCTTCCTAAACAAAATAACACTCCTAACTCTAATGATATATTTTCTAAATCACATTTTTGTAGCAGGAACTGAATTTTAGAAAGTAAAAAAAAGAGAAAAAAAGTATACTAGTAAGAATTAAGTTTTATATTTCTAGAAATGTTTACACATTTTAAGAGGCCGTTCTGACATTTATCAGATCGACTGAATATTTATTTATGATATCTGAAAATAAGTTTTTCATAGTTAAAAAAATACAAATGCTGAGCAGTAATTTAATGAATATGGAGATCTGAAATGTATTTATAGACATCTAGAATGTTTATGCTAGATGTGGAGAATGACATTTTGGTTGAAACGGTCATTTAGAAAAAGATTATTTTTTTTCAGATATCAGGAATATGTAT
This sequence comes from Cyprinodon tularosa, assembly GCF_016077235.1. Taxonomy (NCBI): domain Eukaryota; kingdom Metazoa; phylum Chordata; class Actinopteri; order Cyprinodontiformes; family Cyprinodontidae; genus Cyprinodon; species Cyprinodon tularosa. The sequence goes on from NW_024039193.1 coordinate 1,962,712, forward strand.
TCAGTAAAACTAGTACATAGCAAAACAGCTTGCCATACTTTTGTTACCGTAAAAATATTACAGGTTTATTTCTTGAATGGTATTAGATCAATGTGAAATCTGAGGTGAAGTCTGATGGCAGCAGGCAGTGTTGGGAAAGTTCTCTTTCTACGTGAACTAGTTCAAAGTTCAGTTCACACATTTTAAAATGAACTAGTTCAGTTCATAGTTCACAATTCCAAAAAACGAACTAGTTCATAGTTCTTTTTTTTCTTTTTTTCTTTTCATATATTGCTCAATTACACCATAGCCTACTGTAGAACCACAGACAGCAATTATTTTATCAGTTGTAACACTGAAACTGTGCGTCAGATTTCATCTTCATATCCAGTTTTGAATCCTTATCCAACCAGGGTTTACATTAGCATTGAGGGGACAGCATTTCCTCATTGTTGCTTTAATGCTTTGTTGCTGTCCATTCACTTCACACTAGTAGCAGCTGCAGCTTTCACCCCTACAGTATATTCTCAAAAACATCAGGAAAAATGTGCTGCTTGAATGGTCTTTTTTATGAGTAATTATTAAAAGAAAAATAGGAAAGTAGTCTTTAAGGTGCAAATGTTTTTTTTTTTTTTTTTTATAATTTTTTCCATTTGAAATTTCATTTCAGTACATACTAAAAAGGAATCCTGGAAAATTATACCAGGCAGGTTTAACAAACAAGTTACATGGATAGTAAAACCCTCAAGAACAGGGGTCTTCTTTTCCAGACCAAGGACCCCCAAATTGATGGCGAGATGGAGCGGGGACCCCCTATTTATATATATTGTATGAAATTGTGTCCTATAGTCACTCTATTACAGATGGAGTAATGTAAAGAAATTAATTTCTCCCTGGGATTATTAAAGTTTTTCTGATTCTGATTCCTGGTTGATGGGACAGGTGTTGTGAAGGAAACGGTGCCCAGCTTGAAAGAGCTCCTGTGTGTCGCTGAATGTGAGCATTGATGACTGAAAGACATCTTCTGCCTCCATTTATCTGTTTACTACAGTGCGTTGATTTCATGTTAATGAGTATTTAAAGACATTTCAATTAGTGGGGGAAAGAAATGCAGGGGGGGAATATAAAAATATCAACTAACCATGCAGACGCTCATGCAGTACCTCCGTAGACCCCCTAGGGGTCGCGGATCCCCCGTTGAAGACCGATCAAGAACATTTTACTAACACAAAATGAGGGACCAGGCTGAGGTAGGAATTTAAGGTTACTGAAGTGCGGATTTTTTTACTGAAAGCCGGCGGGCAAACTTGTTGCCATCATCCTCACCGACCACCTGGTCATAAACCTGTTTTAAGTCGCCTACATGCTGCTGTTGCTTCCACGCTGCATTTTGTTTTGATGACGCACGCGGCTGTAGGCTACGACGCTGGTAGCTGGTGTTGCCAGATTGGGTGTTTTTCCCGCTACATATTAAGGCCTGTTTACGGTGTGATTTAGCCGGGGTTTCGCCTGGAGGGCTTTATAGAAATCTGGCAACCTGTTAAACGGAGTTGAACTGAGAGAGCGTGCCGTTCACAGACGCCAGAATGAACGAGTTCACAATAACGTTCACCAGGCAATAATGCAGTACGTTCAGTTCACGTTCGCCCAAAATATGAACGAGTTCATGAACTTTCGTTCAATGAACGCGTTCAGGCACAACACTGGCAGCAGGTGAGGATGAAAAAAGTTGTTTTAATAGATGGAACCTGTGGATCATCTCATACGTTCCTTCTCATGTTGATTCAGTCTTCTTTTACACAGTAAAGTGGCTGTTGGCACTTGCGCTTTGGATGTTATCATCCCAATAAATGGCCGTTATAAGTGGCTATCAGTGCCATTCAATGGCTTCAGATTGTGCCAGTAGGCTCATTAGGTTGTTATCATCGAGTGAATCCTAATCCTAAAGTAATTCCTTTTCCCCCACAGAATTAATGAATCTATTTATGTGAAATCTGCAAATAATTTCAGTAGTTCTTCATATACTGTAAATATAACTAAATAAAAATAAAATGATCTGCATCTCGCTCATATTAAACAAACCAAAAACAAGTCATCTCATGACCTGTCAACTGAGTCTAAGAATCTTTTCCTTATAAATATTTAATTCTCTGTGAAAAAGTCCCAATCATTCTGACTGACTGAAACAGAGGTTGAGCAAACTCTCTTTGTGAACCAGAAAAGTGAGAGGCTGCTTCTCAGTTCACTAGAACGCGAGTATGGACTCGTGTCCTCGCCAAGTACGTTCTTGAGAAGAACACAGAACAGTATGGACTTGGGGGAGAACTTGATAATGCAGCATGAATATGGCCCAACTGAAACAGATTTATACTTGCAACGTCACTACATACTCGGTTAGTCTAAGCTGGAGCTCACCTCTTGTTATTAATAGTCTCTAGATAATAATAAATTACAACTATTTTCATTTAGTGGGGGAATAATAATTAATACAGCCAGATAAACAAAAATCAAATGAACATTTTGCCAAATAAAACAAAAATATCGACATCATAGCTAGCGGTACTTCACACAAGACTATGCTGAGAGGGTGCTGCTACAGAAGGACTGCAGTTAGCCCTGGCTGCCATTACCCTTGGAGCTCCACTGGTTGCTGCGGTCCTCTCAACTTCGTTTTTTTATTTTTTTTTATTACGCAAATTATCTTAAAACATACTTTTATTGAAGAACACCAACAGAAAAGAGAACTTTTAACTTAATACTCTGAGCACTTTGAGCCCTCTTTTGAAAGCTGCTGCTGCCGCAGTGCATGCTGGGAGAGCTGTCAGTCTCAAGAACAGACAAGTCTGCTCTGATGCATACTCGCTAAATAGGGAGCGGCGAGTTCTCTGTCTGTTGTTCTTGTGAATTAGAACAGTACTAGGGCCGAGGCTGATGACGTTGGATGAGTACTCGAGCACATGAGAATGCACAAGTACACATATTGAGAAACGGCCTGAGTTTCCATGTATTCAGGTTTAGACAACTTAGAGTTTTCGGTAAACCTGCTTAATTAAATGAACCCCAGGGATTGAAAAATCTTAAACAGTGAAAACAAAGTCTTTAAGTTTTCTACATTGGAGCAGATTAAACGTTACAGTTTTTAGTTTAAATAATTAATTTCTTATATTGTTCTATGTGAGCTTTGTACATTTCTTTATGAATTGTAAGAGCCTTTTTAAGGAGTTGTTCAAGTTAATGACATTTTGCTTTTTATTGGAGTCCAGGGTAGGAAAAGGTAACAGGTCAAAAGCGAGACGTTTACAGGTCAAGTTTTCACTGGAGCCAGGGAGTTCAGAAAAGTCCAAACTTAATGTTGGTTTTGACTTGCATGACTGGAGAATTAGCTGATGTAGCCAGGCAAGCTAGCATGCTGTAATCAAAAGTCCTGGAGGATTAAATGTAAAGGAAACAAGAGAAGAACTAGAATGATTATCATGGAGTGGTAGGAATGGAATTTCCGGTTGGATCCATGGTAAATGTATCTCCAGCGTGGTAGGAGGTTAATACCTGAGTGGAGATGATAGCCTTGGTAATGGCTCAGACATTTCTGAATAAATCTAGTGGAGCTTGCCAGCTGTATACTGTAGAAGATACAATCCAGGTTTTAGAAAAGAAGTCATGAAATCAAAAGAATTGCAGACTAGATACAGAGTTGGAGACCGAATATATTGAGAACGCCACAGGATGGAGATCAGAAAACAAAAAAGAAGCAGACGGTTTGAAGGAACAACAGCGGTGAGAAGTGGCAACAAACATGCCCGTGTCCACTCAAGTTTTACTGACTTTTGCTGCTGGGAAAAACATTGTACTCTTCTTGAACAAGAAGTCATGGAACTACAGTGCTATGGACTGCAATCCTACTGAATACATAAAGTTTTTCCTGCACTTTAAAATCTTAACCTCTGTAAGATCCGGGGCCCTACTTAAGGCATATTGGGCCAATGTTGTCCTCCTAATTGCTTTATGAATTATGCTTTTTGAATTAGCTACATCAGTGTTACCTGGTTTGGTGATTTTGTCTTAAATGGTAACTATTTAGCAAGTACTATATGAACTTGCCATGAATGTTGCTCTGTACTGACTCTGAACAGCATTTTGCAGCCATGTACTGTCGAACGCAGTTGCACACCCTACCTCTTGCACCTAATTCTATGCCTTTTGGTGTTTCCTCTCTATTTTATCTGTTTGGAAACTGTAAGGATTGGTCATTGTTACCTTTATCATCCTCTAGTTGTTATTAAGGATTTTGTTAAAAGGTTATCAACAAATTAAGTAATTACTACAATTGTTGATCTGAATTATGGAAGTGTGACTAAGGCAAACAGCCTTCACAACAACATGGTTACTGCACTAAGCTTTTTAATGTCAAACAGCATGTTTATCCTTCTATGCCCTGTGCTTATAGTATTTCATTTCACTTCATTTGATCTGAAATGTCGGTGGTCAGACAACCAGGGATTTTTATGTGATAGCAAGAGATAAATGTTGGCCAGCTTTCCATCTGTTGATTTGTTTTCTCATCCATGAGAGACTGCAGTACACGAGTGCTGACTGGTGAAGATATATGAACACAGGCACAACTCACTTCAGTAATTAAGTAATCAAGGAAGAGCATGCAGTTTGCTCTCTAACCACACAGATGTGGCTTGCCTCTGTCCCAACATCACAGATCATTAACATGATATTGACTCCATCAAATTACTGACAATATTTCATTCACAGATGTTTGTATTTTACTTTAAATAAATAAACATTACAGAGCACCATCATGCTTCAGTTCAACATTCATTTGTTCGGATACAGCCTCGAGCCTGTTAAACACTAGACACTGAGTAGAACACACTATGTAGGTTGACTTCATTTAGCAGGAGCAGACTTGCCACTCAGCCTCTGCTGGAGATATAGATTTATATCTTAAATCAGACACTGTTACTGGGTAATGCAATCAATCTTCTTGGATTTCTACATTTCCATTATATGACCCTGAAGATGGCCACATGCTGAAACGTTTCTGCATATAAAGTTTGTGCCAATGTGACATAAAGAGGATCACAAATTGGTAATATAAACACACACGGGTGTGCCCCACATATATGGATATCTAAAATTATATTCCAGAGATATGTTTATAAAATTGCTAAGCTTACAGTATATTCAGTGGAAGAAAATTATACTTTAGAGCATGGGCTTAGTTTTATCGACTGGTTACATTGAAACCAGGTAAAGATGAGATGTTGATAGAGACTTTTGGTAGTGGCTTGAAGTTGTCCCTTTAAGTGTGCTTTTCCACAGCCCTATGGAGTTTGCAATTAAGGCTCTTAAAGTTCTGCTAAACTTGTATCCCTTCAGACATTGCCTCGTAGGCTTTCTTGTAATCAACCTAGGCTGTGCACAGGTTTGCTTGTCTGGTTTTTACAGTCTTGGGCGACTGTTCTGTCAACCAGTAGTTGGTGTTTGCCTCTCTGGTGTTTTTAACCAATCCCTTTCTATGCCTTTTGTCATGTGTTGATCCATGGGCCCGCTTATCTTTGCTGCTATGATGCTTGACAGGAACTTCCATTATGCCAAGTTATTGGCCGAAAACTAGTTGGGACTGTGTCCTTCTGGGGAACTTTAAATATCAGGACTGTTCAGCCTTCAATCAGCCATTTAGGGTGGGTCCTGCTCTACAGCAGCCATGGGTCCATTTCACAGAAGGTTTAACATACTCTAAACTTGATCTAGACCAGGGGTAACCAATTAAAAATCAGCAGGGTCCGAAAAAAGAACATCTTTAACTAGTAAAGGTCCGGAGATATTTTTAATCATAATCCGTTACTTTAAACAGAATTTAACACTGAAATAAAATTAGGTGTTTATGCATCCCTGTTGTGCATTGAATTTTTAAATAAAAAAAATAGAAAAAAAAAAAATAGAAAGTTTTTCCATTTTGAAATCTAAAGTGTTTTTGAAGTAGAGAACAACAATCTTTCAGTTTGGTATATAGACAATTTCCTGATTCACATATTTTATAAAACACCTGAACTGACTGTTATTTTTTCTTTCTTTTTTCTGTCTTAATGAAGCAGTGGGCTTTAGGCTGCCCTGCAAGGCTTTAAACCTGGGTTTGAATGGAGACAAAGCCATTCTAAAGCACATATCAAGATGCTCATTTTGATCCTGGATCCATATTTATTTTTGATTCTGTTCATGGTGGAGAATCCTGCTTCACAGCAGCAGGTTGAGCCAAACATCCTCTAAATGTTCAGGCTCCGCTCCAGTCCGGCCAGGTCAAGATCCGCTATTGCAATCGCATCAAACGGGGAAAAAAACGGCGAGCAGATCGGGTTTGTCAAATATAAATATAGTAACAACAGATCGGTAACTACAAATTAGAGCATAATTCCTATATATTAAAAAAAAACCTTACACCCTTTATTTAAAATATTGGATGCAAACTATTGGTACTTCAACAGACCAGGAAGCAAATTTCTCATCTCTATCAGAAGCTGAACATATCCTGAATGCTGATGGGGATTTTTTTTAATATGTCACATTAATTTAAGCATTCATTTCTGTATGTTTTGCTCCTATGAATAATATTGCACATGCTCTCATCGAGCTCCGAGGATAAGTCGGAGTGCAGCAATACGGGAGGAACAGCAGAGGCTGTAGGCTTTGCTTTGCGCAGGAGGTCTGGAGTGCTGCGGGTGGAGCGTTGACGGAGGATGTGGGATTTCAGGGTAACAGGAGAAGCAGCCCAAGTGAGGTTTAGACACTCGTCAGACAACACGTGGTAATTTATAAATGCTTTAAATCAGGTTGGGTCCAGGTTAAGCAGCTGGTGGGTCTGGATCCGGACAGTGGTCCGCTAATCCTTGACCTCTGATCTAGACTAAGGTTTGGAACACTGAGTAATTAGTTTCATAATGGCTGCTGTGAGTTAGTAGTCAACACTTAGTAGGTTCACTCAGAGTTAAATAGGTGCGTAACACGTATGAAAGTGGAGCACAGATTTGAAAAGTCACCATGACGACAGGAAGTGCCTATTTCAAACCACTGGAACTAGAACTCTTAATGCAGAAATGAATAAAACATTGTAGAATACATTTGCAAAGGAGAGGAAGATAGCAAAGACTGCTGCTCAACTTAAAGCATACACTTTTTGTGAAGGGACTATGGCAGGCCATTCTTAAAGTCTCTATGGCAGGCCATTCTTAAATTTATTAAAGGCCTCTCCTCTTTATTGTTCCATTTATCGATCACTAAAATAGGATTTTACCTGGTCAAAATCACATTCCTAGTCTGATTGTAATAGCAGATTTTTGCCAGCAGAAACTGAATTTCAGGAAGTAAAAGAAAACTAATTGTACTAGAAAGAATTAAGAATTAGACATTGGTACCACGTAAACAATTTTTTTTGAGATATAAGAATACATATCAAGTCAAATACAAATCAAATCGGCTTGCCGTAGCCTGTTGTAAGAATGATAACATTACAGGGAAAAACTGTTTTAGATACATATATCTTAGTGTTGCACCAATACCCATAGCAGTATCTGGCAGGACCCCGATCCAGCACTTAAATGGTGCTATCGGCGAATACCAACAAATAGGGCACCGATACCATTTTGAGAGCGAAAAGTTTATTCAACTATTGCCATCCATTCCAAGAAGGCAATAAAAAGCTCTACTGGATTTATTTTGTATTAGTCTTTTTTCCTGCTTCACAAAAGTAGGCAGCCGCTTGACAAAGCCATGATGGCAGTTATTCTATGAAACACTTATGTATATATATGTATATATATATATATATATATATATATATATATATATATATATATATATATATATATATATATATACGGTTTATGAAAACCGTCTGAACCGTTCGGTTCGACTGTCTCGGTACGGTTCGCGTGTGTTGCGTTTGGTTCATGCGCTGCTCCTTTTTCTCATAGGCGAAGCGATTACACTCCAGAGCAGGTGGTGAGACTGCGACCAAAGCCAACCACCAGTAATAAACAAGAAGAAGAAGCGAAGCAGCGTAGCAGAACAAAAATCAGTTGTTGTGGAGAATTGTGTGGGTATGGCGAGTGGGAAAGAACAGGAGTTGGAAGACGCGCCAGCAGCACTTTATAGGTCTGCTGTATGGGACCACTTTGCATTTAGAGTGACCTACAATGACGGCGGAAAGAAAGTTGTGGATAAAAGTGCAACAGTGTGCAAGCATTGTGCAACACGTTTTGTTCATGCTAACAGCAACATGACCAACATGTCATGCTAACCCCGAAATCCCACATACTCCGTCAGCGCTCCGCCCCCCGCTCCGCTCCAGACCGCCTGCACAAAGCAAAGCCTACAGCCTCCACTGTGGCTCCCGTCCGCTCCGCTCCGAGTTCCTTGGAGATCGTAGAGGACATGCACGAGATGATTAAATTCATAGCAGCAAAACATGCGGAAATGATCCAGGGTTTCCGCGGATCATTAAAATAATTACAATTCATACATTTTTTTTGATTTTTTCATTAATTTCATAAATTTTTATTTTTTCATTAATTATTTTTTTATTTTTCGGTGTAACAATAAACATATACCGAAATGAACCGAAAACCGTATCCACGAAACCGTGAATCAAACTGCACCATGGATTTTGTGAGCCGTTCCACCCCTAATATATATATATATATATATAGACATATACATCTTATAATCACATCAATTATGCAATGCCTTTGATAAATCTCAGCTCTGTCTGAATAATAAACAGGTTATAAAAGACAGAATGCATCCGTTATTATGTAAATGTAAACACATAACCAGACCTCTTCATGCTCTATTTGTTGCAGCTAATATTTATCTGCAAGATGTATTAATATACAATTGATACAGGAAGCTATGAATAGGATTTTAATTCTTAAATCAATAGGGGACATGTTACTAAACAGGTGATGTAAATATAATATATCCAACTGACAGCATCAAGCTCTAAATAACATTTTCATGCAAACACATTACTTTTGAGGACAGATATAAAAAAAAAAAGGCCCTCATATTGGGAGACCTCCTTCTGAGGTTTTTTAACATTTCAAAAACAGCTGCGTTGCCATAAAAAAACTGTTTTATGTCATTGGTTTTAGAGCTACAGAGCACATTGTGTTGGCACTGGTGCCTCCCCACCCGGGGTCATCGAAGATTTCAGTGTTTGCTGCTGAATGGTTACTCAGTAGAAATTTTTCCCACTGAGCAACCCCACCACTGGGTATAGTGGAAGAATACAGCCTGCATCTGAAAATGCCAGGGGCCACATTAAACACCCAGAATAGTTTTGAAGAAACTACAGTATTGAATGCAGCAGCGAATTCAAAAGCTCAAAGTGGGTAATTTCATTTTCAAGTTATTACTAACAATTCTCCCCTCAGCTTTTTGGGGCTTGGTGGGAAAATACTATAAATCATCTTCAGCAGAATGACATGAGTGAGAAATAAAACTTGCTATGGACATGGACAGATTTCAGGCTGAGAAATTTAAGACACACCTTCACTTATAAGCCTGAAATTATAGGATGGTTTGATTTTAAATATATTCTACCAGTTTAACAAATTCAACCAGAGATAAATCATGAGTGTAAATCTTTGTATGGGCTGTGGAAGACATATATAGTTACGGAGGGATGTTCTGAGCACTGCTACAGTCAGTCCTACAGTCTGAAGGTCACCAAATAAAGAGAATACCTTGTAGCCACATCATTGAAGGCATTTGATTGAATTTGAGTTCATAGAGGGTTATATTGGGCTTGAATGAGGCTGCATGGTTCAAGCAGACTTTGGCAAGTAAAGACGTCATAGATGACAATCTTTGTATTCTTTTTAGGTACACCTTTTTATTAGGGATGCACGATATTGGTATTTTGGCCGATATCCGATATGCAGATATTTTAAAACTCATGTAGCCGATAACCGATATCGATACCGATGTTAAAGCTGGACAAAAATAAGTAGTCATTGAAAATAGCAGTTTTGTTATCCATTTCTGACACTTTGAAAAATAATATACTCAAATATATTTTCATATGCTGATATCAAATTGATTTTTAAAAACGCGGTATCAATCTATTTTACTTTCAAGGTCTCGTGAAATTTCATCGTTCTGTTACAAACTCTCGTGATATTTTGCAAATTCTTGTGAGATTTTGTTAGTAAAATACATGGATACCGCGTCAATATATCAACATATAAAAATATGGCAAAATTTCGTGGATTTTCGGGGGATTTCGTAGCATAATGATGACATATAGCAATATTTCATTAGTAAAAGAGATTGATATGGTGTTTTTAAATGGCAATATATCAGCATATGAAGATATTGTGATATTTTTATGTATCAATATTTTTTTCCTTGTCTTTAGAAGTTTTTTAAGTCTGTAAAAAAGAAGTTTTTGAGGAAGCAGTAGTAGTGTTTTTTTTTAGACTTTAGAAACTCAGAAGCTGATCAAATATCGGGTTAAATATCGGTGGGGTGGCCGATGTCCGATATTCAGTTTTAAGGCCGATACCGATAGGGGGCTAATTATATCGTGCATCCCTACTTTTTATTATATTAATTCATTTTGCCTTATGACCCCCTTAGTCTTCAATTGACATAAGGTGTTGGGAAGATTGCTGAAGGACATGGAAATGTGACTGCATCACTCATTTGCTGCAGACTGGTTGGCTCCTTCAGCTTGACGTCAATCCACAGAGGAGATCTGGTAAAATACATTCTAGAAAGTTTTTACAGTGATCTTCTGGACACCAGTTTGGGATTATATAATGCATTTTTTATGTTGAAAGGAGTTGGAATAATATGGTTCAACATGGTCATAAATGGAAGGAAATTGTGGTCAATAGTCCTCTGAAATACATAGGGACTGGCATGTGCAATTGCATCTACAGTGTGAAAATGTCAGAAGAAATATCTTTTATGTCTTTACACCACTGACCTAAACTATCAACCAAGATGCTGAAACTGGGACTCAATGGATCAGGAGATATTTTAAATCAACATTCAACCAACATTGAAAATATGTTAACTGTGGTGTCAGTTTATGTTTCATATTTAGATGTGGAATAATTTTCCTCTGCTGCTTTAAAGTCCCAAATGCTGAGCAAACCAAATATTTAATTCTGCATTTTTTTTTTGTTCTTCTAGTTTTCCATTTAGCTTCTGTTGTCTTTATATAATTTGTCTGGCATTTGACATCATTAAAGAATCTTTGTCCAACGGGAATACTGCTCACTATTTCCTCTGCAGTTTCTAAAAGCCTGGGACATGTACCGAATTACATCCATATCAAACCACTCCTTCCAGAAGCTTGACTTAGCTGTTTGTTTTTGTGTGTGTATGTTTTTCAGATAATTTTTGCAGACACATAGAAATCATTTTGGTTAAAAAAGATATTGTGAAAGAAATAAGGATAAAAACAAATACAGAAAAGCTATAGAACAGCCAAGCTGTTGTCTAACTGAATCCACATCTTTATGTTTTCTTATAACATAATAGATGACTACTATAGGTCTCAAGAGTGTATTTGATGATTTATATCCATACATACCGTTTCTGGCCAGGATAGTTGTAATGTACTGCTGGCTGAAGGTGCTAACTGTCAGCAGCATGGCTGGCCTCTGCGAGGTAACAAAGCTGAAGGCCACGTCCTCCCTGGCCCTGCTCTCTGTGAATGCACTGGAGGCTTGCGAGCTCCTGTTCTGCATCACTGAGAAAGGCTCCTGGAAGGTGTAGGTCACTGAGGACTCTCTGTCAAAGGACACCGACACCTCTGCAGGGACACACAGAGAAAGAAATGGTTGCTTTTATATGAGAAAACCTCAGAATCCACATTTTCTCAGCACAAAGGTAAGAAGTGCAAGTTCATGCGAAACACATCAGGGCATTTAAATAGCCTGAATGGATTTATCAAGAAACAAAAAAAGAATGTGCATCTTCACTGCAAAAAATATAAATCTCAATAAGTTATTTTTTCTTAAAATAAGTGTGTTTTTCCTTGATTTGAGGAGGTAAGTAAGACACTTTGCCAATGGAACAAGACAATTTCCTTTTAAAATAAGAAAAAACTATTTTATCGTCTTATTTCAAGTAAATATTATCTAACTATCTTATTTTAAGAGTGAAAATACTCATTCCATTGGCAAATCATCTTATTTACCTGCTCAAATTAAGGCTAAATATACTTAATTTAAGCCATTTTTTACTTATTTCTGGATTGTTTTTGCAGTGTTCAAAGACATGGTTCTATGAAAACAGCTGAAATGAATGAATGCCAGTTCCCTAACTTCTTAAAACAACCAACATTAGTGTCCATCTTGCAAAGCCTGGTTGCATCAAAACAATCTAGCTTATTTTATGTTTTATCACCTGGGGCAATTTTAGGAGACAGATCTCTCTGGGGCCACAGAGGCCTTCACATAGCATCTTTTTCCCTCATCCAGAGCTACTTTCTGAGACCTACAAACAACTTTGATGTATAAAATTGGCACAGTTCTTAAGCCTATCCTCCAAGACAAGCATGGCACGTTAAAACAAGCCTTGAAAGTAGAGCATGGAGGATCAGATCAGCCTTCCTGGTGTTGATGTTATATAACCACTGTGATGGAGGGCTGTGAAATATGGGAAATGTAAAGTTTTTCCAAAACTTTATTCCTACACGCTTCTACACAGAAGAAATAAAAAAAGAAATTCTTCAGGCATATGATATGAGGACTTCACAACAGAGTCATGTGCTGTGCTGCAGTGATCAGAACCGGTACTGCTTTAAGATGGCTGCATTTTAGTTTTACTGAATGCATAAGATGAAGTTCCAGCTTCAGTTGTTTTTTTCCCCGGGAATAAAAGATGACAGGGGTGAATAGGAGTGAGAGTGTAGTGGTACACTCGGCTCACAGCTGTCTTTGTGATGCTGCACGGCACATTTGCATTGAGAGTGCCTCAGCAGTGCCACAGTCCCTGCTGCCAACAAACAGCAGTGAAAGGGATCAACTCAAGGCGCCTGGTTTCCTGCTGCACATCATTGTTGGCTCCCAAGGCTGAACATAGACCCCTATGCTTACCTATACAGAAAAACAGCTGAAACACACAATATATATGCAAAAAAAAAAAAAAAGAAGTCTAGAGCTGACATTTAAAGAGTAAAACAAGTCAAATGAACAGTTACAACATATCATCACCTTTACTGTGAAATGTTTCCAGTCAATATTAGTTTATTTGTTGTTACAAATACATAATTATTCAAAATATGACACAGCTATTCTTTAAAAACCACATAATCTTTTTCACATTATAAGCCTCATATAACCGTAATCTTAACCTGTAACTATATGTATCGGCGTAGCAGACTCAAGCCGGATTATAAAATGTTATTCTAGTCCAGGGTTTCCCCAAGACACAAAATGGGGGGTTGCAAGATTATTTTCACAACCGTGACGGGATCCCTGAGGTAATGGAGGGCCAAAGCATAACATGTTATACATGAATGCGAATGTCCAATGTAATAAAATAGTAAATATACCATGAGATTAGTAGATGTAAGTTTATTTTATATTAATCCCATGAAATAATTAAGAATGCATTTACACAATTAAATGTTATTTTATAAATAGCCATAAAACTGGTTTCAACCCAAGTCAATGTCCAGTAATTGGAGAGCACATTTTTCTTAGGTATAAGAAAGTGTATCTTCCTAAGCAGATTCCAAGTCAGGAATAAAATCAATGCTCTAACAGTCGTTATCATGCATTGGCTGTGGTTTTGTTTGATTCGTGACGAATGTGTCATCAATATCGTATCCTTTGTTTTCAATGCAAGTATGCAGCTAAATTCTGCCAAAAGGTACTGACTCTCCTGGTTATCTTCTAGAAATACATTTATTTAAAAAATAAATATAATTGCTTGACTAAATACTAATTATAGAATGGAATAAACATTTTTTAAGTGGGTCACAAGTCTGTGGATCTGATATTGTTTGGGGTCACAAACCGAAATGTTTGGGAACCTCTATTGGAAGGTGGTTATGGTTCTGAACCCATTCTATGTGAAATCTTTCTGGACTAGTCCCACTGGAAGGAGACCCTGGAATCAACAGTTGATTTGGATTTCAGAGTTTACTACCCAGACTAAACTAAAGGACTGTCTTCTGATGATACAAAGTGTTGAACAGTTTTTTCTGTAACATACTTTTGGTACGTGCTTTGGCATAAATTACTTTTTTAGGTAGATCTATTATGCATAATTCCCTTTGGTTCTTTGTTGTACTAATACTCCCCGGGGTGTACTGAATTAGTCATGAAAAACTATTTAATAAGCTGTGAGCGTGTGGTCACAATTCACCAGCGCAGCAGATGGGATTGTGCAGCTCCGTGGGGCAATCTATGCCAAGCTATTTCAGTGGTGAACAAAGCAATCTACAGGGAAGAAAGCAAAATACGTGTTGAGTCATATAGAAGCCAAGCAGGAACCTGAACCCATTCCTCACAAACACAGGCCACAGATAAACCCTACAGACTGTTTATCAGATGGAAATGGGCCTTTTGACTGAGAGTAAGACTTCCAGCTGCAGGAGACTGCCTAGAACTGGATATCTAGAAACAGCTGCTATCCTCCAGGATGAAGGATTATCAATCTGCTTCATTCTTCACCCGTCAGGTGAAAAGATGAAAACTCATTTCCATAGCACACAACACCACATATAATGGCACACCGAGAAGGGAAAAAAAAAAAACAGAATCAGAATCCAAGTGGTAAAATATGGTAGAATAGGGATACAACCCAGAGAGTCTGAGCTGGTAATGGATCTGCTGGTGACATTGGATCGGCCAACAGAGACTGCACCTTCTTATAAAGGTGAAACCAGCATCACTTCCTCCCAGCATCTATGTTGATTTACTGCATCTCATTGGGGAGCTCCAGCTGCACTGTGGCAGACAGGAGGGGTTCATTTTAAAGGCATTTTGTGTACAGCTCTGGTAAAGGACTGCAGAAATCACAGTGAGCATCTATCTGGGCTGGTTAAGAGCTCTACTGGGTTCATTTCTTTCAAAGAATTTTCAATTTAAGATATTTTTGTTTTCAAAGAATAATTTAGCTGAAATAAGATATTTGAGGGAAAGTGATCCTAGTGACTATACGGAGCCTGGCATGTGTCAGCTGAGGGAAATCTGAGCTCAGGTTTTTTTCCACCTTGCTCTCATTTTGTGCAATGGTTTATACTGTAGTTTAATTTGCACTCCTTGCAAATTAATGTTTAATGACATTTTTTAATGTTTAATTACATTAAATTAATTAATTAATGTTTAATGACATTTTTCAAGAGTTCGGACACATGGCTCACACCTGCAAGAAATTTAGTGGATCTGTTGCATTGCAGAATATTGAAATCTAAATACGTGGATTCCTCTTAAAATAAGTGCATTTTTTCTTGAATTGAGGATGTAAGTGAGACAGTTTTCCAATGGAACAAGAGAATTTACATTTTAAATAAGAAAAAAACAATTACATTGTCTTATTTCAAGCTCATATTATCTAATATTAACAGTAAAAATACTCATTCCATCTGCAAATCCTCTTATTTATCGACTTAAATTAGTAGTAAATACACTTGATATAAGAAATTGTAACTTATTTCTAGATTGTTTTTGCAGTGTGTTATATTTAAAACTAAGGCACTGGCATGTTTTAATCAGCATAATTCACTGTTTTTATAAGAGCTTATTTAAGTTACATTGAGATAAAACATGACAGAAGTTACCAAGTATCTGCATACACTGATTGCACTCAGAGAAACAGCTCAGTAAAGCGTGACCACAGATTTCCATCAACTTTGTTTTTATTCAACTGTTAACACCTTAATCAGTGGAGGAAAATGAAATGAATTTTTGTTTTTTTTAAACTGAAAATTGTATTCAACGATTCAATGATTTTAAAAGTCTGTATTTTTATAGTTAATGAAAGTCGGTTTATTTTGATCTTAAAAAGAGACTTAAAACAATGATATTCTAAACTACTTTAGCTATCTCTATAGTTATT
Organism: Cyprinodon tularosa; assembly: GCF_016077235.1. Taxonomy (NCBI): domain Eukaryota; kingdom Metazoa; phylum Chordata; class Actinopteri; order Cyprinodontiformes; family Cyprinodontidae; genus Cyprinodon; species Cyprinodon tularosa. The sequence goes on from NW_024039193.1 coordinate 1,978,783, forward strand.
CTGCTATAGGTTTGGACTGCAGGAGGACATAGGGACCCCTTTTTCATCATTCTGCTTCATTCTGTCTCTATTCTCCCACTCTGCAGAGTCTGTTAGTTCAATCTCTAACGTTCTGCTCTACTTTTTCTCTTAGTAGCTTCCTCTGGTCTGTTCCTGTTTGGCTGTGACTCCATCCTGGAAAGAAATATCAGCTGTGCTGCTGCCATCAACACCTTTGTTTATAGATGTTGGAGATCAGACAATTTTTCAGTGTAGTCCTGTTTCTCTGAATGTGACTGGCTGGATGTGCTCTCTTCAGCCTCTGACATGGGAGCTGCCTTGGAGCTCGTCTGCCTGGCTGTGTGTTTCCTGGACGGGGCCGCCTTTTACAGCTGCTTTTTGTATCTCTGCTTCTGTCTCCTTGAACCCAGTCGGCCTCAACAGATGGCCGCTCACACTGAGTCTGGTTCTGCTGGGAGTTTTTCCTCTCCTCGGTCGCTACAAGCATGCTTAGTATGAGGGATTGCCTTTGACTCAGTGAGTCGTGGCAATCAAGTGGTTTTCCTAAGATAAAAAACTTTGAATCAATTTGACTGTATGATCTGGTGAACTGTAAAGTGCCTTGAGATTACATGGGTTGTGAATTGGCGTAATAGAAATAAACTGAATTGAATTGAAATAGCTGCTCTCCAGCAAAACGAGAGGGTAAGTTGCTGTAATCCCACTAACAACTTTTAAATAAATTAATTTAGAGATTATAATTGGCATCCAAAAAGTAATTCTGCAATTAGCACATTTACATTAGTTTTTTTTTTTTTCTTCCAGTTAATACTCCTTTTCTACTGTGTTTCAATATTTTAAAAAAAACACAAACGCTTTTGCCCTCTTCATTAACTCCCTCCATAGGGAGCTACAGAAAAAAGAAATGTCTACGATTCAGCTCTCTTTGTGTCGCTGCAACACAAAAACAGATCTCTGGTTGGTAAATGCAGAAACATGTTCAAACTGAAAAAGCTCAGAAAACAAAGCTGAGGCTCATGCTGTTTTCAGATCTCAGTTCATAAGCAGGAGCAAACAGTGGAACTATGCAGCGTGGTTCTCCACAGCTGCAGGCAGTTTTCATCTGTGTTCCCACAGAGTTCACTTTGTTTCTCTGTCACTTGGTCAGATTGCAGGTTGCTCATCCTGCTCCGCTTCAGCCTGTGCAGGCTGAGGACGCTCTCGTCCGTGTGCACATACTGCAGGAGATAATTTGTTCTAATGCATTTTAAATGCTCCCTCTCTCCGCAGTGGGGACAAGTATTAATTGTCTCTTGCATTGCTCGTATTCCTATTGGTTCTCTGTAATGGAATAACCTTGACAGTGATTGATTTTCTGTTTTCTGCGATCAACGTTAATTGATTAAAAGAATTACACTGTGTATCTTTTGTTTACACACAGAGCGGGACTCACCTTGGTTGCAGGTAGCCCCTCCGTAGGCAGACTGTGAGCAGTCGCAGATGTAGCCATTGCTCTTCTCGATGCAGCGACCTCTGTTGTGACAAAGACTGCTAGAGCCACTGCAGTATCCTGGACAGCCGGAGCTCACTCCAGGGGTCATCCTGGCCCTCTCCTCAAGGTCAAAGGTCAAGCCGTTAACCATGAGAGACCTGATACAGCCCAGGAAACCTCTCTGCTGGGATGCTGTTCCTCCTGAGAAAATTACAAGCTGTAGTTACTTTACAATTAACATTGTTTGTAAGGCAATAAACAACCAGTGCAAATCTAGGGGAACAATTAAGGCATTTAGGCATATAAACCCCATCTAGAGTAATAATGCAAAACATTTGCCTTCACCAGTTTTGGAGGGAGACTTGCACTCTACGTTACTTCATAACTTCAGATTTTCCCTCCCAGAGATGCAAGACTGATGAGTTTGGATGGAAAATAAATCATACAGCTGTGCAAGTAATTTATCTGAGAGAGGAAAAAAAATTCACAAACCTAAAGGCATAATCTCCTTTCACAATCCCTTAAGGCTGATAAATGAAGCTTGTTAAATGCGGTATTGTTTCAGATGAAGAGAAGCTCTGCCTGTATTTGCTGCATACATTTGTTATGCATTCCCTCATTTCAAACCAAGCTACTTCAAGTAAAATCTCACCTTCCAGTGTTACTGGCTGTGATGCAGTATGCCAGTGCTGATTTTAGTGCTATTAACCCTTCTACCCGCTGAGGTCCCTGTAGCAGGATTCTTATTACAGCATGACCCACAGTCACCGTTTTCCACAGGATGAATGGATAAAAAGGCTTCTGATTCTACTGGGAGCAAAATGGATGCTTTCTTTTTCTTTCTGCATCAGATCTGTATTTGATGCAACTGCTGGGAAGTTTTGGAACAATTTTGTCTCATCTGTGTCACTGAGTCATACTTACATGTTTGTTTTCATCGTCTTCAAACAATGAACCAAGCGGATGTTCTTTCACAGACCGAGTTTTTAAAGAATCTATTGACAGTTAAGGAAGTGCTTTCATCAAGTTTATTTTTTTTTTATTCTACGTGAGATAAAAATCAGAATCAGCAAGTCAGAGCTCAAAGAAAATTGAACGTTTATATAAGCCAGGAAAAAAAAGAATAATCAGTTCATCTCTCTTAGTGTCTTTTTCTTGATAAAATACTTTAATTTTCCAGCTAAGGTGCTTAGCTGATATCTGCCACCCGGAGCCACTCCAATTTAAAACGTGATATAAGTGAACACTATAATATATTATACCACCATCTTGTACATTAAAAACTGCAGTGACTGGCTTTTTCATTTTACTTATGATAAAAAAGATGTAACGTGTTTCACCTATCAAACGCTTCACACATGTGCAGAACATGCCAGACACTTATCCTATTTCACATCTCTTGATCAGAACATTACAGATTTATGATGCTGAATTACGTTTTAACCACAATATATTGTGTCATTTAATGCAACATTTTTTAATTTGATAATAAAATACATAAATAATAATAAAAAAAAAAAACATGACAGTCTTTTTATTTGGAAGATTTTATGGATTAAATTGCACATTTTTCTATCTACAGTGGGCGCTGGTTGGAAATGGACACTTCACTCAGGCTCCGCGTGTTTCACATATTGTGTGAAAAACATGTGACTACTATAGCCACAAGGTGGCAGTCCATTTCGGCGTCCCATGAGTCAGATTAGATAGGTGAATGAGCCCTAAAATAAACACTAATTTTAAATCTAAATACGAAACAAAAAGCAAAATAATAAAATAAAACTTTATGTCCGACTTTGAAGATCATTAGTGTTTTTTATTCTTTTCTGCGGTTCTACTGTATGAACTTCAAATTTTCTCTTTTACCAAAACCAAAAATGAACGGCAACCAATTAAATAAAAACAACTATAATTGTTTTTAAAAGTTTTGATGAGAATATGTATATTAAAGCTCTATTTGTTTTAATGTTTTGCTGTTAAAAACATTACTTGACAAGATGACGTGGAACCAATGATGCCTAATTTGTTGCTCCCTGTATGTAAGCTGCTCAGTCAGCTGCCCAACTACATACTGCTGTCGTTTATAGATGTAAACTGTCCCTCCTGATGTCTCCTGACAGCAGTAAGCATGTTCTCCTCATCACCTCATGTCACATCTCTATATAAGCCCTCATGGCATTCTGCATTACAGCCACTGTATCAGTCATTTCCCTCACTTGATAGCAGGAAGACATTTTGCTGTTGTGTTTACCTCTGTATTAGCATGTCTACATGTCCTTCATTTAGAAACATTACGTGGGTGCTCCGTGTCTGAATTTTATGCTGTAGCCAAAAATACACTTTTCATTAGAATAGAAAATCCTTTTCTCGTCCAAAAATTGAGAAATTCTGTTGTTACAACAGCAAAAAGGTTATAGAGAAAATGGTCACACAAATGTGGACCTTGGAATAAAAAATAAATAAAAGTGAAGAGTTAAAAAAAAAAAGAAAAATTGTACTGTTAAGTGTTTCAACAACATAAATCCTGTGCAGCTGAGAATAAATAACCAATATACAGCTATGAACAGTTTTACAGTAATGGATAATTGGAGGTTAGGATGTTGTACTAATTGGGGAGATTAGGTCTATAGCACATTTTGGTTTTTAAAGAATACGTTTTAAATAATAAGGGAAAGTAATATTTATTTGTTTGTAAAAAGAATGAGATAATTTTCTAAAGGTTGTTGAGAGTGGGATTGTTGTTGATTTCCCCTTGAGTCTGGTACCTCACTCTGACTAACTGACTGCTCTAAAACAGATTTTCATCAAATTGCAGATGCAAAGATGAGATAACGTCTAATCATAACATAGATATGCTGCCATATTTAACAAATTACATCAGTGAGACGTTAATTTATCTTAGTAAAAAGACTGATGTTTTTATGCCCTGATTTCTGCTTTTTATGATCATGTTCAGCTTGCAAAAAATGTAAACATGCGTTTATTATTATAAAATTGAATCAGATAGAAAAACATATTTTTTCTAGAAAAATCTGGGTATAACTTAAAAATTATTACCTGCTAACTACATCTGAACACTACATAAATATACAGTATATAGCACAACTTCCAAATAGTTAAAATAGAAAAATCAATTCTGGAAAGTTTTAAAATTATTCATTATCATAATTTTTACAGCAAACATGAAACTTTGTGCTGGGTCCATCCCAGCTGTCAGGGACACTGGAAGGTGACGAACTATGAGGTATATCTGACTCCAGGCTCTGTCTGTTTAAGGGAAACTCAGGTCATTGATCTGCTCCCTGGGATTCTTTTGGCCTCTTGTAAAACCTGATGAAGTCTGTTGTTTGTTTATCTTGTTTGCAGCCTGTTTTATTTTCCGCATTCTGTATTCTGAACCACGTCTTGGACTGTCTGTGCTGGCAACCTAAGGGAATTCTAGAGCGGTCTCTACTCATGGAAGCAGTCTTTTCTTATTTAACAACATACAGATCCAATTCCTTATTTTTCCAGCAGCGAGGTGTTTTTGAACAAATTATTTCTACATTGTGTTTGCACTATTCTAAATGTTAAACAGCGATAGGCAATTACACTATATCATCATATTAAGTTTATTTTTTCAGAGAAATGTGAAACAGCACCTTTGTGAACCTTAAAAATGAAATTATCTTTGAGCTCCTCAGAGGTGTTTCACCTCCATCTGTCTTTTCTTTTATTTAGTAAATTAATTTGAAGTTAAATGAGCTATTAGGTGCATTATCTGTCTCCTTGAGCTGTGATTCAATTAAAATGGAAAGAAGAATAAGATTTTATGGTGTTCTATAACAGGGAGTCATTATTGTGGCACATTTAAATGTCAGAAAGGAGGTAACTGCAGCAGGAATGCGACAAACGAAAGACAGTTGTCACGCACCTTAAACAGTGTAGTTATTGAACAAACAAACAATAAAACAATTCGATTTTTGAAAAATGGTTAGATAGCTGCAGGCAGATACAGCTGCTTGAGAAGATATAAGACAGATAAAGAGTACAGCAAGTTTAACACCTCAAATTTTATTTTCTCTGTTAAAATATTTGCATTATTATATCTCAATTGTTGGAGTCATGAAACAGTACTATTATTTTATATCATATCATTAAAGGAGGTAGAGGGCAGCTGAATATCACTAGGAGTTTAGAGGCCACATAAAAACACCAGGGATTTCCAGAATCTCATCAGATGTGAAGGAGACCTTTAACTTTCAGCCATTTTTAAGTTTCACAGTTAAAGCAAAGCACCCCTGCTATGATGGGTACAGATTTAGGCCTACTGTACCTTTAAAATCCAAAGTTACATCATCAAACCATCCAGTTGCACCTTTTTGCTTTTAAGCTTTGTTACAATATCAAAAAAGAAGGCGATTCCTACAATTGTGTTTTAACCCTTTAAAGCCTGGACCATGAAAAAAATGAAAGAAAATTCATTTTTTTTATTTAGAGTTGTCATTGAACTCTCTGAAAAACGAAAGAAAAGAATATATATATATATATATAATTTGTATAAGTTAAATTAGATTGTTTATTTTAATCAATTTTGATACATTAGGCATTTCTGTAGAGTATTAAAGACATTTTCTGTTCATTACATGTGTCTGATTGTGTAAGTCAGGGTTTTTAAGATCAGCAACATCAAACTGATGATGCAAAGTCCTCAAAAGCTCATGTATCAATTATGATACAATTGGTTTTAAAGGGTTAATCTGTAAAGAAAATCTGTAAAACTTTAGCCTAATCTAAAGTGGCTTTTTAAAAATACCTCAGGTAGAGTAGATGTTTATTATAGTAATGAATGACATGAAATGTTGCGATTGCAAAAACGCTTTGCTCTAAACCCAGCTCTACTTCCATGACACAATCCTAAGAAAGGCAAGGGGTCCATCCGACTTTGGCTAAATATACCTCTTGTTCTTAGTTCCTATCCATTTAACTATGGGGGGTGTATGGGGAAGGGGGGGGTCAAGAGTAAGAAAACTACCCAGGGTAGAAAAGGAGCTCCAGGCTGCTCTGCTGAATCCCAACAGCCTTCAGCCTTTTGAACTTCATGAAGCGAAGAAAACACATGTGGAGGATGCTACAGCCTTCGGGAAAATGTAGCCAACAGCTGAAATCCCATTAAATAACCCTAAACACATGAATGTGCGTATATTTGGACGTGTCACACAGACTGCAAGTGAGGAAATTATGTATTTTGGGGAAAATCCATCTGGTAGGTTGTGACTGGGTTGTGTTATGCAAAGAATGGTGACAGTATAGCAGTATAGCTCATATTGACCAGATAGGAATGTCAGGAGCTCCTTAAGATAAATGAACAATGAGAGCAGAGATCCTGCTTCCATAACACTACTTAGACGGCACCCATCAGGCGACCGCTGACTTACTTCCACTTTGGCTGAAGTGCCTTTATTGATTTGCACAATTTAGATGGACCCAAAGTTTGCAGAAGAAACAGAAGAAACCTCTTGAAGTTGCAGCATAAAGTATTTATAGAATGAGGTACCCATCTAGAAATCCGAAAAAAAAAAATGTGTTGTTTCCTCAACCCGGGGGATTCAGTGTTTTTTTAAATATGAATATTAACCAAAGATAAAATTCTTCATATGTGTTTTACCACAAAAAAGCAACTCAGATTCTTATTTTGCTGTAAAAAAATCTAATTCACAGAATATGCACAGACCTATAAACGTATAAGACCACTTAGTCAGAAACTACATAAGTCTGATATTTTTTCAGTAGATACAGGAATAGCAGGTGGAGTGTAGTGATAAAGTGAGGCTGACAAATCAATTATTATTGTCTTTAAACTTTTACATTTTAAAGTAAACATTTTCGAATGTTTGTTTTACTTTCTGGATAAAAAATGTCCTAAATAGAGAGAGGCAGACTAGCGTGAGTCATTTAGTTCATTTCCAATTAGCCATTTTAAATTCAGTGGGAGTTCAGCTCTCAGTTGCAATGTTTGCGCTATCTGTAGTGGATTTAACTTACAGATTTGTTGTTGTGATTCCTCTAAAAGCTCCTCTTTCTCAGTTGCAGCAGCTGCTGCTAGTAAAACAAAATCTGTCCATCGTTCATCAGCAGCAACAAACAGCAGATGGACAAAGTCAGTGACTAGCTGCTGTGCATATTACTAGTGCCTGAAGGCAGTTGGACGGCTTCTCTTTTCTGCTGTACTTATCATTAATTATAGAGCAGGATCCACTGATTGAGCAGAATTGCAGGAACTTCACAACAACACCAGGGCAGCATTAGGTTTCCGTTAATGGATAGTTTCCTCAGAGCATCTTCTATATACCAGACTGTGCAGGTGACTCTCATCCTCTAAACCCTCTGATTTAATGGTTTTCTCAAGGTCGGGCCAATAACTGGACTTTTTCTTCCCTCTCACCTCCCCTTTGACCTCCAACATAAAGCTATATATCTATTCACCAGTCTGAGCTATTCTTGGTGTTTAAATATTTTATGAATACTTTGATGCATTGCATTAGGTTAATTGTAACAAAGTTTCCACAGTTCTGGAGTCACAGAGGTTAATAGATGCCAACACTTACTCATTTCCAACTTATCAAATGTTGACATTTAACACACATAGAGCACCCTTGATGTCTGCTGGAGTGTGCTGGATAACCCTTTACATTTTCACTCAGTGTTCCACTTAAGAAAAACAAGGGGTGGGTGGGCAGGGTGGGGTGTTGGAGGTTCTGAGGAGCTTCCTGCAAAGAAGTGACACTAAATTTACAGTTTTGCTGTAGCTCCTGCTGCTGTGCTGAAGGTTACCTGCACCATCTATCTATCTAGCTCGCCATCATCGCTGAGTGAGTGCTTGCATGAATGGGTGAATGACTGAATGTAGTGTAAAGCACTTTGGTCGAGTCTCCTGACTTGAAAAGATGCTATATAAGTACCGGCCATTTACAATTTACGGAAAATTATAGCATTTTTGTGTCAAACACCAAGTTGGACACCATTTTTTAAGTATATTGAAAAGAGAAAACTTTAATATTTTATGATATAGTGACATTATGTTTCCTAGGTGTGCAGAATAATTTAAAGAAACATTAGAGAGTTAATGTTTGTGGTGTTTTGCAAATACATTTGTTTCATAATCTGTACAGTTTTATTGTTCTACATTTTTTACAATGTGCTGTTAGAAAAAACATTTTAATGTCACAATGTACTTTTTATTTGTCAGCTCCTTTAATTCAGCAGAGATATTAAAAAATCACAAAGGTCTAGATGTGAGAAAATAAATACCTCAACATGTTCCTTTTAATGAGCTCCACTTATCAAAGGCTGTGATTACCAAGATCAAGGGTGTGAGATTCACAGTGTTTTGCTGCATACAGTTTTTTTTTTTTATTTGTTGCAAAATATATATAATAAAAAAATATTTCATGGTCAGATAGTTATAAACTATCTCCAACTTTCAGGTTTGAGTGAGTCAAGTGTTTGTAAAGTATAGCATGAGATTAAATGGTTCTGTTACTGTATCTGGCACTGCTTCTGCTTTCTAAGACCAATTGGAGATAACAGTCTCCCTCCTGAGGTTCAACATTTCACACATTAAATAATGTGTATCTTATGGATATTTTCTCTCTGAAAAAAAACAACAAAAACGTCAAGTTATTTGTGTTTCTAATAAATGTGACCTTTTTATCTTCTCTATTTTAACATGTCTAATGCTTAAAAAAGATAGAATAGAAGCATGATCTAAAAAAAAAGATAAAGAGGTAAAAAAAATAGTGGAAAGTGTTCATCTGAATGAATTAACTATTGTTCTCTATAATTTTCTGGGTGGCGTCACTTTCTTGTGAGTCTCTCAACTTCCAGCTATAATAAATGAAAATAAGAACATTGATGTTGTTTATTTCCAGCAAAAATATCAAAACAAACAATAATTTAAATTTCTTATATCTTAGATGAAACAAAGGCTCACATAATCTTACTTCAAAACATGTTCAAACTGTTAAAAAAAGAAAAAAAAAAATCATAAAACTGTTTTATACCCTTTGATAGATAATGGGTATTGCAGGCTAACAAAGAAGCAAAATGACCCTCAGAAAAAATATGCATGTTTTCTAAGTTGGGCTACTATATAAAGCCTCAAACTCAATGCTATTTCTGACATTTTTAATTGAAAAAGCTTCCTGGATGAGAGCAAAACGTCTTAAAACCTGGAAACAAAGTCCAGTGGAATGTTTTTTTTTTTTTACTCTTTTGGAATATTTTACAATATTTTACTGTCGTTGTCATAACCCAACATTTGACACACAAAAGCGATCTCCAAATTAACCCTTAAACAGGCACTTTGCACCAGGAGATACACACTCTTTAACATCCTGTAGGGGGTATGCTGGGAGGTTTTCACTAATCAAGTTAGCATTTATCAAAAGTCTTGTCTGGTATTAGCATCTAGATCACATAATGTGGTTCAGGCTATCTATCATGGTTTTGTCAGCCTGATCAGAAAACATCATGGCCGCCAGTGATAGAGAACCTGCTTCCTTGGGGAAAAGTAATCATATATTAGTCATACTTATTTTCAATAAAACAACAATATAAATTCCTAAAATGAATTAGGACATTTGTCTAAACATTCTGATGAAGAAAAAATCCAACTATGTTTGTGGTGTTTCTTAGCAGCTATTGAAATGTATGTGTCCCCTGAGATACGTTGCCAGATTAGGGATAGAAATCTGATCAATGTGCATTATAAAAAATTTCATTTTTAATAATTACTGCAGTACCAGATATTATCATGTACAGCTGTGCCCATTATAACAGTATAACTGTATTTTACTCAAAAAAAAATGTATTTATTTTCAAGCAGGGCATCTCAGCTAGGTCCTTTTATGGGAAAAGAAAGCAAAGCACAGGAATGAGAGTGATAGAGGAGATTCCTGCAAGTTCTTCTGACTCTGAGTCAAAGAGTGATGGAGATCAGGAAGTAATGTTCAGCAAGCATTAATTGGAGGCAGTGAGTGAAAGCAGTTCTGATGAAGAGGATATTGATCGCAGTATTGGTAAAAATGAATAAAATCAACTTTAAAAGTGCTATGTGTAATGTAAATGACCAAGGAATACAACAATGTATAATTCATCAAATTGAACAGTAGTATGTTTATCATTGGGGATCTGTTTATACCTTAATAGGGCAACGTATCCTGGTAGATACAACTCATAAAATCCAAAATATTGAATATATATACATTTTGAATGTGGAAATATTTTACTTAGGGCCTAAAGAGATGAGTGATACTATTTAATTATTTTTTGCAACTTATTTTCCACTCCTGCCTGTTTAAGGGTTAATGTGAGGGTCTAAAAGTTAACAGAGGAATGGAAACTATTTTAATTTCATATTTAGAGGTTTTGGCTCTGAATATATTGCATACAAATACAAAGTAATTAAAGCTAAAGCTAAATAGATGAAAATTACAATTTAAAAGAAAATTGACATAGATGGCCATAACAGCTGAAAACACTTTTCTTTTTAACCATTTATTAGATTTTCTTTTTCCCCCCAATGTAGCTAAAAACAGATTCATGTGAAGCTGTAGTCAGTTTGATGGAAAGCCTACCCACAAACAGCTGGCTGCTGAGCCGGAGGCGGAGGTGTCCGTCAGCCGGAGCCTCCAGGAGACGAAGGGGCAGCTTGTCGACCTGCAGGGACGCTTCCTTCACATTCCGCTCTGCCCTCACGTAGTGCCACTGTCTGTCATTCAGAGGGAGGTGGGACTTCACGGACAGGACGGCCGGACCGTTGCCCACATCAAAGGAAAAAGTCACCACTGCTGGAGCTGAGGGACACACACACGGAGACATAGAGCCAGATCAGACTGAATATGATATGAGGTTTTATATGAGGTTCTTCTCCATCCTGCCTTTCTGATGCAACCTGATACAATGCTGCTGAAAACTTGATGACCTGCATACATTTATGAAGGAGCTCAGCTGACAGCTTGTCAATATTTCATGTGTCTGATGCTGCAGCAATACATAAAGACTCCAAATATCCACACAACGTCCCCCCCAGGTTTGAGAACAAAACGCATGATAATAAGCGTCTGCAGACACCTGAGCATATTGCTGAAGTTGTTCTTGCTTTAACAAATAGAGCGTCTGCTAGCTAAAAGCTCAGGTTTGTACCTTTCTTTTGTTAAAGTAAAACCTTTTGAGGAAACGTATAATTTTCAGGAGGATGTTGCAGTAAATCTGAAAGGGGTTTTCCATTTTATTTCCACTTCACCCGTCAGACAAATTCATTAAGCTTCTATATGTGTATGACAGCAAGCTATTGCTGTTGACTGTGCCACTGGGATTACATCATGCTGTGCAAACCTGACAGGCTGCTTCTCCGGGAAATTGAACTGTCAACCACAGTACTCCCAAAGAAGAGCAAAGTATATTGCTGATGGCTTTTGTGGGCATTCTTTATATGTGGACACTCTGGCAAGTCATGATGTACTGCATCACTCTTATTGTGGTATTAACATTCACTCACAGCTCAGCTCCACCCTGATAAAGTCCTTCAGGCCCTGGTTCTCCAGAAATACCCCTGAGGGAGAGCTGGTCTTGAAGTAAAAGGAGATATCTGAGGCTAGCTCTGCCTGCAGGGTGGGGAAGTACAGGTAGGAGGCCTCCTGGTAGAAAGAGGCCGCGTTCCAAATAGATTCTGAAAAAAACAAAAGGAAGAACAGTGAATGAAACAAAAGAGACCCTCCTCCCCCCTCCCCATACTCCCCTCCATGTGTACAACTAGCTGATGTGAAGTTATTTGCTCTTGTCAAAGAGGTTATGGGTTAAAAAAAACTTCTCTTTAGATTTGCTCAGACCTCAATGGGACTTTTCTAATTAAATTAAGGCGACTCTGTTTGCTTTTTTCTATTTATTTAGCCACTTTTCTGATAATTTAAATTTCATCAATTCAATTCAATTTATATATGTAGCGTCAACCACACAACGCATGTAATCTCAAGGCACTTTACAGAGACAATTCAACCAGATCAAACAGTCAAATTGATTGAAAGTTTTCTATCTAAGGTTGGTTGCAATCCTTCACACCAAGCATGCTTGTAGCGACAGTGGAGAGGAAAAACTCCCTTTTAACAGGAAGAGGTGTCAAGTAACAAAGTATACCTAGTATATTAAATTTCCTTTTTTTAGTATCCATTCTTTAGTTTTCTGAGTAATTTTGAACTTTTCCTCACTACATTTGAACACAAAAATCCTTACTTTTTTTCTCCTTACTTTCTTTAACTGGCTTGTAAATTTTCTACATTTTAATATCAACATGATGCAACAGCCAAACAAAATAAGGAAAATAAAGAAGGGAGTCTGTCAAGTTGCAACCCAGTTTGTTTATACAATGACACTGATAGTAACACAGATGTAGACAGGCAGCTGGGAAACATTGCAAATGAATGATCATTCCCATCCATTTGCACTTTTTAGAATTTCGAATGTAAATGCTGATTATGTTTCAGGTAACTCTTTCATACCAGAGCTCTAAAATATTCAAATTGTTGGGAACTTCTGTTCTGCTCAATCTATATCATCTGGTCTTTTTAATTTAGAACGAAACCAAACATTGTTTTATGTTCTCTCTATCAACACAAAGAGCAAAAGAGTAACATTAACCTATTTTTTTTTCAATGTTGTGGTTGGTTTTCACTTATTTTGTATCATTTAAAACAAAAACTTCATTTTACTTTTGTACTCAAGTGCATTGTAGAGTCTGTTTTTTTTTATTTAATTTTTTAGTGGACGCTGTGGGGCTCAAACCGGGTACTTGCAACCTTCTCAAAGCACAAGCGCACTGCTCTAATCACTAGACCAACACTTTCCACCACTTATACTCAGTTAAGAATGTGAGTACTTTTGACATCTCTACAATTTCAATCATAATAGATACGGAAATATAAACAACTAATGGAGCTAAAATGGCAGATGTCAAAAAATGTAAATTTACATCTGTTGCTACAATGCACTGAGCACTTGAAACCTAACATCAGGCGTTCTGCATTCTAGTTACCCATAATGGATACAGTCTGTAGCTCTTCTCAAGATTTTTTTGGTTCCAAGGAGAATAGTTTTTGTTGCTGTTTTTATTAACATCATGAATGCTTGAGCTGAATTCAATTGGACTTCCTCTCATGTTGCCCTCTACCTTAGCTCTTAGCGTTGTCATGTCCTGGATCTACAGCATCATTTTATTAAACCTGTGACAGGATAATGTTTCCCTCTGTTTTCCATCAGCTCATCTTTTAGAGTGTTTGAGGAGAAATGAGGAGACCAGCTGTCAGGGGTTTAAAAGCGAAATGTTTTCAGGATTTAAGCAGCTGAACACTTTGTGGGATTTTTTTTTTTTCATAAAGCTCCAGATGTTTTCAGTGTGTGACAGATGTGGACAGCAGACGGGTCAGTTTTTACGATGCAGGCATGCTGTTGTAATCCGCGCAAAATGTGGTTTGAGTTTGGGACGTAAACAAAACACTTCATGCTTGGTCTGGTTTGCCACCTCTTTAGATACTTCTACTTAAAAAAAAAACCTGCCCTTAGGTCACTTCATGCAATAATGAACACACAGGTCCCACACAGAAATGCACGGGTTTGTTTCTGATTCAGTGATTTCCTGTCTGCTTTTAAGGCAGTGACCGCTACACCGGCCTTTATGCAGAATTAAGACCTCACTAAGCTCTCCATAAACTCCATAAACTATCGTACCCATTTCCTAGAACCTTCTGTTGTGTAAAGACAATCCTGATTCTGCAGCAGTTTTGCAAACTGCCACGTTGTTTCCTGTTTTCCCAGAAACACACAGCAGCATTGGCTTTAATAGAGAAACACTGGAAGGGCCTTAGAGATTAAGGTGATGGCAGAAAGGACCTCCAAAGGTTTTGTGCTGATCATCAATGGCAAATGTATTTATGTATATAGGTTTTACTCTTCTACATAAATGTTATTACCTTTATTTTCTTGCCTTTCTCAAAGCAAATTCCTAGTGACAATAAATATGACTGGGGTTTTGCTTTTACCATTTTACTTTTTTTTCACATTTTTACACATATCAGCAGACCAAATATCAGAATGTAGAATTCTCATCCATCTACTTTTATTGGAATAAAGAAAATTAATACAGAAAGTTAGGAGTGGTGGCCTAGTGGTAATTGTGCAGGGCATTTGGGTCATGTCTCCTTGAACCCCAGTCAGCCTCAGCAGATGGTCGCTCACATTCAGTCTGGTTCTGCTGGAGGTTTCTTCCTGTTAAAAGGGAGTTTTTCCTCTCCACTGTCGCTACAAGCATGCTTAGTGTGAGGGATTGTATTTGAGTCAATAAGTCGATGCAATCAACTGGTTTTCCTTGGATAGAAAACTTTGTATCAATTTGACTGTATGATCTGGTTGAACTAAAGTGCCTTGAGATGACATGTGTTGTGAATTTGGCGCTATATAAATAAACTGAATTGAATTGAATTGAGATGCTGCAAGGTCATGGTTTCAAAGCCAACACTGTCACTTTGGGTCCCTGAGCAGGACCCCTAACCAAAAAAGTTCACCAGGTGTTAGAAGCTGCTCCCTAAGGCAAAGCTTGTCTGCAGAAGACAAATGCTGGTGTAATGTACAAAATCTGTGATTGTAATTTTGTGATGTGGACATTGCACATACAAATATTGTGATGATAATTGCTAGTACATATATTGATTTCCTCTGCAAGAAATCTCAATTTATAAAGGAGGGGTTCTTGATGCTAAATATTGAGAATATTGTATCATGTTTCAGCCTCACATCATGTCATATAACAGAAAATATATCTCATTGTGGCATTTAGTAGAAAATCATAATTTTGGTAATCATAATAAACCTAAACAATTATCCATTTTAAACAACAAATACAACTTGTTTGAAATCTTTTTTTTCCTGCAATTACATTTCCGCACTTCATTTAAAACCTTGTGATAAAACTATTTAAAGATTGTTGAATTTTTCTTGCTGACAGTGTCCTTCTGTTGGCGTCAGAAGATATTCAGACGGTATATTGCCATCAGTTGTCAGGTTTGCCTGAGAGCAGAAGGACTCTTAACTCTTTATCCACTGACAAACACAAACGCAGGAGTCAGAAAGACACGGTCTGAACATTGTTTGTCTCAAATCTGCCTCCATCTGCAACCAAATCTGGCACAGCAGCTGCAGCACCGAGGTGATCACCTACTGTCTCCATAACAACGCAGAGAGCCGACGTGGTAGACAGCCTGCGATCCGGTCCTATTGGTGTCTCCGATCACTATCTGGCTGACTGGAAGGTGATCTTTGTAGGAGAGGAGGCCTGTGTCATTAGCCCTAAAAAACAGGGAAATAGATGCATTAAAAAAACAGCGGACTGAGCTTCTTCATGCTGGTCTTAATAAAGTCGTATATTCTTTTACAATCACAGAATGTAAAGAGATAAATCTCCCATAATGTAGACAAGCGCCTGTAAAAATATAGAAACTATTCTGGGATCAGAGAAGCTTTGGAGAGGATTACCATGCTGTGAACAACAGCATGCTGCTCCTACAGCCCAGCTCCTTATATTCACCTTTCACTCCAATCAACACACAGAAATTATGATTAGCTTTCATTTCTACATCACATAATAATTATAATTCAGATGCGTAATTCATTATGTCAGGCTTTTGCTGTAATTAATTATTTTAAAGGAAATGCTGTCAAAAAAAATGTTAATGAAATTTCTCATATCAAAAACACTAAATGAGCTGCTACAAGTGATGAGATGAGAAGGCATAATAACTGCTGCTTAACAGGGGATTTTCTCTTCATTACTTTTAAGAAACAAAATGTAAAAAATGTTCAGCGGATGTGGGGCTAAAAAGGTTGGTTTTAATGTGATTTCTGCTGAGCATGTTAGCACTTCAATTGCTAATTAGCCAAATGGTGAAGTTTTACCACTGCAATTTATTTTATATCATTTTTTCTGGGCAGCAGCTTAGTTCACTTCATGACCACACCACAGACTTTAGTTAGCTTTTATTTTCTTGCTATTAAGATTTGGAACTGCTGCTAATCACAGAATATGGATAAAATACCCTCATAAACTTCTGTGTGTTGATATCAAGGTCATTACAAATTTTAGATTCATTATTTTGGGATTTTATTGGTTTGACTTATTCAACTTTACTCATAGTTTTCCAATTATACCCAATTTTCATCGCAACACACTTTAAAAGACAAAAAGATTCAATTATTTTCTGATTATCTTAAATTAACAGAAAATACCATGAACAGTTTATGACAGTTGTTCTCAAAATGTTCCCTTCCCTGGAATGAATTCAGAGAATGTTAAAAACATTGTAGGTGGATAAAGCCATTTCGTATCAAACAATTATCATTTTTCTCTCTAAATCGTAATAATTAATAAGAGAAATACAAAAAATCTCCCAGAATAAAGGATTAGATAACCTGGGTATTTCTAAATATTCTAAATATTTACAGTTGATGTAATAGGAAGCTGTCTTCACTGTACAGATATTTATTTAAGTTAAATTAAGATAAAACCCCTCACTGATAATGGACTCTGAGAAAGTGGGTAAGCATATTTAAGATGCACAACATAAAGACACTTAAATAAGGATGGTCTACATGGTCCAATCACCAGCAGAAAGTCATTTAGTCCTCCAGAAGGTTTAAAACATCTGGAACAAAGTTATTTGGAGGGATGGGACAACAATTTAAATGATAATTTCCTGAGAAGTCATAAGATGAAATGTGCGTCTTTCCTCTGGTGAACCATGGGGATGGGTTGCTGATGATTTCTGCTTATATTAGTCAAAATTGAAGATGGAACTTTCTGGCACATTGATGGCAAAAATAATATTACAGGAACCAATGGGGTAAAATGTGTTTTCATCAGCTTGGAAGCTGCTCATGAGACTTTGTTGGACTGTCCAACATGACAATGATCCTGAAAGACAAGACCAAGTCGACCTGTTTTTGACTACAGCGAGGCAGGTAACGGTTCTGGCCACCTCTGGCTCCTGACCTCAATGTGACTGAGCCACTCTGGGGGAATCTCAGACCTCAGGTTCATGCAAGACAACCCAAGTATTTATAAGAACTGAAAGCTTTTTCTAAAAAAAAGTTTTAGCATTGGAGAAAATAACCGAGCTCATCTACAGCTAATAAAAAACACTTTTCAAGCTCTCAGGGATGTTTCACTGTTAAGAAACTAGTAATGTAAATCTTTGAGGAGTTTACCTAAGTATCAGCTTGGCATTATGATTTTAAAACAGCAAACATTATTTTATACATACATTGATTTCCAGAGATAGTGAGCATTAGTAGAACAATAACAGGGTTCCTACAGCATAAGGAGAGTTAAATTCAAGACTTTTTAAGACTTTTTAATGCCACTTGAAATAAAAATTTAAGACCAAATTCACAAAAAACACAACTTAACCCAAAGGTTTATTTTAACATAAACCCCTGCACTGTTTCAAATTTTGAAAAGCTTCCCATACAGGAAGAAAGCTAAAAACACACAAATGACAGATATATTTTAACAATTATTTAACTGAATTTATAAACTTTGTTTTAGAAGGTAACAAAACAAATCAGTTTTAAAGCCACTACATAACCAGTGCTAAGTCTTTTTTGCAGCTTTTTTTCTTTGTATCGTTTTCTTAGTATGTTTGATTTGGTGATAAGTGGAGGCGTTGCAGAGACAAGGGTGGAACAAAACAGAGAAATACCGGGTGTTTCTCCGTAACTCCATTTTGACACTTTGTGTTTCACGCTTCGCATGTGACTCCACTGCCTTAATTCCCATCGTTTCGAGCTTGAATGACTTCTTGCACAAAATACACTGTGCCTCATATATGTTCCCTGGCTTTAGCAATGGAGAAAATTGGCTGGATAGACAATTTTGGTTACATTTACACTTGCTCATATTTTCCAGACAAAAAGTTAATGGCACATCTCCCAAATGTCCCGGCCTCAACTACGCTTTTATTGGTTCCGTTATCGGGACGGAACCAATAATGGTGAGCCGTTATTTTTTTTAAATTACCGGTAAAAAAAATTGTCAATTTTAACGTTTTATTTAGATTACAAAAATAAATCGTAATAAAATTATCCTATTTATGATGTTTTAAAAATTAAGACCTACAAAAGACTGATTTAAGACATTTTAATACCAATTAAAGCCTTAGTTTTATTTTGAAGAATTCAATGCCTTTTAAGACTTTTTAAGGACCCGCGGAAACCCTGGATAAGCTCCGTATTTATTCTCTGAACAACACTAAAAAAATCAGAATTACATCATGGTATGTAAATGTATTAGCACACCTGAAAATATAATTTAGTCTGATTAAGTTATATCTAGTCCAATTTGATTGTGGTGTATTAGCTGATCATATAACAGCTGGTTGTGAAAGAGTGTACATCTAATGTAGGCCAGCTGTTTTCATGGATACCTTAGTGTGACACCAAGCTTCAATGCTGCATCTGTTCATCATGTTAAAATTAAATTTTCTTCAATCTGCCTTTTTGGTTTTATTCTTTGTTCTGCACACATAAGCAAGACCCAGTCTAATCTTATATAAGAGAAACTTTTTTTAGATCAGCCAAAGAGATGTTATGTTCAAAATGTGGTTCAAGATATTGTCAATAGGTTAAAGGATCATTTGTCTATAATCTTTTTGTTGCTGTAAAAACCAGATTTTCCCTATTTTGGGACAATTAAGGGATTTTCTATTCTAATCTAATTAAAAATAAATGTACAAAATATATTATTTGCTTATTATGTAATTTTCTTTATAAGCTCTTTGGTAAATGTCATGGTGTCAAGAAACACTATAAGTACTAAAGCAGCAACCATTCATACAAATATTCCAACAAAGCTATAATAATTATCTGCTGAGCTGAAATCAAACATTTAAAACATAAAAAATTGAACAGAAAACAAACTCGCACCAAAAGATGCTGAATCGCAGAGGCCGTCATTTGATTATTGTGTTGGATATAACGAAGCATGACATAAAATATGAGTTCATTATCAGGGTTGAAATGAGAATAATCAATAAATAATTAGTTGGTAAATAAATAAAATCATTAAGAACCTAATAAATACGAAATGAACCACATCAAAGAAAGATTATTTTTTTCCCCCTCAAAGCCTCCTTTCTCTGCTCAAATGTATTTGCATAAATCCCAGTTTTCTCAGACGTGTCATAATAATGAAGTAGGAGTAGGAGACACAACTATGTTATTTCATAAAGAATAACCTACCCTCTTTTGTGCTAAAAACAAAGCAAAGAGGCATGCAGCCCTTTTCCTGTCAGTTGGTAAAGTCCACAAGCTTTGATCATTGCAGTGTTTCACATAACAACATGCTTCTTAAGTCAGTTAAGACATATTGTAAGGGGGGGGGGGGGAAATGGAGCTGTGGAAAGACAAGACACCACTGTCTTTCCCTTTTTAAAGTGTGGGATTTATTTACATACAGTAGAATATTTCTATAAAATATTTGTCTGGAAATATGTTAAACACTGTGAGTGACATAAAGATTGTGTATATATATAAAAGATTTAACTCTAAATATAAAAAAAATGCATATTTCATACCAACTGTCTGTATCAGCATCACAGTTGCAAAAGTA
Source organism: Cyprinodon tularosa (assembly GCF_016077235.1). Classification (NCBI taxonomy): domain Eukaryota; kingdom Metazoa; phylum Chordata; class Actinopteri; order Cyprinodontiformes; family Cyprinodontidae; genus Cyprinodon; species Cyprinodon tularosa. Next base: position 1,998,945 of record NW_024039193.1, read on the forward strand.
ATTCATATCCACGCAGTTCTCCTCCAGGCTGCAGGAACATTGCTGTACTCCAGGAAGGAAGCCTCCCCAGTAACTCCTTTTGTCTCCATCACGGTCCAGCCACCAGGACAGCGGACTTCCATCTGCAACACAAACACAGTCAGTCAGGGCATCTTTCTGATTCACATTTCCTGCATCTACTTATCATAAGAAAAGCTATTTTTGATGGGCATCAAATAACAAACAGACAGATATATTTCACTAAAGTTCTCTCTACCTTTGGAGGCTTAATCACAGATGCTTAATCTTTTAGATTAACTTCTAAAGAAGTTATTGCTTCTTTTGTTATTATGTAATAACCTACAATTTGTACAATATAGCATTTTAGATTTTTTGGATCATTTGATATTTTTTAATATAAATAGAGGAACATAAATTACCCCAGAGCCTCTTGGAAATACTTTTGAATATGCAGTGGCTGGCTTTGATTTTTAACCTACATATCTTTTGCAAACTTACAGTACCTTAATGAAGAGGCAGCTTTATACCATTATTAAAGAAAATCTGGTGTTTTTCAATGCGATACTATTCAAGCCATAGTATTCTGGTCTGGTCTTTTAAGTCAGACTCCCTGTTTATTTCTAAACAGGCTTAAAACATAACTTTTAGCAAAGTTAGAGGCTCAGGTTATCCTTATCTATCTCTGTAGTTATGCTGTGATGGGATTAGACTGCTGGAAGACGTAAAGACAACTTTTCTTCATTCTTTTAGAAGTTCCTCTAAAGAATGCACTAGCAGCATTCATTACTGACATTAACTTTATTTTTCTGATATTTCGATTTTCTATCCGAAGAAGTTCAATGTAACCTTTTGTTAAGCTTTGACAAAATCCTGAAGGGGGCCATAGGTAGATCCATTCCACTAAACAGCTCCATGTTTTGCTCTGAGGATGATATACTTGATTCTCTCTTTCTGGGATTTGCCCTTTCTCTGTCCAAGACACAGAAATTGTAAGATCTATTACTGCATCTAACAGCATGCACTCTATTTCTCATCCTATGGATTTATTGCTAGCTAAGAGTATATGTTGTCTGTGTTTCTCTAATAGATTAAGTTACCCATGGAGCAAATGCTTACGTTAATGATTTACATTTTCCAATGCTTTAGAAAGTACTTGCAAAAAATGTGGTTGGGAATCGGTGCAACATAAATAAACTTAATTGGACTGACTTTACATAAAAAAAACTTTTTCTGGGCTGTTTCAGAGGCATTATTGTTATTATGAAAAAGAAAATACACATTCAGGAGAGGGTAGAACACTGAAGGCCCGATTATCTGCATGGACATGTGTCTTATGTGTTTGAATTTTGTTTCTTTATAAAATAGTACCACAATTAATATTAAAAGCACTCTTAAAATTTTAATATTTTTACATTAATTTAAAGATTTGTTCGGAATTGAAATAACTAGTTAAAACCATTTTAAGGGTGCACTCCAGCACGGATCTGGGACACCCAGAAAAAGCTGCCCCTTTATCGCGTGAACAAATAGATCTAACACACAAGTTCTCCTTTTAACCACTATAACCATTTTAACACACCCACAATATAATTCTGTATAAAAAGACAAACATTTCTCAGCAGATATGACAAAGTGAACTACTTTTCCATGAATTTATCCATTAACCAAATGAGCCATTTCCTTCAGCTCCCAGCCAATTGACAGTAAAGCTTTAGCTGTGCTGTTAAATCATAACTTATCACGCTCACTAAAGTGTTAGGGGGGTCCAGCTTCAATCATCCATCACACAATGTGACCCTGCATTGCACAGAGGCCAGCCAGCAGAGAGAAGCCCATTAAGCTACGTGTCACAATACATAACCAGGTGTCACCCGCTGCAGTGCTCACCTCCTGCAGATATTACATTCCATTAAGCAAAGCTTTGTGTAGGGATGCACATGCCATAGAAGAGACTGCGACTGTAAAGAATAACCACTCTGTCTGTATTAGAAGAAAACTAGAGAGAGACTCTAATCTACACTGTACTTGATCTACCAAAACTGTCCAATCTAACCAGCAACATTTGCATCACAAAAGTCTGCCCTGCCTTTTCAAACAAATATCCATCTGCTTTTCTTCCAAACATCGTTCGAACCGCAAACAGCCTCGCAAATAAGAAAAGGCACCGATCAATAGTTCCTGTAGGGCAGGTCGACCTCCCGCTCAAATTGGCTCATATTGACACAACTTATTCTCATCAAGAAGGCAAATGTGTCTTCCTGTTTCACTGATGCATGATGCCCCACAGGCAGACCCAACATTCAGCACAAACACAGCACCTAAATGTTTAGAATACAAAGCACAAGGGAGGCTCTTATTCTGAAGAGCTAATTAAAACCAAAACAATGCTTTCTTTATTATTAATTTACACCGTGTTCACCTCCAGCAAAACATTTGCTGCTTAGCATTAAATTTGAAAAATGATCAAGAATATGTTTAGAGAAATGCAACAAAATTGGTTTATTTCAGACATTTTCTCTACAGGCACTGCTGGATGACGAGGGTAGCGTCACCCTCCTGCTGCGTGACCCCAATCTCTGCCGAGATGCTCCAACAACAAACAGCCCTCTAAACGTGCTGGTGTTTGCCAGGGTTACTTCATTTACATCAGGAAGTCGCAGAAAAAGGGGCCAATAAAGCAAACATCTGGAATGCAGTCACTTAAATCAGTGTAATAATTCTATTGATTACTTCTGGGTAAAGTTTTGAGGTTTACTAAGTAAGAAGCCTCACTTTGTTGTAATCAAATGAATACAACAAATCAAATTTGTTAAATGTCCAACTATTAGGGTAGTAAAAAAAGGTTTAACCTTTAAAAAAAATATTAACAGCATCATATAACAATTTGTCTAACTTTAAACACAAACATAAGTGTCACAGTAACAGCTCAGAGTTTTTATCTGTATCCAATTCTGAACAATGAACAATGTTGTTTCTCTATAAGATTGACTATTGAAGATCATATTATAAATCTGCTCTGTCGGCACCGTTTCTATCTTTGCTAGCCATCATATCACTAAATCCCACCAGTTGGGTTTGTATGAAGGTAGATTTGTTCCTTTATCATTCAATCAAATAAAAGTTAGCTTCAATGAAAAAAATTATTTTCAATTAAAAAACCTTCACTTCAATGAAAAAAATTCAGAAATCAAAGAAAAAAGTATTTGAATGCATTTGAATGCTAAAATATATTTGAGACTCTGCTTTTCTTTGATTGAAAATTTTATTTGATAGAAGTGCAGTCTTTTTTGTTTAAAGCAACTTTTTTAATTGAAGTAACATTGTTTTTTGATTGGACCATTTAATGGGTAGGATATTTGTGTCTTTATTACTCAATCAAAAAAGAAGTTGGTTCAAACAAACAAACAACAGAATCAATAAAAAAGTAACTTCAATGAAAAGATAAACATTTTTAATCATAGAAAATAGTTTTTGAATGCAAATAAAATATTTAAGACTCCAAAAATTGCATTTGAACACTTTTTATTATTGAAAATGTTCTCTTAGGTTGAATTAATCTATTTTGTGTTTGGGCCATACATGGGTAGGACATTTGTGTCTTAATCATTTAATTCCCAAAAAGTTGTTTCAATCAAAAAAAAAAAAAAAAAAAATCAATCAAATAAAAAAACTTTGCAAATGCAAAAAAGAGTATTGAATGAATGTTTTTGAAGTGAAAAAAAAAAATCGCTTTTTTTTTAAGTGCAAAGTTTTGAAGTTCAAATTTTTGTGATTGAATAATTTTGACACAAACATTCCACAGCAGGCGGATGCTTCTCTATTGTTCAGACATGTTTGATTGACAAGTGTGTACATCAAGGACATCTTTCTGAGGAAGTCATGGTCGCCACTGGCCAGCAAGCTTTTTGCCAGTGTTAACAAGTCGAGCTACGTTTTTCGGTCATATACGATTTCCCCTGCATCTCCGCACGGCGTAGGCGGCACAATTCACTGTGCAAGCAACAGAAAACGTGCATGCTCGCTAAATGAGCTTAACAGCCGCTCTGTGCTCGCGCCACAGGGGAACTACGGAGAGCAAGAACAATCAAATGTTAGCCTATATGGAGAAAGGGAGAAATCAGGATGGACGGATGGATAGATAGATGTTGCAGTATCTATAACAACCCAATCACACAGGATTTCAAAATTAAACATTCCCAGTTATTAATTTCATACACTCACCAGATCTGAACGCCCTGTTAAAAAACTTCACACCCATGAGTAGAGGTAATGCAGCCTGATGATATTTACACCGCATCAGATAACGTTCCTCCCATGTTAGACGGGGGAAACCGTATCTGACAGGTCTATAAACCCCGTCACATAATGTTCCCCCTATATAACATGAGTGGAATAGTATCTGATGCAGTGTAAATATCAGGATGTATTAGCTCTACTCTACTCTGTCAATTAAACATGTCTGACAAATAGAGAAGCACCCGCCAACTGCGGAACGTTTGTGTCAAGATTATTCATTCAAAAAAATTTGAACTTCACAACTTTTTGCACTTCAAAAAAACACAAAACAACGGAAAACACATTCTCTTCTATCTAGAAACAAATCTACCTTCATAGATTTCTAGCTTTCTACTGAGGTGGATTAGCAGTAGAATACAGAGAGGGTGACTTAACCTATTTCCTAAGTCCATAGTAGAATCAATTCTGGTCACACAAAACAATAGACTCTCTTTTGAAGTTTTTAAAGGATGTTTTTTTTCTCGTCTTGGGGTAAATTGTATTTGTAAAACATCAGTTATTTTTTCTGTTTAATCAAACAGGTCTCTCTTGAAAATAAGCTCTTTGATCCTAAGAGACTGCCTTAAATGAAAATAAATGAAGCATTTTTTAATTTATTAAACTAAATTAGATTTATTCAGGTAATCTTTATCCAATTAAAAGATTTGTTGATCTAAATTAATGAGGTGTTTGAAGAAAAGCAAAAACAGAAAAATACCCATTTTATGAATAAATAAAAATTTCAAAGGCTAATATTTCATATCCTGAAAATGTCTTTTATATGGTGTAGCAGCAGCGGCGCTATCCAGCTGGCAGTTAGATATCAGGGAATGTATCACCATAAGAAAACTATTCCTAGAAACGAGTGAAAACAACAAGTAACACAGGAGGAGGACACCAAGACAAGAAGCAATTATCCCACAGTTGGAAGTGGCTTTTTTTATGTTGTCACATTGAAAGCAGTTACTTCTAAGCAAAGCAAACACTCCTTATTGTAGCTCCTGTATACAGACAAAAAACAATGAGCTTAAAACAGACCGATTTGAATGTTAATGAATTCACTGAAGGTTCGACGGAACAGAGGAGTCAGGAAAGACATGTTCTACAGCTAAATGCCACAACTGGAGGTGAACTTCAGATGTTCTTGGCACACGCCTACATCTGCAATCCCAGAGGGTTTGTTTTTTTTGAACAGCTGCTGTTGTTGTCATTTTCCTGTGAATTTGCATGAAAGGTGCCATTTTGTCTTAAAATTATTAGAAAATGCGGCACACTCTGCTTCTCATCAAAAGGACGACTGTCTGTCTCCACAGTCAAAGTTAGAACAAAGGTTCACTTGACTTTATCCACTGTGGATGCTACGCCACCAAAGACGAGCATTAAAAATGCAGCCTCTGTCTGAAAGTGTTCATGCGGCTGTAAAATAGGCTGTTTCAAATCTCTCTTTGATGTTGGATGCGATAATGAACTCGTTTATTTGCATACACATGGTGCATGGGGACAGCAGAAACTGGGACTTCATGAATGTTTTATGATTTAAGAGAAAATGTTTAGATGTTTGGGAGCAAAGGTGCCGGCACTGTTCCAGATGAACGAGTACAAAAAGACTGCAGCTAGCCTCAATGTTTTATTGTAATGTAACGACAGGAGAGAACAAGCGTGTGGGAGGGCCTCTGAAAAGACAACAACTCCCGACTGTGGTGAAGCACAGAACACTCAGAAAGCACAGTTGCAAGAAATTAAAAGGTGCAGCTTTGAGTCTAAAGCCAAGTTTGTGCTGACTGCTTCTGGATGTTCCACATTTTGCTTCCTCCATAAGAGTTTATGGGTTTTCTAGGAAATTAGAGATTTGAAAAACTAACTTAATGTTGTTTTTTCTGCTTTAATTAGTAGTCTTGATTAATGTATTTATGTATGAGGGACTTGGGCTGATTTTTTGTTAATCTTTTTCCTTCTTTGCTTTTTATTTGCGCTTTAGATTTCAGTTCAACTTCTCTTCCAATATCAGTTAAGCTCGAACTTTTAATGTAAATAATCCTTTAATGCCACTAAAAGTCAGAGGGGGAACATGTAAGACCTTATCGAACTGCAGAGCTCTTTCTACTATCTCCCAGATGTCAAATGCTTTGCAGCAAATTCAAAGAGACGACTTATAGTGCTGCTTACCTCTTTTTCAAGACTCCTGAATCAAATTAACAGCAGTACAGCTACCATGTCCAGAGTAAACACAATCCCCTAGACAGATTTATTCGTCTTCTGCCTTTTTGTAATAGTATTAGATTCTCAAATACATATCTATATCAGACAGATTATTCAAAGTAATGACACGTACAGTTTTCAAATGATTTCATTCAGTAAGTAAAAAAGCCATCCTATCCCACCCTCCCCATAAACGTAATTGACCCATCAACAGCTGCTGCCATGAATTAAAGATACCTTACAACAAGTATCTCATATCAATGTGAGGGGATTCTGACCCACAACACTTTTATGAATTGTTTTAATTAAGCTGCGTCGCAGGTTGTTCAAGCATAAACAGTCTGTCTCCGGCCACGCCGCAGCAGCTCCATGGGACTTTAATTCCAGACTGTTCCAAACCAAAGGTTTGGAGCTGGTGCGCTTCGGATCATCACCCTGCTGCCTAATGAATGGTTACATATTCTCCTTCTGGCTTTTTAAAAATAAATTCATGGCTTAATCCTGTACACAATGCAGTGACACCTCAGAGACACGATGCAAGTGAATGTCTACTGTCGCTGCATGCTCATCCAAGAGGAGGGAATCCCGCAAAGTCAATGACTCACTGCAATCAGTGTGGTTTACTTAAATAGAAAACCTTCCACCAATCTGTCTGTATGATCTGATTGAATTGTTTTTCTAAAGTGCCTTGAGATGTCACGTGTTGTGAGTTAGCACTGTATAAATAAAATCGAAATTTAACACAACTGAGAAGGACCCCTGGATAGGTGTCAAAAGGTCTTAAAAACTGAGCAAAAGTCTGGTTGCCTTCCAATCTCAGCCTGTTTTGTGGCAGCCATGACCCCGGAGGACTGAGAATTTACACAGGCAGACTGCTGGGAGTTTTCTCAGTTTCAAACTTGGCAGTTCTGAATTAGAAATTTAAATTGCACAACTGCTTGATCAAACATGCAGTGTCAAAAATCTTAAAAAAGAAAATAACACCACACAGAAAACAAGGGTACTTTGGATCAACTTAAAAAAATTACTGTAATTTGTTGCACTTAACTTTTTTTATTTCCTCGAATTAAATTTAGGAGATGGTTGAAAGTGTAAATTTTGATTCATTAGAAATATGTTTTTACCTTCAGAAAAAGAAAGAAACGGCATTCATAAAAAGTAAAACTGTAACTTTTAAAGTCATGAACATGTTTTATTCTTTGTTTCAACTGTATTTTTTCAATTTGGAAAAAAAAGGTACAATTACATATAAGTATACATTAACCTTGGAATAAAGTAGTTACAAAGCTTCAAAACTTTATTTATTTCAAAGAGTAAATACATAACTTTGGTCCACCTATATTTATTAACCACAAGTACAGGATTTATAATTCCTGGCAACTGAAGCCAGGCATACACGGCATGATATTTTCAATTGTAGCACGCAGCTACAGCTCACACTGTACAACAAAACTACAGGGTTTAAATGTCACACCTGCTCAAACTGTACGTCTAAAATCCATGTCAGATTCAGCTCCGCAGTGAGATGGCGCTACTCTGACTCCACTATCCGGAAACCAAACAAGTAGAAGAAGAAAAAGAGTTGATACCTCCTGTTAAATATGAAGGTCACTAGAGTGAAACACGCTGCCTTTGCAATTTGTGCACTTTTGTGTTCTGAGAGCCCTATAAAGAAAAGGCGACGACGTATTTGGACAAAGACATGGCTGAGCAAACATGGCTACTACAGTCTGTCGATTTTACAGAGAGAACTCCATTTCACTTGCACCCCCGCCATGCTTCTGTGTTTTCGTCTGAGAGGAAGAAGAAGAATCCTTGTTTGCTCATGCGCACTGAGCGATTTGCTGAATTTCAAACATGTGACCCCCTTTACACTACACGAAGCACCATCAGGCTGAAAGTTGGTCTGATCGAAACATTCTCACACAAATGGAAAATTGGCCAAAAAAGGGGCAAAAAACGTACAGTGTATGGCCGGCTTTAGAGATGGAAATCTAAAGTTGTAAAGAACCTGAAATATCTCAGAGTTCTTAAAAGTGTCTTTATGTGATATCTGAGACATTTCAATCAATGACTAAAATGCCATTCTATCATAAACATTTTTATTCTGACACTTAGTAGACTGCATTAGTTGTAACGGCAACCTTGCTCATGATAGGTGCTGTTAACACCTATTTTAAATTAGTTAGGTAATGAGGTCACATTCATGTGAGTCACAGCATGTGAAAGGATAAACCCCTACTGACACTATTACCTTTGACTTGAAGCAGATATATATTTGGAAACTAATCGTTTCAGTTTCTAATTTCCATGATAAGGGAATTTTAATCCCATTTTTTAAGTTGTTAAAATTACATTGGCATTTCACTTCTTTCATTGCAACATAAAGGCAAGTCCAGTCAGACAAAAGTGTTAACAACAATTCTTAGAACTGTTAGCTGAAAACAACATGGTTCAGCACTGAAATGTGGAAGTTAGATTACTGTAAGGAGTCCAGAGGCCTCCTTGAATTTGCATGCGTGTTCTCCAGCCTCAACAAAGCTTAACTCGCCCAATCAATTTTAGTTCCTACACACGCCCCCGAGATGCGGATGATATTACATAATGTAAGAGGCCTCGTTCAGCAGAATATAACTTCCTTTCAGCTAAAAGAATCTGAGGAAGACTCTCAAGAGAGGTGGCAAAGTGATGAGATGGCAACCAACCTTCATTATTCTATATTAATGTCGCCGAATGTCTGTGTACAGTCTTGGTGGTGGTTCACGACTAAAGTGTTTACATGCAACCTTTAAGTGTCTGCTCAGAATCAGCTGAACATAATTTTTCACACCACTCCACAAGGGACTTGTTATTGTGTGCATCCTGTTTTTATCATCATTCATCCTGCATTGAGCATTGTGTGACCCTCTTGCTTTTTTTGCTATATCCTACATGTTAAGATATCTAATACTGATAATTAAATGACCACAGGAAATGCATAGATTTAAAGGGAACACTTCCCAGAGGAGATAACATACCCTTTGTGTTGAAGAGACGGGACTTCCTGCAGTTGTAGACTACTTCTTGTTGACACTGCTCTGACCTAGCCACGATGGCGCGGAGTTGGTCGGCTGATGCGTTGTAGTTGAACTTCATGATGTGAGGTCTCTGAGGAGAGGACTTCTGGACTTTTACAGGAGCAGTGCTGTTGTGAGACAGCACCGTCCACACCTTCTTTTCTGTAAGAAAAATCAGGATCTGTCGCCATGAAGTCAGCATACACCTTTTTTAAAATAATCAAAACTGAAAACAGATATTAGATGCAATGCATAACAATCAGTGAATCAGACATTCCTGATCATCTAAAAATAAGTCAACATATCTTCCATTAAGTGTATTAACCATTAATTTGAGTTGGTAAATTAGATGATGGCCAATGGAATTCGTCTTTTTACTCTTAAAGTAAGATATTTAGATAATATGCACTTGAAATAGGACAATGCAACAGTTTTTTTCTTATTTTAAATGTAAATGATCTTGTTCCATTGGCAAAGTGTCTCACCTTCTTAATTCAATAGCAAATGCACTTATTTAATTAAAAATGAGTTATTTAGATTTCCAGTTTTTGCAGTATAAGGATATGCTTTTTAACTGGATCTTTTATTTAAATAGCTCAAAGCTTTGGGAATCTACTCAACAACTTTACCAGAATTGTGTCTCATCCCTGATAACAGAACTGCTGCTCCTGGGTCTAAGAATCAGGTCCATGGTACACACTGAGTTTTATTTTAGTTTAGTTTACTAACTTTCATGTCAGCTTTTTAGGATGTATTCAGTGATTTTGTTTTACAGTTTTATCACCAGTTCTTCTTAAATGTTTAAGCCCTGTTCACCTTGTTTTCAGCCTTTGCTATTTCCTGTCTACCACTGCTTATTATACTGTCAGTTTACTTTCACCTTTCACTGGTGAATACTGGTTCCATGCCCCAAATCTCTACGGGCACCATGTGACGTTTTATCTGTTCAGCCACGCAAACACCCATGATCTGTTGATAAGTCTTTTCTTTTTAAATATTAAACTTCCAACTCACCATGTGGCCTCTGCCTGTCTATCTGCACATGGGTGCTATTCCACCCTCCCCATTACTGACAGCTTAGGAGGTTTTCAAAGAAATATTACTGCAATATTTTACTTTTTTTTCTATGATACCTTATAAGGTAGTTGATTCCCTCCAGCAGAACACTCAGAGACTATGATGTTTTAGCCCCCTGCTTCATGGAAAGGAGGGCTTTCTATGTCTTGTGCCTTTAACTCCTTTTAGTCATTATGATGTATTATTTGACATTAGTTTCATTACACCACAGGTAATGTGTCCTGAGTGAATTTTCAAACTGTAATAAAATTCTTCAGGCAGATTTTATAGAAATGGTTTCTTCTTATGTGACTGCCCCTTTGACCAATGTCACAACAGAATATGTCGCCACTGTGGATTAGGGGTGTGCAAAATAATCGTGATGATGATGCATCGTGATTCTAATTTTCGTGATCTACTGAATCGATTCTTGATGCCAAGAATCGATTATTAATTAAAAAAAATGAATAAATAAAATTGCATGAATGGTTGGCGAACATCAGCCAAAAACAAGTGTAATACAACTTTCAGTCCAGTAGATGTCGCTGCAAATGTGTTGACGCACGCTGCCGTGTGTCACAAGCATTTCCGGCCGCGGGATACTGTGCCGAGTCATTCAAAAACAAAACATGGAGGAGAAAATATTCCAATGCATCGCAATAATTCAAGTATCATGATGCATCGTGATAGAATCGCATCGTGGCCTGTGAATCGTGATTCGAATCGAATCGTGACTTCTTTGGCAATACCCACCCCTACTGTGGATGAGGAATCTCTCTCCAGCTTAGACCAGGATTTTTAGAAGGTCTCTTTGCTTTTCTTTCTGGTGTTAACACATATCACATAAATATCTGGGACACAGAACAGGTCTCCTTCCTGAATACTATGTCAGCTCCCGTCCTGTTTAAAATTTCATAAAATCATCTGAGAGATAATCAAGGCCCCTTCAGGCATCTAGAGATTATATCCATGGATATAGCTAACTAGATACAGTGCATGATACTCTTCCTGATACCGTTGCTTGTGCTTTATTTTTCTGTCAATCAATGCAGCAGAGTGTGTGAGATGTTGGCTTAAATACACTCTCCAGACCCTGTTTTAGACAGTGGACTTAACCTAGTCTGAGAAGAGAATAGTTATCTTGAATCAACTTATTCTGCTTTGTGGTATTTGGAATTTTTGGTTTCAATGAAGGATAAATAAATAAGCAAATTAAATCATGGTTGATGACCATATCAGAAAAAAGGGCAGACATGCTTCTGAAATTGATGTTAATCTGTCCTAAAAGCTGCATAAAAACACGTTTAATCATGAAGGAAGACCTAAAAGCATAAAAAAAAAACAAAAAAACAACATAATATTTCTTATTTAGTGAAGAAGTGGTGAATCTGATTGCCATCTAGGCTAAACCCAAAATAAATTAACAGCTATTGCTTGAAATATCAAAACTGAATTAATTTCAGTTGTTTGGAATTTTTCATTTATTCATCATGCAGATTTGTGACAAGGAAACCCTCCATGTTGATGTATTTGTCACCTTGTGGGGACAATGTAAGGTCAGCTTAATTGAAATATGTTTTATTTTGGGCAGTTGGAGGTACTTGTGAGGACCAGTTGGCTGATTCCCATGAGGAAAGGGTTTCCTCCTGGGTTAGGGGTTGGGTTGGGTAAAAATTATTGTACAAATGTTAAGTTTCTGCAAAGCTTGGATGTAAAATATAATCTATTTAAAGCTAAACTATGTAATAACTGAAGATTCTCTGTTTGCCCCAACCACAGCCTGAATTTGAATCTGAGAGTCCCACACTGCAGCTGAGGACACTCTCTACCAATGGAGAACCCTGACATCATGCATCCGGTGCAATCCATCTGATAGACATATGTGCTGTAAAGTAAGGGGTTGAGGCTCCATTCCTGACTTTAGCATTAAAAATTTAAATGGAGTATGCAGTCATATGAATGATCTGTGGCTGAAATTTCGTTAAGATGAATTATTGACTGGCAAAAACAGGAATGCCCAAAAATCTAAAAATCCTGGATTAAAAATGCATCTAAGTCTTTGGAGCATGATGAGCATTTGCCTCCAGGCTCCTCCAGCAAAGGACATGCCATTTCTTATGCTTTTCTCCTGTCAGGTTTCAACTAATATATGCAGTGAGTGATAAGTGCAATAGATCCTGCTAACGACCAGTGTTGGTTCACTGTGTAACTTGCAGAATAAACTTAACTCGAAATAATGAAATAAAAAATCCTTGTTATTTAGAGATGTACCCCAGAACTTTTTCTAAATCCTTACTTGTCCCGCTTTCCGAAAACGGGCCAAATTGTGCTTCGAAGAAACTCAAAAAGTGACCTTACTAATCCGAAACTTACAAACTTTTAATCTCTTAGGTTTTCCACAGCTGTTTAGAGGCATCCTCTATCATGGCTTTTGGCATCTAACATGTTAAGCCCACAAAAATGATTTTGTCAATACAAATTAAACTAAAACAACCATACTAATTTCAGTGGGGAAGAAGGGTCACGGCCTCTTTTATATGATGTTAGTAAACATCTGGTCTAACTTGTAATGATCTAACTTGTCTATAAATATATTTCCTGAAAAGCATAAATGCGTAAAAAAAAGAAATAATAAGCATCCATTAAAACGTTAGCCCCGTCCAAAATCAGCCATCTTTTATGTCAACCGTTACATTATCGTATCATTAGGCCCCTACGTAGATGTTTGTGGTATTTGCAAAGTGTTGTGTTGGATAGCCGAGCTGTTAGTGTTGACAGTGACATTTTACAAATCTGTCACTTTGCATCACTGAAAAGAAAATGGATACACGTTTCCAAGCAACAATCAGACGACCTTCTTTGTCCCCAATCTGAGCACATCTAATCCTCGGAAAATAACCTTTAGAATTCAGCCTACACTGCTGACTTACTCTCTGTGAACCCCTGACTCTCTCCCATTATAGCTCTGTACATTTGGACATAAATAGAAAGTTTGTTCAATAAAACCCGATAAGGAGTACCTTGTTCCACCATCGCCTCACGTCATTATTTGGATTTAATATTTGCCCAGCTTAAGAGAAAATCCCTCTCCACTTGTGATTATTCCCATCAGGTTGTGTGGCTTATAGTTATTTACATGTTTAATGGATTTCTTAATTGAGGTCAAGTTGAAGCATATCTGCTTTCGACCGTCTCTGTCTCATAAGTAGAAGACTTAAAGCACCAACTGTATGATAACACTGTGATGACATCATCAGTGCATTAACCTTGCAAAGGACAAAGCAGCTGGGAACGCTGTGACAGTTAAGTGATGAGTAGAGTCACCAGAGTGTCAAAACTAAACTCGCCTAAATGTACCAGAGACCGGTGCATCCCAGTCTGTCAAGTCTCACATCTAAAGCACTGCACCTTGGAAAAGTATTCACACCCACTGGAACCTTTTAAAGGTTGGAGAAAACCACAAACCTGAAGGTTTGTATTAAAGAATTTAAAAGGGCTGAAACAATGAATCAGATTAATCGGTAATTGAAATAATCGTCAACCAATTTAATAATCGATAAAATTTTAACTGGAGTACAGAGACTCTAAAACATGACTTTAGCTGATAGAGCGACCCACTTACAGCAGTAATTATATCAAGATTGTATAAAATATATAAGCATTTTGCATTTAAGACAAAAAAAAATTTCCATCTGTCAGTATACTCTATTCAAAAGATTGAGTTTCACCTGGTTTACTTTCATAAAAAAGTCTTTTTTGAGGAATCTTTGGCTATCCGATTATAAATCGATTAATCTAAGAAATAATTGACATAATCGATATGCAAAATTAATTGTTAGGTGCAGCCCTAGAATTTAAGGTAATTTGCCACCATGTTGTAGTTTTTAGTTTTAGTTTTCACTTTGACTCTCATCCCCTTCAATGAATCCCAGAACAATCCAGTTTGAAGAGACTGTATCTATATTTGATTTGCTTTAATCTAATCAGACAGCATCATTGTATTATAGGAAGGCAGCAGACAGCTCAGAGAGAAAAGTTGCAGACAATTTTAAAGCAGGTTTAGGTTACAAAGAAATATTTTAAGCTTTGCACACTCACAGAGCTCTGTTCAGTCAAAAGAGTTTGACAAAAATACGAAGAGTATTATTAAAATATAAATAAATAAATAAATGTCCATAGTAACTATGCTGCAGAGGACCAGAGCTCAGGTAGGAGAATCTGCTAACAGGACAACCGTTTAAGGTAAAAATCACTTTATAAAATAACAGCCATTGTTGAAATAGGTCTTAAGGTACCAGAGTCTTGGTTTTTTACAAGCCAAAGCGATAAAACAGTTTTAACTGTATGCAAAATATTAAGTTTTGACCATTGGGATAAATTCTCGTCTTGAAATGTATAAATGGAAGCATCATGATGTGGGGTACTGCTGTTTGCCAGCAGGGAAAGGAAAAAAGGGGATTCCTAAAGAGATGGATGGGCCTTAATCTAGGAAAATCATGGAAGGCAATCTATTAGAAGCATATAAAGATTCGAGACGTTCAACTTTATCTTCTACCATCTGAGATAAAACATAATAATGTTCAAACTCCATCCATTCTGCCCCTGTTTTAAAGAAGAATGGGCAAAAATGTCCCTCAGCAGATGTGCAAAGCAGCTACAGAAATGCAGTTAGGCCCCAAATTATTCATAATCCTTTCATTTCAAATGTTCTTTCTGACGGGAAGTAATATACAATTCTGGAGTGGCTCCAGCCAGAGTGCCAACTTGAATCTGAGAGGGAATCTGTTGAGGAAACTAAAGATTAGGGTGATGGACATGTAGCCTTCCAACCTCAAAGCTGATCAGTGAAGACGAAATGTGAAAATACCAGGTGAGATGTATAAAAACCTGCTCAGCCATAATTGATGTCTTTAATAGCTATAGTTCTCACTGATTACTGTTTCAAAATAATCAAACACAAATGTGCAAATATAGTAGTAAGGAGACGGATAAACCAGTTTGTTTTAGGATCTTGAGTGTGTGCTAAGAAAACATGGACAAACTTCAAACTCTGTCATCCAAAAAACTCACCCAGAGTGCACCTACAGGCTGGTTAACACTCCTGTCCCACCAGTAGCCAGAAAGAGGAACCTTTGAGTTCACAATCCCTAACGACTGATCTGTAAAGCTGAACCGGTTGATAGTCAGGTTGTTGTATTTTTCCCTACCCATAAAAAAAACCAGAATCATTGCTGCACTAGTGTGCGATGTGGCTACTGGTGGGACAGACTAACACCTAGGTCATTCTGATAGTTGGCACAGTAAGAACGTTGCCACCCAGGATAATGAAAGAAAGCTGAAAGAAATAAGGGCTGAGTTTATTAGCATACATTAGAGGATATATGCTAGTAGAGATTCTCAGTCATCCAGGTTATAGTCATTCCAAAAAGTTAAAGTTAAAAAATCAAACCTCCGGACTTTGTTTTCTAAGTTTGAAGACGTTTCGCTTCCCATCCAGGAAGCTTTTTCAAATCAAAATGTCTGGGTTAGAGTTGAGTTCCAGGCTTTTATAGTGTAGCTCAACAAAAAGTCTTGTAATGGCTTAGAAAACATGTACATTGAACATGGAAAACAAGCTCCCCATCTTAATAATGAGAGTCGTTGAGGTTGTTATTGACCTGCAAAACCTAAGATGAGCGGAGTGGTGTATGAAGTTCAGTGTAGTGAGGAAAGCTCTGAACTTTATATTGGAGAAACCAAACCACCTCTCCACAAACGCATGGCTCAATACAGACGGGCTGCCTCCTCCGTACAACATTCTGCTGTTCACATACACCTTAAGGACAAAGGACATTCATTTGAGGACCAGAATTTTTACATTTTAGATAAAGAAGACAGTTGGTTTGAAAGGGGTGTGAAGGAAGCCATCTATGTTAAAAGAGAAAAAACAATCGCAAACAGAGGGACTCAGAGACTCAGGTTTCAGCCTGAACAACGCAACGATGCAGTTCATTCCTTCCCAATACCATCTCAACCCCCACCGCTATGCAGGGGAACAAAATATCTCGTCAGGTTAGCAAGGCCACCAATGACCCTTAACGACTGCCTTTTCAGAGGAATAGGCCAGTATCGGGTATTGCAGGGCAACAACAAACTCAACGACTCCCATTATTAAGGGGGGAGCTGGTTTCCCAGTTTCAATGTGCATGTTTTCTAAGACAGCGGTCCCCAACCTTTTTTGCACCACGGACCGCTAAATGTCAGACAATATTTTCACGGACCGGCCGAGGGGGGGAAGTGGGGAGCGGAGGGGGATACGATCAAGTAAAATGATACGACTGGCATAAAATCAAATACAAACAGCATAAAAACAAAACAACAAGCCGGTCCCATCTAGGCATAATCGGAGAAAATGACAGACAAAGTGTGCTCCTGATGTCCAGTCTGCTCTGTAGCTTTGTTTTGGTCGCTGTAACCGCAGAAAATCCCGCTTCACAAAGATAGGATGTTATAGATAGGATGAGTCTTGAACTGAATTAACCTGTGTCTAGAGGCACAGATGCACCGACTGATGTACTGTAACTGGGAGAGAATACCGCAATTTTTTATATTTTTCAAAATAAAACATCACTCAGACTCTGATAGTCGCTAAATATCTATATCTATCTATCTATCTATCTATCTATCTATCTATCTATCTATCTATATATATATATATATATATATATATATATATATATATATATATATATATATATACTTTTTTCTATGTGGCCCGGTACCAAATGACCCACAGACCGGTACCGGTCCGCGGCCCGGTGGTTGGGGACCGCTGTTCTAAGACATAAAAAGGCTTTTGTTTGACTACTCTTTAAAGCTTGGAACTCAACACTAATCCAGACATTTTAAATTAAAAAAGCTTCCTGGATGGGAAGCAAAACAACTTCAAAATTGGGAAAACAAAATCTAGTCGATTGTTTTTTAACTTTAACTTTTTGGAGTAGACAATATAAAAAATATTTAGTTTTAGCATCTCCCCTCACTCATAAAAAAATCCCAGAGAGAACCCTGCCATTATTGCTAAGAAGAGTTTTTAAACTTTTATTTCCATTAGAATAATATCACCACTTAAATTCCCTTTAATTGATTCCTTATTACTAAAATCTAATTACTTTTTTCACCTTGCCAGAACTAGGCAATGGTAGGTATTTATGTTACTAGAATCTTGTTTAATTTTTAAGCAAGATTACTGTACAAAGTCCAACACTGGAGCAGAAAATGGAGACCTGCACGCTTACCATGCTGAGCATGTTTGTTTTGCTGGAGCTTGGTTTGTTTTTTTCTAGCAAACAGCATAAATACATAAGACTACAAGGTTATTATTTGTCCGTGAACAACAGGACTGGGACCAAAGATTTTAAAAGGAAGACATTTTTTAAGAAATTAGGGATATTATAATTAATTTGTCACCCGGTTAAGTTCACTGCTTGCATCAGAATGACGTACATTGTTTTAGAAATAAAAATAGCCATCCTGAAGAAGAGATTCACACAGTCCATTGATCCTTTCATGGGGGTCAACACTTTAGTCTTTAACAAGCCCACACTCCACAGAAAATCACAGCCTCCAGAGGCAACCTGAGGGGCTTTAGATCTTTAAGCTTCTCCAGCTGTAATCTTTTTTCTTTTTTACGTGGTTGCTCTCAGTGACTCTTGACTGTACAAGATGCCCTTTTAACAGAGGCAAGTTTGCATTATTTGATGCAGCCCATGTTTAATTAATCTTCAACCCAGGATGTTCTCGAGAGATTAGGTGGCAGAAAAAGATAAAATCACTAAAGACAAATGCTTTGGGTTTCTACAGTGAGAAGTTTTATCGCTATCACGCTTTTTGATGTTTTTTTTCCGCCTTTTTCACATACATGAACAATGTATACATAAAAAGACAAGAGCTACCATGATCTCACCTGTCATGTTGCAGTATACCTGTGTGGGCCCCAAGGGACCACTCCCATCTGGATCGATGAAGTAGAAGCCCGAGGAGCTGCCACTCAGCTTGTAGGCTTCGCAGGATGACTCGTAAATAGCTGGAAAAAGAAGAGTAGAACAAAAATAGTTATCTCCACAGATTCAGCCCACTCTCTCCTGTGTCTCAAATGTATGAGTCACCGACACATAGAACCAATCTGTATTTATAAACTGTGCTGAACTGTTTGTGTTGATAGCTTATGAAGAGGTTGCTGATGAAGAGATAAGCCTCTTTTATATCCATAGGAACAAAAGAAAACCTCAGCTGAAGCTACTTTCAAACTCAGGACTTCCAGGCAGGATGTGTGGGATTTCCTGGACCTGATCAGGTTCTATCCATAAGCTAAATGAACAGGGCTGGAGGTAATCAGGAGGTGGCTGCATCCTCTATGATGCACAGAAGGATTATCTTTTAATGAAATCATGATTCATTTATGAAAGCGAAGTGCAAAATAAACGTAATCTTTGTAAAACTAAAACTTATCCTTTTCATCTCAAATTTAGAGAAAAATTGATCTAGATTCAAACTGATGATGCAAAAGGAGAAGATTCAAATAGAAGATTTTAGTGACCATTTAACTCTTTAATGTAGGGGTCTTAGGAGGTGAATGCACGGATGGAGCTTTTATCTGGACCTTAGAAAATCATCTATCCATAAGCTGGACAGACTGAAATAAAGCCTGTGGTGTAAAACACGGGTGGGAAGGCTCTGAACCTTTTAGTTTAGTCACAGAAGCTCCTCACAGTGAGACATGGAGCGGGTAAGCATGGCAGACCGGCTGAAAAATTAGGCCTCCAGTTGAGTTATTCATGTTTTAGCCGGCAATGCTACAGTGACCGGCTGCCAGGAAAAAAAAATATCTCTTTGTTCTACAATACAGTCAGTTACAACAAGTTTTTTGGGGATGGGAGAGAAAAATAGGGAGAGAAAAATCATATTTCATTTGTTTGACTGCTGAACACATGGATGGTTCCACTGGGTTTAGGGCGCTGCCGTCATTCAAGCGAATCATGTTTTATGATTTTAGCTTCATAGACAGGACTCTCAACTGTCACGCACTCACCATACGACACACACATTTCATCAAGTGCACAAGCTCACATGCCACACTGTATTTTTAACTCTTAAACAAATGCACGGAACTATTGATGTTACCAGATAACTTTTAAATTAAAATGTTGATGCTTTTAATTCTAAAGTCATTTTATGCTTTGGATACTAACAAGAAAATTGATAACAGTAGAAGCCATTCAATATTTGTGCTAAAATATTCTTTCGGTCATGATTTGTGAACATTAAAGGAATAGTACACCCAAAACATGATTAGCCTTCATTTTCTACTCACCCCCATGCTGAACAACACTCTGGAGTACTTTTTTGATATCTCAAATGCATCTGGAGATCTGGGAGGCTTCTTGCTGTCTGCTGACATTCAAATAATGGAGGTGCCCAGCGCCTGAGGCAGAAAGGTCCATAAAAGTCCACAAAAAACGTGTCAATATTCCTCCATACTGCTCGTCCAATGTATTCCAAGTGTCCTGAGTGGGTAGCATCCAGAATTTACTCGAAACTAAGTCATTTAGAATGTTTTTAGAGCATAAACAGTAGTGTATAGGATTTCCTGAAAGCGCGTTCACGACGCTACAGAAACCGCGGCAGACCAAACCAGATGAAAGTGCGCATTCAGCTCGGCAAAGAACTCATGCTCTTCCTCAACACTGAAGTCCTCAGACATTTTTCTTTCGTTGTTTCTTTCTTTGCACAGGTAAACAGCACATTTCTTCTTCTACGCTTGCATTATTGGCAGAGCAGACGATGAATGCGCACTTTCATCTGGTTTGGTCTGCCGGCTTCCGTAGCGTTTTGAACGCGCAGGTGCGCGCTTTCAGGAAATCCTATACACTACTGTTTATGCTCTAAAAACATTCTAAATGACTTTGTTTCGAGTAAATTCTGGATGCTACCCACTCAGGACACTTGGAATACATTGGACGAGCAGTATGGAGGAATATTGACACGTTTTTTGTGGACTTTTATGGACCTTTCTGCCTCGGGCGCCATAGACCTCCATTATTTGAATGTCAGCAGACAGCAAGAAGCCTCCCAGATCTCCAGATGCATTTGAGATATCAAAAAAGTACTCCAGAGTATTGTTCAGCATGGGGGTGAGTAGAAAATGAAGGCTAATCATGTTTTGGGTGTACTATTCCTTTAAGATCTAAAGAGAAGCGTCATCTCCTGGTCAGACGCTGTAATTCAATGAAAGGGTGGAGTCAGATTAAAATACTATGCAAGAGGGGGGGTCACTCCAGTGGATGGAAGTTGGAGGGGATTTTGCAGGGAGTTGGAGGGAAGTAGGGAGTGGGCTGTGTAATTGGTCAGTAGGGATGATGCGCTGCTCAAACAAACAGAGGCAGATCATCTTCTATTCATTCTTCTAACAAGTTATTTTATCTAACCCACATGTGATCTGTGATGACCATTGGAAAACAGTGAAAAGTTGTTGCAACATGACAGCCTGGTCAAACACTGCAGGTTAAACTGCAACACAGAATATGCAGGACTGGTGATGGGGACACACTGGAAAAAGTCGAAATCTAGATGAGTCACTTTTTTCTTGAAATAAGTGCATTTATTCTTGGATTGAGGAGGTAAAAGAGACACTTTGCCAATGGGACAAGATAATTTACATTTAAAATAATAAAACACAATTGCTTTGTTTTATTTCAAGTAAATGATATTTAATTATTTTATTTTAAGAGTAAAAATACTAATTCTATTGGCAAACTATCTCATTAACCTACTGAAATTAAGGATAAATACGCTTATTTTAAGACATTTTTACTTATTTCCAGATTGTTTTTCCATTGCAGAGGAGGAAGAGCACAGGTGTTGCTGCTGCAAAACAGAAAGCAGGTATGTACGGTGCAGTTAAAGAGTGATAATTTGTGGAGCTTTAAATGGCAATAAACACTGCTGCAGTTCAAATTACACATATTCATAAGAGTGTTTATAAAATAAGTTACAGAATAAATACTTGTTTCCAACAAATAACTGCATTAATTCCGCTTCTTACACCGGAAGAAATGCTCAATTTAGGTAATATTTCCAAACAAGTTAATCATTTAAAGTTGATTATACTTAGAAAGATAGAAAACAGCTTTGTGAAACTTTAAAATATATATATTAGATGGTTAAAAAAAAGTTTATGAAATATATATAACTGTTACGTTAATATTTAAAATGTGTGTATAGACAATTTCATGCAATAATTAAAGTATTTATTTAACTAAATATTTCAAAGGGATTTTCAATTATACAGCAGTGGTTTTCAAACATGGGGCTCAGTTTTTCCTGTTTTAGACATATTTCTGCTGCAGCAGATTATTGCATTCCTCTTTAGCAACCACCAAGGCCAGAAGAGGACTGTTAATCACCCGTTTATTAAAGCAGGGAACCCCCTAAACATGCAGAACATTGAGTCCTGAAGAGACAGTTTTAAAACCACTACTATAGAGCAGCTACATTAGGCGTATTCGCAAAAATGTGACTTATCTGTATTGTCAACAACATATCATACTTTACTCAGTATTGGATCGTATAGTAAATAGTTGGTATTGAGCATTTTTGGAAAAATATGATTAAAGGGATAGAATCTTTTCATTTTTGTTACTGGACTTAAAAGCGGGTTTTGACAACAAGGATTATACTATTCATATTCACAGACTGTGACTTGGTTTGTATTCCTGTTAAAGTAGTTTAAATTGTCTACTTTGCAACAATTTTTTTTACTGTTTATAAACCAGGTTAAAAGCCACTGTCACACCTTGACGATTGAGACCAGCATATGCCTGACATACAAAAAATCTGGCAAAAACGCTGGCCTACATTGGATAAATTATGGTTACGTTTTGTATAAGTTATAATCATTTGAAGCATGCTGAAACACGCTGGCACACGTTGACATAAGCCAAGCATGTCGAAAAATTTCTCAACGTATGCCAGCGTAAGCCATACAGTAAGTTACAGGAAATTATCTGATTGTTGATTTACGTTAAGTGTAAGTTACTCATTGTGTCTAGCTTATCCAGAAACTATGAGTAACTTGTGCATAAATGCGTAGCTCATCAAGGACTTATCTTCAATGCATATCAACGTATCTGACGTGTTCCAGATGACGTGTTCCAGCGTTTTGGTATAAAGGGGGTTCACAGGAGGAAACTGTCAGTTCTTCTCCAGACTTCATCCCCATCATAGGGTGAGACAGAACGTGAGGTGTGATGGATCCTCCCTACGTTCATGCCCATGCCCACGACCAACAAACAAGCAAACCTTTCTTTCTTTCTTTTTCTTTTTTTTTAATTTATTGTTATTGTTTTTTTTTGGCTTGCTGTAAACAGCAAATTAAATTTTTTTATGCAGGCCGGGTGCCTTTAGCGCATTGCAGCCCCGCTCAGGAGACTGGTTTGTGCATCATTTCATGGACATTACGCTGCCGTGAGTTATGAATGAGTTAGGCTGTCGTTGGACATTTGTTCTGGACTTGTTATGAATACTCTATATAAACACCCAACGTTGAAAAAATATCTAGAAATTCAGAGTATGCCAGCATTTTATAAGATTCTGGGACATCAGGCAAACGCTGGCTAAATCGTCATGGTGTTACAGGGGCTTTACTAAGATTGTGCACCATTGGCTTGTGGTCATCCCAGGGCTTTTAAGGCATTTTAAGATATTAAAATGATTTTAGGATTTTTAACATCTCAAAATGCCATAAAAATGTTTGTTACTATTTATATGCTGAAGATATTCAGCCGTATTGATCTTTTTACCACCATCTACAAGCTATGAGAACTCAGTCTGCATCTTTCAGAATTCACAATGTTGCTTTATATCAACTATGTTCAGGTAAATTAAAACAAAACTAAAACCCCTCTTAATTCCCTTGATGATAAAATTCCTATAATAAGGCAGTATCTCACAATATTGCTTTACTGTCCAAACCTGCAGGTCATCTTAAACATTTCCTTACCCTTCAACAGTCGTTGTAAAACAGTAGTTCCTAACTCTTTCAATCACACAAAGAACGTTTCAAAATAGAGTGTGACAGACTGAGTTGATTTTCGTGCTTTTATTTTTTCCCGTTTGGACCATTGCAATAGTCTTTTCAACAGTTGAAATAAATCTCCTTGGCCTCTCTTCAATGTTTGCAAAATGCTGCAGTGAGACTGCTGACAAAAAACAAATAGAAGGACACATATTACTCCTGTGCTGACCTCCACGTACTGTTTACCTATATCTTTTTGTTTTAATTTAGAGCAATCCACAGTCAGGTTCCTAGAGGCAAACAGGATCTTTCAAAGCCTCATTCTCCACCTTGAACTTTAAGATAATTGACTCAGACTTTGGAACATTCTCCTGCTGTCCCTACACAGAACCCACTCTTTAAAAGTAGAAAAATCTAAAGAGACGTTTATCTACACAAACATTTTCTGCAGCATTTTCTGTCCTTTTTTTTATTATTATTCTTTGGCTTCAGTGAAGCACTTTGTAATGTCAGTGTCTGTGAAAGGTGCTATAGGGATAAAATTGTACTGACTTTATTACTTCTCTAGCTGAGAACACTGCCAGTGATCTAATAGTAGCAATATTAAAAATATAATTTAATGTGGTTATTTCTATGTCAGAAGAAAACAAAACCATTAACGCTAGAACATAAAGCTGTGGAAAAGTTATTACAAAGTAAAGAATTTACTAGTTTAGTTTTAAATCTTCAGCCAATGTTATAGAAATTTTTCTATTTAGTTTAACATGTAAAAAATTCTAATTAAATTATTAAAAAAATTGACTTTCTTGTATTTAACATAAACTTAATACAGTCTTCCTCTGTGTTTTGGATAGCAGTTGGCGAAGTCATGGATGTTCTGATAAAGATGAGGCCAGATTCACCCATCTAGATCACATCCTACATTACAGAATCAAAAAGTCTGAAGGTTCGCAAGCAAGTTTGATTGTGGCCTGTGTCTCGGAAGCATCTTGCTAACCAGTTAGCAACTTAGTGCTAATAGGTTCCAAATGGGAAATTCCATTGGGACCAAGTAGCACTAAATTGGAGACTTAGAAACGACACTGTCCAGGAATGCTATGGACAGCAGAAACATGCAAGAGGAGGAGAGTTTAGTGTCGGAGGTCGTGGATGAGTCTCCTCCGTCGTTCATTTTTTTATTTAGAGGAGGAAAGTGGGGACGAAGATGTTGTGGAAGAGGACGCCAGGGCGGCAGAAGCTTGGTTTGGTGTAGAAGGCTTCCAGCCGTACATGTTTGAGCCCTTGCCTCGCAACGCTGCCAGTTCTGTTAGCTCTACGCCTGCAGAAGACGCAGACGTCCATCCCCGTGAACACTGGGACGCAACTCAATGGGAAAGGATATTTTAGCTGCGACATATGAATCAAGATGCTATGACCGAAAAAATTTGATTGACAGATGACCGTTGATATGATTAGCTGAAGTAAGTTGTACAGGCTGATGTACAACTAATTGGCCTCATAAGATAGTGAAAAAAAGACACAGATTTTAAGACAGGATTTTTTTTAAAACAGAAATTTTCTAAATTTTGGGACAAAATGATAAAGAGTACATTTATATAGAGGTTTAAGACAGAATGATTTGACATTTAAATATGATTTGCCTACGACTTTAAGAAGCACAGCCCAACGGATACAAGCTAAGAGCGAGCTCATTTAGGAGCTTGAATTTCAGACTTCATTCAATATTCCTCATTTTTATAAGATTCAATATTTTCTAGACTTAAATTTCCCAAGTTTTTCTTTTTCTTTATCCCAGGTTTGAATCTGAAATACAAAAGTTGAAAATAAATGTGAAATATATAGCTTATGTTAGCATGGTTCTATTTTGTTTTTCATTTTGGAATGTACAAAAGATAAGACTGGATTCCTTTTCGAAGAGTTAAATACTAAGTATGTTTTAGTCCAACGTCTAGTATGTCCAAATGTATAAATCTTTAACATTAAAAAAGGGAAGAAGCTTTGACTGTGGTTCAGGCATCTGCGTCTTTGTCCTGCATCCTTAAAGAGTGAAAATATAAAACTTTAATTAAAACTGCATTAAATGTATTTCCTTGTTAGCTTAATGGATTGAATTGTTTATAAAAAAGATAAAAAAAAAAACTTTGAACCAATCTGATGGATCTAGTTGAATCCTCCCTATAAAATGTCTTGATATTGGTGCTATATAAATAAACTGAATGGAAATTTTAATTTAATTTAGGCAGTGTTAAGGTAGATTGAGAAACCGGTTGATAACAAACAAATTCCATTAAAGAAAAACTGGTGGATCTGTTTTAATTACAATGGTTTTCATCCTCCAGCTCCGAGTTGTTGATAGAAAAGCTGAGTTTGATGAAAGGGACAATTTTTACTGCAGCAGATGCTCTTATCTGCCATGTTTCCTCCAAAACTGGCTCTCTGTATACAAACAAGATATTAACATGGAGAAGGAGATGGTGGGGGTCGGGGGGTTCACACTCTTTCCAACAACACTGCACTGCCTATATAAAGGCAATGTCAAAAATGACACCTGGAAAGAAACAAAAAAAACTCCTAAAATCACAGCTAGTTTGAAGTGGGAGCTATTTAAGGATGCAGCAGTAAAAAATAAGTGCATATATGTGAGTAGAAGCAGCAATATGAGGTCAGGACTACTTTTTGCTTTTCCTCTCAGCTGCACAAAGTGAGGGAAGCTCCGAGTGAGACAGGCAGACGGATGTGTGAGCCGAGTCGAATGCGAAGAGGCTCGGTAGACTCGGAGTAAGAGGGAGGTGTGACGGCAGCTTTCAGAAAGGGCTGAAAAAATGAAAGTGCTCACAGTTGTGACATGTCGCTCCAGAGTATCCTGTTCCAGAGCAGTCGCAGGAAAAGGAGCTCCACGTCTGGGAGCAGCGGGCACCGTGTTCGCAGAGGTTAGGCAGGCATCTGGGGGAAAGGAAGAAACAATACTACAGCTTAAGGCAGTATAACCAATTCAACAACTCACTGCACAACTATTTCACTTTTAGCACACAAGAAAAAATGCAGGTATATGAAAAAAAACAACAATCCTAATGAGACCTTGGTTTTAGTCTAATTAGTGCAAAAAAATGAAAGGAAGTCTTAATTACAATGCCATATCATAACAAAGAAGCTCCAATTATCGCATTTAAAAGCTGCAGTGAGAGAAAGCTTGCCAGTGTTGCTTGTAATTAATTGATTATCCAACTAGTTGGTAATTATTATTTTTTTTCTGCTTACTAATTGAAAAACCTCCAGGTTCCCCCTAATATGCTTTGATCATTATTTGCCTGCCTTTCATGCTTTCGGGGGATCAGCGCTAACTGATTACGATTAACCCCAAACTGAGTGTCAGGTGTTTGTTTCAGACAACAAAATAAAGCACAGACCTTGTACTAACCCTCTCTGCCAGGTAAGAAAAAAAATCTATTCCATTCTACTCTTTGTTTTCTCCTTCGTTATTATGAATGGGAACCTTGGAAGTTGTCCAAAAGTTAATTTGCTGATGAGTCATGTTTTGTGAGCCTAAATTAAAAAAAACCCAAACGACTCAAGAGTGTTGGATCCTGCAGCCTATTTGAATTTGAAAAAAGCCGATTTCTTGGAGCACAAAAGCATCACTGTCACCTTCAAAGAATGCATGTTAATGGGATTTTGCCGCAGAAAAATTTACACCACAATCTTCTGATTAATAGTCCCGTCCACAAGCCTCCTTCAGTTTCACATAATTGCCAGCCTTTCAAGCATGCATCTATAATTTCATACACTTTATCTCTCACCTATTAACGGCAGCACAGCGGGCCAGTCGCAACACGGATAGGGTTGCTACAATCGCTTTAATTACCATCAAGCTATTTTCTGTTGTTCTGTCCACGGCTGCCCTTACAGGACGTGAAATTACAGTAGGCAGAACACTTAAGCACACACGAGCTGTAAACTGAGGTGTAATTAGACCGAGAGAAAAGGAGATTAGCTCTGATAAAAGTTAATTTTCCTCGTGCACTCAGGGGTCATTAAGTAGGCCACAGAAGAGAAATGACAGCTAATATCAGGGATGTAATCACTCTCACATGTCATGTCCTCACAGTGGCACAGAGGTTGCCAAGACATAAGCCATCTAAAAAAAAAAAAAACAACCTCTGCTTTGCTGTCTTCAGCTTGCTGCACTTTTCCCATACACACATGCCTTTATGTGCATTTGTACTCTCATTTGTTTGAAAAACTATTAACATTTTTTAAGATTAATCCCTCGTCAGCCTGAAGGTCTCTGTGCTGGGGCCACCAGGCTGCATCTGTTATTAAAATGCAACCCGCTGCCATTTTGAAAATGTTGCTGACCCTGGCAAAATCACTGAAGAGCCTCCTGGTGCTGCTGTGATTAAAATGGGCGCAACTTTTCTGGTGTAGTGGATTTGGACGAAGACTGAAACCCTTCATTTTTTTTTTCTCCTCATCTTAAACCCTTTTATTTTTAAAAACTAGATACAAAGAAATAATTTCACCAAACTTCGGTACCATTTATGTCTCGACACAGCATCATGATAACATCAGAGGAGATTTCAGTGCGACAGATACCTGCTGGTTAAAAGGTAAAACACATTCCATAATTACAACATTGCTCTCTGTTTTCTATCTATAAAAAAAATTAGTCCTATTCTTGATCCAGGGGAATGAATGATCAATAATAATATGGTATAAGATTGCATTTTTCATCCCATTAGAGCCCGAAGGTTGAAATTTAGAAAGGAAATCAGCAGAAGGGCCCCCTGAAGGCAGACTTCTAAACATTCACAAGAAAAACCTGGAGTTCAAAACTGCAACAACAAAGCGCAGATTACAGAATTAAGCTTATGATTTCCTTTCATATTATTTTAATCAGTGATTTTTAAAGGTAATAAAAGGCATTTTGTAGTTTTTTTTTTTTTGTTTTTTTTATGGGGCATGGCTTTTTCTAAAACATGTTTTTACGTGCAGAGCTGATCTTCAAAAAGATTCAAAGGGATTTGCTTTTGGACTTCAGTCATCATTAATATACAGATCCTATTCAAAAGACCCAGCTGCTCAAATTCATGGGTGGAGATATCCTAACGTAGTTTACCATGTGCAAAGGGATTTTCCAAACTGGAAATTTGGCTGTGACTGCAGCTTTTGCATCGTTTTAATACTTCTCAAAATCAGGTGCAATCTGACACACAAAAATATCGACAGTTATTGTTGCCATAAAAGAGGAATTGGTAAATTGTCACAAATAGAGAGATATTCTGTACAGATATTTTAAGCAATAATATAATAATAAAATAAAAAAAACGGTCTAAAGGCTGGCACTGGTGCAAGTGAACAGGAGCTGGTATTTATACAAAATAACAATACACAAAGCACAGTTAAATTTTATTTTATTTTAATTCCTTTTTGAATTATTGCATGCACAAAAAAAAAAAAAAAAAAGAAAACAGATGTATTTTAGCACCATCTTTGAAGAACAAGCCCTAAGTGTTTTGTGTGTGGTGTAGAGAGAAAGCCCATATTTTTAAAAGTGAAGCTTATGTAAATTATCAGTGATAATGACTGAGTGGATGTGCTCTTTTCATCCTCTGACATGGGAGGTGGCTCGGAGCTCGTCTGCCTGGCTGTGTGTTTTTTCTGGACGGGGCCGCTTTTGCAGCTGCTTTTTGTGTCTCTGCTTCTGTCTCCTTGAACCCCAGTTGGCCTCAGCAGATGGCCGCTCACACTAAGTCTGGTTCTGCTGGAGGTTCCTTCCTGTTAAAAGGGAGTTTTTCCTCTCCACTGTCGCTACAAGAATGCTTAGTGTGAGGGATTGTATTTGAGTCAATGAGTCAATACAATCAACTGGTTTTCCTTAGATAGAAAACTTTGTATCAATTTGACTGTATGATCTGGTTGAACTGTAAAGTGCCTTGAGATGACATGTGTTGTAAATTTGGCGCTATATAAATAAACTGAATTGAATTGAATAATTCCCAACCTGTAGCAGACGTGTGTCTGTGAGCTTCATAGAAATTAAAGAAGTCATCTCACTCTAAAAAGTTACTTCAATTACACAGCCTTCAAGTTACAATAGACTGGCTATTTTCATCAATAAAAAAAAAAATTGAAAAATTATTAATAGTGGCAAAAAAACTAGATTTAGTGGATCTACTGACTATATACAGTCTTCTCTTTAGTCTCTCTTATGATTGGAGTTAGACCTGACAATGTCCATATTTGTAGGTGAAGGCCCTCTGTCTCTATCAATCTTACTACTCTAGCTCTGCCAAAAACAGCATTAACTTTTAGCACATTTTGCACCACTTTTGCAGCATCATCAAAACTTTACTTTCTTTGCTCTTCAGTCAACGAGGTTGATTGAAACAGTGCACATGTGACCAGCTGTTTATCCTCTAACACCTTCAAGTTTGTCATTTTCCTACAAGCTCACCAAAATTGTTAATAATGCAGTTCATGTTTCTGGGTGGCTGAGTTCAGACAATTCTGATAAAGTAAAAGATCGATTTCATTTTCCAGATTACTGCAGCTGCTAGAGCAGCCAGTAAATATACAGTAAATCAATTAGAATTTTAATAAAGGTTAATCAATTTTAGTTACTCCATTCATTAATGAATACAATTTTATAGATCTAATACAGATTGATGCTTTAAGCTTTTATTTTCTCAAATCATAATGATTTTCCAATTAAAACGAATAAACACAGCATTTGAAATTACAATAGATATACAACAAAATTAAACACATAGACTTAATTAACACGGGCTTAATGAAAAGTATGTTAAGTATCTGCTTTACGATTGTTCTTTTGAAAAGGGACTTCAAAACTGATAATCAAGCCTCAAATATTTTTCTCAATATAGTATACATGCAGTATTTATACAGTACTGCAATGTTTTTAAATGATGATATTGTGGTCAGTGGTGTCAAATGAAGCACTGAGATCTAACAGAACAAGCATATTGAACAGAACGGAAGCAGAAGTTGTAAAATTGGTGTTAAAAAAGTTATTTTAAATCAGCATCCTACATCATAAATAAACAAATAACTTATTTAATTGATTGATTGATTGACTTTATTGATCTCACAGTGGGGAAATGTACTTGTTACATCAGCTCAAGTAGTCAAAGAAGAACAATGTGCCAAAGAAAGAAAAAGGTTAATGAGTTATATACAGTATATACATCTTGTCCTCCAAGCTAACAGCTTAAAGATGAGTTTTAATGATTTTAACTGGTAATGTACTTTAGTGGCAGCATTGCAGCACGATTCTGTTTCTGGTAATAGTTTCCAGAACGGTGGTGCGCACTACATTAAATCCAATGCTTGTTTCATATAAAGCAAGCTATATTTTTGAAGCAGTTGTTTTGCTATTTTTTTTTTTTTTTTGCCTGTTTTTATTCAAATTGAAATCACTTTCAAAAATACTTTATTATTCCCAAAGGTAAATTAGATGTTGCAGCAACTAATCAGCCTTTTTCAATAAGTTGTATATATGTGGATAGCTGTAGGTAGAAAGACCTTTTTTAGTGGTCTGACTTTGCAACGGCTCTGGAAAAGCCTCTGACTGAAGACACATCTTCTAAAAGGGATGCTCACTCTTTTCTTTAGTTTATGAAGATTTTATCTTTATGAAATCATCTCCAGAGGTTCTAAAGTCGACTTCTTTATTAGCTTATTAATCTTCTTTAAGTCAATTGTGATATATAAGCCAAATGCCTATGGATGTATCCATGTAAGGCCCAATATCTATGGAATCTTACTGATTTTTATTTATATTTTTCCACTCTCAAGACCAAGCTTAATGTTATTCGGCTGCTGCGTCTAAATATTAAGAAAAAGAATGACCCTGTAATCAGTGAACTATTACCCATGAATGTGCAAGGGTTCCAGAGAAATGTGGGATCTACAATTTAAATAATACAATTACTGATCCTTATTCTGTATTATATCACCTTTATCTATAAAGAATTTTATACATGGAGTTTTGCGTATCTGTATTTGAAAAAGACAAATTAAACAAGTTTATTTAAGTCAGCCTTTCAGGATGTTCCAAGCTATTCAGCAAATAAATGTGTGTTAAGAAGAGTCATATATTCACAAAGAGCAGAAGCTGTCTGTAGGGCAGATCATTTAATAACTACTGACACAGTGTACACCTTTAACTTTATGCTTGCATACAGCCTCCACTTTGTGTATTTAATCATTTCATTTTGTCCAAAAAAGCGCATAGAGGCTTTTGAGCTGAACTCACTTCCAGAGATTCTGGAAAAGATTAACAGCACTTCTGAGAGACGTTGAGGTAATATTATAGGAAAGGAAATTGAGTTGAATGGTAATAATTCATAATAATTCATAATCCATCTTGATTTTTCCATCCCTGATAAGGTTATTAACCAAATAAAGATACGGTACTAAATAAATATATTTTAATACACAACCAAATAGTTCTAAGTGATTTTAAAGTACGGAAACTCCAGATCAGGCTAAATTAACATTTTTTACTGCCTTCTATTTTTCTTTTTGAGATTCAGCACATGCAATCAGAATCCAATTGTTAAGGCCATGATGTTGGATTTTAAAATTAGAATGTGGTGATTAAAGTTTTCCTTCTTCAACAGGTAAAGTTGATGTTCTGTTTTTATTTGTTTGCACTGAGAGCATTTGTTTGCATGTAGGAATGATGGCCTGGAAGAGCCAGACAGTATTAATGTAAAGCATCACTGTTTTCGGGAACAGCATAAATAGTTTGTTTGCATGTAGGAATGATGGCCTGGAGGAGCCAGACAGAATTAATGTAAAGCATCACTGTTTTCAGGAATAGCATAAATAATCACTTCTTTACCTGTGAGCAAGGTAAAGATGTGATTGATCTGGATTTTTTTCTGTTAAAGGGAGGAAGATGCACTTCATCCTGGCCTAGGCAGCCTTTCTGTTTATGAGCGAGATGAAATGCAAAGCTTTCTACAGCTTTGAATTCAAATTATGGAGCCTAAGATATATTGATCTTATATGTTTAAACTCTCTTTATTCTGGTGAAAATTCTCAGTCATCCAGGTCATAGTAATTCCAAAAAAGTTAAAAAACAAACCACTTGACTTTGTTTCCAAGTTTGAAGATGTTTTGCTTCCTATCCAGGAAGCTCA
The DNA here is from genome assembly GCF_016077235.1 of Cyprinodon tularosa. Taxonomy (NCBI): domain Eukaryota; kingdom Metazoa; phylum Chordata; class Actinopteri; order Cyprinodontiformes; family Cyprinodontidae; genus Cyprinodon; species Cyprinodon tularosa. The sequence goes on from NW_024039193.1 coordinate 2,031,752, forward strand.
AATGTCAGACATAGACAGGTATGGGGCCTTGAAGGCTAACAAAAGAAGCCAAACGACCCCCATTCCAAAGAGGTGGACCCGTTCGTTTGTTTCAATCTGCATGTTGTCTAAGCAAAAACAAGGCTTTGTTTGCCTGCTGTATAAACCAACCCAATGCTATTTCTGACATTTGAATTGAAAAAACTTCCTGGATGGGAAGGGAAACGTCTTCAAACTTGGAAACAAAGTCCAGTAGTTTCGTTTGTATCTGTTCCTTTTTCTAACCTGTCCATGGCTGGATGATATCTGCTGAAGAGATTCTATTAAGAATAAAAGTTCTTCCTTTCTAATTAAGACTCTGGCATTTGGATAAATTCAGGTCAAATCAACTAAGGGGTCAGCAAAAAGGTTGGCATTCCGTTAATCATCTTAACTTTTAGTTTCTTAGTAAAAAAAAAAAACAGAAAATGACAGAAACCTGGTAAATCATCTTTCTGCAGAGATTTTGCTTTTGTGATCTAAGCCATTTTAAGTATTTTATTGGTTAGAATAAATTGCAATAGTTTGCAATATGCATCATTATTTAGTGTGTGGCTTTCCGCTATAGTCGCATACAGCTACAGGTATCTTTCTTTTTCAGAAACAAATTCCCTAACTCAATAGAAACAATTTCCAATTAATAAGTACTGAGTAGTTTTGGACCAGACTTCTATTCACAGATTGGAGCCAAAATAGAGCAGCAAAAGAGCAGCCCTTTACACTAGTTTTGGTTCTTTCAGCTGTTAAGCAGAAACAGCGTTTAGTTCATGTCCACTTGAAGGAGCTAGAAGAACAGTGCTGCAGCCTCACACTACTCAAACTGAAAATCAATAAAAAAGCAACCTTTAGGTTTCCACAGTCGGCACAAACACAACATCAATTTTGTCTGCATGATTATTTCTGATAGGATGCGCTAAAACAGGGACATATTGAACAAGGCGGCATGCTTAGCGGTCAGCTCAATGTACCATGGCCCTAAAAATACAAAGTAATGGGTTTTGAAGAGGTGCTCAGTGCTAACCATATCCTGTGCAAACGCGGCCTGAAATTTCATCTAACCAGCTGAATAAATTAGTGTGCATGCAGCTGGAATTTAATAGCCTATTTTTAACACTAGGTTTAAAACTTTTTCATAAAGCTTATGGTTAAAGTGGCTCAGGTTATCCTGAGCTATCTCTGCTTGCTGCTATAGGTTTAGAGGACATAATGACCACTTTCCCCTAGGTCTGCTACTTCCTCCTACTACTGTTTAAGTGTATATTATCTGCAGTGAGCCCTCCAGTGAGAGAACTGGACTTCTGTACAGAGCTTGGATAACCTGCCCTGTGCAGACTGTTTGGATCATACATCAAGCACGTCTTGTTTCTCCCTTCTGACTGGTTTTCGATTGCAGGCTGCACTGGGAGGGGCAATATCTTACAAAACGCTAAAACCATTTGACCTTTTTTTTTTTTTTTCCAGAGCCTTCGTTTAGACAGCTGAAGCAAAGATATGTGGACATGTTCCCTCTAACAGCATCATGTGCAGCCTTGTCAGTGACAATTTCTTAAAATTACCCCAGCATTTCCACAATGCATTCAGAACCACATTTCGTAGGTGTGAGAGGATTTCTGACCACATTATTAAGTCCATATTGTAATTCTCAATTTTCTGTCACACATAAAAGCATAGCTGTGATTCTGTCAGAAAATTAATTCCAAATTCATCCAATAAGAAATATTATCCATAAAACGGCTGTGGCTTAGGCGGATAGATTAGTTTAAACTATTTGGTGGATAAATAACTTTTTTAGTGACAATGGACAGTGAAAATGTTAATTTCACAATGATATTTGAGTTATTATGGGCATTTTACACTTATATATATTATGATGATAACAGAAAGAATATGGATACAGAGAAATATCTACATTTTTGGAATCATATTCTTATTAATATTGTTACTGATATTGATTGATCCTCTTAATACAACATGATGCATTTTATAATCTATGAGTTTCACAATTTAGTTTTATCTTTATTATGTTTTTAACTACAGTATAACGACATAAATGGTGAATAAGTAGCGTACTACAAATCATCAGCCGTCTAAAAGAACAACAATGTTACTTGTTGCACAATCAGTAGTTTCAGGGTGAAATCTAAAGAGTATCCAAACAATGAGCAACCAGCAGGTGATGGAGTAAAACACGTGTTGATCTAAAGACGAGACATGATGGACATTTCCTTTTTCAGTTCACATCTAAAGGCCAGGGCTAACGTGATTTGATTAAATGTGCACACACTGATTTTTGACATGCATGTCATTAATATTTAATGATGCAATTATAACCCAGATTGCCAGCATCTTCAGGATAGGCAAGTCAGTATGCCACACTGTATATCTAACAGATCTGTCAAAGACCTGAAGTAACTGGACATAATCCTTCGCATTGATTTGGATTGGAAAAACAAGCAGAAGCCTTCGATGCAAAACAATTAGGAAAGTTGTGTTCTTAGAGGAAAGGCTCCATGTGGATCTTTCAGTGGGAAAGTCAGAGAGGTTTTCAGTAGTCTGTACATCCCTTCCTAAACATGTCTGCTTCCCATGTCGGACTTTGTAGCCAGAAAGTCAAAAAACTCCCTGCCTCTGAGTTAAAAAGTGAACACAGCAGGAGGTATGTTCTCCCTATGGCTATTACAAAATCAATACTTTTTGTTGATAGATCTTAATCTGATGTCAGAGCAGCAGAGTTTTGAGAAATCCTGAATAATTTTTAATGGCATTGATGTCTGTGTGCAACACCTGAGCAATCAAAGGGACATTATTTGATTTATTGAATACAAGAAAACCCAACATAAAAAAAAAAAAAAGGCTTGAATCTCATACAGAAACTAAGCAAACTACACTAGGCAGGTTTAAACTTTATTTTTGCTTTCACAAGGAGACCATTATGACTGTTTCTATAAGGTTCTGCTTGGTACTTGTATATGAAAGTTTACTGAAAACTATTTAGGAATATCTTATACATGCTGCAACTACAAACCTTCTGTCTTTATTTTTATTTATTTATATATTGTTTTTTTATGTTGTTTGGTGGGCGGTAAACAGTGGCGGGGTTAATACCGAGATCAAATAAATCTTTTAATCCAGGCCAGGCGCCTCTGGGTGCATTGCAGCCCACCTCAGGACACGGGCTTGTGGCATTTCATGGGCATTACACTGCCGTGCGTGATGCATAAGATAGGTTGTCATTGCACATATGTTCTGGACTCATTATTAATATACCATGTATACACCCAAAATTTAAAACATACATAGAAAGTTCAGTGTATGCCAGCAATTTAGAAGATTCTGGGACGTCTGGCATAGGCTGGCTAAATCAACAAAGTGTGACAGGGGCTTTACCTTGTGTCCAATCCCTGATCTTAGTGCTGCTGCGGGCTTCTACTCAGTCCTTAGGAGGAGTCACTGTGTCGTTGTATCTATATAGGCTGCTCAGTATCTGGCCTTAGGTCACTGGACCTTGAGATGTCAAAAAAGATGATCATTCCTATTCCAACAATAGAGATATTTTCTGCCACAAATACAGTGAAATTTTAGGGGGATTAAATTAAACACAATTTATAGCTTATATATATTTAATAATAGATGAGTATACATGTATATTATATTTATGTTTTTTAAGGTTTAATAAATCGTTTATCACCAAACATATAAAAATGAAAGAAGTTTGGGATCCAGTAAACTTCATTAAAAATGTTGTGATGGGACAAATTATGTTTTCGAACATAGTGCCCATATTTATGAAATACTGGAAAACAAAAACAAGCGGAAAAAACAAAAATAAAAACCCATTGGATAGCCATTTGGTCAGGGCTCCCTCAACGCCACTCATTGTCATTATATATATAGGAATTCCCAGCAGGTGGTTTAGATATGCTCAGGGTAATAGCAGGTGACTGGAATTATATTTTCAGCTTGACTGACCCTGAGCAGCAAGCAGCGAGTTGGAAACTAGAAAACCACCTTCTCCCAAACAATGAATACACCCCTGTTACTAAAGACCCATTTGAATCATGACAACAGTCATTTCTATCCCCAAAATTTATTTTCCACGAACTTTCATGCACCCTTGCTTTTTTTTCAATTTATTTTTTGTGTCCAAAATGGGGGAGAAAGCGGGAGTCAAAACTCTTACTGAAGCGGTGCTACCAACGGTCTCATTCCATGTTGGAACAGAGAAGCAATTACAAAATTACAAGCAGCAGTTTTAGAAAATAAGACAATTATGTCTATAACAAATATCATTTAGAGCCTATTCAGAGTCACTAAAAAATAAACACTAAAAGATAAACTTTTAAAACTAATTTAATCAATCAATTTAAATGCTTTAATTTATATTTAATTAAGTGTAAGAATCAAGAAACTTTATAGTCATTATGAAACCGTAAGAGAATTCTGCAGAGACTGCCAGCTTAGAGGGCGCACATAATAAACAGATAGAGAACAAAAACATTTGTAGAAATAAACATTTCTTAGAAGACACCCTTAGAAAATATAAACTATAAAATACCTTCATAAATATATGTATTATCTTCTTCTAAAATTTACCATATAAGAAAAAGTTAAAAAAATAAAATAATGTGAAGAAAATAAAAAGGTGCTCATAAACATCTTCAGAGGAAAGAGTCTACGAAATTCACATGTTTGGTTGTCATTTGGGTTTTTGTGTGTATGTGATCATGCATGTTTGAGCATGATCACATACACACAAAAATCAAATAAAAAACAAAACAAAAAGGCTTTACCTTCATTTCAGGGCCTTCTCTGGAATAAACATTAATTCAACCATAGAAAAACTAGATAATTTGCAATTTAATTAGAAATAGGACATAGAAGGTCTTATAACACTGCCAAATAAATGTTATGCTAATCAAATACAAATCATTTTAAAGACATCAGCTTTTAAGAAGCATAAATATCACTGCTACTATAATCAATTTTGGTCTAATTTAAACTTAGATTCAACTTTATTTATCCCTTGGGGTTACTCCTTAAGGGAAATTGTGGTTCCAGCAGCTTATATGGAGTATAATGTGGAGAGTTAAAGCAGGATGCCATTAAAGATAAAAATACAACAGACAAGATAGAAAGAGTGTATATAGTACAAAAGAGCATAAGAAAAGTAAAGAGCAAAGGAAAACTGCACAGTAGTTGGCATATGTTATTGCACATTGAGCGATATTTATATAATTTAACATGTTACACATAATTTAACTTATTCAATTACAGTTTGTGTTAAAGAAAGGTTTAAACCAATAGAGTAAACTTTAGGATTGTTCAAACAGTGAATTTACCCTTTTTGTAATTAATATCACTGAAAATGTATTACTACTGTTAGCAAGACAGTTATCTATTTCCAGCTATGTATCTATCTAATAAAACTATGTATTTACCCATGAAAAAAAGATGTCATGCTAATTTGTGTCTATGAAGGTGTGTGTCTATTTGGTGGTGTTGCGTAGACAAGAGTGTGTATATTGTTTATATGAGGCAAAATCTTGTTTCTAGACACTCTAGGAAAACTAAGTTAGTCAGGGGTGCACAGGTACATCTAATGCTTCTTTTCCATTGGTAACGTTTCAATTCAGAATAAAGCCCAGAGGTTCTTAGCAGCAAATTCCACCTGAAATTACATATGTAAATTATAAGTAAGTACCTGTTCCCAATATATATCACCAAACTGAGTAGAAAATACACCTCAAATGGTTGCACAACCCACCTTCGACCCTTCTTTGGAAAGATCTGAACCTCTAGTTTCCAATGACGCCCGCCATTAGAGGATGGGGCTAAAAATTTATATCTGCTGTTGCGTTACTCTCGCAGAGTTAAAATTGTCAGGTGGAATTTTAAATGTCATTTTATTTGTTTACACAGCTATAAAACAAAAAGTACTTGCAAAAAAAAAATTTTGGAACATGTATTAGAAATTTTAAAGCCCCATTTGAAAGGCGTGTGGATGAAACACCATGTGACTGTGTTTCGGCCCTTTCTATACGTTGATAAACATGAACAGGTGTCAGTCGGGCCTTGTACCGGGCCCTCTGGGCTTAAGGGGTTAAGACAGGTTAGGCCAGTTCAATTCTGAATGATTTATTTTCCATCACCAGGTCTAATTAGCTAGATTAAGCATAATGTTTATATATGAGAGATATATAGATAGAGAGAGAGAACTAATGCAGCAACACTATTAATTGTGCTTGTGTGGCTTGCAATAGCTATACATCTGTACCCGTCATATAAATAAAAAAAGCCCTATAAACCAACTTAAATCTAAATCAGGTGTTTTCTCACCATCACATTCCTCTCCCCAGCGATCATCAGGCTGATGTGCACCACAGATTAACACATAAATTGTGATAAGGTTTCAGGCAATCACGGTGATTGCTGTAAACTAATATATAGGCTATATCATGCCCTTTGTGTGTACGGCTGCATGATTGATGTACTGGCACAGTAGGAAGACCTTGCACCTAGAATAAGGGGAAAACACATCTTTAATGATCACCCAGATTTTATCACATTATGATGATTGGCAACATCTAGACTATCATAGAGCTGGAACTTAAAAATGTTTCAGTCAAAAACTCAGTTTAAGGAAGGACCCTCTTAGTTGCTCTGGAAGGAGACTTTTTTAAGCCCAGAAGGTCATAGAACACATTTGCGACTCGTATTTTACAATATGATTAAATCAAAAATTGGTAACATGTGAAAGGATTTTCTTCTAGATTTAGGCGTACAGTAATACAGATGTTACTATGCCTAATTTATTTACGAACACAAAGTAAATCATACACTGAAAAAATTCAACAGTTTTTGGCATTTATTTAATAATATATAATTGCTTTAACAGAATCGTTTTATGTCCTACCATGCTAACAAGAAACATTGTGTAAAAGTAACTAAATGTAATAAAGTAAATCCCAAAAATTGTTGCTTTTTTTGTGTATTCTTTTGGAGATTTATCTAATGGCCAATACGTAGTAGCTAACAACTCTGGGTTTTTTGGCAAATGGATCTTACTAGCCAAAAAACCCTACAGGCATATGTTTAACATAATCAGCAATTAATCAACTTTCTGCCTGAAGCTACATTTAGGACAATCAGTGTGGGATTATGCAGATGTATGGAAGGCATTGGGAGTATCACTAGTCCATTCAATAGATTAAACAAGATGCCACTCAATACGCTCCCGTTTATTTATAACACCACTAGTGTCGCTACCAAAGATTGTATTTTTATTCCTCTGCATCCCTTATTAAAGTATCTGATTCTTCACGGTGTTTTCATCTTTCAAGTGTATCTTATTTAGGATAATAAATAGAGTGGGGGTGGACATTTTAAAGGCAGACTAACAGAACTTTGGGGGTCAGAATTCTAGCTGATAGACTGGTGTTCAAATACTTATTTGCAGCTGTATCATTCAAATAAATTGTTGAAGAAAATCACACATTGATATTTCTGAACTTTTTTTTGTAGATGATGTCTCTCACAGTCGACATGCACCTACGATGACAATTTTAGACACCTCCATCATTTATAAGTTATTTTCCTCATTGTAAGAGTAGACCCCGCATTGACTGTCACAGCGCAGAAATTACAGGCGCCATCTTGGGGAGGTTGACCTTCTACTCTAACCTGCTGGTTTAAGCAGAAAAGAAGAAGGAAGCATCAACAATTTTGAGCGTATTTCTGTTTGAGTTGAGGGACTGTTGACATCAGGGCTCGAAGGATAAGTTGTTAAGGCAGCAATCTTTGTAGGACATTACTGAAATAAAAGCATATATATATATATATATATATATATATATATATATATATATATATATATATATATATATATAGGTGTGTATACCTTTATAGCCTAAATGTGTTTGTGTATATAAAGTAGTAATAAAGAAATTATATAAAAGTATGAGTGGCTGTGCTTTGCAACATACATACATCCCATCAGAATACTCTATTACCCTTAGCCCCACTGAGAATATAATTTAAATGCAATAAGGCATTTAATTTAATTAAGCATGTGGGAGTGTTGACCTAGTGGGTTAGAGCAGTGTGCTTGTGCATTGAGAAGGTTGCAAGTACCCGGTTTGATCCCCACAGCCTCCACTCTGGGTTCCTGAGCAAACCGTTAAACCCCTGATTGCTCCCCTGGCGCCTGGCAGCCCACTGCTCCCCAAGGGGATGGGTCAAAATGCAGAGAACGGATTTTTTCATTGTGGGACAATAAATTAATTTTCATTACATTAGATTTTGTTGTTTTCAGCAAAATACTAACCGTGAAAATTAGTTCAATATTTACTGTTCATATTCAATATTTAAAGTTGATTAAAAGTGATTCAGTGCCTGCCCAACACATTACACTGAGTCGAGCTGTCGACCGTCCCAAGATGGTGCCGCCAAATCATGTCAGCACCCATAGGCGAAGGTGGTCGATCTAGTATCTACTCAAATGTATGTCTATGAGTGCCGCTTTCCAATCTTGCTAGCTCTCCAACATTACCATCCGTAGCTTTAATTCCAGAACTAATAGATTTTAAAACAGCTTCTAAAGAGTTGAGAAGCCCTTTTAGTCAAACAAATTGTCCAGAACAATTTTCACCAGGAAATATTAACCCTCCTGACACACTTTTACCATTGATCCTAATAGTGTGAGTTTAATTCTAGGTAGGGTTGACTGTCAGCCTGTCAAAGGCTGAATGATAAAAGGGTTTGGCAAAAATGGTTGTGAAAACAGTCAAGGTTTCATCTAGAAAACAGAAGCTGATAAAAGATGAAACAGAAAATCAAGTAAAAAAAGGCTAGGCAGTCAAGGGACACTAGAAGTTTACTAACTATGAACTTTTAAATAATCTGGCAGCAATAAACAGTTGAAGCTTATCTTATAAGAACAGAATAATAGGTGGAGAGGGTTAGGTTGATGAAGCTACTAGCAGAGGAGGATCCTTAATGCTTAATTCAGGCAGAGGACACCTTCACATTTACTACATCCCATGTCTGCTCTGTCATCTGTAGGAAAGAGATCCATGAAGCAGTCCACATTCGATGCATGTAGGATTCCAACAATCATCGCCTCTTATTTTGAATTTTACCCAAACTGTCACTCTTCTCATATCTAGTTCTAGTCTGACTGATCTGGGTTTTAGAAATTGACATTTTTTGTATCTGTATATCGGAAGAATGACCAAGAGGAACTGTCCTTCATGCCGCAGAGCAACAGAGCAGGTAGGAAATACTGAATTTACTAGAAAGGATTTTATTTGGGATTGAATGGATGCATGATGGCCCCCATCTAACTTGTTTATACTTTTTGGAAGTATTTTTACTGTGGTCTGCACATCATTTGTGCCTTCTATGCAATACATAAGTATCTGTAAAATGTTCTGATAGTTTTATAATGATAATAAAGATATTTGATTCTTGGACACAAGATTTGAATAAATAGAGTGCAAAAACTGAACCCCTTTGTGGGATTCCTTGCTCCTCTTTATTGACCTAATGTAATATTTAAATTATCTCAAAGTACTACTAATTGTTTGAGCTGTAACTATTTAGTGAGATCTGCTGAAATTTATATTGTACAGAAATGCATCATATACATTACATCAAATTCTGTCTTTACCATTGTTAAAATTGATGTTCCATGTAACCATCTGGAAATGAAACAGCAGTGCCTTGAAAAAGCCCTCAATAGGTCAGAAAATTAGCAGACAAAGAATCAGACAGTAGTCAAAGCCTTATATTTGCCTTTGAGTCTCCTGAGGCGAGTGAGCCATCTGAATCATTTTTCTTTTTTGTTTTCTATTGAGTCATAGATGTTTGAGTTGCTGTTGTGTTTCCTCTGTACCAGGGGTGCGGTTCATACTGTGTGTGAACTGATTTCCTTTGGCTGAAACTCTCTATAGTATGATCAAAAAAAAAATCTGTGTGCCTATGATGCATGTTCCACCTTTAGAACATGCATCATAAACCTAACACACATATAACACCCATCCTAAAACTATAGATGTATTGATCCTAATGATGTGAGTTTAATTCCTTGCAGGGCTCCCTTCTTGCCCAACAATATTATGACTGTCCAGCTTGATAGATACTGAATTGTTTGGGCACCAACATGTGAGAGGTTTTGTTTGTGTATGATTTATTTAGTTTCTAAATCATAAAAGATGAAGAAATAGGATTATTTTTGGTTGAGCTGAAAACCCTCACTTCGGAGAAAAAAATGTTAATAAAGTACCTTCAATTTAATATCCCACCAGCTAAAGAGACAAAGGGTGGATTTAAACTAACTAACTATTTAATATGATCTTTATCCTTTACCTGCTTTATGGAGAAGATGGCACCATGTTTTGGCTACAGCTTATTAAATATCTTGTTTGACAGTACAGGAGTGATACAGAACACATCTGGACAACTGCATGAAGCTGGATCCAGGCAAGAATGTCTCAAGCCCCTGTCACACCTTGACGATTTAGCCAGCGTAGGCCTGACGTACGAAAAATCTGCCAAAAAACGTTTGAGAAGTTATGGGTAGGTTTTGTATAAGTTATGAGCTGAAACATGCTGAAGCACGCTGCCAAATGGCGACATACGGCAAGTATGTCACGAAATATTAAGTATGCTGAAAATTTCCCACGTATGCAAGCGTATGCTCATATGTGGGCCATAAGTTACAGTTAAGTTATCTGATCGTTGACAGACGTTCAGTGTTAGTTACTCATAACTTATGCGTAACTTATCTCCAACATATTTTAATGACCGCTGAACGTGTTTCCAAGCTACAGCTACTGTAAGAAACTGGAAACGATCAGTTCTCCTCCAGACGTCCCCATCATAGGTTGAGCGAGAAGGTGAATGTGATGGATCCTCCCTGCTTCAAGCCCATGCCCACGGCCAACAAACCTCCTAGCAGGCATGACGCTGAATCTGCTGCAGCTGTAAACTTTTTTCTTTCTTTTTTATTTTATCTATTCTATTTTTTTGTGTGGGGGGGATGGTAAACAGCAGCTAGGTTAATACCGGGTTCCCCCTGGCACAACGCCGTTCCCCTCAGAGGTAAAGGCATTACGCTGTTATGCGTTATGCAAAAGTTAGGCTGTCGCTGGACATAAGTTCCGGACTCATTATGAATACTCTATGTATACACCAGAAATTGGAAAAATAAAACATGAAACGTTTAGTGTATGCCAACTTCTTAGAAGATTCTGGGACATTGCACGTATGCTGGCCAATTCGGCAAGGTGTGACAGGTCCGTCAAGCTCTTATAGAGAAAAAAGGAGAGTGCTTCTCAAATTATAGTGTGGCAACACACAACAATTTTTGAAGACAACATGTCACTAATTATTTTTATTTCTGGCAGTTGAAATGTGTTGACCTGCACAAAAAGTATTCTCTCTCTCCTGCCTGTCATTGGGCTTACAGTGGGTATATGCCTTCTTCTCACGACAATGACTGCACACAATTTTGCATGTCAGTTTGCACCTAACATTTAAACAAACTAAATATACATAGGCACATAAACATCACCTGCACTCTGTTTTACGTCTACTAAATTGCATTGCAGGTGGCAGTTGACAATATTTGCATCATCTACCTGGTTATTTTTCACTCTGCTGATGAAAATATCTTCTCTTATAGTTTTTTTCATCTTTATACATACATACATGCAAACACGAGTAGATCACACCCCTAGAGTCTACCTATTATTCTAAACCATGTTTTGGAGGACAGTGCATTGAAGCTAAATAATTAATTCTCCCTCAGCCAAAATTAGGTTAGCCTCAATGATATGGTTTTGCTGGTTTTGTTGTTAAAGGAACTGAACGAACAAAAATACGTGCAATCAGGTTTTCCTTTGTTTTTATGATTAATGCTTAATCTTTTTACTTTGACTTAATATTTTCACCTTTTTGACATTTTCATTGCTTATGCTTGCAATGATTTCACATACTTTATTTATTTAGATGATAAAAGTATCAATATAAATATAATTGATTCTACCATTACGATAGAATCCATTACTCCTGCTAGTAGTAAAAGGCATTTCCTCATTTACTCTAAATAAGGCGGTCCTAACCCCTATTCCAGCTATTATCCATTGCATATATAATTATTGTAGATCACAGGCATCATACCCAATAATTGCACACATTTGTTTTACAAGCAATATAATAGATAGTTTAAAGAGCAGGCTATAGATGTAGCATTTGTTTTTTTAGAAATGTTTTGTGGCAGCAGGTCTGTTCCTTTTGCAAACTGGATTAAACTCCTCTTCAAATCAGTAAAAAAAAAAATTCTTACAGCTTTTTCTTGCTAGGAAATCTACTTTGTATATAAGCTTTTGTTAGTTTGAAATTTAATAATGGAAACCATGTCGATCTCAAAAAATATTGCCTAATGTTCTCCTGTTTGTTCTTATCTTATCTCAGGATCCCTTCAGAGCAAACAACTTCATGTTTTTGACAGAGCCATCAGAGGTAGATATATGGTATACTTCTACTGAATCGTACTGAAAACAACCTTGTGCAACTGGCCGTGAAAACAACTGTTGTGGCATACCTACTCATGTGATGGCTCCATTATAATCCATGCAGTAGCAGCCATTCGAAATGGCCTTTCCAATTCAAAAGCCAGGCGAATGGCAGCCAAATGGCAGCAAAATCCCCTCCAACTTCCAGCCACTGGCCTTCTCCTGGGCATGCATATTTTTTTTTTACTGATTCCCCCTTTTACTGAATTACAGGGTCTGACCAGGAGTTGCTTCTATTTAGATCTTAATGTTTACAAATCATGACAGAAAGCATAGTTTAGATGTTTAAAAAGGAATTGTTGGGGACTAGCCAAGGACCAGCCAAGGGCCAATCAAGGAAAGTGGGGAAATTATAAATGGCTACTACTATATAAAATAATGTTCTTTAGGTTGCTGAATATGAAAGTAAAACTACTAAATAGAAGCCCATTTCATTAAACACCATGCTGAGCCAACTTCTGACACTCTGAGCTCCTCACTATGAGCTGAACCAAAGGGATTTCAGCCACATCCTGCACTGCAGTCTATTTTCATCTACAGCTTGAAACCATGTATTTTAGTTTATACATATTATTTTGTTAATTGATTCTTGGCTTTTCACTGAGAGTCTAAGCCATTTTCACCTTTCACAAGGGCATCCCCATTGAGACAGAGGGCTGCTGCTGCTGCTTGATGTTTGTCTGTGTCATGTGCTTACTGCGCTCCACCGCCTGTTCTCAGTGTGGGAAAGAGAAAACGGGCATTAGATCTGACACCATTTAAAGCTCAGCTTGAAGGGTTTTCAGAAAAGGAAACTACTAAATGTTTTGTCTTCATATGATTAACTGATGCTGCCCTGAACATATTGGAGGCCAAATTTTTAATGAGTAACATCAAAACATGCCAACATAAGTTATGCTTTGCAAACTGCTTTGCATGAAAATAACAGAACAGAATGTAAGTTTAATAAAGATTGAATGTGTCAACTTGGATAAATGCTAAGAACGAAAGGATGAACCTCTCAATGCTTAGGTGCTGTTGTCAAAACAACTAAGCGTCTTCCCTGAGAATGGAGGATCACATATCTCCTTGTGTCAAGTGAAACAACACTGCAGCATCCACAAGATTGCAGGTGGATGAGCTTTAACTCCTATACAAAAGTGTTTTATTTGATCTAAACTTAAAATTGCCACGTTTTCAAGCACATCCACGACATTGATTTCATTAGTACCGGACTGGGTATTCTTAAATAACTTGGATTAAAAACTAAAGATTGATGAGAAAATAGGTAAATGAATAAAGCAGTTTTCAGATACTGATTTTAATTATTGAAGGAACTAATTGAAGTAAAGTCCCTGCTAAACTGGTTCTGTCACCCATGATAGCAAAAACTGCCATCAAGCTTTTGGGATAACAAGTAAAGTTTAAAAAGGCTGTGGGGGCATTATGCTAAGTTTTAATTCATTGGCATTAGGTGATTTTTGGCATTTAACAGCAGCTTAATAGTAGTTTAGTTTTATGGTGTTCTTGTCCTGCTGAATAAACCCGAGCATACACTGCGCCACATTTTCAATCGTTGCACGCAGCTACAGCTGAAACCTTACGATGAAAACGCAGGGTTTTTAAAGTTCACAGCTCATGATGCATGTTCTCACACTGTGCAAGGCGACGCTCTGATGCAATCTACCTGCTTACACTGCCCGACCAAAACCAACACATCGCTCTCAGCAGGAAGAAGTAGAGGAAGAACTCCCTTGTTTGCACATGCGCAGTGCATGAGGTTCTGGTAAATCGGCTTATAGCTCTGCTTCAACAGCAGGAGCTGTCCACGACCACCTTACAACGCCCTACTGGATTTGTTGATTTGAACATGCTTGATTCTCTTCCGACCTTACGATTCCTGATCTGGAGGTGGTTGTGAGAGGCTCATCGCCTATCGTTACCCCCTGTACAATACACGACGCATGGTCAGGCTGAAAGATACAGTAGCACGATCAAAAAAAATCTTGCACGACTGGAGAATCAGCCCAAAAAGGGCAAAAAAAATCGTACAATGTACATTATGCACGGCTTAACCTAGCTTAAGGTCAAAGGCTGGAAACTCTGCTTTGAGATTATCTCGCAGAAAGCCCAATTCCTATCTCCAATATTTGCTGTGATACATCTAGGAACTAAAAAGGTAAAATATCAAAGAACTTTCCCAACACCAGTATATTTGACTGTTGATGTGATGTTATTGTTTTACCTGCCATGTAGGGCTGGGCAATTAATTGCATTTGCTATATAATAGCAATTTAACAGAATGCCATTTTGAAATCCCAGAGGCACAGATTTTTAATCACACTGTATTTAAAAAGAGTAAATCCTCCAGCCCTTTAAATGGTGGTAAAATGCTTGAAGTGGGTTTGTAGCCACACTGAGAGATAGAGAAACTTGCAGCTAGCATGCAGATCCATGTATGCAAGTAGAGGTAACACTTTTTCACACAATAGTTAAGGTAAAGCCCATTAACAATGGACTCCAGGCAAGCAAGTTATCAACAGCTTCAGGTTAATGCAAAAGAAAATTAAAATAAAACTGCAATCGTGATATTTCAGCCCTAATGCTATGTTGGTTTCATGCCCAGTGTTGGTTGCACACCTTCCAAGTTTCACTTAAAAAATTTTCAGTCTCTCTGTTTTTAGTTGTATCACAATTAGAATAAGGCAGATATGAGGGAGTTAAGGGCTTTAAGAGCTAAAGGTTTGATGTTTTCTACACTTCATAAAGAGTCCTTGATGATTTCTAGGGAAGATCAACACAGTTCTATGTTTTCTCTTTTTGTGGATAATGGCACTCACTGGTCATTCCAAGGAAGTTAGAGATAACATTGCAATCATTTCTAAATGGATGTCTATGAATTGTTTTTAGTCATCTGTTCCTGGTTTTCCTTAAATCGGACCATGATGTTGTTGCTTCCTGGGATCTTATACTGCTTTTCTACTTGACTCTATCTGGCAGTTCAGACAGTGGTCAGACATGGGTGTAACTTGGCAAGGCTGGTGAAACTGAACCCAGGCTTCTAAACAAGATTAATCACAGATTGACAGTTAACAAGAATCTAAATTATGTTCAGATAAAGGACCAAGTTGGTTTAGGTGACTTTATGCAGGTAATAAGACAGCATTTGCAAGCTGCTTTTATCTTATATATTTATGTCACTGTTGTCTAATAATAATTTTAGCTAATGATCTGAAGAAAAAGCTAACGCAGAAAAACAATCTGTAAGGAAAATGACTTTGAAACATAACTCAGCTCCTATGGAAGCATAAATAAAGCTTACAAATAATGTTAGTATTGGTACATTAAAGACGTATGATAATTTGCTTAAGTTACACAAACCACTTCACTAACTGAGGCAGTAATTTTATCAATCCATCCATCCATCTTCTCCTACTAAGTCCTTGTCGCAGTGTACAGGTAAGGCGGGGTACACCCTGGACAGGTTGCCAGCCTGTCACAGGGCAACACAGAGACACACAGCCATGCACACACACACTCACCCCTAAAGAACATTTTTAGAAAAGCCAATTAACCTAGCAGTCATGTAGTTGGACACAGGGAGGAAGCTGGAGTTCCCGGAAAGAATCCATGCATGCACGGGGAGAACATGCTAAATGTGCAGAAAGGAATCGAACCCAGAACCGTCGAGCTACAAGGCAGCAGTGCTACCAACTGTACCAACGTGCAGCCCAATAACATGTTACTTTAAGTAGAATTAACTTCTATAGAACCACAACCTTTCTCCATTTTAAGTAGTAAAGACTTCAGCTGAATAGCAGCATTATTCTCTACAGACCTTTAGGTATGCGCTGCGTTCAACAGACCCATCTATAATATAGCAGTGTGAAGAATATGTCTCAATGACATATGTTTTCTTTTTCTTCCACTGTATTACATATATAGTTTGTGTGACGGACCAGTAATGCAAACACATTTCAGTTTAGAGGCAAACTGTGCTGATACTCCAGAAAGATAATCCCATTAGAGGAACAGTTGAAGTTTCAGGTAGAAGAACCAGACCTGACTCTGTTTTCTCTCATCCCATGGTACATTAGGTGTGATGAAACCAAACCAAGGCAACATCCGTCTTACCTAGTTTGGGAAAATAAAACATCTCTCTCTATCATTCTGTCTATTCCTACAGTGCATCTCTTTGCAAAGTGACATGACAGACTGGCATCGCTGTTGTGTTTGCATATCTTCCAACTGCGAACAATCTGGCCTGAAAAGCAGGTAGTCTGAAATCTGACAAAGGGGTAATTTTCCCCAAGGCATGCACGAGGGAAAGTGGCAGTTTGCATGTTTTCTTTGCACCTGTAAATGTTCCCCACCACATGCAGACGTTTATAGAGCTCTTAGGTCTGCCAGGGCCCACAGCTGGGCACGATAATGAGGGAGAGCATGCCACACAGGACAGTAGGGAGCAGCTTGTTAGCATAGTCCTCTGCCAGAGAAGGTGCAGCGGAGTTTCTGTTGCACTTTAATTGGAGGATCCAGTCAGCTTGTTTGTCACTACAGGACAGAATGTCATCAACTTTCAGGCTGTGCAGCAAACAACACACTGCCATCCACAAATTAACATTGGGGGCATGAACGACTTTGCCAAATTGAATAATGTCTGACATTCACCCATCAACTGGGAGGAAGTTTTTTGTCTTCTCCCTCTGAGAACTGTCCTCATAATTAAAGTATAGGAAAAATATTCAAACTATTTTACCTGTCTTTCATATTGCATGTGTCAAACCGCAGCTCATTATAATTTCCCAGCAATCCTTGCTGCACATGAGTGAGATTCACCAGGTGATTGTTGATGGATATGAGCTGCATGCACCCCTGGAAGGCAGGAGCTTGGATGTGACACTCTGTGGGCGGACAGCCTTGATGGAAGAAACACAAGTAGAAACCTTTAGTTTTACTGTTCACAGAAAACTGAAAGTGACAATGTGGGAATAAAAAAAGAAAAAAAAAAAGACAAAGCGGGAGACAAACTAACCTCCGAAGTAGAAGCTGCCTCTTGATTCCACTGTTTCCCAAAGTTCAACCTTGGATGAAGGCTCGCCATCCACACTCAGAGTGATCTGCAGGTTCCTGCTGGTAAGACTCACAGTGTGCCATAATCCATCGTTGACTCTGCGACCTGGACAAACAGTTTCAGGAGATTTTGAAAGAATTCAGTTGAGGTCAAAATACTTAGTTTTTTCTCTTTGAATCATACAAAACATATAATAAACACTCCTTCCATTCACATGTTTTTATTTATTTATTTATTTTTATTTTGCCATACCTACATGTTGATAAACTAAGCAAAAGCAGAAGCAGTTTTTTTTTTCAGATAATATATTTCTAAGAAATAATTTTTTTTGCCTTATTTGAAAAAAAAGCCCTCCAAACCTAATATCTGGTTGCCAAGAGCAACAACTGCCATCAGGTGTTTGTGATCATTAACAATGAGTCTTTTATATTACCGTTAGGAAACCTTGTTCTGCTATTTTTTGAGTAATTATATTAATTAGGCCACATAAAAAAGGCTCCCCAACATTAACGTCCCATTAGGGTTGCTCCATGGAGTCTCAGCTGGAGTTCAGTCAAAACTTATCCAAAAATGTTCCCCTTTGTTTTTTTACAGTCACACATAGTTCAATGATGGCCAGACATTCTCATTATGGAGTTAACATTATATAGTTATGATTTAATGATTACGGCATGATATCCAATTTAGAGGCAAAGATGATCACATAATCACCAACATGCTTAGCTGTATGTAGAAAGTTCCATTTCTAAAATACTTTGTTAGTTTTACATGCAACAGGTTGACTAACTACCAAAAACGCCGTGTTGTTTAATGATTCAATGAAATAGTTTCTCCACATGCTTCACTGTCATCAACAGGCGGGCTTATGTGTTGCTTTTGATCAGTAGGGGTTTTTGCTTTATGCAGGGCTGACAATGACCACAGTGCAGCTGCAGTTTTGGTCCAGTGGGGGCAGAAACTGTGCCTTTAAGAAAGGATCTTCATGTAGCCTTACTCTGTTATGGGAGCTCTAAAGCTAAACTCAATATCCGTGCGCAAACATATAGTTTTCATCCTCAAATAACTCAGCTGTTTCCTCATATTTTTTGTTTTGCCATTGTATTTTCCATTAGTCAAGCTAATGTAAGTGGGTTGTTTTATCCTGAAATTCACCCTGCCTCTTTCCTGTCTTCCAGTTGAGTTGTTGAGGCTCTCTTGGAAAAATGTCTGTCCATCTACTCCTGTAAGGCAGTGATTCCCAACTGGGGGTACGCAAGTGCATTACAAGGGGTACAGGAATTTTTTTTTTTCTTAGGTAGTAAAATAAAATAGCTCTGTGATCTGTTTTGCGTTGTGATGACCCAATTAAAAAATTAAACAAGCTTTTATCAACCAAAAATAAAGTTTTTCTTTGAGTTCACCTACAGCTTTGGCACACATCCAAACCAAGCAGAGGAACAGACTGGATGTAAAGAACAGCCTGGGATCAACTGTTTTTCACACTGGGCAATCAGAGCTCAAAGCAAGTTCAGGTGTCTTGATTAAAAAAACAAAGTTAAACTAATTCAGTCTGACTATAATTTTTTTTCTGTATTTTGATCCCAATTCATCCTATTTATATTTGATTATAAAAAGTTGCTCAAAGAGCACCAGTTTTATAAATACAGGGTTATAATATGACTTTAATTTGTATTAATTTCAATTCTTTACTAACTTCCAGGAAACATAATTATGTTGTTTTTTACAGTAGTTTGAGATAGAAGGAAAAATGCCTAAGAATTAAATGCTCAAATTAAAAGTTTAAGTGAAAGTATTTTACATTCCACTTTTGGACAATCATCAATACTTTGACTGACTCATGGTGAGACAAAATGCCCACAGGTGTACTCAAGTAAAAAAAGGTTAGGAAACTGGGCTGTAAGGCATCGCCACTGTTCAGTCTATTTCTATTTCTTCTTCTATCTTATAGCACTTGCTATGGTTCACTTGAGTATAAAGTCTTGGAAATAGCTTTTTAAGCTTGCGGATTTGAGTAGACTTGTTTCTAATGTCTTACTTTAGATTAGTCATCCATTAAAAATTGTATAGGATTCATTCCTAAAGTGTACATACACCAATAATGACGTGATTATTTGACAGACTGAAGCAGAGACACATCTAATTTAAGATTCCATGCAGCTCTAGGGAGTCTAATAGGCTAAAAAACCACCCATCATTATGGGCCAGGAAATCTAAAGAAACATGTTCCCTCAAATGTTGTCACTTGGAAGGTCCTCTGGCAGTGACAAAGCATCCATCAAGCAGTGTTATGCACAAGTGTCACACAGCATTTTTCAATGTTTATAGCAATTGGTGTGATTGTCACACACCTTGACAGATTCCATGTATTAATCTATGATACACATCACTCTAATGATCATTGGGGAGAGCAATGTGACAGTGAAACTTTTGAATATTCTGCAGACCTTGAATTAGTGTTTAAGTCTTTTTAGTTTAAGTGACAGGTCTTTATGCATGCACATGGCTCACCACTGCAAGCATACAGTATAGACCACTGCGGTTTTTAATACTTATGATGAAGTCGATCTCTTATTATAGTTTAATATGGAAAATTTAATTGATTGTCTCAGAGGAATTTTGATGCAGTATAGCTTCAACTCCTCATCTCCCCACGTGTTGCCAGTTTTCCCAGTCTCCAAAAGGGACATATGCATTTATCAGAGTTTCCATTAGACATGTACATTTCATTTATTTATTTTTTGTCAGATCACAACCTTTGCATGGGTGTATTGTATGCAAGTTGCAGGTTCAGTTTGTCTGTAAGCAACCTTTATAGATAAGACCGCAGATCATAAAGTACTGATTGTTAAGATCTATAAGCCTACTTTATGTGTTTAGATAGCTTCTTTTTAAAGATTTCATGATCTCGTCAATTTGCATTTCACACAGTGATCAGGCTTGGGTGTAATTAGTGAAATTTAACTGCAGTACTTGGTTCATTACAGTTAATTTGGGCCTTTAACAAGAAGGATAATGGCTTTATATTTCAACATGCACTGGTCGATTTGGATATCTTTTTTCAAGTCAAGTCAAGTCAAGTCAGCTTTTATTGTCATTTTCTACATATGTACAAGACATACAAGGGAAATTAAATTACGTTTACTCTCTGCAATATACAAATATACAAGAAATATACAAGACTGACATTTAAAAACTGACATAAAGTGCGGGACATGACAGGTAAGAGTGGTAAGATAAATATAAGTATGAAATATAAACATTACAATAAAAAGCAATAAAAACAGCAGAAATAGTTTGTTCCAGGCTGAGGTAGTGCAGGTAAGCACTTTTTATTAAAGAGCTGAATTTTGAATTTACCCAGCTTTTACAGTACCTATCTGAATGGTTTGATCATAATCATTTAAATCTAACAAAAAATGCAAAAACTGGAGAAATATGAAAGCTGCCATATTTGTCATCTTCACTTAAGTCAGTTAAGAAACCCTGTTACAAACCAACATTTTCTAAGCATCTTTTATCATGTGATATCTTGATGAACCTGTCTGTATGCAGTCTTACAAACTATGTTGTTTGCAAGTCATTTTTACACATTTTGTTAAAGAAAAGACAAAGTTTTTTTTTTTTTTTTAAGATTTAAGTTTAAAGCAGTCATTTGTTGTTCTTGCCCTTTTTTCCTCAATCCTTTGTGCCACAATTTTCTCAGAAATGTTGTGTACTCCCAAGGCTTTGTGCTTTGATACATTCAGTGCCTCCAGCACTGCAGCAGAACATTCCCACAGCATTCCCTACCTTCACTGTTGGTAACTTTAGGCTTGCTGTTCCTTTCTTTATAGGGCTCAATTTTTCACCAATAAGCAAACAGTAGAACAGCAGGAGTTAAATTGAGCTGAGGCTATGCCGGCACATCCAGACGTTGTTATCAAAATACTTTCTACATCCTCTAATACCTTATTTTTACACTCTCCTCTGACTTGAATGCATGAAAGATATCTTTGTTTCTACTTGTGAAAACCAGCCTCTGCAAGTCGCTATATTGGTTCACTGTGTCCTCGGGACTTAAGGCATGAGGCAGGTAACTGCCGTCACACTAAGCCGAGGAGTAAATGACAAAAATAAGACAGAAACACTGTGTCACAGAAGTTACATTTTAAACACATCTACACCTCTGCACAACACGCAAATTATAATAAGCCTGCAGGCAGAACGTGATGTAAATAAACAAGTTCTGATAGAAAGGGTAGAAGTGGATAGAAAAGGGAGATGGAGGCACAGGGAGGTAAAAATATTGAACTACCTCTGTGCATCAAAGGTGTTTAAGAACAGAAACATCATCTCCTTTCATTCTCAAAATAACATAAATACAGATCATATTCGGCACATAAGTACTTGACTTTAATTATAGGGAAAGATAAAATTGTAATTTATCCTCACTTCCAGTTTACCTATGAACTAGCTGGAAAATGTTTCTGTAGGTTGATTATTTAATTACATAAAACAAACTATTCTTAAATTAAACTCAAATAAATTATTCCAGCAATGCCTGAACTTGTGTAAATATGCTTTTACTGCACAGTCTGCCTGTTTTGGCTGCTGTGATTCTTACGGTGAAGAGATGAAGTGAAAAGCAGGCATAACATATGGACAAAGAAATGAAGCTGGAAGTATTTGTGAAGTTTGTGAACCACCAAAATGCTAATCTACTAGTCCAAAGTAAGCAAAATAAATAATATTGTTGTATTAAGTGTTGTACTTAAACTCGAGTAAAAATAGACATCTAGAAGTTGCTGCTTTGCCCTCCACATGTCCAAATGTCCATAAACTTTGATCCTAATATTTCATATGAGGGGGTCACTAATGAAAGTAATCTAAAACAATTCATTTTGAATACAAAAACAAAACATCAGAAGGATGATGAAGATGAAGTCAAAGGAAGATCTAAAAAGGTCAAAGGGATTTGAAACTCAAACATTCTGCTGTGACATGAAGCATAAATCATTTCCTATTCTAGCCTTTTGATTTTCTCACTGGTGTTGCATTTTGTAGAACTGAAATGTTCATAGCAACAACCAACAACACACAAAGAAGAACACTTCTAGAGTCCATTGTTACCACTTTTTCTTGGCACCCAACTGTATCTCACCACAGTCATGCGTCATCTTGTTCTATTTAAAATTGGTCTTTTTGGTCTGACTATTCTATGTGCCTCCATCCCCTAAACTCCTCCTACACAACTCCTGATTAAATACTGATGAAAAGCACACCTACAGATCTGAATTTCGTCTGTGTCCTTGACACCTCACACCTCAAAATATGGAGGTTATCTCAGAGAGTTTTTGTCTTTTCTGCTCCTCTTTTAATGATCCTGTCCTCCTTAAAGTAGGATTTGGGAATATTTCAGCAGCTGCTGCATCCTCTTGGTATCACTCTGGTTTTCATAGGAGGACCTCTGATACTGTCAGGTTGTTTCATCAGAAGGACAGAAAAATATTATATGTATGTTAACATTATAGTGAAGATTCAAAATTACCCTGACAGTTTAATTATTCTTATATGTCTTGAAGACATAAAAACCTAAATGACTCTTAACTTCTCCTTCTGAATGCAGACAAAACAGAACTTATAGTCTTTGGATCAGAGTCTTTGAAAAATAAGCTGATACGTCAGTCACCTTATTTGGATGGAATTAAACTGATTACAGATAATAAAGTAAAAAAATCTTGGTGTTATTTTTGATCAGGACCTTTATTTTAAATCCCATATCAAAGAGGTTTCTAGAATTTTCTTCTTTCATCCGCGGAATATTGCAAAGATTAGAAATATCCTGGGCTGCTCAGTCGCGCAGTGGGTAGCCCAGGGTCTTTCTGCACAGAGTTTGCATGTTCTCCCATGCGTGGGGTCTCTCCGGTTACCCCGGCTTCCTCCCTCAATCCAAATACTTGACTGTTAGGTCAAATGGCTTCTCCTTAGGTGTGAGTGTGTGAATGGTTGTTTGTCCTGTTTGTCTCTGTGTTGCCCTGCGATGGACTGGCGACCTGTCCAGGGTGGACTCCGCCTCTCGCCCAGTGACAGCTGGAGATAGGCACCAGCACCCCTCGCGACCTCACTTGGGATTAAGCGTGTTAGAAGATGGATGGATGTATAGAAATCTCCTGTCCAGGGGAAATGCTGTGAAACTAGTCCATGCATTTGTTACTTCAAGGCTGGACTATTGTAATTCTTTACTATCAGGAAGTCCACAAAATGTAGATAAAAGCCTTCAGCTGATCCAAAATGCTGCAGCCAGAGTTCTGATGAAAATTAAAAAGAGAGATCACATCTCTCCTATCCTGGCTTCTCTTCATTTGGTTCCTGTTAAATCCAGAATAGAATTTAAAATCCAAGCTCCATCTATTTAAAATGGCCAAGCTCTGTCTGCAGGTTTACTAGTGGTTCCTAGAATTTCTAAAAATACAATAGGAGGCAGATCTTTTAGTTATCAGTTGTGCTGCTGCTATTAACACCCTTGTTTATAGCCTGTTTTCGAGTGTGGTCCTGTTTTTTTGACCGTGACTGGCTGGATGTGCTCTCTTCATCCTTTGACATAGGAGTTTGCTCGGAGCTCGTCTGACTGGCTGTGTGTTTCCTGGACAGGGCGCCTTTTACAGCTGCTTTTTGTATCTCTGCTTCTGTCTCTTTGAACCCCAGTTGGCCTCAGCAGATGACTGCTCAAACTGAGCCTTCCTCTGCTGGAGGTTTCTTCCTGTTAAAAGGGAGTTTTTCCTCTCCACTGTCACAACAAGCATGCTTAGTGTGAGGGATTGTATTCGAGTCAATGACTCGACGTAATCAACTGGTTTTCCTTAGATAGAAAACTTTAAATCAATTTGACTGGTTGATCTGGTGAACTGTAAAGTGCCATGAGATGACGTGTTGTGAATTTGTGCTATGTAAAAAAACTGAATTAAATTGAATTCACCAACTGTAGAAAAGTCTGTGATCTGGCTTTATAAACTGTATCAATCTACAGTATAGGAACTACTAACCTCTGTCACCACGACTGCCCCATTGCTGTTACTTACAGTTCCTGTCACTATGTTTTAAGCATCACTTCCACTTTAACATTGTTGAATACTTCACTTGGAGTGATTTCCTCCCGCTAATTGCTGGTTCTTCTCTCTCTGTCCACACTTCCACTGTCTTTTTTTTTTCTTCTTTTCACTTCTCCCCCCAGTTGTCATTGTATTTTGTTTTTCTCTCCTTAAAAGGCTCAACTGAAGATTGGAATTAAAACTGACATGCAGGCAAACACATTATTATATCCATTTATCACAACCTAATGATTCTGTTACGGATGGTGGGCTTTGAATACAGAAAGA
The DNA here is from genome assembly GCF_016077235.1 of Cyprinodon tularosa. Lineage (NCBI taxonomy): Eukaryota > Metazoa > Chordata > Actinopteri > Cyprinodontiformes > Cyprinodontidae > Cyprinodon > Cyprinodon tularosa. Next base: position 2,056,753 of record NW_024039193.1, read on the forward strand.
CCAAAGTGAATAATTTAACACTCGGGGTGTCAAATTTTAGTTGTTGAGGACCAATGCCCCTGTAACTTTAAGATATGTCACTGCATCGAAATTAAGTATTCATGTCATTAACGGGACTCTCTATTTTGGGTTTTAATACCCTGTTTTTTGCAGAAAATAAAACAATCTTTCAGATTAGATGTAAACAACCCAAAACAAACCCAGCTGCTGCTTAGGTATTAGACTGCACTGTGGCTCCATCAAACCTGTATTCTAAGGCTTGCTGATAAAAGAGCTGGCGGATCATCAGGCCCATATCCGTCATCATTACAAGCCATTCTTGAACTGCTGAAGCTGTTTCTGTTATTCTTATCTTGCTGTGTATGTTATTGTCTCAAAAATCAATGGGGTGGGTGGGAACGCAAAGAATTGTAGCATATTTTGTAGAACATCAAACACCGTCACATCTTTGAAGCAGGTGCGACATTCTCATTTCATGTTAAACCCCTCCATGGATGAACACAATATTTACTTGTTCATAAAAAATCTGAGAAAGAAAAGAAAGATATGAACACGGGTCACATATCCAAATCAATCAATGTCTGAATCAATCATAAACAATCAAACAATGTTTATGTAATAAAGTTGCAACCACTACTTAATCTGTTCTTTTTTTCTAATCCTTCAGTACGGCACTGTTTAGAATCCAAACAGTGCAATATCATCATGCATTTTACTTTTTTTTTTTTTTTTTTTATGCATGCTCTAAATCTACATTGAAAACTGCTGTTGTCGGGTTAAGGGCCAGGGGCCTAATGTCTAACTCTTGTCTGCACATAAAAAACATGTAGTGCAAAGTTAAAAGACAAAACAATGTATGAAACTCAACACTATGTGAATGGGTGCTGCAATCTATCTTAACTTTTGGGCAGCCATGAGAATTTGAGGCAGCCATGCAAACTTTTAAAATCTGCATTAACAAACTAAACAGCTTTAAAACTTAATTAAATGATGAAACATCCATTCATCCATCCATTATCTGACACGGTTTTCCCAATTGGGGTCGCGAGGGGTGCTGGTGCCTATCTCCAGCTGTCAATGGGCGAGAGGCGGGATACACCCTGGACAGGTCTAAATAATGAAACACTGCTCTATTTAGTTAACTTATACTGAACGAGCATCAAACCTGGTATCAAACCATGAGTTTAAGAGCCCCTATTATTTAAACATAAATGATGGAAAAAGTCTCCGTAAACAGAAATTATTTCTCTGTTTAGGTCATAGAAATGTTTATTGGTCTGAGCGGCAAGAGGAAAAAGGAGAAAAAAATCCATGTCTATTTTAACAGGAAGAAAAGGTGGCAAAATCTGCATAATAATTCAAAACAAGTCAGATCTTGTAAATGAGGTGGACAAGGTGTAGACAATCACACATGTCCATAAATAGTTTGTAAATGTGTGCATCACCGTGAAAGGACGGCAGTCTTGGCCTTGCTTGGAGGAGATTGCAAGTTGAAGAATGCTCCTCAATTCCAATCACTATTTCAATCGAGGAGCCGATTTCCAAATATAATCAAAACTTATAACTGCACTTTTAATGCTAGAAGGCGTGATCTGTAAAGGTTACATTTACTTCCATAAATGGAACACATTTTCATTACAAAGCTATAAATGTATTAGTGATGCACAAAGGACTCTCACACATGAAGTGCTATGGCGTTAATACAACGTGTGTGTTCAATTTAAGAGGATGCATCCTTCAAGGACCTGGACTATCTGGACTGGGTCCTTCCAGATCAGGAGGAGGCAGGAAGAATTTTGGCTTTGATTCAAACAGGCCCAAACTTATTATTATTATTAATAATAATAGTAATAATAATAATAATTGAACTTTATTAATCTCACACTTGAGAAATCCACCTCTGCATTAGACTCATCCCTTTTGGGAGTAGTGGGCCGTCATTGTCCAGCACGAGGGGAGCAGTGTGGGGTTAAGGGTCTTGCTCAGGGACCCAGAATGGCAGTCCGTGGGAACTCAGAACCTCTGAATTCCGAGCTCTATGGCCTAACCACTAGGCCAACACTCCCCTTCATGTAATGATATCAAAGGGGTAGAAATATATGTAAATAAATCTAACAATGTATGTATAAAAAATATATCTGCAAAATCTCTTATGATCAACAACAAAAAATACTTAGTTAGGCAAATTGTGCAAAAAAGCAATAAAAAATATAGAAAAATAATTTAAAAAAAAATACAAGAAAAGCTATTTAATAGTAGAGCATATGAATTGGATGAATGTCATTGTTTTGTAATGAATCTCTTGATATTTAGGCGGAATAGCAAAGTTAAGATATTTGGTTCTCAATGCACGGATGTAATTTCTGGAGTATTCTTTTAATAGAGAATGTATTTTAATTGGATTGACAATTTTCTTAAAAAGATTTTTTTGCATTTTCATGTATTTTATTATATTAATCCCTTCAATTAACATGTTTCTAAGTTCAGGAACTGGAATATCACTGAGGCAACCTTAAACTAAATTGATCAATGTTTTTTGAATATAATTTATAAGTTGTCCATATTCCTGGGATAAGAATTAGCATTATATTTAGTATTTAATGCATACACACACATACGTTCCCCGACAACCCCCCCCCCCCCGGAAAGGGGGACCCCACCACGTTTCATGTTTAAAGTTTTAATTCGATTACTGACAGAAATATGACAGTTAAGCCTTGCATAAAGCATTGGTGCATAAACCATTTTGTGTTAATAATGAGAAAAAGGGCCTGCCTTTAAAGTGGAAATAGAATGGTCACCCAAACTAACTTAATTCATCAATAATTGTACAAATATGAAAAATATCGACATAACAGAAAAAACTAAAATTTATGTTATAATTTTTGATAATGGTGCTGCCATGCTGAAGTAGTGCTGAACAGTAAAACACATAAAACATTTGGTATGTTGGAAGATTGTTCCCAACACTGGCCCCACCAGTCGCACCACCATAGCCCCGGGGACAGGGACAGGTGGTGTCGGACCCCCCGCCCCCCCAAGATCCCAAACGCCTGTTACATCAACATCCCTGCACCACCACCCCACCAGAAATGTAATCCCTCCCCCCTACATTAACATTCAAACAACTCACCACACAAAGCGACAATAGACATCCGGGCTGACATCATTCCCACTCCCCCTCCCACCCCTTTCCCCGCTAGTAGAGTGCAAAACCCCTGGAGGGGGTATGCATCTGCCACAAGGTGTTAATGTCCCACCCAAGGGCAACACACCCCACTGACCCAGCCCCCCGGACCCACCCGATGGCAGCCCAGCAACCAGGCCAGTAACCCACGCCTGCCACCACGAAACCCCTCGAGAGCACCGTAACCGGCCGCTGTAGGACACCCCGAGGCGTCCCAAGCCCCGCCCCAATGGTGGTAAAAGACCCAGGAGTCAGACCTGCCAGGCACCCCACTCTGAGCACCCCCCAGAGCCCCCCAGGACCACCGAACCAACCCAGCGCCCCTCAGCCCCCCACTACACTAAGTAATGGACCCGATCAAGGGAGCCCAGAGAGATCGGTCTGATGGGGATGCAGATGTTGTCTCAAGATTAATATAATCTAACAAAAGATCTCTATGTTAAATGGCATGTGCTTATATAGCACCTTTTTTCAAGTCAGGAGACTTGACCAAAGCACTTTACACTACATTTATTCATTCACCCATACACTCACACATTGATTGTGGTAAGCTACATTGTAGCCACAGCTGCCCTGGGGCTGACCACCATCAGTAGACAATGCAGGTGAAGTGTCTTGGCCAAGGACACAACGACACTGAAAGTCGGAGCCGGGGCTTGAACCGTCAATCCTTCCATTTCAGGGCAAACACCTACATCCAACGCCACTGTCGCCCCATATCTATACTATCTAAACTAATTGATGCTGAGTTTATCTTTACTTTTCCAACTCATGAGGATAGTTTCTTTGCGATACATAATGCAGTGAAGGCCATGCAAACTGATTTTTTTTTCAGAGAGCTTGACCTCAAAGTCACTCAGAAGGCAAACTGATGGGGAAGGTGAAATTTTACAACCCAGGCACAGTGATAAGTCCTTAGATACCTGTACACAGAATCTCTGAACTGGGGTGCATAAACATAATGCGTGAATATAATTATCAAGTTGATTGCCTGTGCACAACAGATATTAGATTGTGCAAAACCCATCTTGAATAATGTTTGACCTGTATAGTGCACTCTGTGGAGGATTTAGTATTGTATTTGTTGTAAATTGGGGTTTCTAATCATGTTAAAAGTTCTTAGACTTATCTGAGCCCAGATGTTTTGTTCATAGCTGACTGATAAACCCTCCTACCAATTCATAATAGGAAGAGATATTGTATCATCCAGTTTAGTCAGTGTCCTGTATAATTTAGACAGTAGTTTTTCTTTTTCTTTTTTGTCTTTTTTTTTGGGGGGGGGGGGGTGTTAAAGGAGAAGTTCGGTTTTTTACACTTTAAGCCCATTTTCTGTAGTGTCCAGGATGAAATCGAATGATCGACACCAAAAGTTTGACAATTGCTCCTGTCTCTGCTTTTTGGCTCATTTAGAATCACCCCCTGGCTGCTTTAGAATGGCTTGCATAGAGCATGTCCGATAATGTCCTTAAAACAACCTTAAACGTTCTTTTTTTTAAATATGCTACTCACCGGGTCGTCAGCTCTGTTCAATTACGTTCCAAAAAAAGTTTCGTAAAGAAAAAACGTTCCTGTAGTGTTTTATTTAGCATTTTGTAAATCCCATTGAGTTCTGTAGGAATAGTCAATATTCCGCTGCCACCGGAAACGGAAATGGGGCCTGTTTACACAGTTGTAGTCTTTTCGCTTCACTCTGTGTACTCCGACGTCGAGGTGCTAACGTCTCTGTTAAACACTTTAAAAAACTCTGAAAATGGAATACGAAAGGTGGATTCTTGATTCTCGACGTCGGAGTACACAGAGTGAAGCGAAAAGACTACAACTGTGTAAACAGGCTCCATTTCCGTTTCCGGTGGCAGCGGAGTATTGACTATTCCTACAGAACTCAATGGGATTTACAAAATGCTAAATAAAACACTACAGGAACGTTTTTTCTTCACGAAACTTTTTTTGGAACGTCATTGAACAGCGCTGACGACACGGTGAGTAGCATATTTTAAAAAAAGAACGTTTAAGGTTGTTTTAAGGACATTGTCGGACATGCTCTATGGAAGCCATTCTAAAGCAGCCAGGGGTTGATTCTAAATCAGCCAAAAAGCAGAGACAGGACCAATTGTCAAACTTTTGGTGTCGATCATTCGATTTCATCCTGGACACTACAGAAAATGGGCTTAAAGTGTAAAAAACCGAACTTCTCCTTTAACTATAGGAACTGTGATAAATTAGTTGGAATTCAATCAACATCCATCAATATGCTTAAATTTGTTTCTAATTACAGATTTAATTTGGTCATATTCTAAGAATTTATTTTTGTTATTGCCATATTGCAAATTTTATCTAGCAAATGTGATAAACTCTGTTCATTCAAATAAATAATCCAGATAGTTAATCCCTTTATTCTTCCAGTACGGAAAGTTGATCATATTATTGTTTTGTAGAATGTCAGGATTATTCCAGATGGGTGTACGACTGCACGGGATAAGTGATGACTTTGTCATTTTAAAAAAATTCCCACCATGCTGTCTGGGAAGAGCTGATGTTAATATTTTTTTAAAACATGATTACCGCGTGATATTAGAGCTAATAAATGACAAATCTGAAACTATGATATTACTGCATATTTCCTGTTCTGTGTCTATCCAGGGCTCATCTAAAGGATTATGTTTTATCCATGTATAGATGTATTGTAGTCTATTTGCTAAGTAGTAGTTTTGGAAGTTAGGTAAATCTAGTCCCCCTCTGTCTTTGGTTTTCTGTAATGTCTTTAAGCGGATACGAGCGGGTTTATCCTTCCAAAGAAATTGAAAGAATCTATAGATTTAAACCATTCCAATTTATTGGGGATAATTGAAAATAGGTAGTTAATTCTAGGTAAGACCATCATTTTAATTGACGCTACCCTACCTATAAGGGAGATCGGAAGCGATTTCCATCTTTCTAGGTTCTCTTCTATCTTTCTTAAAAGAGGGAAATGGTTGAGTTTTGGTAACTCAGTTAATTCAGATGTCACAATATTTCCCAAATATTTGATATTTCCTGAATGCAATTGTAGACCTGGGGGATTCTGTAGAGAGCAATTAATTGGTAGTACTAAAGATTTAGACCAATTTATAGACTAATCTTTGGTTTTCAAACCCAAGATCCATCTTAAACTGTAATATGGTTTTCAACCATGTTTTCCCTTCCTCTTTGTACATAGTAGTTTAGTGAAGGTGAGTTTCACTAGTTTTAGTTAAGAGTTTTAAATTGAAATATGTTTGATTTGGAGCTGAATGATTTTTGTTAATAAACTCTTATATTTTGAACAGAAGTTGTGGTAAATATATTCCATGTATGTGCAGAATTAACTATTTGACCATATTTTTTCATTTACGGTTCTAACACACAGCTTGTAAGATGTGTGTTCATAAAAAATATATAACAGCCCAAATACTACCTGATTAAAAAGATATTTACCAGCCTTACCGGGAGGACAATAAACATCTTAAAGTATCAGAAAATATGCATTCCCATTTGGCTCGGAATTTAATATAACAATTATTCACAACATAAATATAGCATCCAACCTGGATTGGTATTGAATATAAATTCTCAACAACACAGACTAATTTAACTCAACTAAGCAGCTAGACAGAACCTTTAGGACTTCATACTAACTCTATAGAACAAAACGAGCCAACGGACCTTTGATTTTCAGATTTTATTTTTTAACGAGTCACTAATGTCTTTTTATGAGATAGTTGTCTGTATTAAAATTCTGTAATACAATTGTATCACATTTTTTAGGTAGGGACCAGGCATACCAAGGGGATCTCTCAGCTGCGTATGATTTTCTATATGTTGTATGTAAGTATGTTGTGCAGCAACTAGTCTACACTGTGTTTGTACATCAGTTTTTTTTTTGTTTTTTTTTTGTCCACTGTACTGTAAGTTTTGAAAATACTCCAAACAACCAACTTTTAGTATGAAAGCTATGCACTCTGTCAATCTTCATTTTTTTTTTTGTTCATTTTCTTTTGCCTTGTACATGTTGTGGGTGATGTAGAAAGATTGCCCACACATATGCTAAGATGCACACACCAGTTATTCCACCTGACTGAGCTAACAGGATTGAGTGTGCTACAGGCTGTTTAAGAGTGGCCATAATATAGGAGATAATAATGGTAATAATTATGAAAAAAAAAATTGAAAAGAAGGATTTAAGGATTATCATTTAAAAGAATGATAATACTTCAAATAGTTTAAAGTACAATTAAAGTATACTTGCTCTCAAAGTGTTACAAACCAAACTAAAAAATAAAACAATGAGATAAAGCTAAATATGAAAGATAAAAATGTTGCCATCTTAAATTGCCTTTTGATAAGATAAGTTGAACTACCAGCTAAGCATTTGGTCAATTTGGGTCTCAGTCTGTAGCTGTATCTGTTACAGAATCAGATTCAGAGAAAAATCATACAATTAAAGCTAAGAATCAACCTAAGTTTACCGTTGAAATCAAGGCAGAGTTCCAGCTGGGTAATGGGAGAGAGAGAGCAATGTCATAATCTTATTATTTGTTGTGGGAATAAAGACATGTTATGATCTTAAAGAACAGTCTGCTGCATCAATCTGAATATCCATCATGTCATTAACACATGTTTAATCTCCATATTCCTGCAGCCTTAATGAGAAGAGCTTCACAGCAACAGCTGGGCCTCTATCCTGATCGAATCACTATATAGTTTTTTTTTCTTGTGTGGCCCACAAGTTCAACAGGGACAGGCGACAATGCCAAATGCACCCTGGGAGTTGTTTCCAGTTAGTCTGAAATAACATCTGTCCAGGCTCTTGGAAAACTTGAGAATTTCAGTGACTCCTGTCGCTAACGGCACAGCCTTTTATCCTGGAAGCCTGTGAGCGCCACAGGCATTTTCTCCTATCTCCACTTACTATTTCAGTGAAAAAGCCATGCAGTCATGACGCACTGCTGGAGAGCATTAAAACCGGGCTTCCTGTCACAATTCCAGGTCTTATACATTTCATGTGCTGCTAGGAAGCCCTGAAGGGTCAGTGTAAGACACACAGATCTAATCAGACTACTGCTCCCCCACTAAAAGAAAAATCTACCATTACAGCTTTTTATTTCTAGTATCTCTTAATCTCTGTGCCTTCCTTCTGTCTGGACAGAATTTGATGTCAGTTTTACATTGTTCAAACTGCAAAGAAAGCTGGAGCATGTCCTTGACAAGATGCAGAGAAAGGCAAAGGAAACAAAAGCTCATTGTGAATCGTTCTATGTGTCTCCTGATTTCACCAAAAGATGCTTTCTTCTACATAAATCACGTCTTGCCTGAACATCTCAGATATATATTTTTTGTCAAATTATTGCCTTTGTGCCTTCAAACAAAGAATGAGACTAAACTTCTTCTGCCATCAAACTGGAAAAGAAGCTTCGTGATCAAACTGAAGAAAGAGTTTTATTTTAGAAAAGAACATACATGAAATGTATCACTGTTAGCCCTGGGGCTCAGTTTAATGATCTCCACAGATATTGCTCTGTTTGTGCTACAGTCATAAATCCAAAAGAAAGGAGGGGAGAAGGTAACAACTTCATTTTTCACATTTTTGTATTTTGAACTATAACAGAGATTGAAAAACAAAACAAAAAAACCAACACTTTTTCTGCAGAGGGTTTCAAAACTCCACAGATCGGATAGAAAAACACCATCACTAATTTTAGGAGCTTTAATCAGAATGTCCGAAGTAGGATTCCGGTTGTAGATCCAGTTTTCTCTGTTGCATTACTCAGTTAGGTGATATTTCAGGACATCCATCTCACAAAAAAAGACTTCCAGCTGCTTTGAGTCCTGCACATGTTTCTCACAGCAGCATATAGTCAATATCCTGCTGTAATGAAGGAATTTACCCCCCATGTCTGTGCAGCAGGCTCTTACAGGATCAGGTTGATTCTCCAACCAGATTCAGGGGATTTCTCTCTGTCTGTTTGATATGATAATGTTCCCCTTAGCGGCATGAATTTATAACCAAGACGCTCTCACAGCTTTGGCTCAATAATAATTTCAGCTGTGACCTCTAAAGATGTACCAAAGGAATCCTAATAAAAATAATTGATGAATTATGTGTGAGGCAGTTTATATCAAACCAATATCAGATTAGTATTTCTGAATTCATTATGAGGGAAACTTTACTTACTATAAGGACGCTGGGTCCTCACATGATACAGCTCGGATGTGTCCCAGAGCATGCAGCTAATCGAATGGAGCTTCAGGTAAATTATATAAAAACGGCTGCACGTCCCTCAACCTTGCGTGTCCTCTCAATCTAGATTTCCCTGCAGCCCAAGACCTACAGAAAGTCAGGCTACACTAAACGATCCCACTTATCTCTGTTACTTGCACCGTGAAGCTGCAGACATAAAATTGGATGGCATGTGTTTCTTGGTAATTGTGAGAAAAGCTTTTCTTTCATTAGAACATTGCAGACAGGCGTGAAAATGAGCTGCAGGTAAAATTTCCTAATGCACTGCATTGTCTCCAGATTCTAAATGAGGGTCTCTCTCTGTCTGCAACAGCACTATACAGCTCAGAATCAGACACCAGTAAAATAGGAGTTTATGGTGATAATAACATGTTTACATGGATGTGGATGTATTCCACCTAGCTGGGAACAAAATAAAAACCGCAGCTCGATTTCAGGTCTTAAGACAGAACCTTATAATAACAAGCAGATAAAATCAAGTGGAAAGAATAAAAAGCAAAAAAAAAAATTAAATAAAAAATATTCTCACTGCACCACAAAACAGATTAAACTTTTATTTTAGCAGAGACTGAATTTGTATTAGTTGTTCACCCTTCGTTTCAAACAGTTGTTGCAATACTCTCCAAAATCATAGCAGCATGACTGGATTGCATTAAAATTGAAAAGATTTCTTTGGAGTTACATTAATATAGAACACTGTGATAATCTAGCTGCTACTCAAAAAATCTCCCATCATTTAGTTTTGTTCTATATTTTCCTCTGCATCCTTCCTTTATATTGTCCTACCATGCCCGCTCATTATCACATCCCGTCTGTGGGCACTGGTCATCATAGAACAACAGACCAACACATCGTGGCCTATTAACCTTTTTCAGGGCCATCAGAAAAGGCCTAACAACATAATTTGCTTTAAATAGAATATTTTGGGAACTGAGAAGCTCAAAACAACTCATTAAACCTCAACAATAACCTGACTATAACCTTGGCTACAATTATACCCACTGCAATCATCATAGAATCATAGTGTGACACTATCTTTGGTCAAATGTAACCAACCATTCTGAACCAGGGTTCAGGGATGAGTGTTGATGGTTTGGTTTTATTTGTAAATCAACTATCCTGAGGCCGAATGAGCCCAAAATTTTGCCTTGCAGATATAAGGTCAGACCCTGAACTTGCTATAGCGTCTGTCTCCTCTGACACAGTACTCTGATACAGTGCAAAAATATAACTCTTGGGTTAATTTCTATCTGCTAATTGCTGTTAAATATGACTTTTCCTGCAAAGAGTTTTGTCCTGTTATGGATTTGTGACCTTGCCAGATGACAGCATGATAACAGAGATCCAACAAAGGAAATCAAATCTTGCCCAAGGATTGATAAAATGGCAGTATTAATATCAAAGGTCAGATAATATTTTATGAAGCCAAATCACAAAAGATAGTGAAGAGAAAAATCATTTGGAACAATCACAACAACCGATCTTATTGTAATACTCCCCCTGCAAAAAAAAAAAAAAGAAAAAAAATAATCACTGTTTTTCGACACGCATCAGCTAATGTGAAAGCCAGCATTTGGTTACCTGAAAGACTCATTAGTTCCTCTTCATTTTACGATATAGTTACCTACTTTGTTCATAATGAGCATGGAGAGCAAAGAGACAGCATGCTCAAGCCTTCATGAGCATCTCAGCCACAGCGCAACACAGCACACATTTATCTGTGAGCTATAAATGTTTTGCTTTGCATATTCTCACCAAATCATGCAGAGGTGAGCAAAACAAAGATTCAAACTAAATTAACAAGCATTTGTTGCATTGAACGATTAAGCTTCATCACACATATTTAGCTCATTAGGATAATTTACATAGAAGTCTGAAGTAAATATATTAATGAGTCTAACCATCTAGCAAGTTATGAAGTCATATATAGATATAGCAAAAGATTGCAACCATTACTGAATGGATATGTACATCACTACATCAATTAATAACATGCATTTGTCTATAATATTTGGCTTTACTTTCATTCTATCTCTAATGTCGTATTGAATCTGTTTGTTCAATCTCTAATGTTCTGCTCTCTCTGCTTTTTCTCATAGTAGCTTCATCTGGTCTGTTCCTGTTTGGCTGCGACTCCATCCTGGAGAGAAATATCAGCTGCACTGCTGCCATCAACACCTTTGATGTTGGAGACCTGCCTATTTTTCAGTGTAGTCCTGTTTCTCTGACTGTGACTAACTATAAGTGCTTTCTTTATCCTCTTACATGCCTGCCTGTGTTTTGCCTGGACTGGGCCGCCTGTGGAGCTGGTTGAAGGTTGTCATTTTTATTTCTGCTTCTTTCTGTATGTCTGCTTCTGTCTCCTTGAACCCCAGTCGGTCTCAGCAAATGCCCACTCATACTGAGCCTGGTTCCGCTGGAGGTTTCTAAATGTTAAAAGGGAGTTGTTTTTTTTAACTGTCACTACAAGCATGCTTGGTGTGAGGGATTGCTTTGGAGTTAATGAGTTGATGCAATTGGCTGGTTTTCCTTAGACAGAAAAAATTTTGAACCAATCTGACCGTATGATTTGTTTGAATTGGGCATTGAGATGACATATGTTGTGAATTGGCTCTATATAAATAAACTGAATTGAATTGAATTTACTTCAGAAAATCTGGTATTCATTTTAGTACTAATGGTAATTCAGCAATTTTACCGATGTACTACTGACATAATCATTGGGTGTTAGGTTTTGGAATTCAACTATCTCTGTTTTCAACATTTTCTATTCTCTTTTATTGGGTTCCATGATTGTGATAATACCTTGTATATATAAATAAAATTTCTGTGTTTATTATATCTATATTATACCTCTATATATCTTCACATATCAGTTTATTTTCTATTTTGAGTTTCTCAGTTTATACTTGGTTTAAGTTATGCTTGCTTTTAAATGCAGTTCTCCCACTTAGCGTTCCCCTTTCATTCTTAGTTAGATGTTAGATGTATCTCATGTCAGCTTGACTCATTAACTAGTCACCCTTCCTCTACTTGATTTCCTTTGACCCCAGCTACTTAACATTATCTCCTGATTAAAAGTTGCATTATTATTCACAAGCAGGCAGCGGTTAGAACAAAAAAGAAGTAATATTTGTCTTATGCTACGTTCACACAGAACATAACTTGTCCACATTAAGGTCAAATGCAACCAGTAAGGTGTGTACAGATGCATCTTATGCTATATTTGCTTATAATTGGATAAGAAGTACTTTAGTGTGTCTTTAAGCGCACCTCAAAGCATCATCTGTACAGTCAGTTCATCTTGTGGCCTATTTTGCTGTCACAGCAGCACAGATGCCAACAGACCCCCAGATACCAGCAGTGCGCTGTGACTGGAAATCTCCAGCAGTAGCCTCTTAGGGCCTTTCCGCTACTGTTATTGGCAGGTAGAAGTAGATGTTAGTTTTTTAGGTATGTGGTACAAACTGCAGACACCAGAATAATAAAAGAAAACATATTCTGTTTCATGCAGGTTTCAACATTTATGTTCATTAAGGAATTGATCAAGTTTTTGGTAGAGTGAGCATAACGCTCCCTTTCTTTGTAGATAAAAGAAAAATATTGTCCTTGCCTTTTATGTAAAACTAGTACAGTTTCACCTCTATTTAAACCTAGATATAGTCTTGTTAATTTTTGATGGCTTTCTACTGACGGCTCCACATCAGCTTCTCTGATTGGTTGTTGTGGCGTGTCGAGCAGCCAAAGTTCAAATTTGCAATTCTAGCATCTGCTGCTTGTGAAATATTGCATGCCTCAGATGCTAAAAAGCTAATGAGGTGCTGCCTCAGCTTCTCAGATTCTCCACGATAGGCTGCTTCTGCCGCTCGAGATGCAGTGCAGGACCTTTTGATGCGCCTTGATGCAGGTCAACTATAGACTTTGCATGTAAACCTGCTGCTTCTGCTGCTCATATCACTTTCGGTGTGAATGTAGCATTAGGGGCTCTTGCTGCTAGTTCTTGGCTAAACTTCTGCAGGGTGTTTAAAAACTGTGAGAATTTGGATAGGAAGTTATAAGTAGGAAAAGCAGGGCTGAGACTAGACTTGTGAGTGGAAACATTTGTAATATAAACCTGTTTTCATGGTGATGTTTTGTTTTCTTTGTTGGTGTGATTTAAGCTACAGTGGATGGGATTTTGTATGAATTTTGCTTGAAGTGTGATAATGCAGAGCAAACAAACTTTTTGTTGACTTTTTCCCACAACGAAAACAAGAAACAGACTTCTTGGTTCTTCCAAAGTAAAAACCTTAAATACATTTTATGATGCTATCATTCTATCTGATACTCTTTAGTATTCATTATCCACAGGGTTCCAGCTCCTGAACTGGTTCTTTTTCTCGTTGACGCATACTTGGTTTCACCGTTTGTCTGATCATGCCGTATGCCGCCCTGTCCTTGTGTTTTACCAACTGTGAGTTTTATATATCTAATATTATGTTAACGGCTAATTGGCTCTTGGAACCAGCTATGATAATAACACCTTTCGCACTATACTACAACTCCTATCTAATGGTTTTAACTAAGGCATGCTCAAAGACATCTAAAAACATACTCCAGTCAGCAGAATTAGCAGTAATTTATTCATTCTCTGACATATAATGTATTATCCAATAACAAGGACTTCACTGGCCAACTGTTGTTTTCTACGTGCAATGTGTCCAATCTTATTGTAACAGTTCCAAATTTTTTTTCTATATAAGTATCAATGTTTTAAGTTTTTTTTGTTATTCAATCAATTTTAGGAAAAGGAAAAAAAAAAAAAAAACATTGAATGTGAAGGTAAGAAAACAGCTGAGATCTTGATGAAAAAGCTTTGAATCCAGCATAAAATAAAGGGATTGTAAAATATCACAAGTTTGTGCCTCCAAGCATGAATGTTGGTAAAGTTTTTTGGTAATTCCAAAAAAGGTTAAGCAACTTATTCCAAGTGTTTTTCTCAAATCAGAGCTAATAGTTTTATACTTAAAATTGTTTTGCAAAGTGTCACAGATCTAAATTCACAGGCAAATTGCATAGCAAGAGGATATCAATGGTGCCATTGTTCATTGACTCACTGAAGTAAGAATTGGTTTATAACCCAATCAGGTTTATGCTGAACTGTATGTTTTTTCCAACTAAAATTTGACCCATTCCTTTCAATTTCCTTCACTTATTTATCCATCCCCATCTAATTTATCTCTGTTATAAACATGGACTCAGTTAGGCACCTACATAAACATGGACATGTTTATGTAGGTGCACAACTAACAAGATTTTAAACCAAAATTTTGGAACACCTATGAGTGTGACAGAGTCCATATAGGTCCACGAGTATGTGTCCATCCCAGAATGCTAAAAGTAGGAATATGAGATGTGAGGTTAGATTAGCACATTCGATTAGAAGAAGAACAGGAAAATCAAAGTAAAAATGTACCTCCAAAGATTAAATACTGTAGTACTGTAATAGTGGAGCAATACTGCCACTGAAACAGTCCATTAAAGGTGTATGACTTTGTTTGGTCCATCTCTCTGTAAAAAGCTAACAATGCCAATTGAAGGTATGAAATCTTTTACATTTACTGATTCCTGGACCAGACTAGCATCGTAAAAGGACTTTGCCTGGGACTCTGTTGTATTTTCTTTGTGACTCAAATATTTATTGGATTTTGGCCAAACTTAAAACAAAATACATCAAAGACGAAGCTGTTTGTTGAAGCATTTTAAGACAAAAGTAAGAACCCTATTTTTGCTTTAACTATTTTATAAATTATTTAGTTTGTCAGAGTTGGAGCCGCCAGTGATGGTCAGAATAATCCAGAATGTGAGCATAGATAATTTTTTTTTCAATCTATATTAATCTCACTGTAATCTTGGAATTAATCTAAATGAATCTAGATTAAAATGGCTCATTTGAATTCTGCCAAAGGGATTCATGAATCAGAATCACTTTATTAATCCCTTGCGGGAAATGTATTTCTTGCAGTGCAACCGTTTACAAAAGAGGGAAAATAAGATCCATTCATTTTTCATCACGCTTCGTCCCAGCTGTGGATGCTGGTGCCTATCTCCAGCTGTCTACCGGTGAGAGGCGGGGTACAACCTGGACAGAACGTCAGTCTATTGCAGGGCAACACAGAGACAAGCAGGACAGACAACAATTCATGCACACAGTCACCCCTAAGGAGAATTTAGAGAAGCCAATTAACCTAACAGTCATGCTTTTGGACTGTGGGAGGAAGCCGGAGTACCCAGAGAGAACCCAAGCATGCTCCGGGAGAAAATGCAAACTCCATGCAGAAAGGCTGGGAATTGAACCAGGAAGCTTCTTGCTGCAAGGCAGCAGTGCTACCCACTGCCCCACTCAGCAGCCGAGAACAATAAGATTGTAAGTACAAATTCAATATAGGAATAAAGGATAAGAATAAAATAAGATAAGGGTAAGAATAAATAACATAAGGATGATATGTGTGTGCTAACTAAATAATAAGTAAAAGTAAGTCTTTAAACAGGTTTCTCGCATTAGATCTCCAGTTTCCAAAATGCATCACATAAAACCTCAGAAGCTATATTTTCGAAAAGTGTCACATTTTAGCAGTATTCACCAAAGTAATCGTCAAGAAGCAAACATAATGTTGTGGTCATCGTTTGTCGTGTCGTGGTAAAATGAAATTTAAAATTACATAACATTGCCTACCTGAAGCAAAGGAGTGCAGTTCCCAGCTGGCATTGATAAGGTGCACAGTAACGCCGGGGTAGTTATCATTATTGACAGAAATACAGCGTTCGACCATCAGTGCTAAACACATCACCTCGACCAACTTCTCATCTTTCCCGGCTTTCTCTGCGGCGTGTTGGTCATGTATTCTCCTCATGATAGTTAACCTTGCAGGTAGTTTTTAAGATGGCTCACCTGTGGCCGCCTTGAGATTAAACTCAAGCCCATCATCTTTAACCATGCTGATGGGCGTTCTTAAAATTTTTTTTCCAGCTTTATAGCTGAATCCATTTTAGCACTTCACGTTTGATGTGTTGAAAGGTGGCCTAGACACAAGACTGATTCATTCACGCCCCGAGAAATATATCCGTTCCAGATCCCAAACCACTGTGGGAATAGATTAACTGCGATGTTTTTTTATTGCCGGTTAAGAGTCTGCCGTTAATGCAGCCATTAACGCTGATGACGGCACACAACCAGTTTAATTCCTGATAATAAAAAAAAAAATCTAATCCAGAAACTCATGTTTAGTAACTGAATTAAAAGATAAAACTATTTCAAGCTTGTGATTTCAACAAATTGCTATAATCATTGTGTTGTACAATAGAATAAAAATGCGTTTTGAGATGTTAACAAGGTTGTGGTAAAAAAAAAAAAAAAAAAACCTTTAAAGAAAGATTATCAAAGAAATATTAGAGTTCTTGGAAGAATTTTCTTCCCGCATTGTGAAAAATACCAATTAAATCATTGAGGATGGAAGTAAATGGGGGTGAAGAGTGAGAATTGAGCTCTGAACCAACAAATTGGAACTGAATCAAGAACTGTGACTCATCATTAGCTGAAAGCAACGCATGGCCACAAAATCATATTGGGAAATAGTTCTCATGCTCTACAAAACATTAGCTGAAAAACGAACCCTTACGTGAAGGGAATGCCCATTCCATGCCTTTTTTTTTTTTTACATGCACTCAGCGTTTATTTTCTGTTAAACAGAAAAATACCCTGCAGACTGTGAGGAGGTGTAGAAAAATAGCTAGAACGTCCTCACATGACCTTAATGGTTTCTATAATGTCAGCCTCTAAAAAAAAGCCTGCTTTATTTCCCCTAACTTAAAATATCCCTGGAGCAGCTTTTCTTAAATTAGGACACAGATACATTCTGTCACTATGCAGAACAAACCAGTTCACAAAATGTTATAAACCGGCAGCCTCACAGATGCCAACAAAGAAGTGTTATCACCGCCACATGAACAATATACAGCATTGCTGAAAACAAAGTACTCTTTACAATCCCTCTTTTTATTTTAGGTATTCTACTTCATGTTTGAACAAAATCAAAGCGATAGAATCCCCAGATCACACAAATATAATTTTAACTATATCAACACATACAACTGATTCCAGGTACATTTAAACAATAAAGACACCAGACTGGATAATATCTGCCTAAATCATGAAACACTCTGTTGTAGCTTCAGTCAGTTTCCAGATTTTCCAGGCAGGTCCAGTCACACCTGCTGGTGTGGAGCACACACACTTTAACTATGACGCTAAATATAATTATTGTAACCATCTGTCTTAGGCGTGGAATAAAGCTAAAGCTAAGATTAATTCACTTGTTCTGCAGTGAGCTACTCCCGAAGAAAAAAAAATCATAAAATGACTTTGATTGTTGTTGCCAGGAGTTGACAGTTAATCTAGACTTAGACAATTTTTGTCATTTTGTATACACAGAGTGAATACAAAACATAATTTTGTTTTGTAAAGCCTTCATGATGTTACCATTTCTTAAAGTGCAGCAGTGATTAAATGTAGTGTGGAGAAAAAACATGGAGCAAAAGAAAAAAAAAGTTCAGTATGTATGGTGCAGTTATGCAGTGTTTTGGTTTGGTGTTGTCACTGTGATGCAGATGCAATTAACACAATTTATGCTAAAGCCAGACACCTAGAGATATAACAGAAACTTTAGTTGGTCATTAAAACTACATTCGAATGACCAATCAAACTTCTGGAACAAAATGCAGATATTTGCATATGAGCAAAACCATAGTGTACTGGTTTTCAAGCATGATGGTTGAGGGTCGTGATTTGGGCCTGTTTTGCTTTTTTGAATTTTAATTAAACTATTATGTCTTTGGGGCATCAAATTATTCCAAGTTTAGTCTAATCCTGGCTAACCTGGGTGACAATCTGCAGCAGAATGACTGAGTACAAAAATATTTAAAAGTTTAAATTCAGATTAACTGGTCTGATAGAAATGCTGCAGTGGGACCTTAAGAAAGATACAGGAAGAAAGAAGGAGTCGGTCAGAATTCCTTCCCACTGATGTGACAGATATGAACTCAAGCAGAAACAGAAACAGCAAAATACTGCTCACTAAACTGGTTCTATAAGCTTTAGATTGCAGATAGGTTATCTTAACTGAATACGCCTTGTTTCATTCCAAAAAATAAAAAAATAAAAGATTAATCTCTCGCTTTGAACAGAAAGCAATACAGTCAACACGAATATGCCTCAAGTTTTTCTGCTTATGAACAAATGGAAAACATCTTCAAATATAATATTTTGAAATCTTTACAGGTTTCCTTTTAACTCCTGAGAGAAATATATTATTATTCTATCTCATTAGAAAACGCCTGCTTCTAAAAGGTAACTTAATTATAATTTTTCTCAGTAATAATGAGTGCATCTGATTGTAGAAAAAGGCTTTAGGTTATGTTTGGAGATGGATGGCTGTTCACACTCACCAGCAGAAACCTCTGATCTCTGTCGTCCTGTGCTATGGAGGGTCAAATGAAGCCAGCTGTTGCTGATCTGCAGTTCTAGTTTCTGTGGACTTGGGTTGAGCTGCACAGAGAGCAGAAGCCCGTCGGGGTTCCAGGTCCTGAACTGGAAGCGAACAGTGAATTCCCCTGTGGGGGCAGTAACAGACGGGAGCGACAGGAAGCTGCTGCTCGAGCTCAGGAAGGTGCAGGCCACCAGCTGGGGTGGCGAACATGAGAAGGTCACGTTGCCCTGCAGAAAAAAAAAGAGGAGAAAGATTTACATGAATCTCTAGCAATGTGCCAGCAGAATACAAAGGCTGCAAATGTCATGTAAAAACTATAACCTTTTTTTAATTATTGGCAAAACCTTTGTCGGCTCTAATTACTTGGGTTCGGTTTAACATAATAATCACAGGAAAAGTGGCTGTTAAAATATGTGATTTGGAAATGAAAACAAAAACAAATAAGAACCAAAATAATTCTGTGGACTGTTTCACAGTTGAGAGATTGAGACAAAACTTGCAAAAAATATGAGAACAAATCTGCATAGTTGTTTTACCCAGATTTTCAAAAGATAAATCAGTAAATAAAACATTGCATTTAAAAAAAAAAGAAGAAAATATATATTTTTACAGCATTTCCCTAATGTCTAATAACATTAAACTGCAAGCAAACATCATCAGAAGAGAGCTAAAATGAGAATGCAAAAGAGGCTGTTACTTTTCATTCAGCACCATCCTTTGGTGAATTGTCCACTTGTAAAGTCACAAACATCCCCCTGGGCTGCAGCTTTTCATCCAATCCAAGCATACATATAATCTTAATTGTGTGTCGGCTGCAGTCAAAATCCAACCAGTCATGGCTGCTGAGGTCAGACTCCTATCAGTGCCACAGCCCGCAGGGCAGCACTCAGCAATCACAACTCTCAGACTCTCAATGTGATTCCCTCCCATCAGCCCCGGGGAGATGGTCCCATTGAAATTCCATTACAGCTTCCATCATTCCCGTCTCCTCCACCTCTGCCTCTATAGTCAGCAAAGGCCTTTAATGCAACAGTTAAAGGCGGTGGGTGTCTCAGAGGAGATGTGGCTTGTAGCTCTTTGACTGACCTGTCTGATTGGTGTGGGAGGAGACTCTCAAACTGCACTCAGACTTAATCACAGAGTAGCCGGGTTCATAATGGCTCTAATGATTGTTTATTCTCTATTCATGCCTCTGACAATCTTTATTCTATGTCTGGGTGATCACAAATCATCAGCATAGGGGGAAACAGGAAAGCCACGGAAAATCAGTCAGAACCTAAACATAGGGCCACCACAAGGCCAACCTGTTTAAAGGATGGCCTGTTGGTGGCACTATATTAGTTTAATGACAACATTTAAGCTATGTGAGAGATTTGCATAATAACTGTAACTTCAGCAGACATGCTTTGATAAAAAGGCTGGGACTGCGATTTGCCAACCATTAAAGCTGACCAGCCTTTTGGAAATTAAACAAATCCTCTGTTTATCCAATCATGGAACACACCATAATAGGTTATAACAGGTTGCTTGATAACACTGATAACACAGTTTTCTTTGTTTTTGCTGTTCCTAAGTCAAGAAGACTCAAAGTCGGCTACTTTCAGTATTCATAAAGTCTGGAAAGAAGTCAGAGGAGGAACAGAAATAAGCTTAAAATTAGCAGGAGGATGGAAGTTCCATGATTCTGCCTTTTCTGGACTTTTATATTCTCTCTTTTCTTTTTCATTTTTAAGTTACACTTTGTTTAATGTTATTCTGCGTTTTCTAGGTCACTGGTTTCATTTCCATTTTGAGTCATTCTATTTGTTTTCTGGTTGCATTTGAGCACTTATGTCTTTCTTGTTTACTTTCTGTTGCCACCTTGTGCCAGTCTTTCCTCTGGCTCCCTTCTAGATCATTCTGTCCACAGCTGCTCCCAATCAGTCTATTGCTCCATACTTTGTTCTTTGGCATATCGGTAACTCCTCTGTAGTTACTGTTTACTGGATCCTCTTCATTTCTTCATTATGTTTTTATATTTCTTGATTAAATTTTACAAGAAATCATCTATGCCTCTCCGTCTCTGCATTCAGCAATTATCCACTGATCCTGACAGGAAGTTTCTTTCTTACTGAAAATAATAAAAGTATCACTTGAAAGAAAATATTTCAGCATATTTACATTTTCACAAAAATAGTAATAAATATTTGATTGTTTATTATTAATAAATGGGAAAGAATATACTGTCACCATAACAATCAAACACTATAACTGCTGAGCAGCTTTCTGCATGTTTGCAGCAGCCTTTTGACACCATCTTTGGTTATGAGCTCTGATCTCACATTCTCTATCAGATTCTACATTGAACACTGGCTGAACCAATTTAAAAGCTTTATATTACCTCCTGTCAGACAAAAACTTTTGGTCACATCAAAACACTGTTTTTCTAGTCACCTCAACAAGTGAGAACAGGATTTTGAGCAGATAACAGGAAGATTGGTACTTTAAGAAACATGCTCTGCATTAATATTTAGAGCATTAAAGCTTTTTCATAGAACATACCAAAACATGCAGCCTTTTGAAAACATCAAAGGTGAGTTTAAATTAGGAATGGAACGGTTTATGAAAACCGTCCGAACCGTTCGGTTCGACTGTCTCGGTTCGATTCGCGTGTGTTGCGTTCGGTTCATGCACTGCTCCTTTTTCTCATAGGCGAAGCGTTTACACTCCAGAGCAGAAGGTGGCGGTATTGCGACCAAAGCCAACCACCAGTAGTAAACAAGAAGAAGAAGAAGCGAAAGCAGCATAGCCGGGTGTAGCAGAAAAAAATCAGTGATAAGCACTTTTTTTTTTTCATTTCTTTTGGTCTCTGTCTAAACTGGCTAGATTTTAATGTCTGTTTACAAACCATCCACTCTTCAAGACTCAATCAGGGGGTCAAGCTTTGAGACAAATAAATGAGAGAAAAAAAATGTCCATGATGTGAAAATAACATCATGGGCTTGGGAATGTTCAAAGTGAGAGATGTCTTACATTCTTACATTCCAGGTTCCTCAAAGTAGCCATCCTTTGCTTTGATTACTGCCTCGCACACACTTGGCATTCATAAAAATACATTTTTTTCAGCAATGATTATAAATAAGAAAAATTGTAGTTTACTGCTTTGATGCTAAAACATAACACATATTTTCAGTTCCTTCCCACTTTTTTGTGAAGTATATAATTCCACATGTGTTCATTCATAGTTTTGATGCCTTCGTGCGAATACATTATATATATATATATATATATATATATATATATATATATATATATATATATATATATATATATATATATATATATATATATATATATATATATATATATATATATATATATATATATATATACAGGCCAGACCAAAAAACATATGACAGCAAGTTCTTTGGGTTAATCGCTGAATGTTCCTCTCAGTCCTGATTCAAATCTGTGGTTAAGCTCAACACACATTCCTGAAACATCATTCTGTGGAATTATATTGAGGGTCTGTATATGATTACCAAAATAAATCGTTAACGGATTTTTTTTTTTCCTGCAGTTAAACCACCCACTCTCTACAGCTCGCCCACACGAGCTTTCTCTCTCCCTCTTCCTGTCTCTCTATCCCCCTCTCTATCGTATCATTCCATCAGTTCTCCATCCTTGAAGAGATGCACTGTGCTGTGAGATAAGCTTCACATACCGAAGTGATATTTCACATTTCTGACTTTTAAAAGCAGTTATGATTTCTTTGAAGAGAAGCAACAATCAGAGATAAAGCTGACAGGGAGCTTAAAAACATCATTAGCAAAGAACTAACCTAAAGTCTGATATTTCATCACAAAGCCAAAAAACGCTCCACAAATTGGTCCAATTTTAGTCACAGACCTTGATTTTTAGTATTTGCCTTCATAACTTGGAAACTCTTCAAATGGAGGGATGCATTTATCAATGATGATGTAAAACTAAAGTGACACTCACCACACTGTGTATCTGCGGCTTGCGTCTCTTTGCCAGGTCTATTATGTTGATGCCATTATAATACAGGTTCTCAATGCAGCCATGGAAGTTCTTCCCCAGGAAGGTGCCAGGTTTCCCAGGAAGAGGTATTCCTCCAAAGCTCAGCTGTGATGAGAGGAGAACAAAAAGATTGATTAGCACCACAAGCACAAATGTCTCCACATTTATAATAAAGAAGATGTGAACCATAAGTCCCTTTCAGCTCCACAGTATGTATGATGTCCAGGGGACACGAGTGGAACCTGAATGCTCAACACACACATTCTTACCATGTTGTGCTTGAACAACTGGGCCATTTATTCAGCAAGTGAGAAAAGATCACTTTCTCACAACAGTATCTGAGAGACTTTCTGAGCAGTGGTGCTCTGAACCTGATTTCATGGTTCAGTGTGCATCGACTTGGTCAAACTGCACACAGAATACCTACTTTCACACGCCGGGCATGATTCCACATCTCAACAGCGGTTTAAAAAAAACTCTTCTGCTTTCTCCATCACAGCCATGCCCCTGTTTTCTCAGTGGGAAATAATCAAACATGGCGACAGTGAACTGGCCTGTAGGGAGACCTGACTTCAGCCTAAAATCAGGTCCAGAGCAGGCAGACTGGGAACAAACCCGAATAAAGGTCAAATGCAAAAACACCTTTCCACCAAAGCATTGCTATAAAGAACTGGAATCATTTCCCAATGTCAGAAAAATCCCCAAAAAGCCACATTCAACCTTGTCCACATATAAAATAAGATTACTATGATCACAAACTCTTACAAGTTATTGAGGGTCTTAAATTGAAATCCTAAGTATCCCCCCAAAAACCTAAAACACTTTCATTTATTTAATTCAAAATTGCAGAAATCCTTGCTTAGAAGTAAGCTATTACAACTCTTAATGGCTTATTAATGGGTGAATGTGTTCCTGAACTGATTATTGCACCTTTTTTGTTCATTTTATTTATTTTCTCATACTTACAGTGCAAAAGAAATAAGTAAAGAAATTCTTATATTAAGTGTATTTCCCTTAAATGTAGGTAAATAAGATGATCTTCCAATGGAACGAGTATATAAGATAATTAGAAGGTATGCACTTGAAATAAGACAATATACTTGATTTTTGTTATTTTAAATGTAAATTGTCTTTTTCAATAGCAAAGTGTGTCACTTTACACCTCAATTCAAGGAAATAAACCTTATTTTGCAGTTTATTAAGAATATTTAAGCATGATATTTCCCATGATATTTCAGGCTCTACACTTTATGTGGTAGTCTTTTTCTTTTAAAAACAAGGTTTTGTGTTTAGAGTTTTTTTTTTTTTCCAACACAGCTGTGAAGCTGAAAAACTCTAGGTTCATTTTATCAAGCAGAAACGTCGAACACACGATGACTTCAAGCTCCGAAACAAAAGGGCCACTGTTTACAAGGTCGAAATACAACGGCAACGTCCTCGGAGGCTGCTAGTAATGTTGAATAAAAGTATAGTGTCTTTGTCTAGTATTTAATTTTAAAGGAGCGCTTCCAGCAGTTACACAGAGCACACTTTGTTTACTGCAGTGCTGCAAGGCTCCCCCCTAATGCTGCTCATCAGAGTGCTGTTCATGATAAGGTTGTCAGTGGAGAAATATTTACACAGCTGCTCTATCTTCTCTGCAGGTTATTCAATCTAGCTAACAACTCACCTCGTAGTCCACCTCCAGAGACTGTCCTTCCCCGCTGGTTTGGAAGTGCTGTGTGTGGGAGTCCACAGTGAGGTTGACCTGCCTGTTGAAGCGCTCGATGTGAGCAGAGTGCCAGTGCTGGTCATCCAGCAGGCTGCCCACGGTAACTGGAACACGGCGGCTGCTGAACCTTGACCTGCTATCATCTGGACAAAAGGAAGACAGCAGCAGAATCTCAGTGAGCGATCAAACGTGTTCTGGTGGACCTGAGGGGAGCACAGCAGCAGCTCTTCATTAATACCTTTCAAGGTGGAAAAAAAAAAAAGAATCACACCATGTTTATTGCGTAAAAACCATGAATATGTCAATTAAATATTTATTCTTAAGAGAGAAGGTAAACAAACACATAATAAATCGACCCATTAATGTAATGAAGAAACCCCCAGGTCTAATCTCTAATATTAAGATTATACAATCTCAAATAAAATGAGAGTTAGGAAATTAAGTAGTTTACTAAAGCTTTAAACCCAGCACGCTATACAGAATGCATGTTCTATAAATATTTTTTACAATAATGTTTGGTTACTACATAAATGGATCAATAATAATCGCCTTAATTTACTTAGCAAATCGGAAATGTTTTCCCAAAATGCAATATGTTAATGCTGTATAATAGATATGTATGTTTACACACAATGTTTAACTTGCATTACCCCTAATATGTTATTTAAAAGCATGCCACTCAAATCTAAACATGCTACTAAAGACAATATGTCAGGCATTCATTTTTTTATTTTATTTCTGTTTTCTTTTTTATAATTTTTGTACTGTACCATAATCAACACCATAAGCTGCCATGCAACGATCCTCCCTGATGCTCATATCATGTATAAGCTCACTTATCAACCCCTCCACTTTGATCTTAATTACATTTTATATATTTCTTCTTTTTTTTTCTTCTAAAAATAAAAATTAAGGCTCTTAATATTCCTGTGCTTGTTATTATTTTTCACATTTCATTGCTGAAAAGCAAAATCTCCTCACCTGTTATTTGTCTTTGGCACGAAACACTAGGCTTGAATTTTAGAGTTCATAGCAATGTGTAATTTGGTTATAATTAATATATTAGTTCAGTAGTTTTATTAATCACCATTCTAACTACTTCATTAGTTCATGTTATTTATTTATGTAAGGGTCTAAACCACTGAAATAAATGACTGCAAATATTTAATATGTTGTCAATATTTAAATGTTTAAAGCTGTACCTGTTTAGTATTTTATATTATTTCAACTGGTGACTTAATAACGGTAAAATAATCCTTTAAACAAAACAAAAAAACAAAATGCTGTTTTTGGCAGTTAAATAGAGGCACACTCACACACAGTTTAATTTTGCACCTTTGTGTTAAGATGGAACAGTTTGAACAAATATTTTTGGTCTTCCATCTGTTGAGTAAAAGCTGGAAATAAAAAGTCAACCCAATCACAGAGGCCTCCTAGAAAATAAAGCTCTCATATCCTTTCAATCACTTCCAATCTCTGGCTCCATCTCAGGTAATGATTCTCACAATCACCACAAGGACGGCAAAAGGAAGGAAAACGAGTGATTCTCAGGAGAGATAATGGGAGGGCGCAGTTCACCTAAGTTGAGATAGAGGTCCAGTCTTCCTCGGTGCAGCTCCAGTGTGATGTAGTCTCCTCGCTGCCCCACTCCATGCAACAGGACACCCTCAGCCTGGTGGCTCTTAAAGCGTAGAGAAATAACATCCTTCACCGTTGACATGGACTTTTGGTTAAACCGATACAGTAGTGAGCTTCTCCCATCGAAATCTGCCACGTATGATTCTGTGGAAAAATCAGAAGCAGTGTGATGCGGAATGTCTGATAACTAAAAGAATAATAATGTTTTTACAGCAATGATCAGAAATGAGAAAATTCTAGTTTATTGCTTTGATGCTAATTAATTTTGCTTTCTTACAGTAAATTACTTTACTTTCAACATCATTAAGAATAAGGTCATCAGTTACATTCATCTCCCAGAGCTAACTCTCACTGCTAGACACCATGCGGCTGGGCTCTGTGAATTACCGCCTGCATGTTTAAATCTATGCACAGGAAGACAGTAAGAGCTCACAGCTTCAGCACTGTCCAACTGTCATACTATCCCATACCCTTCACTTCCACATACACCGTCAAAACTAATAAAGCATTGTAAAATACAATTATAATGGTATGAGATACAACAGTTAACACATGTATGAGAAATGGGAGAAGGGAGATGTTCTCATCAATTCTTTTTATCAAGTCAAAGGCGTTCTCTCCTTGGCCAGAAACAAAGGATGCAACAGCAATAAAGATATTTCACTATTTCATTATTTTTCATTTTGGATTAATCTTTATGCCATTTTTGTGTTGTCTTAATTTTCTGATCTGGCTTTATGTGGGTATAACTGTGTCTTTTTTTTTTTTTAAGGCAAACGGAATTCAACCTTGGCCTGGATGAATATGAAGGTAATTCGACTTTTTCAGAAACTGTATTTTTCTGCTACTAACTACCAATTAAAAAAGTTCACAATACAAACCTTTGGCTAAAACTTTTTAATTTTCATGTTTTTTTTATTCCCAAGCACTTTCCTTCAGAGGTCTTTGTCATTGTTTTTCACAAATTGTATCATTTTTTTTGTCATGTAGGCTCTCATTCAATCTTCAAATTAAAAAAAAAAACATCATTTATTTTTGTGTTTCATTTTTTTAAAACATAACAACAAAATGAATTAATCATCACCCTAAATGTCTTACAAAGGAGAGAGGTCAAAAACTACCTAAAGATAGGTGTGCAGAATTTTGAAACAATAGATTAGAGCTATTAAGGATGTGGCAAAAAAATAATACAATTCCGATATTTTTTAAATATCTTGAAAAAGAAAAAAACACATATTTCTAAATTATTGATTTAAGCACAATTCAGGGCTGGTAAACATTCTCAGATGTGTTCACTATAGCATAGTTGCAGATGACATATCTGGAATATAATGATTTTAAGGATTGAATATAGTGATGGTGTGCATACTAAATGATGTTCTTTGACTCTAGTAGCATACACCATTTTAGTGAATTGGTCACTTTCTTCCATTTAACCATTATGCACTCTTGTTTTAAGTTCAAAGGACGGGAATTCTTTAGGAAGGACCAGGAATGACTGTAAAATAGATTTAATGATTCTGCTCTCTGTGGAAATAAACTGACAATTTAAATCCAGGGCATTTATACAATCTAATATTTACAGTTTATAGGTTTTAACCAGCCATAGTGCACCAGTTAATTGCAGAGTCTGAACAAGTCTATATATCTGTAAAAAGACAAACTGTGCTGATGTTCTATGAATGTTATTAGACCACTTAAAACACCCACACTGTTACAATCAGGAGGAAAAAAAAAAAAACATTTCTAATTTTCCATGGAAGCAGAAGGATATCAGCTCAGTTTTTTTGGAGAAACAACTAAGTGAGAAAATTATGAGCTGTTTGATTGAAGGAGATAATATGAAAGTAAAGTTTGAAGAGAGGGTTGCTAATCAAACTGAACTTGATTTATTGTTTCTATGACCACAGGACAGTCATTCTCTCATAGAAATATTAAGGCAGAGAAAAACATTGCTTGGAATAGCAGCACAGAAGAAACCCGAACCAAATTGCACTCAAGAGAATGGCCGTCTGCCTCAACGATGCTCTGCAGTACCATGTGGTGCTTGGCTATCATAAAACCGCTCACTGTGGTGTGTTCCGACACTGTTCCACAGCGCAGTAATTCTCTGGCTCATCTAGTTAGGGCCGCCTCACAATGCGTGGGTGAGGTGTGCCAGTAAATCCCCATTAAATGTCTTATTGAGGACTGCTCAGAATATAAATGGAAGTTCGCTTGCCCTTTATCAATGTGCACAGCCACAGAAGTCTGCTTTTTGCTTCATTACAGCCAAAGGTTTACGGCCATCTTAGCAAATACTTAAATACAAAAATGTATACTGACATATGAGTGTTTTCACATTATATTTAAGAATTACAGTAACGTTTTCTTTCAAAAATAGTTCTATAAGTAACATATTAAAGGAAACACACATTAGCAGCATGTGAAGCACTGAGAAACACATGTACAGATTGCTTTCAGTGTAAAACCTTGCCGTCTCGCGTGAGTCATTACAGGCTGATGCACAAGAAAAGCAGCAATTTGCATATTTGCTTCAAGGAGCAGCACGCTGCTGCTGCTACTGTACAGCGACTGCTGCTTCCTCTTCCTGTGTGGCACCTCTGGTGTGTGTAATAGTTTCAAATTACATTCATCAATTCACTGAGAGTTGCTAGTATGCCTTTTATTGTCCTTAACACACAATTTATGCAAACAGTTTGAAAGCATGTAAAGAAACGATAAAGATTTTTATCTGTAGCTACTTAGCGTTGTGCATTAAAGGTACAAGGCTTAAATTTACAACAAACTGAGGCATTTTTTCCAACAAAATGTACGATGTAATGTATTTGTGGACCTGACTTTACCACATGTCAATGAATGTTCCAGGCTTTAGCTTTTTTAAACCACATGCAAAATTTGATAAAGCCACAGCTTAAAAGGTTTGGTAAATGTTACATAAATAAAAACGACTCTAAGGAATAACCATTTTACATGATTGGATCAGTCTTTCATTTTAATAGCTCTGGTCTAACATACCTTGGAAATTAATACTGAAGTTTAACAGCATTCGAAGCAATTTCATTATCAGATTTCCCGACATCAGCGATTTAACTCCCAAATGCCTGAGATACAGCTGCTACAGAGATGATGCAGCTATGACTAAAACACCTCACCAATGTCATGACGACAGCCTGTAACATCTAACACTATTTTATGTAGACCGTTCACCCACCCAAGGAGCCCTTAGGCAACAGATGGAAAGTCAAAACATCCCTTACTAATTGATCTGTTCATAATTATCTCACTTTTAGAGCATTGGGGGTGACTGTAACTCTAACACTTGTATGCCACTCAGATTGCTGATTGGAGCTCTTGATTCATCTATCTCAGTGTTTTGGGCAAGACACTTCACGGATCTTGCCTGTTGCTGGTTGTCAGAGGGCCTGGTGTCACTAATGTATAGCAGCTTCACTTCTGTCAGCCTGTCCAAAGGCAGTTCAGGTTACAGTGCAACTTATTACCATCAGCATGGGAATGTTTGCCAGTGGGTGAATGAATGAATGGATGTAGTGCGATTTTGCAGTCCTCAGATTTGAAAAAGCATTTTAAAAGTATCATTCATCACTGAAATGTCATCTTTAACAATCAGTGAAACTTTTGATATTGAAAAGTGTATAATACAAAATGGAAACATCAAAAGTAACAATATAACAGACATGATGCAGCAGGTATCAAACCTGGCATGTTACATGTGTGTAATATTGAAATGATGTAATATTCAAACTTAGTTTGAACTACATTGTTTTCATTTTATTTTTTCATTGACATCAGTGATTAGAACAATCAGTAAAATTTTTTGAGTCAGATCATAGCTGCATGCTAACAGAGGAGGACTTTGCAGAGTACATTTATAAGAGAATACTTTCAGCATTACTTCTATCTGTTCATATTTTTATTTTATTTTTTAATGTAGTTTTATTTACACATGGTTTCTTGATCTACTTTGCATTCCTAACTGATGAAAGTTTGTTTCTTTATTTTAAACAATATAGTGTAGAACATCTTTTAATTACACAAAAATAACAAAACAAAACAGGCCAGCACAGGTCATACAACAATAAAGCAATCTTAATGCTGGTCATGCTTAAAAATAAAGCAGAACTTTGTTTGTATAGTAATATGTTTAAGAGAAGTAGCTTGAATGGGGTTGCCAGATTTTGTTAAAGGCATCTAAACTACCCTTTGTTATGACACTGAGGCACTCCTTTGGGAAGACCTTAAATGCCTCTATGTGCCATACCAAGGGGGGCTGCCCCGGAAAGCACTATAACAAGATGCATTACCATGCTAAGAGTAAAAGTTTGCGTATAAACAACATCTGCTCCATTAACGAGGTCAGTACTTCCACAGATAGACCAAAAAGAAACAAAAGACGGCCCATAGGGACTGTTTAACAAAAAATGGAACAGACGTCTGTGACATTTTTCCACAATATATTAACATACATCGCAAAATATGATAAAAATAGGTGGCAACGCTTCTTTAACATAATATACAGAGAGGGGACTCTTTAAGTTTGAAACTTGCGCATAAACTGCGCTTGAGCAAAATTGTGTTCTGGTTCTGAGTCTGCTATGGATACACTTTTTTCTAAATGATAAGACTCTTTATGTATTTTCCTGTAAAACATCATACTTAATTTGTATTTCTTTAAAAGGCACACAATGTACCTTTTCAAACTGATCAAAGACAGTTTATAAATGTTTCTTTACTAACTCCCAAATATACTGAGAGTAATGCCTGGAAGGAAGGCTCTAATTCTAATAAGTGGCTATACTGCACTAGCCTCGTGAGACCATCCTGATCTCGCGAGCTTTCAAGGTTTCACTCGCAGATCAGTCTGGCTACTTTCTGTTAAAGAAAAGTTGGAGCCGTTCACCAAACGAACGTCCAATCAGCGTTGGCTTTGAGGCGGGTTGAGGTGTGACGCAACGAGAAGCGTGACATTTCAGTCTAAAGAACATGGCGGCTTCAGCCGATGAAACTAGCGTTAGCGTGGCTATCAAGCAAGTTTTATCGGAATTACAGAGTATTTCTTCACTGAAAGAAGAGCAAAACACTGCTCTGGAGGCTTTTCTCAGAGAAGAAGATGTTTCTGCTCTTCTCCCGACTGGTTTCGGCAAGAGTTTGATCTATCAATTGGCTTGTGCCTGGCTTGTGGTTGTGTTTTCGTCGTCGCTCTGTTAGTACGTCATATGCTTCGTTGATCTGATTGGTTTATTTGGCCCGTCTATCACCAACATAGGCCAATCAGCTAACCAGTATTTTCGCCCCTTCCCAAAATTACTTCAACGGAAGGTTTCCAGATGGATATGCGGAGCA
Source organism: Cyprinodon tularosa (assembly GCF_016077235.1). NCBI lineage: Eukaryota > Metazoa > Chordata > Actinopteri > Cyprinodontiformes > Cyprinodontidae > Cyprinodon > Cyprinodon tularosa. The sequence continues at coordinate 2,088,453 of NW_024039193.1, forward strand.
AATCCATCTGGCGGAGTCAGGTTAGTACTGCACTTGAAACCCCCCCCCCCCTTCCAATTTAGATTGTTTTGTATTATAAGGAGTAAGCTGTTGTAGTTTTTTTACACAGTAGTAGTCATTCAAAATTTTCCCAGTTTCCTTGAAGGGTCCTTGGCTGGTCCTCTGCAATTCCTGTTTAAAGATCTAAAATATTCTTTCTGTCATGATTTGGGCCAATAAGATCTAAAGAGAAGTGTTGTCTCCTGTTCAGACCCTCTAATTCAGCGAAAGGGTGGAATCAGAGTAAAAAAATATGCATGATCATGAGAAGGCCAGTGGCTGGAAGTTGGAGGGAATTTTGCTGCCATTCGGCTAGCTTTTTACTGGGAAGGGCCATTTTGAATGGCTGCTACTGTCAGATATGATATATAAGAAGGGTGGTGCAAACTCTGTTGTTTAGGTATCTGAACTGTAGTTAAAAGCCTTCAGCTGATCCAAAATGCTGCAGCCAGAGTTCTAATGAAAATTAAAAAGAGAGATCATATCTCGCCTGTCCTGGCTTCTCTTCATTGGCTTCCTGTTAAATCAAGAATAGAATTTAAAATCCTCCTTCTCACATATAAAGCCTTAAATGGCCAAGCTCCATCTTATATCAGAGATCTGATTGTTCCTTATGTTCCTAACAGAGCACTTCGCTCTCAATCTGCAGGTTTACTAGTGGTTCCTAGAATTTCTAAAAGTAGAATGGGAGGCAGATCTTTTAGTTATCAGGCTCCTCTCCTGTGGAACCAACTACCAGTTTTAGTCCGTGAGGCAGACACCCTGTCTACTTTTAAGGCTAGGCTTAAAACTTTCCTTTTTGATAAAGCTTATAGTTAGAGTGGCTCAGGTTATCCTGAGCTATCTCTATAGTTATGCTGCTATAGGCTTAGACTTTTGGAGGACATAGGGACCCCCATTTCATCATTCTGCTTCATTCTCTCTCTGTTCTCCTATTCTGCAGAATCTGTTAGTTCAATCTCTAACCTTCTGCTCTCTCTGCTTTTCCTCAGAGTAGCTTTGCCTCGTCTGTTCCTGTTTGGCTGTGACGTCATCCTGGAAAGAAACATCAGCTGTGCTGCTTCTATCAACACCCTTGTTTATAGATGTTGGAGATCGGCCTGTTTTCCAGTGTGGTCCTGTTTCTCTGACCGTGACTGAGTGGATGTGCTTTCTTCGTCCTCTGGCATGGGAGCTGCCTTGGAGCTCGTCTGCCTGGCTGTGTGTTTCCTGGACGGGGCCGCCTTTTACAGCTGCTTTTTGTATCTCTGCTTCTGTCTCCTTGAACCCCAGTCGGCCTCGGCAGATGGCCGCTCACACTGAGCCTGGTTCTGCTGGAGGTTTCTTCCTGTTAAAAGGGAGTTTTTCCTCTCCACTGTCGCTACAAGCATGCTTAGTGTGGGGGATTGTATTTGAGTCAATGAGTCAATGCAATCAACTGGTTTTCCTTAGATAGAAAACTTTGTATCAATTTGATCTGGTTGAACTGTAAAGTGCCTTGAGATGACATGTGTTGTGAATTTGGCGCTATATAAATAAACTGAATTGAATTGAATTGAATTGAAATTGAACATATCGTATTTAGGTAATTATACTCCTCCATCACCTCCTGCTCTGCTTCCATAATGGTAATAGTAGTGAATCACTTACTGTTTCTCCTTAAATCTACAATCACCTTACTTCTGTTATTCACATTCAGGCTGAAGGGATTTTTTTGAACAATATTCCCCAAGAAGTACACCAGGTCCTTGTAGGCAGCTTTTTGTCAATCTCTGACCACACATCTACAGTAATAGTTTTTTTGTTTTGTTTTTGTAGCTTGTTTCCCAACTTATTACTGCAAGCCTCAGTGCTGTATCTTTTTAAGTTGCCTCGATATACTCTTCAATAACTCCATATCCATGAGGTTATTTTCTTCAGATACATCTCACCATTATGCCAGGAATGGAGTAATCTACATGTGGTTGGCACAGTGCATCATTTTCTATAGCCTAAAAACAAACTCAAAGCACTTCTTCAGCATCCACTGACCATATTCTAAGAGTTTTCTTTATTGCAAGCTGCCCCTGAAAAGGGGGTTTATTTTATGAGCAGGAAATACTGAGTTATGACCTAATTTTCCAAGAGGAAATTCTGCTTAAGGGATGGAGCATCAAGTGTAATCAAAGAGTAAGGCTGGATTAAAAAGTTACTGCTTCAAATGCATTGGGCACTTCTGTTTGTTGCTTTGCAGAACATGCCATGTCGGTAACAACAGATAGTGCAAAAAGTACAATCTTTGGGTTGCAGAGACAAAACATTGCCTTTGCATTGATAATCCACCTTTTTTGCTTTTGCTGGCCTTTTCTGAATCCATATCTGCTCCTTTAGTGAGAAAGCAAGAAACCGGATAGTCATAGTACAATAAGTAGCTTCTACTTCAACAGCTTACTACTGAACTTTCAATCTGATAAGGAAAGTGTGTGTACAGCTGAGCCTTAATGTAGTATAGACCGTATGTGTGTCATATAATATCAGCAACAGCTGTGGTATCATCTTTACCCCTAAATAATTCAAATGCTTAAGAGAAGGTGAAAATATGCTGATATCCATTCACATGGTGTGTGTTTTTAAAGTTGCAACATTATTGTAACCAAATATTTCTAAAGAAGTAAGCAAACGTTAAAAAATAAATAAAATAGCCTTAAATCATTGAAATTCCAGCATTACGTGTTCTGTTTTGAGGTGTAAAATTTTGGAATTCCTGTAAAGATGTTTAACATCATAGCAGGTCTATATAAATATATATTCACCAATTTCTGGAAAATCAAAATTGACATCACAACTTCCTGATGAATGTTTGATTCCTCAGGAATATATCACACAGCTTCTTAAAACCAAATGAAGAAAATATTCTTTATTACTATCCATCAAGGGTAAATAGCACCACAATTCTAAGAAGGTGGTAAGAAAGTATACCTCTGAGTACTTTTAAATTGTAGGATGAACCTCAGGAAGTTGGTTACTCACTGTAGGAACATCCGAACACCTCCACTCTCAGGCCCATCCATCCACTGGGGTTCCATTCAAGAGGGACAAAGCGCAGGAAACGTGTCTTCACAGGGTGGGACAGCTTGTTCTGGACGACGGTTTCTGAATTCACATTCCCATCAAACTTCTGCAGAAAGAGAGTGAAGACAGAGTAGGCTTTATACAGAACAAGCCAGTGATCATCAACTTAGGTCTCATGAGAGCAGCAGGATCGAGAAATGCATATTTCCTGAGCTGCTTGAACAGAAGCAGCATGAAAATCTAAATCCTGCAGCAGCCAAAATAAAAACACAATATAGACAGGGCCAAGGTAAAGCATGCCTCTGCTTCTTGAATAAACTAGTTGATGTAAAGTGATAAGAATGATGATGTGTTGAAGAAATGTGGGAATATCCGTTCTAACAGCACCATGAGAGGTGGAGGAGAAATGACCACTGAAGCAGCCTGAGGCAAAATAAGGGCTCTCATATTGTGTTTTTCTCCCCGCAGAGCTAAAAGCAAAGACCTCTGAGTACAACTATGAGATGTCATTCTTCTTCTACTTTTTTCCATCCCTCGCTGATTTCCAGTCTGCACCAGATAACGCCAGAGGACATAAACAGCGAAACAGAGTGAAAGATGGAGGCTAAAACAGAGACAAACAGCCTCTCTTCTGAGATGACTGATTAGCAGCACCACCATAACCGATTCCTGGGCAGGTGACATATCAAATCAATAAGCACGAGAAAGAACCAAGATGATAGATCTTTGACAGAGAGGCTTCAGGCTTTTAGGAATAGTTCAACACAGTCAGACAGGAAAAATCATTCACCTTGCTTTTGGCAACATGAGAACAAAACGAGAAGGAGCATGGAATGACCATAGGATTCTTGCGGTGCACTATGGAACAGAGGCATCATTAAATGTAGCGGGACCCAGCATCTTACTGGATAATCAAAGCAGCAGTAGAGTGCTGAGGCTGATTTATGCCAGTGCTTTCACCGTTTTGAGCCATGGCCTGAGTGGAGCCTGGTGGCAGAGTCCTAAAACAGGAAGAGCTGGGCTTATTACAACATGGGCTATAATTCACATCAGCACCGTGGGGATTAACTAATAGCACTGAGCTTTACTTACAAAGTTAATGTGTTTGCATTACCACAGCTCTGCTGTGGAATGCCTCTGAAGAAAATTAACCAGGCTGAAGAGTACAACATCAAGATGTACAGTATGGAGGTTGCAAACACTTGTATTTCCACATCAATATTTTGATGAAAACAGCCTGCTGTGGACGTTGCACTGAGTTCCAGTTCTAAAACCAATTCAATTTAACTGCTGTTAGGTACTTAAAGGCTTGCGTTACAGCACTGAAAGTGAGAGTTCAGATCCTAAGTATTTTCAGATCAAATATTCATCCAGAGGGATAAGTAAAATGGAAGGTTGAAGGAAAAGAGGCATTCTTAGGAATAATTTATGAGTAAAAATAGCGAAGCAGGGGGAGGATGTGGCTGATTTTCTCAGTGAAGACCTACTGCAAGTCCACCAAGCCTGAATCAAATAACTGGAAAGCCTCTCAGCATGCAGTCAAATTCTAGACTGCTGCTAATGACCTTATTATCTGATTTAGTTGTGTTAAACCAGAAACACAACTTAAGTTTGACACTTCTGGCCTACTGACTGCGTTAGAAAAACTCAAACCAAGTCCCCCCCACGGGGGGTCTGTGATCAGGAAATGTCTTCTGCATTATTTTGATGTACAATAATACTCTGCTGACCAAAACTCTCCTGTGAGGTGAGAAGAGAAACAAAAGGAGGAGAAGGAACTTTACCTGAGCTAACCCTTGAGGAAGTGTGGGACCTGCTTTGCTCTGTAATGCTGCTTAGCCAAAAAGCAAAGCTCCCAATTTACTTCCAAAAAAGTTTAAAAACAATCCACTTGACTTTGTTTCCAAGTTTGAAGGCGTTTTGCTTCCCATCCAGGAAACTTTTTCAATTCAAAATGTCAGAAATAGCGTTGAGTTTGTGGATTTATATAGTAGTCCTTGTTGGGCTACTCTACAGTTAAATTGTTCCCAATTTTTCCTCTGCACAAAAAGAACAAAATATGCTGTTTTCCTGCTAAGAAATTGAATAATTCAGTTCAGAACTACATTTAAGTCAGAGTGGAGGAGCTATGAACCAGATCCCAGGCATGCAGAGAACTTTTAGGTGTAAATTTGTAAAAATACTTTATACGTAAAAAACATCCAGCCTTTTGCTAAAGGTCAGAGAAAAATAAATAGGCTAATCTTTTCCAGTTTTAGGCCGGCTAGAATGTTGTTTTAGGTGTTTTATTTTTATCTTTTGTCAGCTTTTTACACATTGTACTGTAGTGTAAAGTAACAAGTACATTCTCCACTGTGGGATTAATAAAGTCAGTCAATCAACACTGAACTAATCATATAAATCCTTTATTGGCTAATAGTCAAGATGAATAAAAAGAATATATGAACATAAAAAAATCTTTAAAACATTTCATCTGCTGCTTTTTAATAAGTCAAGAGTCAAAAGAGAACATAAAAACAGAGAAAGCTTAGTCCACACCGAAGGTGCAACAGTCTGGAAAGACTGACTGGTCCTTTTAAAGATTTTGGATTTAAATACCTGAAGTTTAAAAAAAATCAGGAATAAAGGAGAGAGTTTGGCCATACAGGTCCATGGAAGTTTAATAAGGGTTTTAAAATGAAGCCAGTTTTCACTCATCTGTAAACATCTTCCTCAAGGTTTAGGGGGCTATTCATGTCTAGATGAGAAAGCCAGTATTGCTGCATCGGCTCTAATTCATCCCAACGGTTTCCTATAAGCTCAAGGTCATGAGTCTGTGAAGGCTAGTCGGGTTTTTCCAGACAAATCTTTATGCAGGCATGGAGTGATTTGAATATCTAAATAAATCAATGTCATGCTGTGACCACCCCCACAAAACAAAAAAAATGAAAATAACTCCGGGGGTTCAAATCAAACCCGAACAATAGCAGAAATAAAGTACCATCCTACACTTGATGCTAACTTAGCATTGATCACAATTTGATTCCTAATTTCTTGTACGTTTCCATCAAGACTTCTGTGAAGGATCTGAGATCAAAATCAGGATCAGCTTAAAGTTTTAGAATCCATGTGATCGTAGTTAATTCAGACAAGGCAGAGGTTGTCTCGTGTACAGTATGCTAATAAGTTATCATTATCCAACAAAATACTCTCTGTGTGCCATTAAAAAAACAGTTTTTACTGTTATACTGGGCCAGTTTTGACACAGGAAGCTATATATATTTTAATTATTTTACAGTCTGGCACAAAGAAAATAATTTAATCTGAAACAAGCTTAGCAGCAAAGTCTGCAAATCAAAGAGTATTTTAATTATTTTACAGTCTGGCACAAAGAAAATAATTTAATCTGAAACAAGCTTAGCAGCAAAGTCTGCAAATCAAAGAGTATTTTAATTATTTTACAGTCTGGCACAAAGAAAATAATTTAATCTGAAACAAGCTTAGCAGCAAAGTCTGCAAATCAAAGAGTATTTTAATTATTTTACAGTCTGGCACAAAGAAAATAATTTAATCTGAAACAAGCTTAGCAGCAAAGTCTGCAAATCAAAAAGTATTTTTGGGAAAAACTTCCGGTGGCGCCATGGTGTGAAAAGCAGGAGAAAAGGCTGCTCTGAATAACACGATTAAAACTAGCGTTAAAATAAGGTAAAAACAGTAGAACATAGAGAAAACTCGCTCTTAAAGTGACATAGATCACCCATGGAAAATATGGTCAAGAAAGGAAAGCGTATGGTAGAGAAAGGCGGAAAAGAAAAGAGTACCGGAACCGCGAAGGTACAGAGCCATGCAGGGGAGCGCTCGGAGCCGCCGAAAGGGGACCGTGACTCGGCCATACTTATCGAGTTACGAGAGCTACGAAAAGAGCATGCGGAAGCGGTAGGAGATAATAAGCAAGCAATGGCTAGAGTTGAAGCGAGTATTGGGGAGCTCATGGTCAGAACAACATCCCTGGAGCAGAGAGTAGCTCACATGGAGGAAAGATTGGAGATAATGAAGATAAGATTGCGCGGGAGGAACGGGTGGCGACATTCCTGCTCCGAGAGGTGACCAAAATATCAGAGAAATGCAACGACCAGGAGTCGAGGATGAGGCGCAACAACATACGAATCCATGGCATCCCCGAGGGTGCAGAAAAAAATGACACCATAAGCTTCATAGCACAATTTATTAAATCCCATATTAAAACTACAGACGGGATGGACCTGTGTATAGAAAGAGCGCACCGGTCACTGGTGAATAAGCCAAAGGATAGCACAGCGCCTCCGAGGGCGATCATTGTGCGCTTTTTGGATTATAGGGTGAAGGAACAGGTGATAAAAGAGGCCTGGAAACAGAAGATCTGCTATGAAGGACAGACTGTTTATTTCAACCAAGATTACACAACAGAGGTCCAAAAGAAAAGGAAGCAGGTGAGAGACGTCATCAAACAGCTGAAGGAGAGGAACGTGAGGGCGCAGTCCCCCTATCCGGCCCAACTCAAAATATTTCTGGACACTGGAACAAAGATATTCAGCACAGTGGAAGAAGCGGCGCCTTTGCTGAAAGAAATGGGCATCAAGGTGAAGGAAGACAGACTAGAGAGAATTCAGCACGTGATGGCGCAGATGGCAAAGGGGACCAGTCACAGGGGTAAGCAGTCGCGGCCCGAAATCACGGAGGCGGACCTGAGAGCGCTCCTGGAGTGATGACGTCAGCCGAGGTGGCATCGTAATAAAGATTACCATATGTATGTATACATATATGTATGCCGTTAAAGAGAAACTAATTGCCATGACCTGCAAAAAGGAAAGGACAAGGAAAAAAAAAAAAAAAAAAAGGGAAAAGAGGACAAAAAAAATAATGATATTCGTTTTGTTCATAAAAAAAAAAAAAAAAAAAAAAAAACGCTAGTTGTGAAATAATTTGATAGATTACAAGAAAATCGTGTTCATTAAAGAGTAATATTAAGGAGTTTGAGTCTTTAGGGCTTTAGACAACTATTAAGAAGTTGTCATTGCACACAGTGCTTGTTCATCAGAGAGAAGGTCACAGCTCTCTGATGTTAGGACTCTTGGAAGTTCATTGTTCATGTTCCAGACATTGTTATGGGGTTTATATCCCAATAAGTGTGTTTATATTTTGCTCTTGTTTATTCTTCTCAGTTGAGTTTATGTTTTGTGCAATTTTCTTTTCTTTTCAAAGATGTGTCAGGTACAGCACAGCTCCAGATATGATAGCAATATGAATGGGCTAAATATAGCATCTTACAATGTCCACGGCCTAAACCATCCTATTAAACCTAAGAAGATTCTGACTCAACTAAAAAACCTACAATGTTCCATATTTTTATTACAGGAGACACATCTAACTGAGAGTGAACACAGAAAACTAAAAAAGGAGTGGGTCAGTCAAGCATGTTATGCTTCATTTGGTAAAAGGAGGGGGGTAGCAATCTTAATCAAAAAAGGGATATTGTTTGAAGTTGAAAATGAGGTAAAGGATAAAGAGGGAAGATATGTAATGATAGTAGGACGAATAGGAGATATGACAATATCAATATTAAATATATATTACCCAAATGAGGAGAAGGACACCTTCTTGAAAGAAATAGTCAAAATAATAACAAATGATGCAAAAGGAATGATACTGATGGGAGGAGATTTTAATACAGTACAAAATAATATATTAGATAGATACCCTTCTGACTTGGGACCACAGACAATAAAGTCTAGAATGCTAAATAATGTTACCAAAGAACTTGGTCTTATTGATGTTTGGAGAAGTATCAATCCTAAGAAGAGAGACTACACATTCTACTGAAATCCACACAAAAGCTACTCTCGAATAGACTATTTATATATATCTCAACAACATATACATTAAATATTAAAATGTAACATAGAAAATATAACTATAAGTGATCATGCACCTATTCTGCTAACTTTAAGTACAAGTGAAGAATCTTGCTTTAGATACTGGAGAATGAATGTATCGATCATCTCCAATGAAAATATTGTCAAAGAAATCAAAGAGTCAATTAAGGAATACTTTGAAATAAATGATAATGGGGAAGTTTCACCAACAATATTATGGGAGGGAGGAAAAGCAGTGATAAGAGGGAAAATTATAGAAATAACATCTAGAATGAAAAAAGCCAGAATAAAAGAACAAAACGAGGTGGAAAATAAGATGAAAGAATTGGAAAGGGAACACAAATTAGGGGATAAAAATATAATGGGAGAACTTAAAAAGGCAAAGGATAAATTAGAAGAGATATTAACTGTCAAAGCAGAAGGCTCTCTACGCTTTACAAATCAAAGGTATTACGAAATGGGTAATAGGGCGAGTCGTCTTTTGGCATTTCAACTTAGGAAAGCCCAAGTAAATAGGCACATCTCCAAAATAAAACACCCCTTGAATATGCAGATTAAAACACAACCGAAAGAAATAGCCGAAGCGTTTGCAGAATATTATAAAAACCTGTATGATGATTCGGACAGAAATAATCAGGAAGATGAAACCTCTTCTTTTCTCAAAAGAATTAATCTCCCAACCTTATCAGAAGAAGAATCGCTGGAAATGACGCGACCTATAACTCCACAGGAAATTCTGAAAGTTATTAAAACCCTCAAAAACAACAAATCCCCGGGGACAGACGGACTGCCAGGGGAGTTCTACAAAACATTTAGGGAAGAACTAACGCCAGTATTATGTAAGGTATTTAACTATGCACTAACAATGGGAGACCCCCCTAAAACATGGTCTGAAGCCATTATATCTGTGATATATAAAGAGGGTAAAGACTCAACCTTATGTGAGGGTTATAGACCTGTGAGTTTACTATGTAACGACTTAAAAATACTAACTAGTATACTGGCAGAAAGAATACAAAAATATATTAAAAAAAATAATTAAACCAGATCAAACAGGATTTATCCCAGGCAGGCAGGGAGCAAACAACATTAGAAGGACACTAAATGTAATATCATGTGCAAAACTTAAACCACAATCTTCCCTCCTGATTAGTTTGGATGCCCAAAAGGCTTTTGACAGGGTAAAACTGAGTTTTCTATACCAGACATTACTAGGATTTGGGTTTTCAAAGCAATTTGTTGAATGGGTGAAAATAATTTATAAAAATCCAAAATCCCGAGTTCGAATTAATGGATATTGCTCAGAAATTTTTGATCTCAAGAGAGGAGTTAGACAGAGGGACTGTTTAAGTCCACTACTATTCGCGGTTAATATAGAACCATTAGCAGAAGCAATAAGACAGAATAAAAAAATTCTTGGAATAAGAGATGAGGGAGGGGTAGAACATAAAATATCATTGTTTGCAGATGACTTACTAGTAATGTTAACAGAGCCACTAAGGTCAGTACCAGCTCTATTAGAAAGCCTTAAAGAATATGGGAATATTTCTGGATATATGACTAATGAAAGCAAATCGGTAGCAATGATGTTATCAGGTGAATGTCCAGCACAACTAAAAGAGAAAGTAAAGTTCAAATGGACCAATAAAGGATTTAGATACTTGGGTATAATCATTACACCCCAAACTACACAGTTATTTGAAACAAATTACGAGAAGCTTAGGAAGGAAATTATAAAAGACCTAGAAAGATGGGAGATTCTACCTCTCACCCTCGGGGGGAGGGTAGAGACAGTCAGAATGAATGTCTTACCGAGACTACTGTTTATATTCCAATCACTACCAATCTCCATCCCCAACTCGTTCTTTAAAGAGATGGATAAAAGAATATCAAAGTTTGTATGGCAAAATAAAAAAGCAAGAATTAAACTTAAAATACTCCAGTCCCCAAAGAGTAATGGAGGGCTAGGTTTACCTGAATTAAATAACTATTATTGGGCTGCTCAATTGAGAGCCATAGCCCTTTGGTTAGCAAAGGATCAAGAGACAATATGGGTAGATATGGAGCAAAGGTCCTGCCCAAATCTGTCCCTAGATACACTGCCCTTCACAACAAAGCGGGTTCAAAGAAATCTCAAGATTCAAAATTACTGGATTAAGGAAACAATTAATATTTGGTCAAGAATAAAGAAAAAATTTAACTTTCCGGACTCTATATCAAGAATTGTAAAAATAACTAAGATTCCAGACTTTATCCCTGCTACTATGGACACAGGGTTTGAGAAATGGACGAAAGGGGGACTGGTATTTATAGAACAGCTTTTTAAAGGGTCAACAATGAAATCTTTTGAACAAATTCAACGGGAATTTAACTTACAAAAAAATGATTTTTACAGATATCTGCAGCTCAGACATTACCTTCAGAATCATAGTGAATGGCAGAAAATCTCAACAGACATGACCAAGACGGAAGAAATTCTATTATCAATAGCAAAAGGTGAATCAAAAAAAGCTATGATCTCAAAACTATACAAAAGCCTACAATATGAATCCAATATCAATAACAAGGGGATTAAGGAAAAATGGGAATTAGAGGCTAATATAATAATAGCAGATGATGATTGGGAAGAAACATTCAGCTTTGGACACAAATTAACCAACAGCCCAACATGGAGGGAATTTGACTGGAAAGTCAAGATGCGTTACTTTAGGTCTCCAATTATTACATCTAAATATGGGGGGACATCCTGGCTATGCTGGAGAAACTGTGGAAAGGTGGGGGATTTTACTCATATATTTTGGGATTGTCCAAAGGTGGTTAAGTTTTGGAAAAATGTGCAAACAGATATAAAAAATATTTTAGGCATTTATTTAGATCTGGATATATCTGTATATATTTTAGGAATAATTCCCATGGACTTGACCAATAAAGACAATAAATACTTGATCGGGGTCATGCTCCTGATTGCGAAGAAGTGTATAACATCTGCATGGTTAAGGCCACAACCTCCTAGTATCCCAGAGTGGAGAGATAGAATCAGAAAAGTCTACATCATGGAAAAAACAACATCAAGACTACAATTTAAGCTGGAGACCTTTGAAACTAAGTGGAAACCTATAGCTAAATTCATATTGGGACCTTGACACCTCTTTGTTTTTTGTTTTTGTCTTTGTTTTTGTTTTTTTGTAATTGTGTTTTGACTTTATCTTGTATTGTGTGCTTTTATTACTTTAATCTGTTTTCCCAGTGTGCCTACTGTTGTACATTTCACCTTAATCGTAGCGACTTATACATCCATGAATGTTATTAATGAATATGGGTTTCTCTTAATTGGGCTAGTGTTTATTTGAAGGAAATGCACCTTTATTTGTCGTTCTTGGAGGTTCTTTTTGTTAATTTCTCCTTCAATAGCACCTGGATAACTGTTAATGGAGCTGGAATAGACACCCTGTATGTCTGATGTAAATGAAAGGTCTAAAATGATCTAAGAAGATGTGAATTGTGAGATGTGACATGGATGGACATATGTATGTGTTGATATAAAAATTGTTATTGAAAATAAAAAGTTCAAAAAAAAAAAAGTATTTTTGCAAGTTCCAGAAATGCATAATAGTATGTTATACTAAGAATTAATTAATGACTCAATGATAATATTGCACAAACCAAACTGCACTTTAACACAAGACAACTAGTTTTCCTAAATAACTTTCATACTTGTATTTTACAACATGAAAAATCCCTTTTAAAACTGATCCAGTTTCTTGTTATTTGATTACACTCAGTAAAACTGGATCTGAGCCACATGTCCTCTAATTGACTCTGCAATCGACTCACTCACATAATGAAAACAGTCAGATGTACGTCATCTTTAGTTATTTGTATTCCAAAGAAATCCCACCTCAGTGGCCATGCTGACGTTTGTGTGGAAAATGTTGCAGCAGAGCATGCCGTGTGTTCCAAGGAGGAGATGAAGTCTAGTCTGAGAATATGGGCCTGAGGGTCCAAATGACGTTCCAAAGGGCCGGGGGATCAGGGTCAGTCCCTATCCACCTAAGCAGCCTCACTCTATGGTGACTTCATTATTTCTATTTATGCTGCTGTCACTGGGAAACTGTTCCTCCCTGTTAATTAAGACTCTTTATGCTTCCTCTCCAGTGATGAGCTCCCTTGTGTCACTTTTACTTTTTTTTTTTGCATACTGAACAAGCACATACGTTTATCTTAATCAATTCACTGGGGGACAAATTTTGCTTCTGGCAGCGAAGACGCTACTGTATGTGCTAGAAGGTTGGTGGGAAGTTAAACAGCCTTAGGCATCGCTACGTTAGGAGAACGTTACAGAAAAACTATGCTTAGAGGAAATACTGTAGTGATCTCAGTCTGTCAGCTGCAGGCATCTGATATTTCTTCAGTCCAAAGCACAATATTTGCTTTTCTATTTACTTCACAGTGTTTCGGTTAAAGCTGTGCGACTCCTTATTTACAGCACTTGGAAAAAAATGAATATATTACTAAATGTTTAAGATAGTGTTTTCTAACCTATATCTTCTTTATAGGTCATCCCTGTCTGCTGTGTTCCTCAGTCTTTGTGATGCTGTTTGTTCAATAATGCTTTCTGCAGAGATAAAGCATGGCTATGTACTGTAGACCTTCCTCCATGCTGTCTGTATAAAGGGCTTATAGACTAAAATACACATAGAGTATATATTCATGCATTCATGGGGATATAGACAGATATAGAGATATATCTCAACCATAGAGATATGAGGTAGATGGACGAAAAACCTAATCTTCAGACAATGGGGAACAGAAGATGAGGTACCAGAGATTCTGTCATGGGAGGATAAGCCCCTACACGCGATGTACCGCCAAAACATAATCAAAGTGGCAGATATTAAGAAATCCTACCAATGGCTAGACAAAGCCAGAGGTACTCATTATGGTGGCACAGGAGCAGGAGCAATAGAGGCCCAGATCTACCACACCAGACAAGATCCCAGGTGCAGACTGTGCAAATAGGCCCCTGGGACAATCCAGCACATAACTGCAGAGTCTAAGATGCTGGCAGGGAAAGCTTACATGGAGCTCCATAACCAAGTGGCTGGAATAGTGTACAGGAACATCTGTGCAGAGTATGGGCTGGAAACCCCAAGGTCAAAGTGGGAAACACCTCCAAAGATGGTAGAGAATGATCAAGCCAGGATCCTGTGGGACTTCCAGATACTGACGGACTGAATGATAATGGCAAACCAACCGGACATTGTGGTGGTGGACAAAAAGTAGAGGAAAGCCATTGTGGTTGACATAGCAATACCAAGTGACTGCAACATTTTAATTCAATACAGTTTATTTTTATAGCGCCAATTCACAACACGCCATCTCAAGGCAAATTGATTCAAAGTTTTCTATCCGAGGAAAATCTGTTTATTGCATCGAATCATTGACTCGAATGCAATCTCTCACACTAAGCATGCGGTGAGCAGTGGAGAGGAAAAACTCCCTTTTAACAGGAAGAAAACTCCAGTAGAACCAGGCTCAGTGTGAGCGGCCATCACATGAAAAAAAGAACATGAAAAAGAGAAATGCCAGGGCCTCAGAGAAAAGCTGGAGAAAAGTTGGAAGGGCAAGGGATCCGTGGTGCCCGTGGTCATTGGAACACTCGGGGCAGTGACCGCCAAAATTGAAGAGTGGTTACAACAGATCCCTGGAAATACAACAGACATCTCAGGCCAGAAGAGTGCAGTTCTAAGAACAACAAAGACACTGAGCAGAACCCTCAAGCTTCCAGGCTTCTGGTAGAGGACCCAAGCTTGGAGGAAAAAAAGGCAGAAGACCGCCCGCAATGGGTGAGGAAGAGTTTATATATAAACTCTATAATTTCCTTCCTAAATAACGAGCATAACATTTTATTTGATCATTGTAATAACTAATTCTACTGGCCGGCGTGAATTACTTTTTTTTTTTTTGTTGGACTTTTTTTAAACCTATGTGTTCTCTCCTCAATCTTATTATAATCTATTTTGCTAGCATTTTCTGTTTCCTTGTTTCTTTAAAAGAAGATGCTGCCAGCTTAGGTCTTTTTCTTCAGCTTTGTGATTCAATCTTCTTCCATTCTGTGTCTGTCGACTGAATTCTTGTTAAACAATCTCAGCATCCATCCCTTGTAATGCCAATAAAGTTGATTAACATAAGCACTGCTGAAAATGTTGTAAGGTCATCTGCACCTCATACCTCTGAGGTCTTCCGGACTTATAATGAGCCTAAATAACACACTAAACTGTATTCGTGTGGGTGACCTTTGAAGACATATGCTTGAATTCTATTTTTTTAGGGGTATAAACGATGAGGAGACTGGATTCAAATTTAAATCTCTCTCTAAATTTGTAGGTTCCACCTTGTTTTGGTTTTTCATGGTTATAATGTCCTGTCAAATATATTGCATGCTTGTAATTTAGAATGTGTGGCTGTAAATCCATTTTCCTTTAAACCAAATTGTCTAAGAATTGCATCTTTGTGCATCCATTGATACAAATTGGTTTGTGCTAAAAATGTATTTGTACTTGCAAAAAACATAGTAACACAAGTTGCATTTTGTTTTGCTTTTTTAAGTTAAAAATCCTGTGCCTGTGTTTTCTAAATTGCATGTGAGTTTCAGGTCTGAAGTACGAATTGTAACTAGATGGTTAGATATTTTCCTGTTCCAACAAAACTGATTCAGACAGCTAAACATCATGGAGGGCCTAGTTATTTAGACACTGCTAAACTAGGGATATGTTTAGGCATGCAGGACAGTGTCAAGAATCCAGTTTGTGTGATCTGTTGTTTTGTGTCTGTCTCTCCCTCCACCACCACACCTGGGCTCGTTGGATCATTATCTGGAAGAGTACTTAAGCAGTGGACTGTCACTACCTCGGCGCCTGAGTGTTTGCCAGTTTTGGGTAGTTTAGCTGAGTCTAATTAAGTCCTTGTCTTTCACTGAGTTGTTTTTGTCTTTGCCTTTCGGCAGGAAGTCTTCCTGCATACTGGATGTTTGGCCTTCTCCCCCTGGAAGGATTATCTGTGTTCACATTGAGCAGGGGAAAAACCTCCACATGTGCCGTTCAAGTTCTTACGGAAATCCAAGTGACAGTCCGCTCCATTGCTCCTCTTGATCCTACATATGTCTACCTGTCCACTCTCCAACGAGTCCCCTCTTCACTAGATCAACCCACACTGACTGGATTCAAAGCAAGAGAAGAACCCCCCCCAAACGTGAGTCCCTCACTAGCATTATGCTTATGGCATCCAAGATTCCCAAGGTCCCTGAACTAATCATTGTGATATCCTCTCCAGACTTTCTAGTTCCTGTTCACCAGCTCTCTGAGGTCCAGATCCAACCCTCTCTACCCTTACCTCAATAAGCCTGTCAAACCTTAGCCTTGCCCTCTGAGTGGTTCTCTGCATTTTGGGTCAGATCCTTAAATAAATCATGACAGACAGCAGCTCTTCAGGTAACCAATGTTTATCAAATTATTGTTCTAATTTGATTCTATTTTTCAGTATTTTGATATTTATCTATTAAATTACTGCTGTAGAAAAGTAGATAAAATGCATTCTATTTTATTCTATTTTAATCTAATCTATTCTATAATGAATGTGTCCTAACATATACTCTCAGCATACAAAATGACAATAAAAGTTGTCAAAGTGTAATATAGACTGCTGATCGATCTGGGAAATATAGAAACCATCTTAACAAAAGCTATCTAAAACTTTTAGGAATGAAATCTGAGTTAGGTCAACATTAATGTTTACTATTAGTTTAATAAATTATATTAAACATCCACCCCAGGACAACACAGAGTGAAAAAACCAATACACAATCATAACCAGACGCAATTAAGAGAGCCCAGTTAACCCCACAAGCATGTTTTCTGGACTGTAGGAGGAAGTACACAGCAAGAACCTCAATATTGCTACTGAGTAGCCCAAAGACAGCGACTGCAATCATATAGGTAGTGAACCTAATCTCAACAATTACTCTGGTAACCTTTTCTAATTAAAACACCTCACCTTAGAAACTATGAAGGACTAACTCTGCCATATTTAAAAATAAATACAGAAATAAATAAATGCTCAATAAATGTATAAGCATACAATTAATTGCCAACAAAAAAGTGAGACATAAATGTATATAACTCTTAATTAGCTTCTTTATTTATTTGCCTTTGTAATATTTACCTTATTTATTTTTCTGTCCTTTATAATCTTCAACTTTATTTTTTAATTACTTATATTTTTAAGTATTTATTTATGTGCATGTTATAATATTTTTGTCTGTTTTATTCTTCCTTTGTATTTTTTTACCTTAGTTATTTCTTCGCCGCTGTTTATTTCTCTCTGCCCTTTTTACATTTCTCTATGCATTTCTACCTCATTATGCAAATGAGGAGGGGGGGTGTCCTAGAGAGTCAACTTCTGCTCATTGGTTGGCTTGGCTGTCCATCTTCTTAACTCACAGAGCTCAGAGTACTAAGTTAAATGTTCTCTTTTCTGTTGCTGTTGTTCAATTAAAGTATGTTTTAAGATCATTTGAGGCGAGAACCTTATACTTTTAAGCATCACCATATGGCCCATTCACAGATTTAATGCGTAATTTAAAAGAAAATGTGACGAACTTGAGAGGACCGTGGCAACCAGCGGAGCTCCGAAGCTGACGGCAGCCAGGTCTATAGCCAGGCTATGATAGCGATTTTTTGTTGTATTTGGCAAAGTTTGGCAAAGTCCCTACTCAAGTTCTAATGACTTCAGACTCGACATCAGACTCTCCTCCTGTAGATTCGACCGATGTAGTAAAATGCTAACCAACACGCTTCACACACGGCTATGCCGAGAGAGGGCCGCTGCAGATGGGCTGTGGTTAGACCTGGCTGCCGTCAGCTTCGGAGCTCCGCTGGTTGCCACGGTCCTCTCAAGTTCGTCACATTTTCTTTTAAATTACGCATTAAATCTGTGAATGGGCCATATGGTGATGCTTAAAAGTATAAGGTTCTCGCCTCAAATGATCTTAAAACGTACTTTTATTGAACAACAGCAACAGAAAAGAGAACATTTAACTTAGTACTCTGAGCTCTGTGAGTTAAGAAGATGGGCCGCCAAGCCAACCAATGAGCAGAAGTTGACTCTCTAGGACACACCCCCTCCTCATTTGCATAATGAGACAGAAATGCATAGAGAAATGTAAAAAGGGCAGAGAGAAATAAACAGCGGCGAAGAAATAACTAAGGTAAAAAAATACAAAGGAAGAATAAAACAGACAAAAATATTATAACATGCACATAAATAAATACTTAAAAATATAAGTAATTAATAAATAAAGTTGAAGATTATAAAGGACAGAAAAATAAATAAGGTAAATATTACAAAGGCAAATAAATAAAGAAGCTAATTAAGAGTTATATACATTTATGTCTCACTTTTTTGTTATTTCTGTATTTATTTTTAAATGTGGCAGAGTTGGTCCTTCACAAGAAACAACTTCCTTTCTGTGGATTAATTAATATCTTTCATTTCCTTTGGGAGATGCGATTTTTTATCTTTTATTTTTTATAATATGCAGCCTCAAATATAAATTTCATTTGCCCACTAAAGTGGCCTCAGCTATTTCATTTTTTATTTCATTTACTTCAACCTTAGTAGAGTGTATGGATAATGACCATAGCATAAAAGGAGAAGTTTGGTCATATTCAGATTTCAAACATCTGAAAGTACTTTAAATATAAAATGATTACATATTATTCAATAAATGATAACTAAGAGTAATTTTCATTTGAATGTGCTTTACTGGAGGCCTCCATGTTTGTCAAAGAACACTACTGCCACCTATTGGTTTGTGACGTCACGGTGCGGTATCGGCTGTTGATCAAGTCTCAGTGCTGTATCTGGTGTTTGTGACAACGCGCTATTATCCAAGTCATCTAGAAAACATTCTTCTTCCAAATGTTGGCTACATATTACGTGTTTTTTCTCTGGCCAGAAGTTCGATGGCAAATCCTCCCTCTTCAAGTTGGCAATCCAACGACGAACCGGTGGAGGATCATGAATCGGAAAGATGAAATAACAATTTTTTTTAAATACTTTTAACCAATGTATTACAACATCCGACTGCCATGCACGTGGGCATTGTCAGTTTAACTATAGCTCTGGTGAATTTCAATGGCAAAGTCCTCTGGAAATCTTCAATAAATGTTGATTGCAGATGTGTCTAGTAGTTCCCATTGATTTTGCTTGCAAAGCGGCGAGAATGGCGCTAGGCTTACCGCACCATGACGTCACTGACGGAAGAAATGGCCATTCCCAGACTCAGTGATTGCAATGAAAATTAATGTTTTCATTTTTTTACTGATTAACTGTTAATTCATTAAATCACTGCAAAAGTATTAGTTTTAGGTAAAGCTAATGATCCATTGATTATTCCTTGCTGACTGGACTGGAATAGAAGTAATATGAGATTTTTCCTACTTTAGTTTTTCTAGACTTTGTTTTTATTTCTAAACTTGTGGAAAATAAACGACTTATACTGTCTTTACTGATTTTCAATTATTGGGAGTTAGACTCCTGATTGACGGCCTCCATGATTTCAGTAAACACAGCAGTGGCGGTAGGCCCTACTGTTGGACCAGTCTTTGCATATTTCTATTGCAAAGATATGCCGTGTACTGTATCATATATGCAGTATTCAGGCTCTAAAATATGCTTGGCATGGCAGATTTTATTTAAAATTATTTTCATCAATATACAAACTAAGTTAGGCTAACAGTACTCCCAAAGATTACTTGAATCAACAATTTGAAACTGATAACCAACTCCCTTTTCAAGCTAAGACCTTTTGAATGTGGTTGTAATTGGGTTTATTGCAACTTTCTTTCAAGAAAGCCCTAGGTTCAACACTTATTTGTACTTTGTGTTTTCTTTAGTATTTGCACGGTGGTTTGCTGCCTCTCTGTGCACTTTTTCTCAGTTTCATCAATCTAGAGATGGTTTGTGAGATATTTGTTTGATGAGTGTCAATTTCTGAGGGTGTCACTGGAGACACAGATAAAGGAAATGTGTCACTAAGCATCAAGCGCCAAGCTCTTCCAATCTATCCACCTAGCGAGTAGTTGCCCTTTGGCCTAAAATAAGCTGCTTCTTCTCAGCAGTGGGCGTTTCTGCTACACTCAGCTTCACATAGTATTACAGCAATAGTGGATCTGACATGTCAATAGTCTTATTATGAGAAGGTTTTCACTTGATTCTGCAATATTTTGGTGTAAGCTGTTGTCAATACCCTTAAAAAAGGCTTATTGGAAATATTCCAGCAAATTCCAAATGATTCCAAGTGTTTCATTTCATCTACTGTAACATATTTACAGTGGATGAATTTGTGTTTGGGTAACTCTTTCCAAATATGTTGTGTCACAATCGCTGCATTCTTTGTTGTGGCAATTCATCCTACTGTTCTAGTTACCGGCCCTTGAGATCTGACATGACCTTATCAAGATGCAGACGATCCACAGTCTCACATTCTGTGTGTGGAAAAGTATTCTCTTTCAGACAGTCTGAGTACCAGATAGGAGGAGAAAGACATGTAGCTGGTGTGTGCTGTCAAAAGTCCCTTACTCACAACCAGGGGTGACCTGATGTCAGACCCTGTGGCTACCATTACTATCATAGCATAAAACTGTGATGTCGATCCACCACAGTCCCCTCATTAGCACCATATATGCACAAGATTTGTCCTTCCCAGTAATGACACTCCTTGGCAATTATAATACAGCACCACTTGTCATCAGTCCATGCATTCCATTCACAGCACCAGTCAAAATGCTACTTGCGCTGCTCCGGATAGGATAGGGAATAAACTTGTTGTTTAATTTATCCCAGACCTGTGGCATAGTGTGAAATGTCACCGAAGCATTTTAAAGAGCCCAAGATCTGCCTGAACTGCATGCCGAGATGTCATATGGTTCTATAATAAAACTACTATACAGGAGGATCTTTAATCTAAGTTCTGTCTAGGTGCTCCTATATATAACAATCAACTGTAATTCTGTACCTCCTGTTTGAACAATTGCATGGTCAAACATTACGGCCTTATGAAAACAAGACAAAGAAAAACAAAAACAACACACTAGTATGTAAATCTGTTAAGTGCTAGTCACACTACCAGCTCTTTGAGGTATCCTCTGTGTCTGGAAATGTTAAATCCAAGTTCTGACTGACTGTCAAGCTCAATGACACACATCATTAAAAATAAATGCTTCACTTCTAATCCTACTAAAAATAGTATGTGTCTTTTTACATTCAATACATTTATAAATCCAAAATACTTTTATATCTCCGCTCCTTATGTGTACAAAAATGGAGTGTTGAATGCCTGGCCAAATTCTGAATTTTTTCCTGAATAAAAATCTGTAGGCTTAACCCTACAAAGTGCATGATCCAGATCCTTGCCAAGCCCAATACTTGCCTTTTAAACCCTTTATATATCATATGCTTGACACACTGCTACTACATTTGCCCATTTTGGCCCCCCGATTCTCTGGTGCCTGGCATACAAAGTTTTGCAGTTCAAATACATAGAACAACAAGAAAGAAGAAACAAAAATTTAAAACAATGTTCAACAACAACTGGTGGTAGTCTGAGAAAGATCATATGCATATTTTTTTATTTCAGTACATTTTTTTTACCATTATCTAATTGACCTGGAGATGTTGTGTGTGGTAAAGACGGAACAAGTTATTTTAATTTGTTTTGTGGTTGATGACTAGGATTCATGATGAAAAAACAACAAAAATTAGTCATCACCTGCATGTTGAAACAAACTAAACAGAGTTTAGGCCGATCTGCAAATACAATGACAGGTTTTTCCCTGATTATTTAGTTCTTAAAGGAAACAATGCTCCAAATCAAACTGGGTATATAAAGTACTTGCAGGACCAATTTTGTGTACAAAGCACCAAAACCTGTAGCAGCTGAAAGCTGCAAATTTTGTATAAAAATCATGATTTCATGAGCACTATTATAGTCTAAAGCTGCAGGGATCCGAGGGGCTGTGCCTGTTTTTGCTGCACTGCAGGAAAAAGTAGTGCAAGCTATTGGGCAAATGTTAATCTGCCAGTTTAAATAGATTTGGAAGAAAATATGTATTTTTTTGGAATACAACCAGGTATCGTTCATTTTGACAAACCCATCTATTATCATTTCTTTTTAATCTGTAAACCTCAGTCTTCCAGAACAAGACAGAGTCCTTTCACCTGCAGAAATACTTGGATGACCCTGTGGTCATGGGGTCAATCAGAGATGGACAGAAGCTGAGGGAGTTGGTGGATCGTTTTGTGGCATGGTTGGAAACAAGCGTCTGATGCTGAATGTGAATAAAACAAGAGAGATGATCGTAAATCTAAGAAGAAACAAGAACAGGTGAAACCTTAAGTGTATAAATCGCGGAAGTATAAATATTTCCTCACAGTCTACACTGGAAGCATAGCAGTGAAGCCATTTACACTAAAGGACAGAACAAACTTTACTTCATAAATGACGATATGTCCGATGGCTGTTTGTGTATTTTTGAATTGTGCGCATGTGTCATTGCCCCCTCCTTCACAAAAGTTCTCTACGCCAGAAATGTCTCCACCGGTAATTTTTTATTTCACCTGGAGAGGCAGCAAAGTGCCAGGATGCACCTAGTCAGCAGGAAATCTCCATAAGGGGAAGAGGTCTCTTCGGGCGTTATTGCAGCAAGTTAAATTTACAATTTGTTGATGTGTTCTCGCTGCTGCTACTACAACTTACTTTGGGATTTCAAACGGCGGACTCCTCCGTGGTCAATGTGTTTTTTTTGTTTTTTTTTTATAATAACATTTTATTTAAAAAAAGAACAAATCTGCATGATGATGAAAGGCTCACATAATTTCTAAAATTTCTAACACTGATTACACTTTTACCAATACAGACATCTTATACATCTTTAGAAAGTTTAGATTCTCCACAATTCATCCGCTGAGTTCATTTTATGGGCACCAAAGCAAAACTAATAAGGGTAGCAGCATGTTAAATCAGAATTTTTTAAAATAAAGCTTTGACTTCGTACATTTGAAGCAATCATAAGGCCCTATTATAAATCCAATTTTAGATTTTTCTATATTCCATTTTTACGTATTGGTCTACAGATAAAATAAAAACATTTCATGATGAGAAAATCGCCACATAAAGTCAGTTTTTTAAAAGTTTTTACACAAATGAGTGAACAAATAACCCCCCCCCCCAAAAAAAAAGAAAAAGAAAAAAAAGCCTAGGAGTACTTCATCTTCATGCTGGTAGCCAAGCAGAGTATAAGTTTTATTGACATATAAGTAGCTAATCTACTTTTGACAGTAGGCAAGGTGGATTGACTAATGTTAAGTAGGCATCATCATGGCAACAGTTCATCTGGACACTTAATTTCTGGAAAAATCCTCTTTAATACCATTAAGACAACTTGGATCCTCCGATGTTTGCATCAAGATGTCGGAGAGTGCTGGTCTAAATCCATAACCCCCACACTGATCCTCGGGCGCTGCACATTGGCAGCCCACTGCTCTCCAAGGGGATGGGTTAAATGCAGATATACATTTCTCCAGTGTGAGATCAATAAAGCTCAATTATTATTATCATATCTTCTGTAAGTCTGCTATGAAGAGTGTTGTGGTATCAACATCAGAGCAAATGAACTACAAAACTCTACAGGTTAATAAAGAGAGATGGCTGTTTTGTATAAATCCCTCTAGAACCTCTGAAGATGAATATACAAAATAAAAATTATTATTCATAAAATAAACATTAAGGAAAGCCCTAAGACTCCTCTCCATCAGAATGATATCAAATAACAGCGGCTTCAGTCAGGGTCTTCAAAACGTGCTGTAAGACAAACCACTACAGGAGATCCTTCCCGCCTACAGCCATTGAAAACTACAACTCTTTGTAGTAACACCTATAAGAGTCACACCAAGATTTAATCATTCTTTGGGATAGATAATGTATTTGAATTGCATTTCACCGTAGAATTAAAGCTTAAACCCTGATTGAGAAACTAGCCAATTGGGTTTTGAGGGCAGTAACTGTTTCAAATGGGGCCCTATAGGTTTGAATTGCTTTTGTTATCTTTAATTTAAGAGCATTTTTTGGCATTTGCTATTTATATCTACAAAAAATCCAACAAGACAGCAAAATCTTATGGGAAACAACTAAATCTTTCAACTATACTTTTTTTTTGTTTTGTTTTTTTTTTTTTATAGATTATATTACCTGATCTACATATTGATCTACATAATAAAATTTAGCATCATTACATCAGATGAGAATGCTGCCAAACATCTTTTGCACAAAAAAGGTCTGTGTGACTCATCCTCTGAGAACCACAATTCCCTCAGTAACTCTCTAACAAT
Source organism: Cyprinodon tularosa (assembly GCF_016077235.1). NCBI lineage: Eukaryota > Metazoa > Chordata > Actinopteri > Cyprinodontiformes > Cyprinodontidae > Cyprinodon > Cyprinodon tularosa. Next base: position 2,112,860 of record NW_024039193.1, read on the forward strand.
CCTACCCATAATGGCTAATTCTACTGGAAAAGACGTTTGGAACGATTCAGATTATTGATGATGGTGCAACCCTTCATTTGCCAACATTTATCGGATGTAGTAACCAAAGGCTAGCTCAAATTTCCTGTGAGCTGTGTAGTATTAGTCCAGTCAGCTGTACCATTACCACTGTTTAGAAGGAGAAAGGAAATTAGCAGCATAAAATGACTCTTTGGCACTCATGCAAACACATTTTAATCCTTGTTAGATCTCAATCTACCTGAATCGTTAACATGCAAGCAAATTAATGTTTAAATACCTCCCTTAAGAGGGAGAATTTGTTTCACATATTTATTCACTGCTGCATTAAAAAGAGATTTTTAAATGAGCCTTTGCAAGGATAATGAAGGATAATATAGACTCCCTGCTGGAAAACCTCCTCTCTTTGGAACCATGAATATTTGCAAAGACCATACACTTAATGAACTTTGAAGGGAATTGCAAATATCATACAGAGTTTCTGTTAAAGTATAAGATTTAAAACTGAGGAACTGCAATTTCAAAATAATGTATTTGAATTACTCAGCACTTTCACAAACCAAACTGAAAGATCAGATGTATATTTGCCAGACATGTGCCTCTTTTCATTTAGAGGAAACAATATTCAGTTGGTTTTACTTTAGAAAGTTCCTCTTGACAAGATGAGAAGTGGGAAGTAATGATAAGGTCAGTACTGCCATGGACTTAAGAGACAAAACAAGCAAGTTATTTGTTACAAAAAAATAAACTTTAATGATGCAACAAATTAGTGGATTATCTTGACAGAAAAAAATTAGCCTAAACCGAGAGAGAAAATAAACTCAAAGGCATCCAAACTTTAATATCAACTTTAATAAACTTTTGACTTCTGCAAATTTAGATGAAAACAGATATTTAAAATCTCACTGTATGAGAGATAGACCAATACATTGGCTTCTGAAATCTTTAGCTGACTTTAATGTCAGTATATTCTTCTTCAGTTTAAATTAAGAAATGATAGTATTTGTTATCATTTGGTAATTTCTATAATGTAAATGGAGAAAGAAAATTATTACAGCATTTGTACCCCACTGATATTCTAGATTTTATGTATCTGTGATTTTTAAAGAAAATACTTCTAAAATGTTATTTTAGAGGAGTCTTATAAATATGGGAAAATGTCATATGTCATTTGTCATAAAGCATCCGTAGTGGGCATTCTTGGCAGTCTTTCCCAGACTTTCACTTAGCTCATATTGATATAAATTTTTTCTTGTATCTATGGATTTTAAGAAATACAATTTTGGGCATATCATCCAGCTGTAGAATTAGCACAACATGATTTTCATTGCTTCTTTTATATTATTTGCTTTACGTTTTTAAACATAAAAATATCATTGACTCTTTTAAGGTGTTCAGGTTCATAGAAGTGATGATCACTTTTTAAAATAAGGAGTTATTTCCATTGGTTCTTTTCCAGAAAAGCATAATCAGAAAAAAAAAATGTTAAAGACCCCACCAATGTGCCCCCCTTCAACACATTCTATTACACCTAGTATAATAGACCCAGAACTGATAAATAGAGCCTAGGTAGGAGTTCAACTGAAGAAACTGATTGCTCTCCTACATCCACCTACAACACAGCCAATCAGCTTTGAACCACACCTCAACGAAAGCCAATCGGTATCCAAAGCTCATCTTAAAAGGCCTCCGATCCGTAACTTGCCTGCTACCTAGTGCGCAGGTGGTGTTTGCGCTGTCTAACTTCATTCAGATGACCCCGTTTCAACCCACCTCCAGCCCCTCCTCCACCATCGTAGCCAAAACTTAATCAGAGTTTCATTACTCCCAGACTCTTACTGCATTCCATGTCTCATCTCAACCGGTCCGGTCCAGAAGACCGCCATGTTGAGCCTGGTTCTGCCAGAGGTTACTTCCAAATGGAGAGTTTTTCCTCTTCACTGTCCATCATGGACAGTGTCTCTCAACCTGTGATATCCAAACTGGACCTCCATCCTCCAGGTCCCTGATAGAAGCTCTAGTATCAGCTCTTGCAGTCCACTGGATCTCCCCATAAAGCTCAGCATACCGTCTCGCTAACCAGCAGTCTACAGACTCACCAACTTCATCTATCTCCACTCAACCACCAGTTTCAGGCCTGGGGGGGAAACTGCCCTATTCTTTAGTCTGTTTCATGATTCATGCCGAGATCTGAGTGCCAAAGACCAAGTAATTGTATCAATAAATTTCTTCTAATTGTCTTCTCTCTTTGTGTGTGTTTTTCAGATTGAAATGTGGATACCTGCATTCTGTTGTGTCTTTAGGAATGATTCTTGTTTTACTTCTACTGCAGTTTGTGCCTTAAGGTGCATCAATTCATCATTTCAAACATTCACAGTAACGTTAACAATCACTTGTCAGACTGTTATAGAAGGAGTAGGGTTAAATGTATCAGATATTATTGGGTTTCGATGTGCACTGTGTGTTTAAAGGAAATTTGGGGCCCTAGGCGTAGACAGGCATAGGGCCCTCTGAATTGAGAAGACAACCCATAAAACAGACCCATTATACAGGTACAGAAATGTTAATAGAATAGACATCAGTATTTGTTCTACGTCTTGTCCCTCTCTTCTTGTCCCCTTTCTTGTTGTTTTCCTCTTTATGTTTTGTACTCAGCTGACTTTTCATGCTGTCTCAAATTTGAATGAAATAATAGCTGCATGAATCCTGACAGCAGACAAGATGGCGGAGAGCAGAAGGCAGGGTAACAAATCTACTTGCTCTGGAGAGCAGAGTTCGGTGCTTTTATATGTTGTCGCCAAAGTCTCCAGTAGCAGAAAAAGGTCGCTAGATTAGGCACTAGGTGCTTTTTAAAAATAAAGTGCTTTTGTCGCTAAATATGATAAATGTGATACAGAGAAACACAACCATGCACATACCAGAGGTGGGTAGTAACTTGACTCAACAAAAATATAAACGCAATACTTTTGCTTCCATTTTTTAAGATGAATTCAAAGACCTAAAAATTTTTCCAGGGACACAATATAACTATTTCCCTCAGATATTGTTCACAAACTAGTCTAAATCTGTGATAGTGCGCACTTATGCTTTGCTAAGTTAATCCAACCCACCTCAAAGGTGTGCCATATCAAGATGTTGATTAGGCACCATGATTAGTGGACAGGTGTGCCTTAGGCTTCCCACAATAAAAGGCCACCCAGAAAGGTGCAGTTTTATCACACAGCACTATGCCACAAATGTCTCAAGATTTGAGGGAGCATGCAGTTGGCATGTTGATGGCAGTTGGCATGTTGACAGCATGTCAACCAGAGCTGTTTCTTGTATATTAAATGTTCATTTCTCTAAAATCAACTGTCTCCCAAGGCGTTTAAGAGAATTTGGCAGTACATCCAATAAGCCTCACAACTTAGACTTAGAGTCAAATTTATTTATCCCTTGGGATTACTCCTTCAGGGAAATTCTGGTTCCAGCAGCTGGTTCCAGTAGCTTATATAGATTACAAATAGTTAAAGCAAGCAAGAGTTAAAGAGTTTCCATAGTACAAGAGAGCATAAACATTTTTAATCCTTTAGATATAAAAAAAAAAATATCTACACAGTAGAGAGCTAAGGAAAGACCAGTAGTTTATTTGGATTATTGTACTTGCATTGCAGAGATGTATTAACCTTATAAATAAGTAAAAAATTACAAAGACTACACTGTAGTTGTCATGTGTTATTGCATAGTGAGAGAGAAGAATATTGTGCATGAAAGACAATAGGTAATGTTTTGCAACAAGATGTCCCTCCTTGTTGTCCAGCAGTCTGTTAAAGGCCCTTGTCTCTGCCTCCGTCACCAGAGAGTCCAGCTTCTTGCCAATCACAGAGCCAGCTCGCCTGACCAGTTGGTCTAGTCTGGAGGTGTCCTTCTTGGATGTGCTGCTCCCCCAGTACACAAAGGTGTAGAAGAGGACACTGGCAACCACAGACTAGTAGAACATCTCCAGCAGCTTGTTGCAGATGTTGAAAGACCTTAGTCTCCTGAGGAAGTACATCCTCCTCTGTGTCCTCCTCTGTGGTTGATGTGTGTTGACCAGTTCAGTTTATTATTCAGCCACATCCCAAGGTATTTGTATGAATTCACAGCCTCACCCCAGCCCCCTCCAGTAGTAGCGGCTTAATCTTTGGTCATTTCTCCCAAAGTCTATAACTAGCTCCTTTGTCTTAGAGATGTTGAGCTCCAGCTGGTTGGTGCGGCACCAAGTCCCCCACCAGACTCCTGTACTCCTCCTCTCTGTTGTCTCTGACACACCCCATCATGGCTGTGTCATCTGGCTTTACACCTCAGACTTCTGTCCGAGGTGTAAAGCTAATGATTCAAAGTGGTTCACTTAATTGCATTATTTCACTTGCGATGCAAAAGAAAGCATATTCAAATTCATATAGATTCAAATTATGACTATTTATAATTATATGTGTGGTAGATCATAGTAATATTAGTATACAAATATTATTTATCTCATTATTAGAAGTAAATCAAAATAAATCCTAAAATGTCTTAAACTGGTACTTGATTTTACATGACTAATTTTATTAATCCTATCATAAAATCATAATCATTTATCATTAGTAGGACCAGTGTTTTTCAAAATCTGTGAAGCATTAATTGAACTCAGCTCCACCAGATCTCAGTCATTTTAGAAGCTTTTCTTGTCTTGTTAGTTCCCTTCTCTCAGATGCTGACAGAGATCTGTTACCTTTGAGCTGTAGACGGGTGTGAGTGGGAATCTGTCCAAAGGTCTTAGTGTTAGCTGAAGTCAGGCCAGGTCAGGGGTTGCACACAAACTGGCTTATAATCACTGCAACCCATCCATCCTTCAAGTGCATAAGAGCAGTGTCTGTACAAACATGCTCTGATAACTGGAAATATGGAGGCTGTTCATGATTGATTTATATGTTTACCTTTCTAAAGTTTGCTTTAAAAGGCTCCTGCTCTTTTTGGCTGGGAAGAGTTCAGCTTGAATCAAAGAAAATCAGCCTCTCTCAAGGAGTCGGTTACAAAGACTAATAGCTTCAGGTCACATGACTCATATGTGCACATATTGCCTTATCTTGTCTTTGCATGACAGCTTTAATATAATTTTAAGATGGAATATGAGAAAAGACAGTCCCTTAATGTGTACCAAAGTAAAACAAACCTATCATCTTACAGACAATTGGTATTCCTTATTACTGCTTCAATGAAGCAGTAATACCTATGAAAAGAAAATTTGTACATGTAAGGTTTGCTACAATCTTTCTAGTGAAACAATGTTTATAGCATTGTTTTTTTATACATATTAAAATAGCCTTTATTAAAGTAAATAGTATGAAGTCCATTTTCTTTTCAACTTATGTAAAAATTTTTGTTACAACAGCATGATCCCCAAAATATAAATTTTCATCTTTTTAAAGGTATAGTGGAAGATCTACTTTGTCGTCCTAATTGTCAATCATTCTGGTGATATGTTTACATAAGGCCGTCCTATGTGCTCCACCCCATTTAGCTATCTTTTTCTGCACATGTGCATCTTCAAGCGTATGTGTGGTGAACTATGGTTTAGCCAGTCATTGAAGCTCATCTTTCTTTCCGCGGTTCTTTGAAAATGGTTGTAAGGGTTGTAAGAGAAAAAGTATCTACGAAGTGTATAAGAAGAGAAAGGCCTCAGAAGAGAGAAACAAGACCAGAGTATTATTGGGAAATTCTTTCACGCGATGGAGTACACTGAAAGGACAGGTCGGGCTTCCCAATGATACATTTCAAATTACTTTTAGTAAAAGTTATCTGCCTCTATATTGTAACTTTCCAGGGAAGATAAGTTTATTATTTTGTTACTTGCATCGTTAGTAGTTATACGGTGGCCACAGACCCTTATTTACACCGCAAACATGTCAAAATTTCTATTGCAGTGAACACATACACACTATTTTTTATTTTATTGTATGTACCTGTAGTCTTATTTGCGGGGAAACTTTTTGTACATAAATATGGGTGAGATGAGATCTATTCAAGCAACCATCTTATCATTGCATCCCCACTCCTCCTTGAGAAGAAATGGGCTTGTGCATGCTCTTGCACGCGTTAAACAGGCATTTCCTCTCGGGAGCGGAAACATGGTTGTGCATGTAATTTTTTTTTCCCTCTTAACATCACCCTCATTTTGGGAAATTCTCGCCTTCCTAAGCAGATAATTTAGATACTGTAAGCCAAAATTACATGTGCAATAAATTATTTGAAAGTTAACACCCTCTAGTTTCAAAACATATAAATTAAAATTGGGTGAGTAGAACACATACCAAGCTGCATCAGTTCAAACATGACTCAAAGTTGTTTATTTTATTCTCGAAAATAATAGGTCTTTTTTGAACAGAAGTAATAAAGACATACTTGAGAAAAGGCAGGTTTCATTCTATTACATTTGTTCTACATCATTCCAAAGGCAGAAAATTTCAGACCTATAGCTACAACAGTTCCAGAGCTGTGGGGCTTTGAACTTTTGGTGTCACCAGCATCATCAAAAATCTCAAAGTGTGCCAAATTGTTCCAAATGCTTTAACTATGCTTTGCTTTACTATTTGACCCATAGAAAAACACAAAAACAAAACATTTACGAAGCAAGTATTTTCCACTTTTTTCAGAAATAGTGTATATTCTGCAGCTGTCTGTGTCTCTCTAACGCAAGCCTGTAACACTGTTCCACTTTAAATACCCTCAGCACTTGTAGCCTTGTTTGAAACCTTATTTTATTAGCTACAAAGCCCAACAGCCCACGTGGTCTTAACCAATAACAGCTGGACTCTATAAGGCGTAATAGCGTGCGTCACTGGCTTGCAGGAAGTGTGATTTTGGGGACTATATCTGGCTCAAATTGTGTCATAAAAAGATGCAGATACTTTTGTCTTGTAGATAAGAAGACGATGTAAAGAACCATACCAAACATTGCGTTCTAACAACCGAGGAAAGAAGTATTAGGAAGCAGTGTTGTGCCTGAACGCGTTCATTGAACGAAAGTTCATGAACTCGTTCATATTTTGGGCGAACGTGAACTGAACATACTGCATTATTGCCTGATGAACGTTATTGTGAACTCGTTCATTCTGGCGTCTGTGAACGGCACGCTCTCTCAGTTCAGCTCCTTTCAATCGGTTGCCAGATTTCTATAAAGCCCTCCAGGCGAAACCCCGGCTAAATCACACCGTAAACAGGCCTTAATATGTAGCAGGATAAACACCCAATCTGGCAACACCAGCTACCAGCGTCGTAGCCTACAGCCGCGTGCGTCATCAAAACAAAATGCAGCGTTGAAGCCACAGCAGCATGGAGGCGACTTAAAACAGGTTTATGACCAGGTGGTCGGTGAGGATGATGGCAACAAGTTTGCCCGCCGGCTTTCAGTAAAAAAATCCGCACTTCAGTAACCTTAAATTCCTACCTCAGCCTGGTCCCTCAGTTTGTGTCAGTAAAATCTTCTTGAGCGGAGGTCTTCAACAGGGGATCCGCGACCCCTAGGGGGTCTACGGAGGTACTGCATGAGGGTCTGCATGGTTAGTTGATATTTTTATTTTCCCCCCCTGCATTTCTTTCCCCCACTAATTGAAATGTCTTTAAATACTCATTAACATGAAATCAACACACTGTAGTAAACAGATAAATGGAGGCAGAAGATGTCTTTCAGTCATCAATGCTCACATTCAGTGACACACAGGAGCTCTTTCAAGCTGGGCACCGTTTCCTTCACAACAACCAGGAATCAGAATCAGAAAAATTTAATAATCCCGGGGAGAAATTAATTTCTTTACATTACTCCATCTGTAATAGAGTGACTATAGGACACAATTTCATACAATATATATAAATAGGGGGTCCCCGCTCCATCTCGCCATCAGTTTGGGGGTCCTTGGTCTGGAAAAGAAGACCCCTGTTCTTGAGGGTTTTACTATCCATGTAACTTGTTTGTTAAACCTGCCTGGTATAATTTTCCAGGATTCCTTTTTAGTATGTATTGAAATGGAATTTCAAATGGAAAAAAATATTAAAATAAAAAAAAAACATTTGCACCTTAAAGACTACTTTCCTATTTTTCTTTTAATAATTACTCATAAAAAAGACCATTCAAACAGCACATTTTTCCTGATGTTTTTGAGAATATACTGTAAGGGTGAAAGCTGCAGCTGCTACTAGTGTGAAGTGAATGGACAGCAACAAAGCATTAAAGCAACAATGGGGAAATGCTGTCCCCTCAATGCTAATGTAAACCCTGGTTGGATAAGGATTCAAAACTGGATTTGAAGATGAAATCTGACGCACAGTTTCAGAGTTACAACTGATAAAATAATTGCTGTCTGTGGTTCTACAGTAGGCTATGGTGTAATTGAGCAATATATGAAAAAAAAAATGAAAAAAAAGAACTATGAAATAGTTCGTTTTTTGGAATTGTGAACTATGAACTGAACTAGTTCATTTTAAAATGTGTGAACTGAACTTTGAACTAGTTCACGTAGAAAGAGAACTTTCCCAACACTGTTAGGAAGTAAATATTAGCAAGATGATCAGCATTAGCTATGACCAGCTAACTTTTCTGATGTCAATAACTGGACGTATGGGCGATTTTCTTATCATGGAATATTTTTATAATGAATATGCTGGATTACTTTTACTCTGTGGAACCTTATGGATGAATGGAGTATAAACAATTGAAGAATGGATTTATAAAACGGCTTCAAAGGTATGTTGTTGTGGCTGCTTTATCATGTTTATATTTTCCCATGCTGCTATATCTGGTTTATTTGTGTTTTGGTGCTCGCTGTGTCTATAAAATTACCTTGGTGGTTGAATTGTGGAGAATCTAAGCTTTCAAATTATGTCTAGCATGTCTATATTGGTATAAAAAAAAAATTACCGGTGGTAATTTAGATGCATTAACCCCACATAACATAATTTTTAAAGTGGAGAGGGCAGGTCTTTTAAAAAATTTGTAAAAATCCTCCACTATACCTTAAAATACAAAGTATTAGATTTAATAATTAACTAGTTCAATCTAGTTTAGATTAAAGCATTTCAAGTTAAAGCTAAGAGATACAGCCCAGATTCGGTGTACCAGCTGCAAGGGGATTAGTAGTATTTTTCTCAATTTCACATTTTCATTTCAACTATAATTATTAACCCTTTAATTAGGATTAGAATAACTACAGATTATCACCAATAATCCATGAATAATTACTTACCGTATAGTTTTCCTTACAAAAACATTTTGCCAAATGTTTGTATGACCTGCAAAAATATTGAAATAGTGTAAGACATGTAAAGACCTTTACATTAAAAAAAAGAATATTTTAAATAACCACTCACTGTAGTGTGCTAAAGTTGCTCACCAATAACAATGTTCAGAATGCTGCAATCTTAAGAATCAGTTTTGTTGACAATAAAAATTATTATTATTTTTTTAACTTCTTCTGGGCAGCCTCCATATGCTGATCGATCACCCGGGGTAAAAATAATAATAAAAATTGATCTTCATTGATCTAACATTGGAGAAATTTACCTCTGCATTTTACTTACCCCTTTGGGGAACAGTGGGCTGCCACTATGGGGCACCCAGGGAGCAGTGTGGGTTAAGGGTGGTGGTTAAGGCTCTTGCTCAGAGACCCAGAGAGGCAGCATGTGGGAGTGGGGCTTGAACTCAGAACGACGGATTCCAAGCTCTATGCCTTAACCACTAGGCCAGGTAGGTGAGTTTGACGAAGGCTGTTTACATGTTCTGGCAGCTGACCCCGTTGCTTTCCAGTGTTTTATCAAAAATGGACTAAATTCAATTCAGTTTATTTATATAGCGCCAAATTCACAACACATGTCATCTCAAGGCACTTTACAGTTCAACCAGATCATACAGTCAAATTGATACAAAGTTTTCTATCTAAGGAAAACCAGTTGATTGCATTGACTCATTGACTCAAATACAATCCCTCATACTAAGCATGCTTGTAGTGACAGTGGAGAGGAAAAACTCCCTTTAAACAGGAAGAAACCTCCAACAGAACCAGGCTCAGTGTGAGCGGCCATCTGCCGAGGCCGACTGGGGTTCAAGGAGACAGAAGCAGAGATACAAAAAGCAGCTGTAAAAGGCGGCCCCGTCCAGGAAACACACAGCCAGGCAGACAATGCCAGAGGACGAAGCTTTCTAATTCTTTCTAAAGGAATGTCTGATTCTGCACACATGACAAAATCTTCAATAAACTCACACTTTGCTTCCGCTGATGTTAGAAAATGCTTAAGAGTTTGCAGGTGTGTGTAGCTCATGCTAACTTGTCTCTTCTCTCTGTTTCTGATGTGACTTTTTGACTTTAATTGATCGTTACATATGTTCTAATGATTCCAGTCATCTGTGTGCTGACAAAACTTGCTGACAAGTTGCTCTCCAGATTCATACATGTCACTGCAACGTTGTTGCCCAAAACTTTGCGCTAAGTTTAAAACATTTTTATTTTCTGTATGACGTCGATGTTTCTGCATGACTGTTTGACATGGCTGATCTACTTTTCTTTCCCGTCTAGCGTAATTATATAACCACTAACTGTGGTGCATTCTGAAGGGAGTGCATTCTGTGAGATTTCGACTTTTGTATTACATTACATTTTATTTGCTAAATTCTGTGATTCCATCTGCTTTTTCCACATCACAGAAATCATAGGGCCCTAGATTGGTCTTCATTTTTTTTGGATTGTGAAAACTAAGAACAGTGTTAACCATTAAGGATGCTGAAGTTGAAACAAGTGGTGACCAGGAATAATGGAGTCTTTGAAAGTTACACTGAATCAACTTTTATCAATCCTTTTGATTATTTGATTAATTTACTTTAATTTGTCATGTAACATAACAGCAGAGCTGTCATAAAGCTGCCATATAAAATAAAGACTTTACAAACTGCACAAACAGAACCAGAATTAAATTTTGTAACTTTTGCATATCTGCACCTGTTTCTGCTTCCAAATCCTCCCTTGTTAAGTCGCTACAACACCAGTCAGAAACATATTGTGTTTTACGGGCAGCTGTGTTGAAACTGACTGGTTTAAGTGAACCACTCATCCGCATGTGTGCTAGGCAATCACTCAGCAGATGTGGTGGTTTACGAAAACAATTCTAATAAATTAGCTGCAGACTTTTCTTAGAATCTTTGTATAAAAAGCACTTTGCTGAGGAGCTAGGATATTATTAGCTTACTCTCTTTGGTGACTCATTGATAATTTAGAGCATAAAGTATTTATCTTGTTTATTAAGACTAGACCGGACAAAAAGTATGATACGTTCATGTTTCATAGGGTGAGGTTTTCCTTTAAACATTGTAGTTCACTTTCTGTGATGCATTTAGATACTGACAAATAATTATTGACCAATTAAAATTAGAAACAAATATTTTCCTGATTTCATACATAAAAAGGTAAGTCATCCAAATAATGACAAGAATAAAACCCATGAAAGTCTGAGATAATTAGAAAAAAAGATCTATGTTAATTATCTTCATATTGTATAGATTATATATTAAGACTCTAAATGAAATGTAATATGGTTACTAAACTGGAAAACCTTTGGCATACATTAAGTTAAGGTTAAGAATAAAGAAAAGTGAAGATTGAACATTAACAGCTAGTAATAAGATGTGACTTTGGTGCTTTTGAGTAAAATAATTTATCTTTTTTATATGCACCTCTTAAATGGAAGCTTTTAAGTCAAATATCAATTTTGCTTCAGATAAATAGCCTCAACTAATTTTCAGTAATGCAGATTGCTTCTAGATCTGCTTCAGACCTGTGATAGTTGGAAGAAAAAACACACAAATGTTGCCAACTTTGTGCTTCTGCCACAATGTTTAGCAGGTGACAACACTTCAGTCATCAAGTTTTATTTTAGCAGATGTGCCTCGTGAGAAATCTAACAACTTATTACTGGCACTGCCCACACATTTAAAGTCCATCTCCTTACTAAGGAACACCTCACTGTGCTTCCTTGTATTCTGACAGTGAGAGGCAGAAATGCAGCAACACCTGATGCAGTGTTGCCCTTGTGGTACCATAGAGCAGTGAGGACCACTGGGCCACAGTCTGTCACTTTCTGTCTGAGTTATTGTACCTGTAAATGCAGTCCAAGTTCTTGCCCAGGTTTGTCTAGTGTGGCCCTGTTATACAACACTAAAGCTGAAGAATATACCAAACAGCTTATTCATTTAAAAACAGCTGTGATAATTGCATGATGCATTTATGAGCTATTCCACCATTTTTAGATATTAAGTGCCTTTTAGAAAGGAGAAAGTGTATGAAAAATCCTGTAGGCGTCAACTTTGAATCCTTTGCTTGTGTATTTGGAGGAAGGGAGCTGTATATACACCATTAGTTTATATATCTGTCCATAATGCTGTGGTTAAACATACAACACTTTTTGGTCATGCAATTGTCTCGGAGAACACTCTAGCCTTAGTCCATGTGGAAACTTTCTTATTTTAGCCTCCTGCTTTCTGATTTTTACATTTTAATGCCTTTCAGATAATCTATTTTTAAATAGGTGGGGAAAAAATAAATAATTCAGAACAGACCAGAACTACACTTATTGTTCACCCTCCTAGCTCTGTGCTCGTTTAATTTCAGTACAATAAGAAAAGAAAAAAAACACTTTGTATCAGCGGTATGCCAGTAGGCAACTACACAGTCTTCTAATTGGACTGCCACGTAAAAAAAAACATCTGAATAACAATTTAACGTCCTGTTGGCAGCCTTTGACATAACTGGGGCAAACACAATAAAGAATTAATGACATGTGCCAACATGGGGCTATTTTTTTTAGCCTCTGCATCCATGAAAAGGCTGTTGGGAGTTTACATGGAGGACAAAAAGCAGGAGCATAATAATTGTGTTGACAGCAGACACATCCCACACCTTGAACAGTGTTGGAGAAAGTGAGAGGATGATATTTGACACTGGTCTACAATACTGTTAATACTGCAGGGGGTCCTCAGAGCACAAAAAGGAATGCAATTTCATGTAACATAAGACTAAATCTAGTTCTGTGCCTGTTATTCTCGCCAACTATAGAATTAGCTTGTCTGCCCTGCAGTCGTATTTTGCTCTTCAAATTCTCAAATCAAACCCTATTTTATTTTAATGGCTATCGATATATATCGATATATATATATATAACAGGCCATGTACGTTATTCTTAGTGTTTATGGACCCCCTGTTAGTTGGTGCACACAGCTGAGGGTCTCTCAATCCCCCTGACAAATGTTACATTGGTATTTGTGTGGGAAAGATGTGACGATGAGAGCTCATTGAAATTGTGTGTCACAAATTAAAGCACTGAGCTTTTGAAACAGAAAAAACTGTAAGCACTTAGTGAGCTAGAAAGCTAGCATAATCTCATTTGTACGCCTCCTCCCCAAACTCCTTAAATGTTATATCAGGAAGAAGATCAGAAAATATGAAAGATTGAGACTCACAAGAAAATTAAAAAAATGTGACAGATACAAATATTACAGTTGAGTTATATTACATACTGTGGGTTCAACAAAAAAAGCCTCATGCAGAGGCTTTAAAAAAAGCTCAGATGTCTTAAGCTGAGCAATAATTTTGCAGTATAATGTTGGTAAATGGTCAGTTGTTATAAAGCCTTACATTCAGTCATTCTCCTATTCAGGCAGACGCCCCCGACAAGCTACAATGTAGCAAAAGCTGCCATGGGGCTCACTGACAGAAGCACGGCTGCCGTACAGTGGAGCCACCATCAGCAGGTGATGCAGGTGAAAAGTCTTGCCCAATGACACAACAACACTGAAAGCTGGAACTTGAACCCACAACTCCCCAGTTCCAGGGCAAAATCCTGCATCTGACCCCACTTTCACCACAAAGTGTTGATATCTATTCTTGACCTCCAACCACCATTAGAAATTATGGACTTCAGGTGTACACCTCATCAATCCATTTGGTACTGGGTGATATGCTGCAGCTTTGCATGTGCATTTTAATTTAGCCTTAAAATGACCTCAAATTGACTCAATATGAAATGAGGTAGGGCTTGCCAAGAACTCAATATTAACACACATTTATGTCTTCATTTATTTGTGGAATGTCTTTAAAAGTCTTAGGACTTTTAAACACAATGACTGAAAAAGCAGGCTATGCTAAGCAGTAGACTAAGGTTCAACAAGGTAAGTTTAAGCTACAAGATGAGTGCCTATGATAAGATGACCACACATCGTCCAAAGTGGAGATGTGTGGTCACCTTATCATACTACTGCTCCCAAATATATATGATTTTAGCATCTAATAAATGAGAAAAAGAAAGCATCAGATCATCACGCAGCTTTAGCAGCTGAGTGCAGCGCACAGCATTTAAATAAAAGAGGACAGTAAAGAGCAGAGCGAGAACTTGGCATCAGTGACAGGGAGACGACCTGGGATATTATAGGGTGGGGGAATTAATTAATTTAGTTTTCCCATGAGAAAGGTTTGATTTGCTCTAGGAAGAATTACTGGTCTTATTTCTCCTATTTACTGAGCTTCATTATCTGTTGTTTTACCAAAGATGAAGACTGCAAAATAAACCAAGCTTCTATTAGCAAGCAGAACAAAATAAAGCAGGGAGAAGCTGTGGCATAAGTGGAACAGAGAACACAAGACATGCTGGTTTAAAAAAAAATTAAATACTACCTACAGCGTTAACACCAAGGGTTCATCTAAAGTTAGTAGTTTTAAAACCAACTGCTGACGTGTATTTGTATTTTCAGATCTAGATATTAGTTGTTTTGTTACTTATTATAGTGATTATAGTGATATAGTGAAACTCTGAAAGTTGTAGTAACTGACAGAATCTGAAATATGAGGCATATCTGTTTAAACATTATTTTAATCTTTTTAGCTTGGTGCGCCTGTAGAAATATTTTGATATATTTTACAATTATTTCTGAACTTTCAAATTAAGGCACTTCATAATACTTGGAATACTAACATGAATTAGAAAGTAATTTTTCAGAAACTTGTCAAGGATTTTCCTGAAAGTGTTTTTTAGTTTTTTTTTTTTTAATCAGATTTTATATTCAACATCAATATTGGAATGATATTGCATAGACTGGCATTAAGAAATAGACAGTGATATATGTTTTGGCTATATCATCCAACCCTTGACTAAGGTATTGCAATACATTTCTTTTACATTTTCTAACATCACCCAACAGAAAGTATAGTGGCCACCTCTCTCAGCAGCGACCATGATGTTGCTGTTTTGCCAGAAGACAAAGGAAGATGAACAGTAGCACTCTTAGGATTGTTTTGCAAATGGATTAATCTCTTGATTATTTTTTATATTAATTGATTAATAATCGGTTAGCCAAAGATTCTTTAAAAAATTTACTTTACAAAATTAAACCAGGTGAAACTCAAAGATAACTTAAATGCAAAATGTTTAAGGGGGTAAGGCGGTGACTCCAACATGGAGGCAGCTTAGAGTGCGAGCTCCCGACCGAAGCTTTTTTTTCCAGCCCTTTCTTGTCAATTAAGGAACGAAAAACAGATAAACACTAACCGATATAGGGCGTTTAATTATGTCAAAAGGGAAAAGCGCCAGAAAATCTCAAAAATCGGACCGATACAACAGAGCGAGCCCCGAAACGGTGAAGCTAGATGCAGAGCTAGCTACCCTGGACAGAGAGCCAAAACGTACAGCAGAGGGCGCGGAATCAAGCCTGAAAAGTCGAGACGACGAGTCCCAGTCTCCCCTGAATATGGCAAATTTGGAAACGATTCTGACCGAGCTGCGGGACTTTCGGCAGGAAAACTCAGAGAACCTCAAAGAAATTAAGAACGAGATTAAAGTCGCCAACAACAGAATCGACCATGCCGAAAACCGGATTCAGGAAGCGGAGGACCGTCTGCAGCTTGTGGAGCGGGCGTCTGTGGAGCTGATTGAGTTACAGAAACGCCTGGAGGCACGACTCGTGGACCAGGAGGGACGTTCCAGGAGAGACAATATTAGGATCCATGGTCTCAAAGAGGGAGCGGAGGACGGCGCAGGGTCAGTGGCGGATTTTATTGAGAGCCTTTTGAGAGAAAAGCTGGAGTTGCCGCCATCGCTTCCCATCCAGATAGAGAGCTCACCGGGCTCTGGCGGTGCGTCCCTCCCCGGGAACGCGAGTGAGGTCCGTCGTGGTAAAGTTTACAAGCTTCAGAATTAAAGAAGAGATCCTGAAAAAAGCGTGGGAGAAGAAGGGATTTCTGTACGAGGGAAATAAAGTGTTTCTGGACCATGATTATGCTCCGGAGGTGCTAAAGAAACGGAGGGAATACGCAGAGGCCAAAAGAGTTTTGAGAGAGAAAAATATAAGGTTCCAGACACCATTCCCAGCCAAAATGCGTGTGTTCTACGAGGGAGAAACGAGGGTCTACAACTCAGCAGAGGAGGCGACTAAGGATATGGCAGAGAGGGGACTCCCTGTGTCAGTGATAAAACCAACGGAGGGCAGCCTGGAGAAGATCAGACGCCTGACATGGAAGACCAGCGGAGCCCAGAAGGGATCAACAACTAAAGACGCGTTGCCTGGATACAAACAACGCTTGCAGTCTTTTAGGAGAGGTCAGGATTAGGAATAAACATCTGTAAGGTAAAAGTGGTGTTACTCCGTTTCATGGCTGGGAATATTGATCCAAGTTATAAAAAAGTAAAAAAAAAAAAAAAAAACTGTTTAAAGATTTTTGTTGAAAAACTTTGATTCTCGTGTTTGAGTTAAAAGGATGAACCAGGATGAATACAATTCGGGCTCCTTCTCTTTTTTTTTCCTGACTGTTCGAGGTAATTTTCCCTGTTATAAATAAATGGTCGGGGCATTCCCACAGGTTAAGCACTTTTTTTCTTTATATATGTGTTTGAGCACTATTGTTTGGTTTTTGATCTATGAAAAACGCATGGAAAAAATTTGCTCCAACATCAAGGGCCCTCCACCTCTGGAAGGGAGAGGCCATCCCTATGATCAGACTTACCATCGTATCTCAAAAAGGGTCAAAACAAGGACCCCATATGAGGAGGTTATTTTGTTTTTGTTATTCACTAGTTCTTTAGTGAAAGTTGGTTTGTTTGTTTATGTGTTCAACCCAGTTTTGGGAGATCAGTGGCACAGAGGTTCTCAGAAGAGCGGGGATAGCAGAGAGAAACAAGGAAATGAATACCAAGAAAAGGTTAACAAAACTAGTGTCATTTAATGTGAATGGTCTGCTCAACCCAATAAAAAGGTCAAAAGTGTTGGGGAAGTTGAAAAAGGAAGGTGTGGGGGTGGCAATGCTACAAGAGACCCACCTGACGGACAAAGAACATGCCAAGCTTCAGAGACAAGGCTTTAATCAAGTATTTCATTCATCATATAGAAGTGGACATAGGAGAGGAGTAGCCATCCTCATCTCAGGTGGAACCCGATTTGAGAGGTCCTCAGAAATTATAGATAAAGATGGGAGGTTTGTATTGGTTAAGGGCAGACTGGAAGGTGAGCTGGCCACCATCCTGAATATATACGCACCCCCTGGATCTAACTGGGCATTTTATAGAAAGATGTTGGACCTATTGGTGATAGAGGGAGAGGGAATTATAATATGTGGTGGAGATTTAAATTTAAGGCTGAACCCACAACTTGATTGTTCAGATCGAGGGTGGAAAAAATCTATAATTGGTAAAAAGATTAGGAAATTAATGGTAGAACTTGGTATAATGAATGTTTGGAGAGAACTAAATCCTAAAGGAAGAGAT
The DNA here is from genome assembly GCF_016077235.1 of Cyprinodon tularosa. Classification (NCBI taxonomy): domain Eukaryota; kingdom Metazoa; phylum Chordata; class Actinopteri; order Cyprinodontiformes; family Cyprinodontidae; genus Cyprinodon; species Cyprinodon tularosa. The sequence goes on from NW_024039193.1 coordinate 2,130,668, forward strand.
TACACTTACTTCTCCTCACCTCACTCTGTTTATTCTAGGCTCGATTATTTTCTAATGTCTAATAAGGATAGACACAGGGTGGAAAAATGTGATATTGGAATAAGGGATATATCGGATCACAGCCCAGTATATCTGACGTTGGAAATATCTCAGGAAGTAAGGTCAACCCTCTGGAGGATCAATGCAGGAATACTACAGGGGAATACATTGGAGGAATTTAAGGAAGAAATAAATACTTATGTGAATGAGAATGATAACGGTGAGGTTTCTCCTACTGTACTGTGGGATGCATGTAAAGCAGTTATCCGAGATAAGTTGATCGCCAAATCGGCGTATCTAAAAAAGCTAAAACAAGGAAAACTAACTCAACTGAAATCAGATCTAGAGAGGTTAGAAAAGGAACATAAAAATAATTTGGATGACGGGAAAAATAAAGAAATTAAAAGAATTAAGACTGAGATAAATGGCATCTTAGATGAAGAGATTAAAAAGAAATTGTTATATACAAAACAAAGGTTTTATGAAGGCGCAAGCAAATCAGTTAAGTATCTCACGTATAGAGTGAGAAAGCAGGAGGCTAATAGTAATATCAAAGGAATAAGGGACCCGGCATCAAATCTTGTAAAATATAAGACAGTAGAGATTCATAAGTGTTTTGAAAAATATTACAAAAAATTATATTCGCAAACACAGATTAAAAATGAAGACCAAATCCAAACACTGTTAGGGAAATTAAAGTTACCTAGGATAACAGAGGAGCAAAATCGAATGTTGACAGGGGAAATTACAGAAGAAGAATTAAACTCAGAAATCTCAAGATTGAAGACCAATAAAGCTCCTGGAACGGATGGATACACTTCGGAATTTTATAAATTACTTAGAAAACCACTGATCCCACTGTTAAAAAATACTTTTAATTGGGTATTGAAGAGTGGGGAGGTACCGATCTCTTGGAAAGAAGCTTATATATCTGTTATTCCTAAGGATGGAAAAGATAAACTGGAATGTGCCAACTATAGACCAATTAGTGTGTTAAATTTAGATTATAGGTTATTCACTGCAATAATGGCTAGACGCCTGGAAAAAATCTTGCCAGACATAATAAATCTAGACCAAACAGGCTTCATAAAACAGAGACAAACACAAGATAATGTTAGACGCACATTACTAGTGATAGAAAATATAATTAAAATGAAAACTGAGGCAGTTATATTAGGTTTGGATGCAGAAAAGGCTTTTGACTCCGTCAGGTGGGTCTTTCTGTTTGCGGTAATGAAAAAACTTGGTTTCAGTGAAATTTTTATCAAGACAATACAATCGTTATACCACCAACCCACAGCTAGGATAAAAATTAATGGGAGTTTATCTAGCCACTTCATGTTAGAACGAGGTTGTCGCCAAGGCTGCTCCATTAGTCCACTCTTATTTGCAATATATTTGGAACCTCTAAGCCAATGGATAAAACAGGATAGAAATATAAAGGGTATACATATGGAAGGGGGGGAACAAAACATAGCTTTGTTTGCGGATGATGTACTAATATACCTCTCTCAGCCAGACAGCTCGCTCCCAGCCCTAAAAAAGATCTTGGACGAGTTTGGCCTCTTGTCGGGCTACAAACTTAATGTAAAGAAAACCCAGGTTCTATGTTGGAACTACACTCCGGACGAAGTGATCAAAAAGAATTGTAACTGGGACTGGTCATCAAAGTCTCTGAGATATTTAGGAGTAGAACTGCCCCGTAACCTATCTGACTTAAAAAGTTGCAACTACAACCCCCTAATTACCAAAATAAAATCAGACATGGGGAAATGGAATTTAATCCCATTTACAAGCTTTTCCTCCAGAATAGAAATGATTAAGACAAATGTGTTACCAAGATTAATGTTTCTTTTTACCACTCTTCCGGTTGGGGTGACAGATAAAGAGTTTATAGAATGGGATAAATTAATTTCGAGATTCATTTGGCAAGGGAAAAGACCAAGGGTTAAATTTAGAACATTACAGCTGGCCAAGGATCGTGGGGGCTTAGCCCTTCCTTGTCTGAAAAGTTATTACCAGGCGGCACAGCTAAAACCTCTTCTGAATATATGTGATCCTCAATATAAATCAAAGTGGAAAGACATAGAATGTGCTATGTCACCCAAAATACCTCTACAAGCCATAATCAACGACAGCAAATTGAAACAACAATTAGAGAAGGGTATGAATCCATGGACAGAACTGTCAATTAGTACATGGCATGAAATGATATCAAAGCACGGCTTGACAGAGCAGACTAGTCTATTAAGATGGATAGCCCAGGATTCAGATTTTAAACCGAACACAATGGACAAAACATTTGGAGAGTGGGCGAGGGGTCCGAAATCATATTGGGAACTGATTGAAAAAGGGAAAGTAATAAGCTTCGAAGATATAAAGAGAAAATTTGGCCTTGAAAATAAAAACCTCTTTAGGTATTTGCAAGTAAGGCATGTTATTGAGGAAATAAAAAAAAAGATAAGCTTTGAAGAATTGGAAACAGGGATAATTCAGATGTTTATCAGAGCATATGAATCAAATTTGGGCAAAAAAGTAATATCAAAATTATATTCAGGAGTGGAGAACCTGAAAGGAAGAAATACGTTATATATAAAGAACGATGGGAAAAAGAGACGGGAGGGAGGTGGACGGTGGAGACATGGGAGGGGATACTTAGGCAAAACTGGAAAACATCATGTTCCCCCTCGTGGAGAGAATTCGGCTGGAAGTGCATTGTGAGATATTTCTTTTCTCCAGCGCAAAAGAAAAACCAAGATGCTAGATGTTGGAGAGGCTGTGGAGAAGAAAGAGCCAATCACCTTCATGTATTTTGGGGTTGTGCTAGTATTGATATATACTGGCAGGACCTAAAGGAATGTATGGAGAAAGTCCTGAAAGTGAAACTTCCTCCAACATTCGACACTTTATTCATGGGAAGAGGAATTGATAAGCTGACAACCTCAGAGGACAAATATATCTTCAGGATCATGTTGGTAGCCAGTAAGAAAGCTATAACTAGGAAGTGGCTGAAAACAGAGGCTCCAACAAGGAATGATTGGGTTGAAGTAATGCATGATATTTATATAATGGAAAGGCTAACTTTTTCCTTGAGGTTAGAATCTGGCAAGTTCAAGAAAAATTGGGAAAAACTGGGTGAAATTCATATCATCAGTGAGATCAGACTTTGTTGTATGATTAAAATTAGGGCTGAGAACCTCCTATTGCCACACAGTTAGTGTTGTATAGTTTTTGTTTCTTTTATCTGTTTTTGTTGTTCTTTGTTTTTTTTTTTTCTTTTTTGTTAAAAAAAAAAAGTGTATTTCTATTGGAGTGGACACTTGTAGATATGAATAAGGAGGAAAGGAGGTGTTCTTTCCTTCTCACATGAAGGCACGTGTGTTAGGATAAAATGGTAAGATTACCAAGAATATAATTGTCATCTAATTCATCCATGGACTGGTTGTGAATTTAACTTGGTTATGTTAAGTCTATGTCGGAAATGGATGTGTTGAATGTATAAGATCTTTGAAATGCACTCAATAAAAATGTTATTTAAAAAAAAAAAAATGTTTAAGGGTTTTTCAAAATGTTGGTATAATTACTGCCCTAATTGGGTCGCTCTGTAATCTAAAGGCATGTTTAGAGTACTCCAGTTTACTCTAGTTAACCATTAATCAATTATTAAATTAGTTGATGATTATTTCAATGATCTATTAAACACTATTAATCCGATTAATTCAGGCCAACTTATTACCTCAAGAAAATGAAAAGACAAAAGCCAACAATCACTCCCTCTTCTGTAAACTGTACCCAGGGGAGGCCATACCACATATTCATGGCCTTCCAAAAACGAATAAGGAAGGGGTCCACCTCAGAGCCATTGTCAGCAGCATTAACGTGGTTACAAACAAGCTTGCAAAAACAATTTTGGCTCCTTTGATTGGAAACACTCCACACCACATACAAAATTCCAAAGACGTTATTTCCAGAGTCCATCATTTGAGACCAAGCACAAGGGGCACAAGTTTTACCCACTGTGGCGGATATCTACATGGAGGAGGTGGACAGCAGAGCAAAACATCTATATACACGAGGAAATAAAACCAACTCACTGGTTCAGATATGAGTATTCCACTTGAGTCACAATCCAAATCCAAGAAGTTGAGGCATTAACTCAGTAAACAGCAACATACAGTTCAACTGAGAGGATGACAAGAATAACAGGTGGTCCTTTCTGCTGTATACATTGAGAATAGTGGGAGAGTAAATTTTTGAGGTTTACCGAAAATCTATACATAGACAAGACAAATAGTTTATTTTGACTCGCATACATCACCACAACAAAAACTTTCTATTAACAAAGCTGAGTTACCTGGTTGACAAGATCCTCTCAGTTGCAGAGTAAAAAGAAAAGAACTTATAGATGTGTGAATTCACTAAAAACATGTGGATATATCCAAAAGATATATGTCAAACACATTCGGTTAATTTTTGAGCCTCAGCAATCACATGGAGCAGAACAGGAGTGTCAGTAACTCTGGTTAGATTCAGCTGAATTCTTGCAGGTCAAGGACAAAGGACACATATTTTAAGCCCGACATTTTCCGATTTTAAATAGCGAGGACAGATAGTTTGAAAGAGGTGTGAAGGAAGCCATCTTTGTCAGACGGGAAAAGCCATCAATGAACAGAGGGGAAGGGTTGACTTTTCAGCTTCCAAGCATCTACAAGCATCTTAGTCATGCATAAAAGGAATTACATAAGTACACATGGACCATACAGAAGAAAAGACTCCAGTAACCCAGGCTGGAGATGGGTAGGTCATTAATTTTTCATCTGATTTGGAATGTATTTAAGAGGATGAACCTTCATGGTGTTTAAAAACATCAGCGAGTCCAACTACAGAATGCTCCAGCATGAACAGACAAAACTGACCAAGACCCCTGGAAAATGTCGAAACATCTTCAGAAAAACTGAACGAGAGTCCAGCTACTTCTGATTTAAGACTTTTTCATGGTTGCCATTACCCAGAAGAGCAGGGATTTACACAGGCAGACATCCTTAATTAAATCTTACAAAACAAAACAGTATCTTAAAACTTGGTTTTATTTGCTGCTGGGATCTGAGTAGGAATAATTTTCATAGAACCAACATAAAATAAATAAAACCAGGTATTTTGTCACTCTACTTTAATACAATGCACTTGATTGTGCTTGGCTAAGATATAAAACCCAAACAAAACAAACATAGTGTGAGTTTGTTACTTCACAAGGGAAGCCTGAGAGCCGTGACTACTGTATAAAACTGGTAGTTTTTAATAATAGTATTACTTTCACACATTTCTGCAATAATAACCCAATGTGCTTGAAATATGTTATTTACTTTCTCAAAGGAATTAGACCTGTGTGCTGAGATTAGCTCTCGGCTCTTAGCAGTGAAGGCATGCGTAGCAAGAGCCGGCTCCCTGCAAAACCACAGCTTGACATTTCCTCATTTCTATTCCTCTATAGATTATACAAACAGTTAGTGACCTTTTGAGCCCAGCTCCCTTCGCTCCCTGCTCCCAGAGTTTATGCTAATTTATTATAATCAACTCTGCAGCTCCACACGTATCTAACACGCGCACAAGTGGTACTGACCTTTTTTTTCCTAACACTCAACAAAGAAGCAGAGGCATTTTATCCAAAACATTAACCTTGTCCATCAGCAACAAAGGGGCCAGAATTTGCCTCAAACTGTTTAACAATTCTCAGCAAACAACACCGCTATTATTTTACATACATTTCACTTTTTAAAGCAAATCAGCAACTGAAATATCTGAGTGCCGACTCACCTCCAATCCATCCTCATGTCTGTACTGCTTCCAGATGCGACCCGTGTCGCTGTAGAGCAGCAGGTAACTGCTGACCCAGTCCGAGCTGTCGTAACGTCCCTGCGTAGCCACGGCAGTCACCTCCATCTGCTCCCGGAGGTCCACCTGGAGCCAGGGGTCTTGGTCTGTCACCATAGGAGACCAACCTCCTGCTTCTGGAGCAAATCAAGAACAAAAAGATAAGATTCTTATTCTACGGTTGAATCATCTTCTATTTTCTTTAAGTTAAAGTACAGAGAGGGTTTACCATTGAGAACAGACAGAGACAGACAGTATGGGAACAGACAGTAGGAGTTCTGAGACACCTGAAGTCTGTTTTTTTATACAGGGACATCAAACTGAATAGGGAAAAAAATTGCCCTGTTTAGCTCAAAGCACATCTGTCAGCATCATCTAAATGCAGCTCAGATATAATCTATTTATTTATTTTTTATTTTATTTTATTTTTTTGCTAAATGCCATAATGAGATGGATATAATTATGTCGACTATGAGCTGATATTTCCTTCGATAAAAATCCCTCTTATTCCGTGTTCCCTTCACCCTGCAAACATTGATTGGACATCACAAAGCTGCCAGCTGCTCCTACCTTCACCTCAGCTCTCAACTTTAAATGTTTACTGGTTAAAAAAAAAAATCTGGGCAGAAAAAACTAACACTGCACATTCAAACAACTCAGAGAACAGTTTTAAGTGAAGAAAGTTTGATTTTTAAAACTGTATTTGTAGAGGCAGCTTTAAAGGTGATGGCAGCAAGATACCTCCTGATTATACAATGATGAAAACTACAATTCTGTGTTTTTATTATCTAATATTTTAGCACTCTTTCAATAATTTATCTATAATTCATTACTTACTCTAAAATACTTTTTTTCTTATAAAGGACAGTCAAGAATAACCTTTTTTTTTCTAAGGTAACCGTTTCGTAATGTTTTAGGGAATTCCATGTGCTATTATTATGGCTGTCACTGAGACACCTTTCAGCCATTTTACTCAGTTAACAAAATGACTGTTTGACTGCACCCAAAGGGATATTAGATAAAGACAAGTGTTCCCTGAATCACTCAACATTTCCCTGTTGTAGAACAATATTTAAGAGAGTTTGTCAACTTCACTGAATGGTTTGATGGGAAAGATCCCTGAGCGTGTTCTGGGGCTTCGACAAAATACAAAAACTAGAGTCTTAATGTTAAGAAAATGGGAGAAAATTGTGAACATGTATACCATCCTTAACTTAAGAAGCTCAGCCAGCAAGATTGATTTACCAGGTTCATGATCATAAGGCCCAAGACTCTCACTATCTGAAAGAAGTTTATGCTTGCACAAACATTATTCATAAAGCAGCAGCACACAGTTAAAATTGGCACTGCGAGGGAGCACATTTTTAACAATGCTTTTTATTATGTCCTAATTGAGCTGGATGTATCTATATGTTTAAAAAAAAAAGATATTTTTGTTTTGTTTTGTATTTCCATTACTGTAATTCTGGCCTTTCCAGACTAACATGTATACATTAAAGGCATTATCTCTTGTTTTGATTGATTAAGGTAAATGGATCCTTACATCACATTAGAGATGCATTCAAAAATTGAAAACCAAAAATTAGTCATTATAACTACCTAAACATTCTGATGAAAAGGATAGCATATATTAAAAAAAACAAATAAAATCAGTTTTTGCAGGAAGAGTTTTTGTAATAAAGCAATTTGTAAATCATTCTGCTACTAAGATTGGAGGTTTATTTGTATCAAGTTTCTTTTCCCATCTTGGCAGCCAGTGGCTAAGAGGCAGACCATGAGTGAAACTGTTAAATCCCAAAGATAAAGCTTTGAATGAAGTATTAATGAATAAATATCTTTACAACTACTCATCCAAACATCTAATGTGTAGTTCTGCTTATGCTGACCAGTGCCTCTGCACTTCATTTACAAACAATTAGTTTAGTTAATGTGATAAAAGCTTATTTTTACTTTCTACAGGATTTAATGTGCTTCAGTTATGATTACTGGCATTTAGTCTTTCTGTTTGTTTGACCAACATCCATCTACCTTACATAAACACAATCTCATTTTATTTTTTTCCATTTGAAAACAAACGAACCTCTTAGTCCTTGACATCTATACCCAAGGTAAACATAAAGGCATGAAGTGCTAGTGAGAGGAACCTGGATGCTCTGATAAATATAGATAAAAAAAAAAAATATTTGGATTCCATTTGTTTTTTAGATTCATTTAGAAGAACCAGATACATTATTTGTTAGTTGATCCAACTGGAACAGAGTGTGCTCTAGACCCTGGACAGGGTTCTGGTCCATGTCAGAGTCACAAAACATTTAACCATGAATTAAGCTATGATTAAGCATTGCACTGTGGTTGTGTTTCCTATAGGAACCAAGCCTGACTGTAGCCCATAGACATTTAGCCCAATGTTTTTGTTTTGCAAAAACTCCAATATATAAGTAGTTAAGTATATTTGTAAATTAGACCCTAATGTTTAAAGCTCTCTGTAAAGACTATTACCTGCAAAACTAATTTCCCTCTAAAAATCATTTACAGCAAACAAAAAAACACTAGAGGGAAACAAAGTGAAATCCCAGCGAGCACAGGATGTGGTCTCCTAAGTTCTTAAACACAGAGTTGCTAAAAGAACAGCTGATTCTGGAATAAATTTCAGATGAGCAGATATTTCTCAAAGGGCTTTTATTCCTTCCAAACAAAGCTGTAAAGCTGTATGCACTTACCGTCTCTCCTGTTGAGCTTGGCATAGAAGGCAGAATAACTCGCCGAGGACTGAGATGAGCTCTGAAACGATGAGTGTGGCAACGCTGATGCGAGAGGACCATTGCAATTATCTGGAAAACAAAACAAAAACACAGCATTTCAGAACCATCTTTTTTTCAGATGAGAGCTGTTTCAATCTCGTTGCATATGTAACTAACCAAGCTGGGATTTGCTCTGCAGAGAATAATTATGGGAAATGTTCCAAACGTATTTACACATTAGCTCAAAACGTTAATCTACCTGTAAATGGTAACAAAAATAACAGCTTTGTTTGACTCCTTTTCTCAGATGCCTGCAACAGTCTGTTAACCCCTAATGGACCACAGCATAAACACTTCCTCCTTTTCCATTTGTGTCAGTCTGTAATTTTAATCCAAGATTTTGAGATTACATCACATCCAACCAGCAGCAGATTAGGAGTACCCGGATCAAAAATTGTTGGTTTATTGCGCTCTGATCCTTTTAGCCTATAACAACCTCCTTCAGTGTGCTTGAGCAGCATTAAGGCCTGGATCTGAGATCATAATAGAAACTGGCATCAGCCTGATTACAATTATCCCCCGTTTTCTCAATCAGTCGTCTGGCAGCCCTTTGTTTTTTGGGCATCACTCTGCTTGGAGCTCAGACGGATTCTGGGCACATCTGGAGGCGCAATCCGAAATCCATCTGGCCAACAAGAGCTCAGTAGAAGTGACAGCCTGATCTGGTGTGCTTTTAAAATGTCCTGCTGAATTTCAGCCGACCTGACTCGACTTCTTTCACCTCCTTTGGCAAAAGTTTTTTTTTTCGTGTTTCTAATCCTGATCTTAAGTGTGACCAAAGTGGTTCATGCAGTTTTTTTTCCGTTGTCAAATTAGGGCTGAGTTTAAGTGCAGTTGCATGCAATGATGGGGAAAATGAAAGCACTAACACTGCATCCTCAACAGATAACCATGCGCACGGGGTCATTATTCAAAAACGGTTCTCTTAATCTGTCAAAAGTCTCCTTGATCCGCTGTTTGCTTCCCACACACTCGTTTATTTCTCCATCCTTTCAATCTGCAGCCATCTTTTTAAGTTTCTCTCCCTTTGAAGTGAGCTTTATTTCACTCAGAGACTATACATAATCTGGCCTTGACAGCTCTAAAGAAAGGAACAATAGCAACATAGTTCTCTTGTTCTGTCTTGGGTTGAAAACATTGTGTAAATGAAGTGAAAGTTAGCAGACTCTGTTTTTATTAAAGATTTTTTTCACTGGCATGATATTTAGCTCGTGACACTCTGGATGACTTATGGAGTCCAGATGATTTGTCTGCAAAGCACTCTGAGGCCTGTGGGAAGACTTCAAATCCACAGAAGCTGACTGCAGATCTGTGCGCTGACCCAAGAGGTTTATTTTTTTTTTCTTTTTCGCTAAATGAAGACACGCTTGCATCCGGGTGGACAGATGTAATACATGCACAGTGGCTGCAGAGAGAGAGAATACTTTATTCCTCTTGAAATCTGAACAGGAAGTCAAAGAAGGGATTGGTTTCTTCATGAAGATGTGTGTTTAGGATAAGAATACATGTTTAGGATAAGAGTATCTTGGATGGAAGAAAATTTGAACAGTTTTGGCTCAAAAAAGATGATGTCGACCAAATAGAAAACAGAGACATCCTCATTTTACACAGTTAAAGCATGATATAACTGCAATTTATCATGTGGAAGCCCTACTATGTTGCATAATATAGTGCCATTTAAAAATTCAGCATTATTATACATTATTAAAACCGTCTTAAAGAGTTGCTCATTTTTTTCTCCTTCATCTTATGTTTAAGTAATTTTCACAAAAGAAATTCAATGTAATCTGTTCTACTGGTGTTTAAATAGCAGTAATTAATAATTTAATAGTACTTCATATTCTTTTGTCGTCTTAATCAGAAAAAGTCAAATATAAATACATGTGGTAAACTTCTGATTTAGTGTTTGATGATGTTTAAGATTTAGAAATGTATGAATTCAGCCTCGGAAGCGATATTCTATGTGAGGTATTAATATGCAGAAGGCTACAGGGGGAAATACAGAAAGTGGTGCAATTTCCCTCGTGTCATGTAGACATTTATTCTGATGTTTGTAGAATTTTGTCCACTGGACAAAGTGTGCATAAAAACAATGCAATCAATGCTCAGCCTCACAAAAGATGCATGTACTAAGAAGGGGGAAATTAAAAAAACGTTTTTGTTTTTATTTTATTAACTTATTTTTCTCATTGTTTTATTGCCTAAACTGCAAACTGTATCAATTGTGCATGAGGTGAATTTCAGTCAAGAATTTAGGTCTTTAGATTTTTCACATTATTCATAAAACAGAGCATTGCATGCATCTTTAATGTTTTTGTCTTTTATATGTTATATTTATCTTATAAACAATATTTTTAACACATTAACATTGCAATTGAAATGCTTTTCTTAATTTTCCTTCTAGTCTGTAGCGTGAAGGTCTCTTAAACTACATATTGATTGATAGGGCTTAGGTACTGGCTCCATGAGGGTTTTGCTTAGGGAAAAAAATATGACCGCTCAGTTTTTTTTTTGAAGACAGGAATTTATTCTAAAAGAAAAACATTTTTAAATATCAATTTAAATTATTCTTATGGGGTTGAAATATAATTTGAAAGGCTTGTTTATTTGTGAAGGAAAACATATAAAAATATAAAACCAAAAGTTAACAGGTTGTTTTGGACCTATAAATGAATCAGACTGTGAAGTTGCTCTCTAAAGTTAAAACAGATATAATACTCACATAAAACATTTGAAACACTAATGTGCTTTAGCAAAGGTCTTTGTCTTAGTTCAGTCAACCATCTGCTGATCCCTTTCCCCTCCTTCCCCCCTGGTGCTACAGCCCTCCTTCTGTTCCACAAAAGTTGCCCAATAACACAGACACAGCTTCTTTACATATCAAAATTATTTGCAATCTGTTTACAGAAGGTAAAAAGAAAAATGTGGTCTTTATTCTGGCAAAAGGGGATGCAATTAAGCTCCATCTTTACATCACAGGCTTCAAAACCAAGGGTCAAAAAGCCATTTTCTACTCCTGCTGTCTCTCCCTCAGCAACATCTAGTTGCTCCTCCCTCTTCTCCTGTAAGAAAATGAGAGGACAGGTCAACAACTTTTACACCTCAAGAGGAAAAAAGTCTGTCCCAGTTTCATGGGATTAAAAATACTGTTTCCAAAGTTGAGGAAACCCTTGTTGTTCCCAGTTTATTAAGACTTCCAGATAGACTTTATTGCCAAAAGCATTTGCTCACCTGTCTTTACTCACAAATAGCTAATTGGACACCTCCATTCCTAATTCATAAGAGGACCTCCCTTTGCTGCTAGAACAACTTCAGCTCTTCAAGGAGAGCTGTCCCCAAGGTATCTGTGCGGATTCGACAAAACACCTCTGATGTCATCACCCTAAGCATAAGGCTGCATCCCTGTTGTTCACTCTGATGACACACGACTGCATCCCCAGGGTAACCACCAATCACATTGTGAAGTTTGCAGACGACACCATGGTGGTGGGCCTCATTAATGACGCCAATGACCTGGACTACAGAGAGGAGGAGGAGCAGCTGGTGGACTCATGCAAATACGATTATCCTGAACGTGGAGTAGACGAAGGCGATCACTGTCGACTTCAGGAAGAATCAGCCTAACCACGCTCCACTGCTTATCTACAACTCAGCTGTAGAGGAGGTCAGCAGCACCACATGTCTGGGGGTTCATATCACAGACAACTTCACCTGAGCAATGAACACCATTTCACCATTTCACTAGTCACCATTTCACCATTTCACTAGTCACCAGTTCACCATTTCACTAGTCACCATTTCACCATTTCACTAGTCACCATTTCACTAGTCAAAATGGCACCAAAGCGCATGTAATTCCTGCCAAGTATGAGGAGAGCCACCCTGCCCATATCCATCCTCACAATCTTCTACAGAAGCACCATAGAGAGCGTTCTGACCAGCTGTCTCACTGTGTGGTGTGGAGGCTGCAGCGCCTCAGACTGGAAGAAAGTGAGAAGAGTGGTGAGAACAGAGCATCAGGGCTCCTCTTCCCTCCATAAATGACATTTTGTCCCAGCGCTGCGCCCATAACATCATCAATGACCCCTCACCCCCCCACCATGCACTGTTCTCCCTGCTGCCCTCTGGGAAGAGGCTTCGCAGCATTCGATGCAGGTCCAACAGATTCTGCAACAGCTTCTTTCCCACTGCCATTCATACTGCTGAACTGTTGAAAAAACTCTAAATCATGTCACACACCGCATCACATTGATAACACCAAAAATACTGCATCTTTGCACCAAATATATATTAATGCTCTGAAATTCCATATCAATGCATTTTTGAACCATGATTTTTCTCCCACATTATTTACATTTGATCACAGCTGCATTTATGGAATGTAAATGTTAATTTACTGTCTGAAAAGCTGTGCTTAACAAAAGTAAAAACTCTATGTATACAAATTACAATAAAAGTTGTCCAAGTCTCTAAGTTTAAGTTGTGGGAATTTTGACCATTCTTCCTGAAGCTCATTTGTGAGGTGATACACTGATGTTGGACAGTAAGGCCTGTTTTTCAGTCCCTGCCCTAATTTAATCCAAAGGTGGTTTATCAGGTTGAGGTCAGGGCTCTTTTTAAGGCCAGGGAAGTTCATCCCCACCAGCCTCTGCCATCCAGGTCTTTATGAACCTTGCTTTGTGTACTAGTGTACAGCCCTGTTGGAATAGTAGTGGCCCTGTTCCAAACTGTTCTGACAAAGTTGGAAGCATGACATTTTCCAAAATGTCTGGGTATGCTATAGCATTCACTGAAACTAAGGGGCCAAGCCCAGCTCGTGAAAAACAATCCCACATCATAATTCTACATTCACCAAATCTTAAACTTGGCAAAATGCATTCAGACTTGAAGCATTCTCCTGGCAAAACCCCAAACGCAGATTCGTCCATCGGCTTTCCAGACAGAGAAACGTGATTTGTCACTCTAGGTAGTAGATCTCCACTGCCCCTGAGTCCAGTGCCGGTGTGTTTCACACCACTGCATCTGATCGGCTGCATTATACTTGGTGATGAATGCTTAGATGTTGCTGCTCGGCAATGGAAACCCATCCATGAAACACATGAATTTTGGAGGTGCGTAGTGACTTCCGCCGACCCTGCTCCATCAGTTTACTTGTGGATGAGTTGCTGTCAATCCCAAACATTTCCATTTTCTTATGGAATATTTAGGAGAGAGGAAATTTCATGACTGAATTATTTTGCACATGGGCAACCCTATCGCAGTTCCACAGTAGAATTCACTGATTTCCTGAACCCATTCTCCTGTTTGTAACAAAATTCTGCATGCCCATGGCCTTGATTCTATACACCTGTGGTTGGAGAGGCAGATGAAAAACTGGATGCTTCAATTCCAAACTAAGCAAAAATCTGGAGCCACACAGCTGGATGTGATTGGAACATCCGATTCCTATCATTTCAATGGTTGAGCAAATACTTTTGGCAGTATAGAGAAGTTTAAACAGATGAGTGACACACACCCAGATTGTGAAAACCCTGAGCAGATTTACCGAGCTGATAACCAGCACTTTACATTACATTATGTTAAAAGCTGCTCATTGTACTGCCTACTGGGTACAACCACCAACTTCAAACTATAGCATTGTTCATTTTAACATATTGTAGAATATGATTCTGCGAGCCAAAACCACCCAAAAAAATCCGAATTAAGTAGACTAATCCTAGTGTGTACATTGTTCTAAATCGATCACGTTTGTTTTTTGTTTTTTATTTATTTCCAAAGCAAATGCTGTATGTAACACCCAGAGGAAAATGAATTGTGTGTCTTTGCACTTCTGATATTCTCAGACCTTGATGTGTGTGTGTGTCTGTATGTGTGGGTATGTCTACGGGTATATCCTTGGTTATCTGCCATGATAACACCAGAGCTCAACGGCACAGAGCAATAAGCTTTGAAACATCAGGCTCGGCTACACAAGCAATCCTTGATAATAGGATCAATTCCTGCTCACTGTTGGATTTTCACGCAATTTCTGACGGTAAAAAAACACAAAGCATCTCAAAGATTATCTTTAATATCGCTAAAAAAAGCTTTGTCCTGTTGGTTGTTTTCATTTTGGAAATAAAACAAGGTTCCCATAATTCTTTCCCAAATCAGAGGAAGTAATTATTTTTAGATTGAGAGAAAATTCAGGCTCCTCTTTGCCCTGTTCCTTATCATTTAATCGATATCAGTCATGTGGACTGAAAATCTCAAATTAACTCTGTACAAATTATCTGAAAAAGCTTGTGTGACCGAACAAGATAGGAAAGCTGTGTGGCTCCAGATTTTTGCTTTAGTTTGGAATTGAAGCATCTGCCTCTCCAAACATAAAGTGAACTGGCTTCATTAAACAAAAAAAAGTCAAAAATATGCTACAACACACTAATTTTATATGTAGTCTCAAAAATGACTTTTACATCCAAAAACTCCTTACACTGGATGAAAAGTGAGATTTTCGTCCCCGTAAACTCCCGCAGATCTGCCTGATTTTCGTCAGTTTCCGACAATTTGCAACCCGTGCTTGTCCGCGTTTGTCGTGCCACAAATTGTCGAAAACGTACCGTGACGTATGTTGAGAGCGATCAGCTGTACTAATGGCCCTAATTAGCATATGAATGCAGCAAACCCGCGCGGCTGGCCAGGTCTGGCTTGAATAACCTTCTCAGTATTGGCTGAAACCACTATTCTCAAACAAATGAAATCGCTCGTGATTGGCAGCAAAACCACACGTGGCCACGCCAGGCTTTAATTTTCTTACTGAGTATTGGACGGAACCACTTCTTTTTAAACAAGTAAAGTCGCTCGTGATTGGTTGGCATATATATATATATTTATTTACATATATATATTTATTCACATATATATATACAGTATATATATATATATATTTATTCATTCATATATTTATTCATTAATATATTTATTCATTCATATGGTGTGTATTTATGTTATCCTACACTACTACACAATTATTATGCTACCATCAAGGACATGAATGAATTTATACAGGAAATGAACATTTGCCAGGAAGCTGTTTATGCAAAGAAAGAGCTTTATTAAAACACACACAACTATATACAACGCGTATCCAAACACATGCGTTTCTAAAAATTAAAAGTCCGTGAACGGTCCGTTTGCTTCCTCGGGGTTGGAGGTAACTGGCAGCATTCCCTCCGAGGCAGGTCCGATGTGCAGACGCCTACTGTGCGTGGCCCTGTACTTCGGCATCGCTTCTAACCGGGACTGCAGCTTAACACAGAGTTCAGTGAGATCCGGCCTACGAAATGGCGGCGACCGTACAATCCATCCAGAGACACCGCCGAGGAAGGCGGACTTCCAGAGTTCCACTTCCTCATCTGCTAGCACACTCTGCCTCGCTTTCAGCAGCTGAAAAAAAAAAAACAATGAATCAGCGCACTGCGTATGGACACAACACATCTATTAATGCACCTGAAAAATAGTCACCAAATAAAGTCTTACCCTCTTTCTTCTGGCCCGACTCCGAGCAGATAGCCTCCGCACGCAGCGTGCTGGCTGGCTGCGTATATCTGAAGCTCCTGCGTACCGTCTGAAAATACATCTTACAGGCAGCTGGAAAACAATTAAATGAGAGTGGTATAAATAAAAAATCAAACGCAAGTCACAGTAACAAGGAAGGAGAAAACATTAAAACAAGTCACTTACACACAATGTCGTCTTTATCATCATCGTGCAAATCTGGACTTGCTGATTATGGCTCCGAGCAAAAAGGAGGTCTGTGAAAACAAAATGGAAAGCTATGATCGGTATCCATTACCTTTTACCGCAGAATGAAAGCATATTCTTTAAATCTTACCCTTGCTCCGGTTCATAGCGCCTGCAATTAGTCTCCGGCGTACTGCTTCCTGTGATCACAAAAAATGCACTTTAATAAAGCTTGTTCTTTCAAGGCTAGGCTAGATAGGCTAATAGCTAGGCTGCTATTAGCCATAGCTCAGGCTAGGCCGCTTTTAGCTTAGCAGGCAGTAATCGAACATATATTTACCGCTAGCATCTCTTCTTTGAGTTCGTCTTGTTCGATGCAGAGTCGCCATCGCGTCCAAGAGGAGTTTTACCCCGAAATCCCACATACTCCGTCTGCGCTCCGCTCCGCTGCGCTCCAGACCGCCTGCACAAAGCAAAGCCTACAGCCGCCGCTGTTGCTCCGTCCCCTCCGCTCTGAGTTCCTTGGAGATTGTAGAGGGCATGCGCCAGATGAACCAGGGTTTCCGCGGATCATTAAAAATAATTACAATTCATAATTCTTTTTTTAATCAAGGCCTTAATTGGCACTAAAATTAATTAAATATGTTTATCGTTGCATTTATGATTCTTTAATAAAAATGCTTCTAAAAACAATTTCGTCAGATATTATATCGCTATTAATTTGCGTGGAACTGTTTATAAAGCCGTATGTTCGGAAAGGAAGCTCGAGGCGGAGAAAAAGCTAGATAATATATATACGTATATATGTGTGTGTGTGTGTGTGTGTGTGTGTGTGTTTACATACATACAGGAGTCATGGAACTCTGCTTACAGATCCTTCATATTTCATGTACACTAATAACTTGTGTACATGGTTCTTGTTGATGGCATTAAAATCATTTCTAATAGCATTAAAATAGCATTAAATTAGAGTCACTCATTCCTGTATGAACCCTGTGAACGCTTAATTTAATATGACGTATTAAAAAAATCCCACCATCATCCAGCATATGTTCAGTTTCTGCCCAAATATATATATATATATTTTTGTAGATTTTTGTAACAGAGATAAGGATAATTCAAAACTGCTTTTTTTTTTAATGAACTTGTTCACTACTTCCAAACTCAGCATCTCTTTTCATTCCTGTAATAAGAAGTTTCTTTTAACTGGATTTGATTAAACTTTAAGTCCCTCGGTATAAAATAAATATTTTAATGGAGATGAGAAATCTGCTTCCTGGTTGGTGAATAACCAATAGTTTGGATCCAATCATTTAAATAAACGGTGTTAGTTTTTTTTTTTTTTTTTTTAGATATTTATAAGAATTGTGCTATAATTTCTAGTCACCAATCTGTTGCTTCTATATTTTAATTTGACGAACCGGAATTTGTCGATGTTCTTTTTCCTGTTTGGTGCGATTGCAATTGCGGATCTTGACCTGGCCGGACCGTATGACCACAGTGTACCAATCTTCTGATGGCTACTTCCAACAGGATAATGCGCCATGTTATAAAGTGAATCATCTCAGACTCATTTCTTGAAACTTTTCCACTTAAGTAATTGTGAATTGAGCATATTGACAGACAATATTTTATTTTTTATCTTAAATGCAAATTTTTTTAAAAATAATTACTGCTCTAAATGTATTGCTCTGTCAGCTAAAGATCTGTTTTGGTCTCTATACTTTAATTAAATAAATCAATTCAAGCTAAAATGGAAGAGGCTATACCTGATCTCTTTGTATCAGAGATTTTCTTCCTCAGAAAGATGTCACTTGGGGTAAAACCCCCCCTGCAACCCTGGTTTGCATTTGTATAGCTCACAGCATGTTCATTTACATGTTAAAGCCTCCCCTAGAATTCCATGGGGGGGAGGCATGGGGGGAACACTGCCTAAGAAAGTCCACGTCAATTTCTGACAATTTACGGGAGTTTGCGACGAAGCCTGCAAATTGCCGTAAACTGCCGCTAACCTGAAGTTCCACGACAATCTACAGTGCCGTATATTGACGAAAATCCCACTTTTCATGCAGTGTAAGTTTCAGCTTGGAAGAGCCAAAGGGATTTTTTCTAAAAATAGAACAAGAATTGGTTTTAGGCGAAGGCAGTGCTAGCAGAAGCTGTTCTCCCTTATCCTCTTCACTGAAAGGATGAAACCCCTGTGATTAAAGTTACTGCTGCCCAATTAGAGTGCGGCTTACATAGGCAGCTTTGAGGATGGCACAACAGGGGAAGGTTTTCCTCAGACAGCAGGGGCTGGTCACAAGTCATCTAGCTGGCAAAAGATCACAGCTTCTAGTCATGCAAGCAAATTCTCTTCAGTGGGAAACAATAAACAGAGCAGCTTCTAAAAAAGGCTTCCTGTTAATTTAACCAATTCATTCAATTTAATGTTCATGGAAATATACCTAAAGAAATTTGGTATAAGTTTGACTGATAATCTGTGTGGCTTTATACTCACCATAAAGCTTGGAATCTTTTTCCAATAAATTACTTCAGATTGTTATCTGCTTAAAAACAACAATCAGAAAATTGTGTTGGTGTTTTTAACCCTTTAAAGCCCGATCCAAGAATAAAACAAAACAGAAAATTTCTTTTTTTTGGTTTGAATTCCTTATTTGCCCTTTTAACAAAATATGTAAAAGGAAAAAAACGGAAATACATTTTTGATATTAATAATTTATTACTATGCGATAAGTCAAGATTATTTTTTGTGTAGTCTTCTACTGGTTGTTATCAGGTATATCTGTGTACAATAAGATTTTGAGCAATAAAATTATGCAAAAGGTGTCAGGTGCAAAACATTTCAGAAACCGTATGTATCAAATACGATACATTTGGCATTATAAGGTTAAGCCTGTTTTGACAATTTTCAGATCCTCTAACGAGGACTTTACTTAAGACAAAATCAAGCTTTCAAATAATTCATTTGTTTAATAAAGAGAATGATATACATGATCAAAATCAACAACACAGCCAAATGAGCCAAAGAAATAGCCCCCTATAGGATAGGTTTTTGATCACTGAATTGATTTATCATAATACATTTTTGTTTTTAGTCTGTTTAAGGAAATGGCAGAGATTATCTTTTCAATTTAAAATCTAATATCCAGAGGTGGTGGGGGGTGTGTGTGCGGGGGTGTGGGGGGTGCCGGGACCCAAGCGCAATACTCTAACCGAGAGGAAACCACTCCCCCATTTGTACTAATTTCCTGTATTTTGAGATTCTTCAGCACGTTTCATTTTGTTAGGCGGTTCAGGAAGATATCTGGTTTCATGCAATTGAAGTCAAATTTGATCCCATTTAATTTCTGATCTATTACAGTGGTGCATTTCCTCTAAATAAATGAAATCATTTTTAAGCTGAATTTTGTATTAATTACGTTTTGATCATCTAAATCATAGAAGTGTGATAACTTGGCAAGAACAAAAAAAAATACTTTATAAATTATTTCATTATATACTGTAGTTCCCTATTATTCTGCACAGAAACCAAGTCAGCATTTTTCCCCTTCTTTAAATTCTGTCATAAAATGTTGTTACATGTGGTTCCTGTCATGTGAGAAATGCTGCCATTGCAAACCAACACAGAAACACATCTCCCCCTGGTTCATTCCATGGATTACATAGAAACTGTAAATTTGCAAACTAGGATGTTTTAGAAATGCAGGAAAATCTACCTGCAGAGGAAACAAATACAAAATCTTTTAAACAGGGTATCTTTCCTTGATTTTTCCACCCAGGCAACAATCAGTACCTCTATGATTTCATTAAGCTACCGATAGTTGCTCACTCAGCAGCCTGGTCAAATTCATTTTTCACCAACATTAATCTGTTTCCTCTGTAACCATTTTATGTTGTTGATTAACATTATAAACAGAGAATATCTAGACATTTTTAGAGATTAGATTTTTATGGTTCTTCTAAGACAATATTCACTTTCATTTAAATTTATCAATCATCTTGTCTTTGTATCCCTTTTTATTTGAGCATTTGATTGAAAGATTAATAAAAGCAAAATGTTCTTGGAGCAAAGGGGAACAAAGATTTTGCTTAAATTAATTGGGTGTAGAATGTGTTTTACTGCATGACCTTTGTTGCAAAATAGGAAAATATTGATCATATTTCCAAAATGACTTGAACATAATTAAAAGCTCTATTTCTCTTTTAATTAGACATATCTTAAAATATTGAGATAGTTAAATCATAATCATGATGTAGTATCTAATAATTATCAGATTTAATTTAATTGAATTTACTTTAATTGAACTTTATTGATCTCACACTGGAGAAATTCACCTCTGCAAGGCAGCTGCCATTGTACGGCAGTGCTCAGGGAACGCTGTGGCGTTAAGGCTCTTTCTCAGGGACCCAGAGTTGCAGTCTGCGGGAGTGGGGCTAGAACTGAGAAACTTCTGGGACCCAAGCGGAATCCTCTAGGCCACCACTCCCCCCCTAAGCCATAATTATAAGGTACAAGTTTTTGTTTTGTATTTTGCATCAGCATAGTGGAAATATGCTTCCATGCTGAAAACAGAGATTTATTTTCTGAATTAAGGCCTCTTCAGTTATATCTTTATTCTTTAGCCTAAACACGTTACGTTATGCTAGAATATCAGATTGTTTTAGCACTTTTATTTGAGAGGGGGAACCATAAGGATTATTTTCTGCCAAACACTGTTTATCTTTTACCTTTTTTGGTTTCACCTTTTGCTGTGTGGTATCAGTGGCTTTTCTGGGTCTTTCTTTATATTACTGGCTGCTTAAGACTTCCGCTAAAACATGGCAATATGGGATCCTCCATCTTCAACCTTTAGGTTCAACCTTTATTCAATTCAGCCCTTAAAGAAGAGCACCTGCCTTATATTTAAGTCTCAATATCTAGGGTAAAAATGGATGAACAGTCTCCGCAAGTATTAGAATAATCTAAATAAACTGAGCTTAGACAGACTTTATTGTCATTTTGTACCCACAGAGTGTATACAAAACAAAGTTTCATTCAGTACAGCTCTCAAGACATTTCCATTTCTAAAGTGCACCAGTGATAAAATGTATCATGGTGATCAAATGTACACATAACAGTGGTATATGAATTTCAGTTTTCCAACATTCAGCGCTTTTTTTTTTTTTTACCCCATTTTATACACCATTCATCAGTCTAATGGGACTAGGGAAGTAGCTGTTTTGGAATCTGCTGGACCTGCATTGGATGCAGTTAGAAATGAGAGGTTAGTAGTCTGAAAGTAGGCTAAAAAAGTTTCCAATTTGATGTCAATAGTGAGTCTTTATTTCATAAAAAGCACACTAAGTACACACACTGCTTAAAATAATTGTTAAGCTGTGGAACTGATGTTTTCTTCATGACCTTATAATGTCTCCTGTCGGCAGATTTGTGATCAACACCTCTATTTAAATCCTGCCACCCATTTTCTACTTCAATTTTACAACAGGAAATACAAAAACAATATAGCTGCATTAGTAATCTAGCAGCAAATAGGAATTCATTTTTAGAAACTAAATCAGATAAAAAAACAGACATAAAAAAACTTTAAGATTTTTAAAGGGAGTTTAAATTTAACCATATATTATACCTAATGGAATATTTCCGACACAGTCATGGGTCATTCCTACTAAATCTGAAAAATCACCAAACTACTCCTCTCTGTACGTGGGACATGAGGAGAGTTCAAAAACTAAAATATGGTCATAGCTTACGCGTATCTTTTTTTAAGAACTATAACAAAGCCTAGCCGGGCAGTCTGCTAGAAGAGGGAGCAGAAGTTAATCAACATACAGACCACAGAGTCAATAATATCAAAGGGACCAGAGATAGCATCTGGTATCAGAGTGGCCTCAGACCTCTGGGTGGTATTGACACAGCTTCATATGATACCCTTCTTGGACTAACAGGCTATGCAGCTTGGTGACCCCTGCTTAGCAGTACTCTAAGTAGAGTAGAGGTATCAGTTCACAATTAGCTCTGAACGTCGGCGGAATTCAGGAAGCACACATCGATACAAATGATTGAGAAACATGGGCCACTTTACTGTAGCACTTTATTTCTCCGAACGCAGAAACTAATCTAAAGGGACCTGCCAGCATTTACAGGCAGCCTGGGGCGTGATTTATCGACGGCTTTAATGATGATAAAACATGAATTATTTAGCCCTCATTCAGGAAGCCAGTGAAATAGGAAACAGGATAATTTTCCTTGAGAATATTGAATCACTGTGCAGGATTCTTATTATTTTACAGTTCAGTAAAGACAAGCTGATACTGGAAGACTGACAAAAAGCGCAAAAACAACAATTTCTAATTAAACAAATACCAATAGATTGTTATTGTGGTAAAAAGAAAAGGAGAAGTTGGTTGTTGCACTTTAAAGCAGCTATTTATTTTATTTATTTTGTTTTTATTCAGAAAAATAAAGTAAGAAATGTTTTTGCCAAGTGACAGCGCCTTCCAGATGAGGTCAGAAGTTCAAAGTTTTAAAATGCAGTGACAGAAAGCTGAAATTATGGGTAAAAATATCAAAGATCTTTCCCCAACCTAAAACTTATAATTTTAACAACTGCTGTCATATAACATTTCTGCCTTGATAAATGATTATTTTTTCCGAATCAAATGCTCAAAGTCAAAATACTATAAACAATCTGTAAAAAAGTTTATTTAGTTTTTAAAAATAACATGAAAAGTAAGAAAAAGAAGAGATCATTACTGATAGTTAGCTTTGCTGTAACTTGCAGTCTTTTTCTTCAGTTCCTTCACTTAAATCACAGAAAAGCAGGTACTTCAGTTTGTGCATGGAGCTTCTTAACGTTCTCTACTGTACCTCTCTAGAGGAGTTTCTGTTTGAAGAAAAGATCAATAAACATGAGTAGATGCAAGTATCCCTAGTAGTTTCTAAATTTGAATGCTTTGACTGACTTGCATGTTTAAATGTGGAGCAGAACATTTTCTAAGTCACTTCTTGGTGGAATAAAACTGTTCCTAGTCATAGTGTAAGATGACATGTTTGCTGTTTGGTGGCTGTGCGCAAAGTGCCAGCTGTGTTTCACGCTCCTTGTTTAAATTGGGATATTTTTAAGCTTTAGTATCCAAAATCAGATGCTATGAAGTTTATGGTATTAAATCCAGTTTTTACAAGACATTTTACAATATAATTCATTTCTTTTTTTTTTCATAAAAAATATATATATGCTCCAAGGTCTTCTCAGTCCTTCAATCTCTGGATCACTGCCATGTTTAAGCAGCCAGCTGCCTCTGAGTCTAGCAACATACTGTCACTCTTCTATTTCATATTGACTCTGTTGTCTGTGCTGATTAAGATCTTAACCCCCCTTCAGCTACCTTTCTGGGTCCTGTCTAATCCCTTTACATACAGGAACAAAATTAATCCAGTTCTAAAGTCATGGTACACAAATTTCTTCCAGAATAAAAAAAACACATATTTTATTTTTTTTAAACTACCAACACATGGACTGAATTTTAATTACAAAATCAATCTTGCTGTTGTTTCCTTCCTTCTCTTGATTAGCTTTGTCCCAATTAGCATTTAGTCTTGCAATCAACATTATCTGACAAGTTAATGATCATGTCAGCATAGACAAAAATGTCTGACTGAAATTCTAAGCAGGCTAGTGACAGCTTGGGTCCACGGCCTCCGATCCAAAAAGACCAAAAGAGTTCTTTAGGGATTTTGGGCTTTGAAAACATATCTGAGTGAAATGTTAAATCATCCATTAACTTTAATAAATGGATTTTCAATTCAGTATTCTTATTCACACCAAAATCTAACTACAGTCATATCTGTAGAATAAAGCAAAGTTTCTCAGTTGTCCTTTAAAAAATAAAAATTTCTTAGAGCTCTTATATTTATGTTGCGTGTGTTTGCCTGCAAAATGGTCAGGAAATTTCAGGTCGTCCTCAGTGATCACCAAGCATCCCTGCAGTCTCTCTCTCTCTCTCATCCAAATCGACCACAGCATCTAACAATGAAATGTCACAGAAGAAGACTGGAGGCGCACAGACGCAACGTGCTGCTTTGAAGTCCTGCACTCTGCTCAAAGCCCGCGATTTCCACGGGGGTTGGAAAAACAAGCTTACTGTTGCAAACTGCCGCAACAATGCTCAAAGAGCAATGCACCCCGATGCACAAAAAAACCCAAAACATCTCTAGTTACCTCTGGGTTACAGAACCAGAATCTTTAACTTTAGACTCTACTGACAACATTACACTAAGACTTTATAACATTCCCCTCTGGATAAAAGAAAAAAGTGGGAAATGCAAGAAAATTGGAACAAAATTGAACAAATATTGTTTCTGACTGGGAAAGAAAGTCAGTGATGTTGTTCAGGCCGGAAATGGTTTAAAGTGATTTTTAAGGATTTAGGACAGTGAACAACAGGAGGCAGAAGAAACTGTCAATAAAAATGTCTCCTATATAACTTTCATGACTTAACAGTGAGGTCCCAAGAGAACCCAAACCAACATCTTCTGCACAGTTTGCCTCACTTGCCATAAGGGAGGGGATCAGAGCCTGGGAAGGTGAATGTTTTATATTAAAGTCCAGTATAAAACTAACAGTAATTCAGAAAAATGGCCGAACACCAATATAGTGGTTATAATGTAGTGGTTTTGACACTGCTGATGTCTCATCAGCTCATCAAAGATGGGAAACCGGTTCTTCATTTTGGGAAGCAATTTCTTCTCAATTAAAGTTGCCTTTTAATTGTTACAATGATAATTTAAAAACTGCATTTACTCAGGTTACCTTTGTCTAAATATATAGATTGATGATTGTATTGTTTAAAGAGTAAAGTAAAATGTTTGCAATTGAATTTAATCTCTCTGTATGATCTGTATCTCCATTTATACACATCAGATCTTGTGAATTGCACAATTTAATTTATCTTGATTTCTGGGACCTTTCGAACACAAACTGAATGTTTCAGCAGACAGTTTTTCTGTCAAGTCTAGGCTTAATATCCTGTCTGTGCCCAGACTCATCAATATAACTAAATAAGTTCATTGACACTTCTTTGTGCCCTGCAATACATTTGGTGTGATGCCCAGGGTTTTCCCAGCCTTACACCCATAGAGTGCTGGAGACAGACACCAGCCCTACTATGACTATAGCAGATACTGTAAGTAAAAGATGATGGATGGATGGATGGATGGATGGATGGATGGATGGATGGATGGATGGATGGATGGATGGATGGATGGATGGATGGATGGATGGATGGATGGATGGATGGATGGATGGATGGATGGATGGATGGATGAACGGACGGAGGGATGCACAATTGTTCTATATGTTAGCAAGGCCCCATAATATTGGAAATATTTAGAATTAGCTTGTGTGCTTGTGCAGAGTTCTGCACTTTTTCAGACGCTTTTTAAGACTTCTTTATCAACTCCAGAACTGCTTTAATAACCAGGCACAGCAGAGGCAGGGAAGCAATACAGGAAATGAGGGCTCATCTAGTGGCTGGGCATGGAGCATTCAGTTCACTTTGATAACAATGTGAGTTTCACGAAAGGAGCTGTTGCTTTGCTTGTACTCATGATAACAACCTTGCAAAGCTCATCCTTAAGGTTCATAGTAGAAAGAAAGTTTAAAATTGGAGCAGGAATGTCGTATTTTTATTTGGATTCGGGCAGTATTCAGATCCTTTTCGGTTCAGAGGTTTCACAAAATTTAGGTTTAGCTTTCTGTGTGGGCACTAATACATGGTACTGTACTTTCACAGCCTCCATACTAGCACCCGCACTAGCAGCTGGAATCCTTAATCACCCAGGAAGTGAATTTTATTAGAGTTTCAATTTAATGTCCAACTGGACAAGGAAAGCAATGCTTTTCATCACGATGTGGCTTGAAAATGTCCCTTTTGGACTGCCAGTGTAGACAGAGGCAGACAGAATGACATGAATAACAGATGAGAAAATGGCACCCCACTCAAATGATGGTGTCATCTTGGACACGTCTATCAGAGCGGCACCGCTCTTCCATGCATGGTGGTCAGTAAGCTGTAAGCTGTTTTCCCTCCAGGTCTGCCAGAAAATGATGCTTGTGCTAACAGCTGATGTTGCATGTGATGTCAGTAGATCAGCTGTTGCCAAAGTGAAATGTCAAAAAGCTTGAATGGCCATCTTTGGAGAATTGAGTCCTGTTTCCATTTCAGCTATGCTTTCATTTTTTTTTCTTTTTACAGATTTTCACTCTCAGCAGTTGAGACAGGGGTGATAAAACCAGGCTCCCACAGAGACATGGGAGAAAAGCAGGCAAACTGGCCTAATGGCCAAGATGCACTCAGTAATAGAACCTATATGGGAAAAAGTTATAATATATAGAACAAAAAACTTAATGTAAAACAAAAACTATTGAACTTTACAAAGTCCATATTTAGCTATGACCTCACTGCAGATAATGACATAATACGACACGCTGTGATTAAATTAAAGAAAATCACGATTTCAGAAAAGAATAATTTCAAGAAATTAAGACACACAGAGACACTACTTTAGCCATTAGAAGAAAATATTTGGCAATTTTTTTTTAAAAATTAATAGTTATTAGGCTTATTATATGGGACTGACATGAAAAGAAACAAAAAAAATAGTCACATGTGACTGTGTGCTTTGTAATTGCCACATGATTTCATAATGTGGGAACCTTAATTGGTTTGATTGAACTTCATCACAGATGGGCTAGAGCAACTGTGAGTGATGCAGTACATTGCTGACTTGGGAGCATAAAATGGCTTGTAAATAACTGAGTGGAGAAACCTCCAAGATTAAAACTGCCGAGTGGTTGCTAATGTGAAGTTGTGGGAAGTGCTCTGCTGCAGAAATTAGACACAGAGTTAACACTGGGACTAATCACAAATCATGCTCAGGTCAAATCTATGTAGCAAAATCAGTTGCACATTGTTAAGTGTATCCAATGAATTGTTTACGGTCGGAGACACGTTCTCTGGGGTTCTGCATAGTTACTATCACTAACAGTGCTCTGATTAAGGTGGAGTGTGACATGTTAGACATTAAGGTTAAATGCTCAATTATTTAGACGGTCAAAGTATATTTGCTTGCATTTTCAGGATATATTAACAAAGCCACTTTGTTGGGGTTACATGTACAATGTGCCTCCCACAGTTTGCCATTCCCTAACTGTTTCTCCAAAGACAAGGTAGGCCTTAAAGCCCCATTATAATCAGATGAAAGCGAATAAAATTGTAACCATCTAGTCAAGGTTCAGTGAAACATAATAATACTTAAGCAAAAACAGCGAAAGATGAAAAGAAACCATTTGCACTCTACATGGATGCCAGTTTGAAACCAGAATTCCCATTATTAATTTGGATCAGCCAGTCAGTGATTGTGTTACTGAAATTGTACCTGGAACTTTGATCTTCAGATAATTACTGTGTTTTTACAGCTTTAATTAGCAATGCAGGAGCTGGAAAACCTTTCCTATTTTTAATAACGATCTTGATCCAGATATGCTTTTCCATCAGCATGACCCTTTGAGTCACAAACCCCAAAACAGTAAGTTTTTGACCGTTTTGGGGTCACTCTACAATTTGGTGGCTTTGTCCCCAGGTATCTGTTACTAGCACCATCTCTTTTTCATACAGTGATTATTTTATGCCTAGCTCAAACATATACAGAAAGGCAAAAAAGGATTTGAACACCCTGCTAGTTTGCATGTTCTCCCAGTTAGAAATCATGGAGAGGTCTGAAATTGTCATCGTAAGTGCACGTTCACTGTGAGAGACATAATCTAAAAAAAAACTAATTGCAGAAATCACAATAAAGGATTTTTTTATCTATTTATTTGTATGATACAGCTAAAATTCTGGCCTTCAAAGACCTGCTAGTCTGCCTTCAAAATTTCCACCTCCACTCCTTTTAATATCCTAAATTAGATGCACATTTCTGAGGTTGTTAGCTGCATAAAGACACCTGTCCACCCGATACAATCGGTCTACTAGAATCCAACTACTAACATAGGCATGACCGAAGAGCTGTCAAAAGACACTAGAGACAAAATTTTATACCTCCACATGGCTGAAAAGAGCTATGCGGAAATTGCCAAGCAGCTTGGTGAAAAAAGTTGACTATTCGGAGCAATCATTAGAAAACTACTTATACTTATTTTCCTCACTGCATCTAGGTAATCAAACGATATACGCATCATTTACCATCTTTTTTGTGTTGCAGAATGAGGGGATTCAGAAAAAGATGCTAAATCTACCCACAAAGCTGCACCAAACAAACTCTGCCCAGCAACCACAGACAAAAATGTATTAAGTACTTTTAATACTATTACTTTGAACTTAATATTTATTTCAGACTCCACTTGAGGACTGGCCCTGGTAATCTGCAGCATAATACACAGAGTGGAACATAGTTAATTATATTCCCAAAACAAATAGGAGTCTCAAAAAATGTAAAAGATGTACTGGCATCTGTTTGTATCTGATCATGACACAATCAGCTGAAGCTCTCAGTTGTTCTGCTGTATGAAGATAACAAGAAATTCTTTATTTTTTTGTTTGCTTCTGTTTTGTTTAAAAAAGTCTGTCATTTAATTAATTTTGAGTGGATGTGGAGATAAAATGTATTCAAGGCAAAGTGTTCCATGGGATACAAATACTCATACAGAGCCTGATTATATCCATGATAAAACATATGTTTTACTTTTTTCACCCCTGTGTTTATGTACTATATTCACTCACCTTCTTTTGAAACTGAAAAATAGATCCGAAACAACTTCACTCACAGCCAGCCTTATGTTGTCCCCTATTATTCTTCCTCTGTCTGTGAAAACCGTGGGCTTTCACATCAATTTTCTGTTGCTGCCTTGAACCAACTTTACTTGCTTGATGTCTTTGCTGTAAGGTTTACTGATCAGGCAAAATGCCTATTAATGCCACCAGTAATGATGTGCTAGACTTAGTTGCTTTTATAGCTATCCTGCATTTGTCGCAGCCTTGTATACACTGGGCTGTATTTTCAGGAGGTGGAATCTTAAAGTTTGTCTCAATCTACATCAATTTAATCTAACAGACAATATTTGATTCATTTTATTGAAAAAAGAAAACTTTTTATGCAAAACGGAAATTACATTTTTGTGTAACTCAAATTACTGGGGTTTCTTGTAGTAGGTGTAGATATAGAAGGTTGTAGGCAGGTGAGAACAGTTGGATGAAGGGGAAATGGAGGGTTGCCTGTAATATTCTCCATTTAAGAAAGCATTGTCTTACCAATACTCTTGTACCAGCCTTCTGCTTTATCTGGAACCAGGCTGAGGCAGTAGTCCCAGCAGAAACTCCTACACTTCTCTTTTCCCCAAGATTCCTTCCAGCTCCTCTGGAGGAAGCAGCTCTAATGGAGGAAGCCCCAGGTACTCCAAGGCCAGCCGAAAGATATAGTCCCTCCATTGTATGGTTGAAAAGATCCATTGGATCAGATGTCAGAGCAACCTCAGCTGATTCCTTTTGATATAGCGGAGAAGTGGCTTTACACTACGTCTCTCCTTAAGGCTGGCAAGCACTGTACAATGTTTTGCCCTTCTTGGGCTAATTCTCCGGTTGTGAGAGAATGTTTTGGATCGAGCAGAGTTTCAGCCTCACCGTGAGTCCTGCGTCATGTAGTATACAGGGGGTAACGAGGGGCGATCAGCCTCTCACGACCACCTCCTGAACAGGAATCATAAGGTCCAGAGAAATCAAATATGTTTGATATTTAGTTAGCCCTCGTGAGGCGTTCGTGGGCAAATCCTGCTATTGAAGCAGAGTATCTACGTGCCGATTTAACAGAGACTCAAGCACAGCACTTGTGCAAACAAGGGAGTTCTTCTTTCAGATTTACGAGTCCGACCAGAACCATCTCTCGGCCCTGACTCCGACGTGTGGTTTTTGGATGTGCATTGTGAGCAGGTAGATCACTTCAGAGCACCGGGCCGTACAGTGGAAGAACATGCATCGTGTGCTGTGAACTTTTAAACCCAGTTTGAGCTGTAGCTGAGTACTACAATTGAAAATATCGTACAGCGTATGCCCGGCTTCACCCTATCTCCAAGGGAGTACAAAGCCACCATGTAGTGATAACTTGGTCCAGATTGTACAGCATTTGAAGAATAGCAGAAGCCACACTGATCAATCTATCAAACTCCATCCTTCCCTCGCTTGTGAACAGAATCCCAAGAACTCCTCCACTTAAGGCAAGAACCCCCCCCCTTTCAACACCTCAGGTTGAAAGGTGGGGTTCCTTTTTACCAGTTGAGATTCATTTCCATGGACTGGATGGACTTGATTCTCAGATTGTCATCTCGGGTGCTAGGCTGCAAACTGCCACAGTGCATGCTGAATGACTTGGCACAGCCATGTCATCTGCAAAAAGCTGGTTTCCAAATAAGACACCAATGGCTGTTGGCTGCAAAAATGGTTTCTTTACATCCTTTGCTGTTTTTGCTTAAGTCAACATATTGTTTCACTGAACCCTGGACAGGTTTTGAAAACTACCAAGCACCCTCAAGTACCCTGCAGAGGGTGTAGAGTTGGCCCAGTGTTCCACGGCCAGGACAAAAACCACACCGCTCTTCAAGAATTCTCCTAAATATAATTGATTTTTGTAAAAAAAATTTCCAGATCTTTTGATATCTTTACAAAACAGAACCACCTATATTTATCTATTAGCTAGTTGAGCTTCTTTCAGTCAAATGCTCTGCTGCTAAAGAGATTGAACTCTCCAAAACAGACTTAAAGGTCATGGTATGGGAATGTTCATTTGTTGATGGTGTAAGATATATATCTACTTTTCATAGATAACATTATTACAACATTGATCCTCAATATATATATTTTTTTAAACTTTAGACAGTGATACACCCGACAGATTTTTTTTTGTGTAACTGTAGTAGTTTCATCAATGTGGAGTTTTTAAATAGTCATTGTATTGTGAGCATCTAACTCTGTACGGGTTTAACACAAATGAGTCCTGAGGCATTTTGTGTCATTGGCCTCTGATCGAGACGCCTTTTTTAAAACAATTGCATATGAAAGCAAAGTCATGCAGGAATTTAGAGAGCTTCTACTAATTGCTACTCAGTAATAAGAATTATAGTGTAAGTATGTAAACTAGCAGCCAGAATAGTTTAAGCGTCAGTAAACAGATCCAAGGTAAGTTGTTAAGCTTACTTAAGTCAATTGTCTTGCCATCAAGTACATATGAAAAACCTGACAATGAACTGACAGAAAAAGCATGTTGTAAATAAACAGATAAATCAAAATATTGGAACAATGTGTGAAGTGTAATTTGAAAGTTAAACTTGGTGTCTCACATCTGTTATAGGCCTCAAAAAACGTGATCCAAAACATGAACCAAATTCATTCTGATCTGCTCTGAAGACTGTGAAGTTGTAGTTTAGATCAAATTTGGATGAATCTGATGGATTGTGCTGTTTTCTTTTTTCATCCTGTAATTAATCACTATTCTACACTATTATACACCATTATACAGTTATACTGCTAAAGAGCACATAAAATTAAATAAAGTAAATGTAGAGTGAGTCAATCTAATCGTTATAAAGTACATTTGCTGAGTTTAACGGAAAGACAAAAGCAGGAACTGCATGTATATTTTAGTCACCATCAGTAAGTGGAGGTTTAGTAACTGCCTCACATTTAGCACCCACGCATATTCTTTAAAAATGAGACCATTTTCAAAACACCGATATAGCCCAATGTAAAGGATGCGCAGCTTTAAGGTCAGAGGAAAACCTTCATAGTATGTCTGTCGGTGGCTGTCACAAAAGCCCCCTGTGAATCGTCTAGCTAGACGAGCTTTGTTTGAAAATGAAAAGAAACATCAGTCTCAATCTTCTCTTTATAAATAAGATTGCATACAGCTTTTACCTCTATATCCTCTAAATCTACCATGATTACCTGAACAGGACTGCATTCAGATGCAGAGCATAACACTGCTTTTGTAGATTCTTCTAAGCTCATATTCTCTGCTCTCATGCACCTTTGTGAAAATGCTATACTTCTTACATAACTGGGTTTAGTAAGAGGGTTCATGAATAATATTTTTTTGATAAATGCAGGATTTGTTTTTAACAAAAAACAAGAATCGTACTGTTATTTCCTTACATCTTAGAAAGCCTGCAGGGTCTACCGTTTTCTTAAGAAAAAAATAACCAGAATAGAAAAAAAATCACTGGGATCTCCTCATTATCTTCAGCCTCATGCAGAATGAGATCTACTGTAAGAAAACTTACACAACTGACACAACTTACAGAATTAGTGAGCAAACTACAGAATGACACTGAGCACATTGCTCCGTTCATAAGGCCAACAACAGCAGTCCACAAACAGGCTGTCAGCACAGCTGAAGCTGCAGCTGCTGTCTTACTCGCAGTTAAAACTGTGAAGTTCGTTCAGGCACATATGTTTGACTCTGTGGTGCCACCATAATGTGAAACTTTGTGTGATAAATGACAACCACAGATGTCAGGATGGAAAGAATGTATTTGTTTATGAAAGTAGGGAAGGAAGACTTCAGTTTTATAAAAAAATTTTTGTGGCATTCAATGTAAAAATATCAAATATGATAAATAAAACTTACAAAATCGATCCCGGTTTTCCTTGTCACCAAAGTGATCAAGCCAAAATGTATTTATAATCCTAGAATGTTTAGATTGAAAAATAAGTTTCCACTTATCCAACAAAATGATTCCTTAGTGGAAAACAAAAGAAGCCCCATGTAAAACAATGCAAAAAAAATTATGTTTTGAACATAAATGGCATTTTGGATATTATTTATTCCTTTCTCTATGATCAATGGAAAACTTTTTTTATTATTAAAACATTAGAATACAATAAAATGATTCTAGTAAAAACATATTGAAATTATTGTAGGATATGTTACATCAGTAAACTGCACAAATTAGCATTTTATTCATTTAAATGTAAAAATGATAAATGTATAAAAATGTATAAATACCAGTATTATTATTATTTAGATTTTTGGGGTTTCACATATATCATTAATAAAAATTGGTCATATATATAAAAAAAACTGGTTATCTCAACAAGTTACATTTTATCAATAGATATCCAATTAGGACCGGGCAATTCATTACCTTTACAATTAATTGGCAACTTCACAAAGCACAATTTTCTAAATTGCAGAGGGGCAAAATTTTGGTTATGTTACATATAACAACATTTTTTACTCCAGCCTCCTAGGTGGTGATAATATCTTATCGTGTTTGCTGCCACAGAGAAGTTTGTTTCTACACAGAAGGGACGAGAGAGATGCAACTGGCATACAAATTTTTCCCTGCAAGCAGACTTTATCACTTTTTCACACAAAGGTTACAGTTAAAGGGATAGTTCAGGTCTTTGGACATGAAGTTGTGTGAAATGTTCCCCGTCTGTAGCTGAGATGTAACAATCTCACTACCACCCCGCGCTTTCTGCAATGAGAAACGACCAGTTACGTACAAAAGAAAAAGTAGTGCTGGCACTGTAGAGTACGGGGGGGGAGCAAACAATGCCTTTTAAAGGTACAGTGTGTAATAATTACAGAGATTTAATGACATAAATGGAATATAATATCTATATGTATGTTAATTATTATCACCTTTGTACTCAGAGTCTCAATCTTTATGTTTGCATAGAAATTGCTAATACGAATTACAAAGGTCGCTTCCAATGTGTGGAGGCAGACATCTTTTGCTCTATGGCAGTGCAGAGCTAACAAGCTAGTGATTAAAGAGATCGCCTTTACACTCAAATGGTTCTACGGAAAGTTAGGCCTATATAGAATCCTACACAGAATAACATAATAAAATTTATAAAATTATTGGAAAAGCAAAAATTGTCGCTTTACAAACATCCCAGATCTATTGTCGGAGCTTGTTTTCAATTAGGACTATTACTGACAGTACCTGCAAACAGATTTAAACTAAGCAACCTATTGACAGCGAGCGGAAGGATGCTCTATGGACAACAGATGGAAGGTGAGATAGCATTCTGGAATGTAGACAATAGCAGCATGAAATCAACGATCCAGAATGCCGTTTTACCCTATGTTGTCCATAATGGATCCTTCCACTGGTAAAGCAAGTTGCTTTTGCTGGCCACACAAATTCCAAAGTGAGCATTAGGAGATTAGAGGCGGCGGTTCTCTGGTACTAGCTCAGAAGGACAGTGGAAGAGGAAAGTGGTAGATCAGATAAACCTGCCTGGCATGCAGCAAGCCAGACCTGGGATGAGGGGCATGTTAGGTTTATGTTTTAAACATCATATGCAAGGTTACTTTGTTAGCCAGATTAGACAGAGTGGTGGATGTCACTGTGTGTACAGAGGTCATCTAATCAGGACAGCCTTCGTGTCTTTAAAAATACACAGGATATGGGCACATCTTGGAGCCGGACTGATAAAGGAGAGCTATGTGTAAGCCTGGGGTAAAGAGGCAAGATGCATAAAGGTCAAGGCATGGATGGCGTGTCAGTTTCTGATACGAACAGCTAAGCATCCACCTGATGCAAAACATGGACTCATGAGGTATAAGAAGGAGGAGATGACCTTGTTCGGGGCTCAATCTTTGCCGGACGCTCGCTGACGTATTTTGAGCCCACAGCTGTGCCGACTCCAAGCATTTTCTCTGTCCTGTAAAGACCTGACCTGGAATAAACGCTGTTACTTTTTACTCCTGTTTTATAGTCTTTTTTTTAAATATTTTTTTACCCAGTTTGAGTTAAGAGTAGTAAATAACTTGCTCCCAGGAAGAGAACCGGAAGGGAAGTTCCGAGGTGCAGCCGCCTTCAGGGGGACCTAACTTTCATATTTAACAGGCGGCAGTGGACTGGTGTGTCCACTGGTGGTAAGACCACTAAACAGTCCTTATAGGGCTAAATTAAGTGGCTTTTTTAAGTCTTCCATTTTGATACAAAAAAACTTTAACTATTTGGCATGTTGGTTAGCTGTTTATTTTTGTCCCGTTCACAGTTACTGTCTTCAGCGCCTACATGGCGGAGTGATCCCATCCAAAAAATAGTACCAATTGATATCAAGGTCTGACATAGCGCCAGGATGTTTTAACAGCACCCCTATTTCATACCAGAGTTACTTTTTTAGGGAAGATTTCACACAAATCAATGTTCAAAAGACTGAACTGCAACAATCGACTCTGAACAAGCTATCAAGGTCATTAAAAAAACTAAGTCCTGAAGTAAAACATTTGCATGATTGTGGTTAGTGCATAATGAAATTTAAATACTATTGTAAGTGCAATATTTATTTAAAATAATCTTTTTTTTTTTCATTTTTGGTAAAATCATTTACCCACATTATCTCAAGGTGGTTTACAGAGACAAGTTTTGATCAAAGGAAACCCAGCAGTTTGAATCTAGTCATTGAATTTGCAGAATTCCCCCCTTCTTCAACTTTCGATTCATGATCCTCCACGGACAGGTTAGTCGTTGGATTGCCAACTTGAAGAGGGAGGATTTTCCATCGGACTTCTGGCCAGAGAAAAAACACGTAATATGTAGCCAACATTTCCAAGACCAATGTTGTCAAGATGACTTGGATAATAGCGCTTTGTGATAAACACCAGATACAGCACTGGGACTTGATCAACAGCCGATACCGCACCGTGACGTCACAAACCAGTAGGTGGCAGTAGTGTTCTTTGACAAAAATGGATGCCTACAGTAAAACACAGTCAAATTTAAGCTAATCTTAATTAAAACACTTATCATTTATTGAAAAATATGTTATTATTTCATATTTAAAGTACTTTAAGAAGTTTGAATTCTGAATATGACCAGATATTTCCTTTAATAAAGGTTGAAAAAAAAAACTTCAAACAA
Organism: Cyprinodon tularosa; assembly: GCF_016077235.1. Classification (NCBI taxonomy): domain Eukaryota; kingdom Metazoa; phylum Chordata; class Actinopteri; order Cyprinodontiformes; family Cyprinodontidae; genus Cyprinodon; species Cyprinodon tularosa. Next base: position 2,167,032 of record NW_024039193.1, read on the forward strand.
TCAAAATACCTTCTAAGGTCTACTCGTTTGGTCCCATTTTCATGAAAATTATGACATTATTATTTATTTCAAAGCAATATCCATTTACTAATATCCACTAAGGTTGTTTGGTTTACAGAAAGTCCAAAGATTTTAGCTTACTTGATTCTTTTCAAAGCTGACAAGGCTTTTCAAAGACATTCAAAGCTGTGACTTCTCTGCCAGGTCAAGCTTTGCTTTGTTTTCTCTGCAGCAAACCACAGTAACAAAGTTAACAGCTATCTAACTCTACCATTGAACAAGCTTTTACAGTGCCTAACTCAGCGGCCATCTGCAAACATGTCCGTAATATGTTGCTCAGGCTGGTGGGAGCTGGTGGGAGCACAGTAACAGCTCAAGGAAGAAGGAAGGAGGTAGGAAGGAAACGCTTCTGTTCTCATCAGAGAAAATACAGAACATAAGCCTCTTGGTCATTTCTTTGTAAATTGCATGTTTTTCAGGAGGAACACAATTTCAGCATAAGGCTAAAGTGGTTGAACCGCAGTAAAACATGGCACTCCCTCCTGCCAACATCTCACAGCACACACTTGTCCAAAACATAAAATTTTGCCTTTAAATTTCCGTCATAAAAGGTCTTAAGGTGGTCATAACATTGGAGTTCAGGCAAAACATTGAAAGCTTTGTTTAGCAGAAAATTGAAAAGCATTCTAGAATAAGCAATGTGCCACCATTTAGTCCAAAAAATAACCACCAGCTCCCGCTCAGATTGGTGAGCCAAATGCCAAACTGCCTCCTTCTGTCACTTCCTCCATAATTAAATGAAACATGTTGTTGGGGGTAACAGCTCCTTCAAAGCTGCTAACTGATAGAACTGACCATGCCTAATAATTGTTTCTTTAATGCTGATAATTTATGGAGGGAAGAAAGATCTACATTTCAAATATAAAAATGGGACTGTTTTAAATGATGTAGCCTTGGAGGATTACAGTTTCAGAGCTCAACATGGGGGTTGAACATTGTTAAAATAAAACTTCCTCACTGTGCACTGAAAAGGGGAGTGAGTGGGTGGGTTGCTACATCTGTATGTCATGCATGTATGTTTTTTTATTTTTTTACCCATCTTGGCTGTCCTGTTTTTGCAGGATATTCAACTAATTAACTCGTGTTTTGAACCAAGCAACAGAAATAAAAGAAAACCCACCCAGTGATGTTTTAATTCCTGTGCAACAATGGAGTTTAATGTTTAATGTTATAAAAAACCTTTTTAAATAAGGCAATTACACTTCTTTCCAGGTAATAAGATAACAGTTTATAATAATTCTTACATTTTTCCTTACAAAACAAATGGTGGCTGAGGAGAAGTGCCTTTACATGAACATTCACAAGTACACCAGTGAATTTACAGTTTTTTTAAAGGGCCTTTTAGTAAAAAAATCATAAAAATACAATCAAAGTACACATTAATGTCATATTTCACTCTTTAAGTGTGTATTGTAGTATTTTGCAATATGGTCTCATTTAATGTTTTTTGTATAAAATAAAGAGAAAGGTGGGAAAACGTCTGCAGCATCCCTCTCTTCTACCAGGTACAAAGTGACAGAAGAATGTCGGTTCCACTATAGAAAGCACCACTTTGTATCTGGGATAAAATGAACACAAATACTAATGTGACACGTAAAAATGACCAGCAGCTGTTGTGAAATTTGGCGTATGCAGCCAGACTGGCCCTGCTGTGGTTGCAGCTGCAGAAAGGGAGCTCAAGAGAAACGAAGTTTACATGGTTCATGTATTTTGTCAGGCAAAACTTATTGTAGGTGCACGTTAATATTAGGGGTGTAAATAATAATTGTTTTGTATCGATGCATCGATCCAACAGCCGGTGATCCGATGCATCAATACGTCCGCAAGAGTATCGATTCATGTTTTTTTTTTCCTCCGGTCTATTTTTATCCATTTGCTCCTGGACGTTTTTCTCCCTCCCGTGCTGCGGTGGCACTAAACCTATTTTGCCCTCCTACCTCGCTTCCTGGTTAAACACTTACAGCAGTGTGTTGCAGTGAGCTTGACACAGACATCTTTGAATTATGCTCAATATTGAAGCGTAGTCTGTGCTACACACTGTGGGTCTAGATACGGCCGAGGCGGTGAGGAAGTGGGGGCGAGTTTAGTCCGATGACGGAGGGACATGAGGGCCAAAAAGGGCGGAGATCCAGGTGGAAAAAGGAACCCAGCGTTCTTGCGCACTTCGCTCTTCTAGCACGTCAAACTTCATTAGTTGTTTTCCGCAATTTCGGTCATAAAAACAAAACAAGCCGGCCTCCTGTCTGCGGCATCGTTTGCGGTCAGCTACAATTTGGGAGAGGTGCAGCGGGGCGTCTGTGGAGGGGTCAGGGACGTCTGGAGCCGAGGTATTGCATTGCACTCATTATATTATATTATTATATTATATTATTTTTGCAGTATTTTTTGATGCAACTTTTCTACTTCTGTTCTTTTGCTGTTGTTTCAAAAAAAAAAATGCATAACGATATTCCAGCTTTCATTGATTTATTTCAAATTTGAAACATTGTCTAGCCTGTAAGGTGTAAAAAAAAAAAAAAAGATCCTATTAATCGAATCGAATCGTGGTGTATTCTTGAGTATCGAACATAATCAAATCGTTGGGTCAGGAAATCAATACTGAATCGAATCGCCATGATGGATGTGATTTACACCCCTAGTTAATATCCCTCGGCTCCAACAGCTTCTTTGTTTCTTTGTGTTTTGCCTCTTTTTTATTCTTTTTTATTTTGCTCAAGTTAGCCTGTGTTGGTGTGTTGATTTTTATAGAATTCACTGGGACTTTTCCCTGTCTGGTGTCTGACTTTTTGTTCTCGAAATCCATGGACTTAATGAGGAGATTCCTGTGGCATTCAGCCCAACCTCCTTCTGTTGGAATCCCTTTGTTGATCCACCTTGGTATTCACACCGTACTGTGGCTGATGTGGGTGTACAAACTAATTTTAATGATTTGGGCTCTGCATTAAGTGTAAGTCTGGTGTTAGGAAATAGCTACAGCTTTGGAGGCAGTAACATTACGAGCATTACAAGAGGAGGGATATTATCAATAACAACAGCTAGTGTCAGACATGTGGGGTCTAAAGTTTCCTTTAGTTTGTGTTACAGCTTTTATGTAAACAAAAGGCAGTGACATCATGAGCATTACAAGAGGAGTGATATTATCAATAATACAGCTAGTGTCAGCCATGTGAGGTCTAAAGTTTCCTTTAGTGTGTGTTACAGCTTTTATGCAAACAAAAAAAAATCTTATGCAAATATCTTGATTCTATAATGATCCTGAGAGCCATAATTGCATGGATACAACACAGTTTGGCCTATAAGCACATACAGCACATTAAAGGACAACCCTTCAAGAGCTCAGCAGCAAACAACTCAGTCACAACCCTCAGACAACACAGCCATTTCGTGCTAAACATGCAGTGAAAGCAATAATCCTAACAAGTAAAGCACAGGCCGGGCTCCACTCTTAATCACAGCTACAGCCACCCTCAATCAGCCCAGCAGCAGGTGGTTATAGCCTAATAACACAGTGTAAAGAGCCACATTAAGTAGCTCCATTTACAGATGTTGCCAGTTATCTTTGGGCAACAAAGATCCAGAGGCTCTCTAGATAACCGACTGGGATCTGAAAGAATGTGGACCAAATGCTTTTTAGAACCTGTTGATTGCTTATCGGTCAATATCAAATTATGCAGTGCCAAAATGGAGCTGTAGGCACAAAATCTTATTAAATGAATGTGTAAAATATGAATATGCAGCCAGTCACAACAGGCTTCTTACATATTTTTTCAAAATGTATCACCCACTTTATTATTTCTCTTTTCTTGTCCTTGGTTTAATTTCCCCATCAGTTTAAATGTCTCCCTACAATCTTGCCTCCATCTTATTGAAATAGTCGATTCAAAGTGGGTGTTTATAATCCTTTCAAACCCTCTGCCAGTAACAGTGAGATAAATAGAGGAGGAAACTTAAAGGCTGCCCAGCTATTTGCAGCACCCTCTATAGATTAGGAGCTGCAGCAGCGTCACTGTCTGACTAGTGGAGCTGGAAAGGCAAAGGCCTTCACTGGCGCCGCATTCATCATGATAGATTTTCTTCTGTTCCTAAGAGACAAGACAGAAATTATTTCTCTAAATAGTCCGATATCATATAGCATAGTATTTTCTTTATTCCAATCAAAAAGCTGCATGTTGTTCTGTATACCTGATCTCTAGAGGACAGCACAAACAGCCTTTTAACTTTTTTCTTTCTGCCTACCGGAATCTGACGGTGACCTCAGGGAGGTTGGAGAAAGGTGAATTACAAGATCTGATTTTATCTATTTATTGACTTCGATTTATCCTGCGCTTAAGTCTACAGATTCTTGTTCAGCTTGAACAACTTTTTGTTAATAGGATATTTAGAAATTAGACCTTGTATAATATAAACGATATAAGGAAAACCAGAAAGGGAAAGAAGATGACTCATGTCAACAACAGTGTTTGCTCGGAAGGCATTTTATATAAAAGACTTTAATGATGCTATCTAATAGGCAGTCGCAGTGAGAGCTGGGTGCTTTCTTCAACTGTTAAGGAACTTCAAAGCCGTTTTTTTCCTCATTATTTTCGAAGCTTTTGTGTTTCCTTCAGTACTTTACTTTTACACAACACTGATGTAGAATTACCCTACATGGTACAATAGTTTAAAGACACTACTTTGCCGATGTGCCACAGAAGGAGCTCCTAAACCTGACCTCTAAAAGTCCATCAGTTTTTATCTAGGCTCTGGAAAGGAACATTTTAATATTAAATATCAAAACCATGCTTACATTTGATCACCGTCCAAAACAAAATTTTGTTTGAATACACCCAGTGTATATAAAATGACAATAAAGTTTGCTTAAGTCTAAGTATCAAGAATGCAGGTTTGTCAAAAACCTTTAAAAACATATATTAAATGTCAGATGTATTTAGACTTTGTATTGACTAGTTGCCTCTATCAAAGCATAGAAAGGATTTAACAAGCTAGTTTTCAAACCACTACATTTATCCATCATACCATTCCTACTGTTTGAGGTCTCTTTGATGAGAGCCCAGACAAAGGACCACAGTAACCTGATTTAAGGCATTAAGTACCACCACCATGCCCCTTCCCTACCTGTTGCAGCAGATTCTGTCAGGTGGCTGGAAGAAGTCACCTACTGAACTGTTTTGAATTATTTCTGGCACCTAAACCAAAGAAGATCCACTTGTAACCTGCTGTTTCTACCTCAACTATAGCCCAACTAATTCACAAACTTGCTAAACATGAGCTGCTCTTATCAAGAGTAAAGTTCATTATTCACTGTTGCTTAAAGGAAAAGTCCGGTCAGCAATGAATAATCAATAGGTCATTATTTAAACCTAAAACTTATACGTTTGCAGTGATTTTGAGAATTTCGCATTAATCAGTAAATCATTAAAAAAATTAAAACAATAACTTTTCGTGAAAAAAATTTGTTAGTCATTTCACCTTTCTGATTCGTGATCCTCCACGGACGGGTTAGTTGTTGGATTGCCAAATTGAAGAGGGAGGATTTGCCATCGAACTTCTTGCCAGAGAAAAAACACGTAATATGTAGCCAAGATTTTAAAGAAGAATGTTTTCAAGATGACTTGGATAATAGCGCGTTGTGACAAACACCAGATACAGCACTGAGACTTGATCAACAGCAGATACCGCACCGTGACGTCACAAACCAGTAGGTGGCAGTAGTGTTCATAAAAAATCTTAGATGTAATTATTCAATATTCCATAACAGACCCACATCATTTAATACAGCTGTTCTAAAAGCATCAAAGGTTTGTGACCTCGCTGTTCCACTTTATAGTTTGGAGAGTTAAAATGGATCCGATCTAATAACATGCCATAACATAAAAATCTTAGACATAATTATTCAATATTCCATAACAGACCCACATCATCATTAGAACAGCTGTTCTAAAAGCATCAAAGGTTTGTGAGCCTCGCTGTTCCACTTTATAGTTTGAAAAGGTAAAATGGATCCGGTCAAGTTTACAAGACTACATGTGCACACTTTGGATCACATTATCAGGAGTTTATGGTAATTATAAATTCTCTTCAGACAATTAACAGCCATAGTTAATATGGGGATTGAAAACACAACTGAAAAACCAAATATTCAAATTCATCGAACCCAAAAAAAACAAGGTGTTTAGCCCTTTAAAGCCCGATCCAGGAATAAAACAAAACCAAAAAATTACTTTTTTTTTGGTTTGAAGTCCTTATTTGGCCTTTAAACAAAGTATGTAAAAAGAAAAAACTGAAATACATTTTTGATATTAATAATTTATTACTATGCGATAAGTCAAGATTATTTTTTGTGTAGTCTTCTGCCCTCTGTTATCAGGTATATCTGATTGTGTACAATAGGATTTTGAGTAAAGTTTTTAACCATTAAATTATGCAAAAGGTGTCAGACGCAAAACATTTCAGAAACCGTATGTATCAAATATGATACATTTGGCATTACAGGGTTAAATTAAAAAAACAGGCATCCAAGATGCAGGTAGTACTTTCTAAATAACTACTTGGTTCATCATTACTGGTTCATTTTACTTAAAGCCAACAAGTACACACCTGTCAAGTAATCCTGATGTGATCCAAACTTAGACGTTTGGTGCAACGAGGGATACAGACAAAAAAGGGTTGCTTTTTGGAGCTTAGGGAACACATGCTACAAGGACTGTCTGGAAACGGGCCCTGTTCAGCAAGCAAAGAAAGGTTCATACTTGAAGTGTATACAAAACGAAATTTCCTTTGTACAGCTCTCATGACATTTCTATTTCCTTATTGTTTCTTATAACTTTCTGCTGTTACCTCACAACTGACCTGTTTGTCCTGTTTGTGGCTGAGGATTTTGTAGGGACACAATTTCCTGTCAGTGGCAATAAGCTTTAATGTATTATAACTATCATATTTATTTTATTCACTGTAATTAGTTTTTACATTTTTGAAGTTTAAATTTACACAAAATGTTTTCAATAAGTGTTCACGATAAATGTTATAGTACTTGAACTCATACGGCAGAACATTGCAATAAAATTGCTCTTTAACACTTGGAGTTTGCATATTAGTCTCGATTAATCAGGCAAATTATGCAATTAATTGTGATTAAAGATTTTAATCGTTGCCCAGCCCTAATAATTCTTATAATTAAATTATTATAAATTATTATATATATAACTATATTGTTTATCTGAATCCCAGCTCTCTTGTCTAGTTGTTCCAGAAGTTTAGACCGACTAGGGAAACCGGCTGCAACATCAGGCTGTTGGTAGAGAACATGTCAAGCCACGATGTGAATGTTTACACTCCTCTCTACACATCAGTGATCCGTGGGAGTCTCGTTATTTCTCTAAAAGGTGTTGCAGCTGTGAGTCGACATGTGACCCATTAAACTGCATTAAACACACTACCCTCAGCAGAGTCAGTTGTGAAGATCAGGTGGCTCTGAGGAAGAAAAAAAAACAGACTAGTGAAAATACAGAACGATTCTGAGAGATCATAAATGTAAGGTGTTGGAGACCAAAAAAAGAACTTTTTCAAACAAGCTCAATCATGCAGCAAACACTGCAGCGTGCCGAGAAAAGCTGATTATCACGGAGTCTTGCATGGCTGAGATGATTATTGAAATGAGTAAGGCAGATGTGTTAGTGATGGTGCCGCTGAAAAATGACATCTGCTTTAACATTCTAACATGATTTATACACAGTTCTTCACATCACAGAAGATGTTATCAGAAAATCTACTTAGAAAGCAATAAATGGACAAGACTTCATTTTTTTCACTTTTCTAAAAGGCCTGGAAAGTTGTTATAAACATGAACTGAACTGAGTTGAATCAATTTGAACTTGATTGAAGTTTGTTTTCTTTCTAAGCTTGCGTGATCAGATTAGTTATGCTAAATGCCCTTAAAGTGAAACAGAATTAATCTAGAAAACATTATCATGTCCACTTCTGTTGGAGCATTTTTTTTTTATTCAAATTTGAATTTTGTGTATTGAGACAGCATTAATATGACCTGAACTCCTGGAGCCTGTTTTCATTTGGGTAATTATCTGAATCTATTAGATGAAAAATATCTAGACAACTGACAGAGTGTTTTATTCCTACACTAAACTGAGCAAAATTTCCATATTTCCTGATCCTTTAGGATGGCATCCTGATCCCATGTGACAGGAGCCTCAACACTGACAAACTTATAGGTTCAGCAGATTTAAAGGGAAAGTATGTAACTAATTTGGCCTTTTATTAGCAAAAGTTATCATGAATACATAATCTGCCAAAGTCTTATAACAATCGCATCAAAAATGAAAGTTAATGTTAGCTTTGAATATGTTTTTTCTTTTCAAGTACGTAGGTAGCATTTACCAGGTGGAGACATGGGAGTGCGGTATCAAAACGGACACCAAGGTTGCAGCTGTGTGCTGGACAGGTTTTGAATAAATTTTTATGTGCCTTATACATAAATTTTAAGATATTATACTCTATCAACTCATTAAGTTTTAATGTATTCAACTTAATAAATATCTGATTTGTGTGATCTCTGTATTCACATCCACTTATACCCCTTAAGCCGGACATACACTGTACAATTTTTTTAATTGTTGCACACAGCTACAGCTCACTATGTTCGAAGAAACCGCAGGGTTTAAAAGTTAACAGATCACAATGTATGTTCTTACACTGTGGGACCCAATACTCTGATGCGATCTACCTGCTCACACTGTACGTCTAAAAACTATGTCGGACTCAGCTCCGCAGTGAGACGGCGCAACACAGACTCCTCTATCCGGAGGCCAAATGAGTAGAAGACGTCCCCAACCACCCCCCCACCGCTCGTTACCCCTTGAACACTAAACAACGCACAAAAGCTGAAAGTCAGCCTGATCGAACAAATCTCGCACTACTGAAGAACCGTCCCGAAAGGTGCAAAAAAAATGGCTCTATGGCTTTATGGCTCTCTTCTGCGGTAAAAACAGAGGTTTTAAATGTAACTTAGAATTAGACAAACTTTATTGTCATTTTGTACACACAGAGTGTATACAAAACAAAATTTCATTCAGTAAAACTCTCAAGATATTTCCAATTGCTAAAGTGCAGCAGTGGGAAAATGTAAACACAGTGATCAAATGTAATCCATATGCGTTACCCCATACCTCTACACAATACTGTATATCAGATATGGTACTATCAGTGAGTTTTACAAGGCTTTTTTCATTTAGGAATTCCTTTGTCTTGCTTAAAACAGCAATAGCTTTCGGTATTTTAAGTTTTACATGATCTATGTGAGTTTTCAATGTCAACTGTTCATCAATGAGAACACCAAGAAACTCGACTGTTGCTGTTATTCTGCATAGAAGTCATACCAGCGGGAGACCATACAATTATTTCAGCCATATTTTCTGAAAGATTTTCTGTGCCTTTAATAATTTATTTTAGCAGATTTATCAAGGGTTATAAGGGTTGATGTAAATAGAAAAGCTGTACCTGTTTCATGTCTCTGTAAAACATGGTTTTACCAAGGTAAAACATTTCTCAGATAATAATTATGTCTGAATGATATACATCCCCCACTTTCCTTTCCAAATTCGCTGAAATAAATTAATATGAAACATTAGAAAAATCTCATTACTTGAACCCTTTTGGCCTTAATAAAAATAAAAAAAATACTCTAACCAAATACTTTTCTGTACCTGGCCACCTGTCAGGACAAACAATATTTTGACACTTTTTTGACACCAAGGTACCCTTGGTAATTATCACATGCTTAATGGCGATCAACCAGGGTTTTCTCCTTGGCCATTTGTAAGTCATTTAGTGTACTACTAGACTGAGGACTGAGGTTTTTAAATATTTTAGCAAGGTTAAAAAAAAGTAAACTTTTTATTAGATATTAGCAGCGAGAGTTAAATATGTCTTAAGAACCGATTTAAAAACAAATAACTCCCTACCTCTACTCGTTGTTTCAGAATACTTATTAGAAAATTATAACACAAATAAGTAATGATGAGAAACAAAAAAGAAACATACTGCAGAGGTTAAAATTAAAACAAATACAGTAAAATAACCATGAAATATTTAGTGTTTCATAACTTCAGTTCAATTCAGTTTATTTATATAGCGCCAATTCCCAACATGTAATTTCAATGCACATTACAGAGACAATATTTTCAGATTGGATAGGAAAACCAGTTGATTGCATCCAGTTACTAATTTGCAAGACATGCTCCTCAAGGATGAGCCTTTGGCGACAACATAAATTTTTCATTGACTTTCACAAATCCCTTACGCAGAGCATGCATGCAGTGACAGTGGAGAGGAAAACTTTTTTAATAGGAAGAAACCTCCAGCAGAACCAGGCTCAGTGTGAGCTGCCACCTGCTGAGGCCGACCGGGGTTCAAGGAGACAGAAGCAGCAATACAGAAAGAAGCAGAGATACAAAGGTAACGGTCAACCAGCTCCACAGGCAGCTCCATGCAGAAAACACACAGCCAGGTAGACGAGCTTCACGCCAATTCTGCTAGTCACAGTAAAAGAAACAGGACTATATTGAAAACAGGCCAAGCTCCAATATTTATGAGAAGAGATGTCAATGGCAGCAGCACAGCTTATATTTCAACGTGTTAAGGTTTTTTTAACAAAACATAATAAGGTTTTGTGAGTAAAAACTGTTAAAGTTTTGTAATATTTATATTCTAAAATATTTATATTGTATATATATATATGGTTTAGTGTTTATATAGATAACTTACAGGACACACAAATCAGCCAAATGTTCCACTCACATATCTGTCTGATCTGAGAAGACCACAGCTGTGTAATTTCATGTACAAAGCTCATTTCCACCAAATAGGCATTTGCTGCAGTGATACCCTACCCTGATAACCACAGCCAGCCACGATGTGGCTGCAACACTGCCGGAACATTTCATCATTTTATTTTCAAGGTTGCCTCATTTGAGTTGTGGATTAATTATGATCACTAACATCATTCTCTTCACATTTCTTCATGAGCAACAGCCTAATTCTTTCCATTCAAAATCCTTTAGCTTCACCTCCCATAGAACACACAACACTTACTCTATTCTCATGCTCTCTTTGCTGGTTCATGGTTCTGAAAATGGGCTGCTCAGTGGCACAGTGGGTAGCACTGCTTCTTGCTGCAAGAAGGTTCTGGGTTCATTTCCTGGCCTGGGGTCTTTCTGCATGGAGTTTGCATGTTCTCCCTGAGCATGCAAGGGTTCTCTCCGGGTACTCCGGCTTCCTCCCACAGTCCAAAATCTCTGTCAGATTAATTGGCTTCTCTAAATTATGTCTGCTTATCATACTGGATGTAAAAACTATTATCAGTAGAACGAAATAAAGACCATCAAAAATTAGATCCAATGTGATGAGTGCTTGCCATATATATATATATATATATATATATATATATATATATTGGTTTAACTTAAAGTTTCTGGTGTTATTTTCATAGACATATTTTATGAGAGGACCCCACAAAGCCAAAACAAATTAATCAACACAAACCTGTTATTTTATGATATATATTTTTTTACTTGTTAAAGCTTTTATTCTGTTTGCAAAAACTGTTTAAAATAATGTTTGTGCAGTGCAGAGAATATGGTATATTTTTTAGCACACCTTTCTTGTTTGACCTGATCCAAGGTTATCTGCATGTCAAATCAAACTGTGTTTTCAGCAGTCCAGTTCAGTTTCAATATAATCCCTTAGAATTTAGATTAAAAACTGATCAAATACTAAGAAGAAGCTTTTTCAATTTTATATATATTTATATTCTAATTTACTGTGGAAATTGATGGTATATATGATGATGAAGAGGCCTCCGAATGAATTTAGAGGTATGCAGACCTGACAAGGTATAATGAAACAACCGATAATAATGAGAACTTAAGCTGTACTAGTTGAAGCAGGAATTAATTAAAATTATCCTTGACTGTTTACATTTTCAGAAAAATATTGACTGATATTATTAGACTACCAAAATGATTATTTGTTGCAGCAGCATGTGAGATACAAGGAATTTATTGTAGAAATTAGAACCTATGGTAAGGAAAAGACTGCCACCGTAAAAGTTCTATGGATTAAATAACACAATTATTCAATTATTATTAAATGATAACTAATTAAAGCAGTCATCTCTCAATGACTAAAATAGAATGAAAAAAAAAGTTATGGCACTTTTCTTTCTAATATATCTGGGGTTAGAGCTGTGGCTTACATTACATTCTCTCCCACATTTTATCTATTTGTTTCTGTACAATTCACCGCAGGTCCCCTTCTGAGGGCTTATTTTTCAACCTGTCCTTCCCCCTGGATTCAAGCCTTTTACTCGTTCAATATTTTATACTTCCAACTTTATTTCCACCCCCTGGCTCCGCTGCTGTGTAACAATGATCCTTCAAAAAGTCTATTCCAGTTCTGTTTTCATTCCATCTATTTCTACGTATAAGGAAATGTTTAAATGGGTAGAAATATTCAATGATTAAGAAGCAGAAACTTAAACAAGAGATTCATATTTCATGCACTTGAAACAAAGGAACTCTCTCCCTATGATCTGATGAGCCTGCTGTGATGCGAATATGTATTTTCACATTCACCATTTTAGGAATCCCATCATTGCCTCCGATGGCACGCTGCTTCCGGATGGTTTTGTCTCTCAAAGGGATCGGTGAGTCTGAACGTGAGGAGAGGCTGTGCAACTCCACGCCGCTTTGCCTCATTTAGCATCTGATAAATTCATCAGGCCCTGAATGTGTTCAGCTGCAGGAGTTCAGTGAGTGGCTGCTACACATTCATTAGTGAGTGAATCTGCAGCTGCATCGTCTCCATCACATTCACTCAGACACACACACCTCACCACTA